>NC_081838.1:3206360-3843632 GCF_030867095.1 Alligator mississippiensis | reverse complement strand
TTGTGACTTCCTGCCCAGCCCAGGGGACTGCTTTACACAAAGTCCCACCGCTGGGGAGTTGTCATTTCCCACTCCCCTTGGATTGGGATGATTGGACAGGAAGTCTGGCCTCCAGGGAGCTAGACTTCCTGTGCTGAGAATCTTGAAAGGCTGGGCAGGAAGTCCCGCCCCCTGTGGGAGCAGGACTTCCTGTCAAGCCAATCTAGGCAGGAAGTGCTGTCCTTGGAGGTGGGTGTGGGGCTTCCTGTGCTGATGCTTCCTAGTCCAGCCATCCCTCTTTAGTAAGAAGTTTCCTTTTGGGTTGGGGGTGGAGAGGGGGTGGCACTTCCTTTGGCTAAGATCTCCCTCTCCTGGAGAGGCGGGACTTCCTGTAGTGAGGCATTCAAGCCAATACTGACAGGAAGTTCCTTACTTGAATGGGTGGCCCTTCCTGGCAAGGCAACCCATCTTGATAGGCAGGTCTCCCCCCCATGAAAGGGGTGGACTTCCTGTGAAGAGGACTCCTTCCCTGGGGATGGCAGAACTTCCTGGCCTGGCAGGAAGTCCTTCCTCTAGTGGGGAGGGTCTTCCTGGGGACATGGATAACAGCTTTACTACCACTGGGTTCATCTTCCTCTATGCCGTACAGGGCTGGGGGGGCATCTACAGTAGATAATTGCCCCCGACAGCCTGGGTGGGGGTGGGGGCTGGGGCAGGAGCAAGTGTTTCCACCCTGTCCTGCCCCCTCCAGGTTTATCTATGAGACAGAGCACTTTAACGGCGTGGCCGAGCTGCTGGAGATCCTGGGCAGGTAATGGAGGCACCTGGGGGTGGGGCTTGGGCACAGAAGTGGGTGGGGCCTGGACAGGGGGCGGGGCTTGAGAGGAGTGGCAGGGCCAAATAAGGAGGTGGGGGCACTGTACAGTGTCATCTTCAGGGATCTTGGTTTTTCTCTGATCTAAAAAAAAATCCCAATTTTTCGTTTAAAAATAAATAAATAAACAGTAACCTCAATTCCACACTCCTCATGATTAAGTAAAACACTAATATATAGATGTGTGTAGCGGTGTTTCATTCTAATCATGGAAAAATATGGAGTTGGGGTTACTTTTTTTTAACTGAAAATCGGGTTGTTAATTTCTATAATTGGAGAGAACCAGGATCCCTGGTCATCTCTCTCTAGCCTGGCAGAAAGTTGTGTCTCTTGGGGGTGGACTTCCTGTGGGGGGAGGTCCCTCTCCTCCTCCAGGAGTGGGTGAGGAAGAAAGTTGTGTTGCTTAAAGGGGTGAGACTTCCTGTGGTGAGACCTTCCCAGGGGATGATTGGGAAGGAAATCCTGCCCCTAGTGGAGGGGAGGTGGGACTTCCTGTGGTGTGAAAAGCCCTCTGCCCTAGCATGTCCAGGCAGGAAGTCCCGCCCCTGGAAGGAGGATTTCCCTATAGCAACTCCTTATTTTAGGGGCAGCCTGGGAGGGGTGGCGCACCATAAAAGCTGGACGAGGGGGTGGGGCTTATGCAGGGTGGCGCTTGCACCAGAAGAGCTTGGTAAAGGGGTGGGGCTTGCACAAGAAGGGGGCAGGGCACATGATTTGCCAGCCCCGGCAGACAGACACCACCCCCTTGCCTGGTGCCCCCGTCCCTCCCAGCGGGTGACCCTGTCTGTCTGCCCGCCCATCCATCCATCCATCCTGCAGGCATCATCAATGGCTTCGCACTGCCCCTGAAAGCCGAGCACAAGCAGTTCCTGGTTCGGGTCCTGATTCCCCTGCACTCCGTCAAGGCACTGTCAGTCTTCCACGCCCAGGTACCGCTGTGGGCGTGGGGCCTGTCCCTCCTCTGGGGCTCAGTCTGGGGTCTCCCTTGCCTTGTGGCAGGTGGCACGGGGTTTGGGGGGGGGCATACAGGGAAGGAAAGGATCCAGGCATCTGAGCTCCCCCAAGCCCCTACTCCCCTCCATGAGCTGGGAGAGAACCCAGGCTCCCAGCCCCCTCCCTCCCTCCCTCCCCTCCCTCTTCCCTGGGTTTCTGTGGGAGGGGGTTCTGACCAACCCTGCCCTCCCTCCATTTACAGAGGTGTAATTGTTGAGGGTGGGGTGGGGGAAGAAGCCCGTTTTGGGGGACAGCTGTGGGGGGAGGCAGTAACTATGTGCTGGGGCAGGGCCTGGTTTAGGGGGGACTGTCTTGAAGAGGGGGCTCTTTTGGAGGCATTGTGGGGGGGAGAAGACTTCTGGAGGGCAGCTTGTTGGGGACCAAGGGGTCTGTTTTGGTGGGGGGGCAGTTATGGGTGGCAGAGCCTCTGAGGGGCTCTTTTGGGAAGGTAATTGAGGAGATGGGGCCTGTTTGTGGGGCAGTTGTGGGGGGTCCTGGGCTATATCAGGCGTGGTGGTGAGGGGCAGTGACGGGGCAGAGAGGGCTGTTCTGGGGGTATGGGTCTATCTCAGTGGGCAGCTGTTGCGGGGGGCTCTTTTGGGGGACAGTCTTGGGGGACTGGTGTGAGAGTCTTTGGGGGGCAAGGGCTTTTGGGGAGCAGTTGCTGGATGGGACTGGTTCAAGGCTTTTCTGGGGGGCAAGGGGCTGTTTTCAGTGGGTTTTCATCCACGCTCTGCCTCCCCCTCCCCCAGCTGGCCTACTGTGTGGTGCAGTTCTTGGAGAAAGATGCCACCCTCACGGAGCATGTAAGTGCCCACTGGGGGGGGGCCTGAGGGGCCCTGGGTGTGGCAGACCACACTTGGTCTCTAATCCTGCCTCTGTTACCCAGGTGATTCGGGGGCTGCTGAAATACTGGCCGAAGACCTGCACCCAGAAAAGAGGTTTGGGGAGGGGGCTGAGGGAGGTCTTTGGGGAGGGGTTGAGCTGGGGGGGGTCATCCATACTCATTAGGGGGTGAGAAATGGGGCTGCAGCCAGGCTGGGGTGAAGGGGATGGATAAGTGGCTGGGGGGAGGTTATAGGATAGAAGAGGAGTGGCCTGTGGCACTTGTCCCGCCCTGCCACCTTACAGGCCACTCCCCCCAGGTGATGTTTCTGGGGGAGATCGAGGAGATCCTGGATGTCATTGAGCCCTCGCAGTTCGTCAAGGGTGCAGGCAGCCGCTCTTCAAGCAGGTTGCCCCAATGCATCGCCAGCCCCCACTTCCAGGTAGGGGCGGGGCAGGGGGTGGGGCCTGCTGGGTTTCCGCCCATAAGGGGAGTGGGGTTTGAGGGAGTGCAGGGTGGCTAGTTGATGACTTTGTCTTAGGGCCCTCCCTCAATCCTAGAGGGAGGGGCCTATTTTAGGGGATAAGCTCCACCCCTCAAATGGGGGGGTCAAGGGAGTGTGGCCTATCCAAGGGGGCAGGCTCCGCCCCTGAAGATGGGGGGTGGGTCACACAGCAGGGGCAGGGGCCTATTCTAGGGGTAGATTCCATCCTCTGAAGACTCAGGTAGGGCCCAGTATAGGGGGAGGGGCTTATTTTAGGGGTAAGCTCCACCCCCAAAGACTGGAGGCAGGCCTAGGACAGGAGGAGAGTCCAATCAAGGGGGCAGGCTCTACCCGTTAAGTATGGGGGAGGGGCCTATTTTAGGGGCAGCCTCCACTTCTCAAGCCTGGGGGCAGGGCTTCTGGTAGGGGCGGCCCCTCCAGGTTAGAGGCATAGCTATCCAATGCCCTGCCCCACCAAAGTTGGGGGAGGGGCTCTGGGGAAGTGAGGATGGGGGCGTGGCCTGCCTGGTGCCTGCCTCTGGAACTGAGGGGCAGGCCTTTAGGTAGTTTTAGGGGTGGGGTAGCTGTTGCTCCACCCAATCAGCTTGGGACTGGGGTTCCAAGCAGGGAGATCTGGAGCTTTGGGAAGTAGGGGAGGGGCCAAACTAAGCCCTGCCTACACCATGGGACCCACCCAGGGGCATGGCCTTGACCTCAGCATCCCCTTTGGCACGCCTAGGTGGCAGAGCGGGCCCTGTACTTCTGGAACAAACGAGTACATCCTGAGCCTCATTGAGGACAACTGCCAGGCCGTACTGCCCGCCATCTTTGGCACCCTCTACCGTGTCTCCAAGGAGCACTGGAACCAGTGAGCCAGTGGGAGGGACTGGGGGGGAGGGGTCTGTCTGGTGGGGAGCGGGGCCTGGGGATGGACGCATCATGATGCTTTGCTAGGTGGAGGGAGGTGTGGAGGCAGGGCAGGCAACTTGTTCATCCCAGAATGCTGTGTGGGAAGATATGGAAATCTTGGCTATCCACAGTGCTTTGCAGGGGTGGGAAGAGTTGGCATCCTATGATGTTTTTTGGGGGTGGCCTGATGCAGTAATTCCATAGTGCATTGCAGGGGCACTGAGGTATCCCCTGATGCTTTGCAGCTCTCCATGGAGAGGGGCCCAATCCCAGAATGTTTTGCAGAGTTTGGGTGGGGAGGGAGGGGGGTTCATTTGGCAGTCCCCCGTGCATTGCAGCAGGGTGGCACTGGCAATCCCATGATGCACATGGCAATCCATGATGAATTGTGGCAGGATGGGGGTTTAGTTATCCCCACTATGCTTTGCAGTCTTCTGGGGGTGCTGAGTTAATCCCATAATGCCCTTGCAGTGAGTGAATGTGTGTGGCAGGAGAGGACTTGGCTATTCCACAGTGCTTTTCAAGGTGGAGGGTGGGTACATCTGGGGAAAGTGCCCATCCCACAATGCTTGGCAGGGGACTGGGATGTGCATATGGAGGAATTTGTCCATCCTACAAGGCTTTGCAGGTGGCAGTGTTTTGAGGGGATGAATTGACTAACCCCACATGCTTGCCTGGGTACATGGAGAGATTTGGTTATCCCACAATGCTTTGCAGTTGGAGGAGTGAGGTTGGGTCTTGGCCATCCATAATACTTTGCAGGGGTGGCATTTATCTGTGTGAGAGGACTTGGCTGTCCCAAAATGTTTGCAGTTGCAGGGGGTGTTGAGGAGAGGGGCAAGTGTCTCGCCACCCCCTATTACGGACATATACACAGACCCCTGTTGCAAAGCATCGTGGGATAGCCAAGTCCCTCTTCTGTACGCATGCACACATTTCCCACATTGCTTTACAGGGTTGGCCAAGTCCTTCTTCCCCGCATACACAATGCTCTGGACGGTGTGTGTTAGTGGGGTGGGATCTGGCCACCCCATGATCCTTTGCTGTGGGCAGGGGGCAACTTGGCCACTCCACAATGCTTTGCCAACATCTAGGCAGCCTGTCTATCCTCTCCAATGGACTGTGGGGCAAGGGGGGAGGGGGGGTCCAGAGGGGGCGAGCGGTCCAGCCTGCCCTCACAACTGCCCTTGCCCCCAGGACCATCGTGTCTCTGGTCTACAACGTGCTCAAGACCTTCATGGAGATGAATGGGAAACTCTTCGATGAGCTTACGGCCTCCTACAAGCTGGAGAAGCAGCAGTGAGTGCTGGCCGGGGCGGGCCCAGGGCATGCTGGGATGGGACCAAGATGGCACCCATGTCTGGTCTCCTGTGCAGTCTGGGGTGGGGTGGGGGCTTCCCCCTTGGTCTAGCTGCTTCACAGCTGGCCTCTTAGCTTCCCACAATGCCTGGGGCAGCCCATGTGCCCCCTTGGTCCAAGCTGCCCTGGGGTGTGTACATGTTGAGGGAGGGGGTAGGGGAAAGACATGCCTCACTTCCCACAGTGCATTGGGTTCCTCCTGGCCTGAGCTCCCCGAGGTGTGCCTCAGTTCCACAATGCCCTGGGGCATCCTGGGAGACATCTTGATGTGGGTGTGTGGGGGGTAGGGGAAGCCAGAACATGCTTCGTGACCAAGATGGCATTGGGCTGCCGTACTGCATCATGGGAAAGCTTTGCCACCATTTTGGAGCACCAGCTACCTCTCCCACAATGCCTTGAGGCAGCCACAATGCCACCCTGTTGCTGAGATCTTCCTCTTCTCCCACAATCCTTTGGGGCCACTATCTTGGCTTTCCTCCCCAAACTATTGCTTATTTCCCATGATGCTCTGGGGCTGCCACATTGGCCTGAAGCTCCCCTGTTATGTTTTCCTCCTCTCCCACAATGCCCTGTGGCTGCCCTACTGCCATCATGGCCCGAGCTACCCTGGTGTCCCCCAGCTCCCACAATGCCCTGGGCTTGTCTCCCTGCCCCTGGGGCTCCATGGGGTGGGTTTTTGGGGCCCCCCTGACCCCCAGCCCTGCCTGCAGGGAGCTGAAGAAGGAGAAGGAGCGCCAAGAGCTGTGGCGGCAGCTGGACGAGCTGCGTCTCCGGCGGGCTGCGGGGCCTGGAGGAGGCACAAATGAACCGGCTCAACCTCCAGCACGGCCACAGCCCCAAGACCATAGACCCCCAGCCCCCCTATTCCCCCAGGGGCACTTATTGCCCCCCCAGAAGGGGCTGCAAGGGGGAAGGGGAAATGCTTGATGATGGGGGGGCAGGGCCCTCCTTCTTTTTGCATCTCAGCTGCCCTCCCCCCATCCAGTTCCCCCCCACCACGTTGCACTGCACTGTGCCCCCACCAGGGGGCACTATCCCTATTGCCCCCCCCATAATGCTTTTTCCCCACCAGGGGGGGCAGGGGAGGGGGGGGGTGGCTGCTCAGCTGGGGTCCCTAGTGGGGGTTTGTGGGCCACCAGAATGGTGAGTGCTATGGGGGGTACTGTTTCTGCCCCCCCACTGCACCCTAAAATATAGCTCCTGCCCCTTTAAATATCTGCTCACTTACTTTGCTGTTGAATGATTTATTCCACCCCTCTATAGATGGTAGATTCCACTCTCCCTTGTGCCCTCCCCCCCATGGACAAGTCCAAAAGGACCCTCCTCCTCCTCCATGGCACAGTCCAATGGAATGTGCTTCTTCTGTGACTGAGCAGGCTCTACCATCTTTGGGAAGAAGGGGGGAGGTGCAGGTAGATTCTACCACTAAAGTTGGCTGGGTTAGACGGTACTGTTCTCAAGGGGGGGGGGGGTATTTGCATAGCTGGACCTAAAAAGGAGGGTTGAACTACTTGAAAAGCAAGGGAGGGGGGGGGTTAAATGGGTTGTACCACTTCAGATGGGAAGGAAGGGGAGATAAATCAGTTCAGGGATGGGGGTAAAGTTACCCTGAATATACCAAGTGTGGGCAGTTAACTAGACTGTACCAAGTGTGTGTATGGGGGGGAGACTATTGGACTTTACCATTTCCTTCTGGGAAAGGGGATCATACCATTCAGAAAGGGGATGCAGCTGTTTAACTTACCCCCCTAGGGGGTGGGGAAGGAATAACCTGAATGGATTATACCACCTGTGCCCAGAAGGGGTGCTGCTTGGACTGTACCATTCCAAGAGTGGGCTGTACCATTTCTTGGGCGGGGGGGGTCTTGAAACACCCTTTCCCTGCTGCTGTTTCACATGATCCAAGGTCTTAATTTGGGGGGTGGGTCCCTGGGGGCCTTAGGCCTGATACCCTCCCCCCTACCTCCCTCCTCCTAAATCACTACGGCTTCTTTTTTCTTTTTTTCAGAGGTGTATTTTTCTTCAAGAGAAAAAAAATGCCGCCTCCTTTAATTGGTGGGGGAAGTGGGATCCTCATTTAGTGGTAGCCACACCACATCCCTTGCCGGTCACCGTAGTAACAAGGGTGCACCAGAGTTGTCGTAGATACTGGGCCGGCATAGTTACTGTGAGATGCAGTGGGGGAGGGGGGGCTTTTTTGGGGGAAGAGTTGAAAATAATAAATATATAAATATTATATATATTTAAGGCGAGTTGGGTTCTGCGTCCCTGTCTTCCCCCGCACTTGATTTATTTTTTTTTTTTATTTTTTTTTTCTTGGTTGCTGTATTCAATAAAGAGATACTTTCATGTCAGCTGGAGCCTGGGCTGTGTTTGTAAAGGGTTCTCTCCAGCTCTGGGGCGTGGGGCAGTTGCCTGGGTCCTGTCCTGGGCCTGCGTTCTCTCCAGCCCCGGGAGGGGACTGGGTCTGACACGCTGCAGTTGTGGGGGGGAAGGGTAGGAGCCTGGACACCGACCTGGGTTCTCTCCGAGTTCTAAGTGGTCTGAGCACCACCAGGATGGGATCTGGAAACTCCTGGGTTCTCCTGCACCCTGTCAATCTTAGGGAAGTGACCAGTATCCTCCCACCAAAAACTGCTTCCTTTCTGGGCCACAGATCCTAGCCATGCAAGCAAGTCCTAGCCCAGAAGCACCCACAGGACTCAAGGGTTTTTCGTAAGGTCATTTATTATGTGCGGAAGCACAGAAAACAGCTCTGGGAGCAGGGCCTGGCTGCCCCCCCCCCCCCCCCGCAACCCCTCACAGAGAAGGGGGGGCTTAGGCTGTGCCCCCCCCTGCCCTACTGCTGCAGGGGGAGAGGGCAGAGAGGGAAACTGAGGCATGGGAGGCGCATGTGAGCGTGCAGGGAGCAGTGTCAGTCGAGTTGCTGGGCAGTGAGGGGACAATGCAGGCGGCTGGGCTCCTACCCCTGCCTGCTCTGGCCCCCCAGGCCCTATTCTGCTGGCAGAGCTGGAAGCAACCCAGGAGTCCAGGCTCCTTAGCCCCACTTCTCCAGCTTGGAGGTGTGGGGTGTAGGCTGGGCAGTGCTGGGAGCCCAGACCCCTGGGTTCCCCCCGGCTCTGGGAGGGGGGGGATGGGAGCCCGGACCCTGGGTTCTCAGCCCCCCCGCGAAGCAGGGTCAGTAGCGGGACAGGCGGCACATGTCGCACTGACAGGCCTTGGCTGTGAACATCTCCAGCTCCTCGCGCCCGCCACCCGGGCACTGCAGCCGCACCCGCACCTGGGACACAGGGGCGAGGAACCCAGGCGTCCGCGCCCCCCCATTGGCCCCTCCGCTAGCTGCCCAGGCCCCACCCCCAGGACCAAACACACCCCAAGCTCCACCCACACCTCCCAGGGCCTCAGGTCCTGCCTCTTCCTTTCCCTAATGCCACTCCTCATAGTTCCGCCCCATCCCTTCAGGCCCCGCCCCAAACTAGATCATGCCCCCCCCCCCCCCGCGCTAGACCTCCCCACTCTGGTCCCTGCCTGTAGCACCCAGCCCTGTCCCCCATGTTAGACCCCACCCCTGCCCAGGCCCCGCCCCCAGTGCCGGACCTCACGTTCTAGACCCCACCCCCGCCAAGGCCCCACGCCCTGCGCTAAACCCTGTCTTCATCTCAGGCTCCGCCCCCAGGCCCCACCCCGTGTTTGACCCCGGCCCCCGCAGCTAGGCCCTGCCCCCTGTTCTAAGTTTAGCCCCCATGCTAGACTCCTCCCTCCCCTTCCAGACCCCGCCCCCACCACTTAGGGTCGACCTTTTCCCAGGTCCCGGCCCGAAATGCTAAGCCCCACCCCTCCTGCTAGACCTCCTCGGGTGGCCGTCCCCTGTTCTAGACCCCGCCCCCCGGGATAAGTCCCGCCCCCTCGGTGCTAGGCCCCGCCCCCATGCTAGCCCCTGTGTTCCCAGTTCAATGTCCTGCCGCCTGTCCCTGCAGCTCAGGCCCCTCCCCTTGCTAAGCCCACTCCCTGCTGCCCCATCCTCAGCCGTAGACCCCACCCCTTTCCCAGGCCCCACCCCCAGGGCTAGACCCCGCCCCCTCCGCCCAAGTCCCTCCCCCGGTCTAGACACGCCCCTCCTTCCCAGGCCCCGCCCACCTTGGCGAGGCGCGCGATGGTGCAGCAGCGCGAAGCGGAAGTGACGTTGTGCGCGGCTGCCTCCAGCACGGCGCGGCGCGAGGGGAAGGCGCTGGACTCGCAGTGCCCCGCGCAGGCGCGCAGCGCTCGGGACCCGCGGCACGACCCGGAGCCGCGCAGCGTCACCGTGAAGGCTGGCGGGGGCGCACGGTCAGCCCAGAGCCCTGCGTCCGCCGCCCGCCCCCCCGGCCCGGCCCGGCCCGGCCCGGCCCGCGCTTACGGGTGAGGTGGCAGCCGGGCTCGGGGGGCTCGGGGCTCCGGGCCGGGCCGGCGGCGAGCAGCAGCAGGAGCAGCAGCGGCGGCGGCGCGGCCGGGGGGCGCATCGCGGCCGGCGGCTGCAACAGGCGGGGGGAGACCGCCCCCGGTCCCGGGTCTGTCCGGCGGGTCCCTCGGTCGGTCTCTCCCCGCCCGGGCCCCGCCCCCCGCCCCGGCCCCGCCCACTGGAGCGTGTGTCACGAGCCCCGCGCTGCAGCCAGCCCGGGAGAGTCTCCCGCCGCCGTGTCCCGCGGGGCGGGGGTGAGGGGAGAGCCGAGCCGAGCCGAGCCGAGCCGAGCCGGGTCCACGCGCTTTATTGCGGGCTGTCGCCGGTCTCGGCCACCTGGTAGATGAGGAGCCCGGGCCGGGCCGAGCCGCCGCCCCTGTCCCGGGCCCGCCGCAGCCACAGCTCCGCCAGCAGCCGCAGCGCGTCCCGCTCCGCCCGCGCCGGGCCCCGCCGCGCCGCCGCCTGCCGGACACCGCGCTCAGCCCGGCCACTCGGGACCGGGACGGGAAGGGACGGGGGCCTGGGGTTGAGAGCACGGCCCCGGAGCCCTGGCTTCCCTCCCGGCCGAGCGGGGGGCGGAGTCCCGGGTCCGCCCTGCCTCACTTTCCCTCCCCCATGCAGGGAGAGCATGGCGCGTCCGGGCTTTTCAGGGTTAACCGGGGCTGGGGCAACCCCCCCCCTTGGCTGGTACCGTAACTCCCCTAACCCCACGCACCGCATAATCCCCTCCCGCTTTGCTACCAGCTGGGGGCAAGTCCGGCCCCTTGCCACCGTATTGCTGCTAAGAACGCACGTCCCCGAATAGGAGCCTGCTCTTCCTTGTCATGGGGCAGCAGTAGGGTACATAGCGCCCTCTTCTTCACTGGACTCTTTGTCTTGCCGTAATGCTGCTAATGTTCGCACCCCTTTGACTAGGGCCTGGGGTCCTACCGTAATGCTGCTGCTAAACCTCATCCTAACAGGATTTTGCTTGCTACTGTAATACCTCTAACTGGCATCATAGCAAGACTTGGTTTGGTACTGTAATACTCCCAAAAATGTGCCTGTCAAAACTGGGACCTGATCTTTGCTTGTCATTGCCAGGGTGGCATTATAATATTCCTAATAATGCACCCACCAAAATGAGTCCCTCTGGGCCTGTGCTGTAATATTCCTAACAAAACACCCTCCAAAACAGGCCCTACAAGGTCTGTGCTGTAATGCTCCTAATAATGCCCCCACTGGGGTGGTACCATAATACACCTAGTGGTGCACCCCCAAGACTGGACCTCCTGCCCTCTCTGGCACTGGCTGGTAGCAAGTAGGGAGGAAGGGGTATCGTAATATTCCTAGCACTGTGCATCCTGATTTTGGGAGGGTACCGGGGGCCCCCTCACCTTGCACAGCGGCAGATTGGGGAAGTCGTTGGCCAGGTTGATGAGCCCATAGAGTGCCATGACGACAAAGAGCCAGATAGCCATCTGCTGCCCCAGGGTCGTGGCACCACTCCACAAGGGGGGCTTTGTGGGGCCTTCCCCAGCCTCGGGCCCCTGGCAGGCAGGGCACGGCCTTGCCCCCAGCACAGCCTGCTCGGCCATGGAGCAAAGCAGGAGGCCCAGGAGCCAGCTGCCCAGCGCCATCCTCATAGGCTCAGGACCTTCCCTTAGCTTGGCCTGGGGGCTGGTGATGGCATAAAGACCCTAGCCAAGCTGCTGTGATGTCATCAAGGCCCCCCCCTCTCTGGGGCATGGGGGTCCCTTCCCCAATCACCCTCACTCCACCAGCTCCTTCCACCCTGTGTTGAAAGGGTTAAAATGCTCCAGGATTGGGCCCCATCAGGTCTCCCATGGGGGGGATGGGCCCTCTTTCTGCCCCCCCACTCCAAAGCCAGCAGCATTGTGGGGGCCTGTGCCTTTAACCCTACTCCCCCAGTCTGTGACATCATAGGTGGAGCTGCATTCTGGTGGCCTTGGCAACTTTCCCAGAATCCTCTGGGGTTGACATGAGGGCTCTAGGCTAGACCATGGTGCCCTGCCCCCTTTATGGTTTTCGGAAATGCTTCTAATAATACAATGAGGCTAGGAGGCCCTAGCCTACCGTAATGCTCCTAATAATGGTCATGAGGGTGCTAAGAAGAAGGCAAAGAAAACAGGGCTGTGAGTCTGGTGGGGAGAAGACTGAGGGGGATTAAGTAGCAGCCATCACCTCCCTGGAGGGTGGCTCCAAAGAGCATGGAGCCAGAGACAGGACAAGGAGCAATGGGCTCAGGCTGCAGCAAGGGAAGTTGAGGCTGGGTATGAGAACAAATTCTGGAGAAGGGTGGCAAAGCACTAGAACGGGCTGCCCAGAGCGGTGCTGGAGTCTCCATCCTTGGAGATATGGGAGCCCCAGGGGGGGGGCAAAGCTGTGGCTGGGCAGCACCCGGTCCCATTGGGACGGGGGGTGAAAAGGGCCTGGCTGGGGGCCCTGCTAGGCCTCCTCGGCTGCCTGGACAGACAGACGGGTCAGGGGGCAGGAGCCAGGGACTGACTGACGATGCTGGGGAGGGCGAGACATCCGGGGGCCGGGGTTGGGGCAGGCCCTCAGAAGAGGGCTGCAAAGTGGGGAAGGGAGAAGCACGGGATCAGGCTGGTCGTCTGGCCGGTGTCTCACACAGTCGCACACACAAGACCCAAGCATCCAGGACACACGCACGCCCCCACCCCCCCAGTCGTCCAGCACACACACACTAGGCATCCAGGACTCTGACACGCCCCCCTGGCCCTGGCCCCTGTACAACTTGGCCAGGCTGCCCACAGCCCCCAGGCATCCAGGGCACATACATGTGCACACATACATGCACCCCCCCCCCCCCCCCAGGCATCCAGGGCACACATACACCCAGTAGGCATCCAGGACACCCCTCTAACTCCAAGTGTCCAACACACACACACTCTCTCTCTAAGCATCCAGGACTTGGACACAGACACACACCTGGCCCTGGCCCTTGTACAACTTGGCCGGGGCAGACCACACACCCCACCCCAGAGTCCAGCACTCAGATGCATGTGCACACACACACACCGCCCCCTGACCAACCCCTCTACAGATCAGGACTGTCCTGTAGCCCGTGGGGCCATGGGGGGACACTTGGCTTGGGGGTGCGTGCGGGGTCCCCCAGGCCACACAGGTCACGCCAGGTGCAGAGCACGGCTGGCCTTGCTGCCATGGGGAGCTCTGGGTTCAATTCCTGGCCAGTGGAGCCCCCATTTCCCCTCCCCACCCCGCAAAATATTTGAAGCCAAACTCCCCTCTGCTGCTGCAGAACTACCATAATACTCCTAATAATCCACCCGTCAAATGGGAGCCCCATGCCCATTGGAGTGGAGAGGTGGTGCTGCTGTAATACCACTAAATGTGTGCACTAAAAAGTGCAGCCTTGATTATACTGGGGGGCGCCTCTCTGGGCACTACTGTAATATCCCTAAAAGTGCCCAGGATGCAATGGAACCCCACTGTTATTTGTGGAGTGGGGGGAGGGCAGCTGTGAGCACTACCATAACATACCTAATAAAGCACACTCCGCAAAGCAGCCTTCAGCTGGTATCCTAAAACAAGGAATAATGCAGGTAAAAACTGGCACCATGTTAGTGAAACCTTGTTTGGGGGTGGGAGGCTGCAAGTAGTGCCATAAATACCACTATGAATGCACCTCCACAGTGACACCCTGATAATGCACCGTCTTTTGGGGGCAGGGGCTATGTGTAGTACCGTAACCACCACTATGAGTACACCTACACAACCCTACTCTGAGCACCATCCAAATCCCCACCTGCCAGTTTGGTGAGTGGATACCATAATCCTTCTAATATGGCAACCAGGACTCTGATTTCATGGGGAAAGGAGACATCAGGAGCTGGCAGGGGAAAAAGAGGTCTCGGCAAGAGAAGAGGAAGGCATTTAATTTATAGTTCACAGCTCAAAGAGTCAGGGTTGGGAAGGGGCCTAGTGTCTCCGTGCTGGGTAGTGTGGAAGCCAGTGAGCTTCTCTGTCATCCTGGTGTGCAGAGACCCCACCAGAGGGATACAGTGCAAAGAACGGCCCCCCTCGCCCCCACCCCCGTCCACAGGCTGGGCGCCCCGGATGCCTGGGTTCCTTTGCAGGGCGAAGGGGAAGGAGGCCAGTGTTTTTGGTCCTGTTGGAATGAAGGGATCAGGCATGGAGTCGAGCCCATGCAGCGTGGAGGCTGGGGTGGTGAGGGGTGCTTAGATGTGAAGTCAGATGGAGGGTCCGGGCCCCCACGCCCACAAAACCCCCACTCCCCTTCCAGAGCCAGAAGAGAACCCAGGTCTCTGGGGTCAGGCCAGCATGCCAGCTCCTGTCTGTCACCAGTTAGCCCCACCCGCATGCCTCAGTTTCCCCCCAAGTCAGGGGTCAGGAGACGTCCAGCTCCAGCCCCTCGAGGGCCCAGGGTCGGGGTGTGGGGGCCGCCAGCAAGTCCAGAAGAAGGTTGCGGCCGCCCAAGACGCAGGAGACTTCGTGCTGGGCCAGGACCTGGCTCCAGGCCTTGATCTCTTGCTGCAGCCCCTCGATCTCTCGCCGCAGCCCCGCATTGGCCTGCTCCAGCTGCTCGTGCTGCTGTGGCGGAGAGAGAGGGGTTAGGGCCGGGCGCTGGGGCCCCCCCAGTGCTAGGAGGGGAGTGGGGTTGGGGGGGCTGGGAGCCTGGGCACCTGTGGGTGCATCTGTCCTGGATGCCCGGGTTCCCTCCAGCTCTGGGAGGGCAGTGGGGGCGGGGAGGGAGCAGAAGTGGCTGGGGCCTGGGTTGTGTGGGTGTGGGTGTGTTTCCCGGATGCCTGGGTTGTGTGGGTGTGGGTGTGCGTGTGTTTCCTGGACGCCTGGGTTCTCTTCAGAGCTGGGAGGGAAGTGACACCCGGGGGCAGAGCAGGAGGGCTGGGAGCTCGGGTGGGTGGGCTCAGTGTGCGCCTGGGTTCTCTGCAGCTCGGGGCGGGGGGCTGGGAGCCCGGACGCCTGCATGCTCGGAGCAGGCTGGCCCCGGTCCAGCTGGCTCTGGGCCACCCCCCACACACTTCCTGGCCCCCCTGCCAGTGCCTGCAGCCTTTTGCTATTACTTTCGCTCAGCCTCCACCCTCCTCCCTTGCGGGGGGAGCACTGGACTGCAAGGGCAGAGCAGGAGAGAACCCGGGCGTCTGGGCTCCCCTTGTCCCCACTCCCCTCCCAGAGGCCCCAGGCTCCCAGCTCCCCCTGCTCGCCAAACAGGAACCCCCCTTTACCCCGCATCAATGCAGCACCTCTTAAAGGGGCTTGTTTGATAGCTTCCGGGGGGGGGCAGAGAATCCCCCCTCCCAGGAGCAATGCGGGGCTTAGGACACGTGACATCTTGATTTGGGGAGGTCTGGTTTGGGGGGGTCTTGGTTCTCGGTGGGGGCAGACCTGGTGCAGCTCGTCGGCCTTCTCCGTGTGCTTCTTGCGGCTCCTCTGAGCAGCCACCCGGTTCCTCTGCCGCCGCCTCTGCTGCTTCGTGTCCGAGGGGTCCTGGAAGGGGGGGTGAGAATATGAAACCCAGGCATCTGGGGTGCACACACACACATACACATGTGTGCACACAACCCAGGCATCCAGGACACACAGACTAAGAACCCAGACACCAAGGAGACAAGCACACACAGACACATACACGGGGAACCCAGGTATCTGGGAGATGCACACACACACACACACACACAACCCAGGCATCTGGGACACAGGTGCGCGCACACACACACCAGAAACCCAGGCATTTGGGGGGACATATGCACAGAGACCCCAGACATCTGGGATAAGCACACACGTGTGTGCGCACACGCAGAACCCAGGCATCCAGGACATGCACACACACAACCTGCAGGACCCAGTTGTCCCGTTCCCCCCACTGTACACACACACACAGAACTTAGGCATCTGAGACATGGGCACACAAGTGTGCGCACACGCACTGAGAACCCAGACATCCAGAATGAGCACACACTCACACCAGGTGTCCCGAATACACACACTGAGAACCCAGGTGCCTGGGACATGCACACACAGACACAACCCAGGTGTCTGACACCCACCCACCTGCACCCTATCTCCGACCCCACCCCTCCCCCCTCCCTTTCCACCCCGACACCCGCCCCCCCCACACGCATGTGTCCGCACACTCACCACCACCCCTTGCGAGTCGTCTGAGCTGCCACTCCAGGCCACCAGGGTCCCCTCCATACTGGCCTGGGAGGGGTAGGGGAGTGTGCGTGCAAGCCCAAGGTCCAGCCTCTCGCACGAGGCTGGCGCCCGAGTGCGTGTGTGACAGTGACGCCTGGTCCTTTGTAGCCTCCCAGGTTTCGGTTTATCCTAAACGGGGCCTTTGCCCAGAAGAGCCTGCGACACGTGGCTGGAATTTCCTGCTCCATTGGCCTGACCTCGGAGACACCCCCCTCCCTCACACGGGCCTCGCACAAGGGTGGGGAGCTCCCCCCAGCTAGGATCCACCCCCATCCTGGCCCTGGAGACACCCTCCCTCTCCCTCTCCCTCGCACAGGGCTGGGGACCCCCCCCTGCTGCCTCCCAGCTTGGATTCCTCCCTCCCCCCCAGCCCTGGAGACACCCCCCACTCCTCACACGGGCCTTGCACAAGGGTGGGGAGCCTCCCTCCCAGCCAGGACACCCCCCCCCCCCCGGAGATATCCCCCACTCCCTCGCAGGAGCCTTGCATGGGGCAGGGAGCCCCCAGCCAGGACCCTCTCCTGACCTTGGAGAAACCCCCTCCTCCATTGCACATGGCTCGCACAGGGATGGGGACCCCCCCAGCTGAGACATACAACTCCCCCCTCCTGAGTGCAGGGGCTGGATGGGGAAAGGGGGATCTTCATGCCTGGGGGGAGCCAAGGGGTAGTTGTGAGAGAGTGAAATGCTCATGGGAAGAGGGAGGGTGAGAAGGGGGTGGGAATGGCTGGACTGTGACGTGTGTGTGTGTGTGTCCTGGATGCATGGGTTTGGGGGGGGGCATGTGTGTGTGTCCGTGTCCCAGACCCTTCATTTTCTGTGTGTGTGTGTTGATCCATCCATCCTGGACTGCTGGGTTCTGTATGTGCATGTGTGCATATGTATGTGTGTGCGTCTGTCCCAGTCTCCAGGGATGTGTGTGCGCACGTGTGCTTGCGTGTGTTCCTCCTCTGCTGGACAAATCTGGCCACCCCCATATCCTTCCTGGCATCCTTGGAAGGGTGTTTCTGGGAAGGGGAACGGTGTGTGGGAAACCTGGGTTGGTTTGTTAATCATTGATCAACCTATCTGGAAAGGGTTGGAGGGAAATAATTAAGTCCCACACTAATGAAGCTTCTTCCCCTCGCCCCCACTTATCTTCCTCCAGGAAGCTTTCATCCTTCTCCATCTTGGGTGAATTGTGTCGTCTTACGCACCAGAGACACGCAGAAGATCACTGGGCCCCGTCTCCCACGGGCAAAGCCAGCTGGGATCTCATCCCAGGAGCCCTTGTTCTCTACGCCTGAATCCCTCCGGGTTTGTTTCCCATGTGCCCTCATCTTAGGAGCAATACGGTGCCCTTGCCCTTGCACAACCCTGACTTATTGCATGCAGTCTACTGCATTTTCTAGCCTACCACATTCCTGTTTTTTTAAGAGCATCAGCTGCTGGGAGTTTGATGCACATTATATATAATAAATATGGTAAGAGCAGGGCTGTGATGGTGATTTATTTTAGGACCCTGGCGGGCTACTGTATTTTCAAGCATACACACAGTAAAAAAACCTGGGAATTGTAGTGCACGTTATATATGATAAATAAGGTAAGAACAGTTATGTCAAGCCCCCCCCCCATGATTTACCATAATTTCTCGTATACAACACACACGTTAAAAATATATATTAAAAGAGCTGCTGGGAGTTTCATGCTCAGTAATATATTTGAAATATTGTAAGTGCGGGGAGCAAAGGCGACAGATGTCACAGCCCCCTGGATCTACCGTATTTTCTGGAACACAGAACACACCTTACAAAAAAAATAATTGAGGAGCTGGGGGGTGTGGTGCACATTATATGAGAGACGTTTCCCCTGGTGACTTACTTCAGGGCCTATTTTCTGGCAGAAATCGCACAGCTAAAACAACCAACCCAACTGCTGGGAGTTTACGTCGCGTCGTATACAAGAAATACGGTAAGAGCAAGCCCCTTTCCCCCCGTGACTTATTTCACGCCACTGTAACGGGCCCGGGGCAACGGAACTTATTTCACGTGAGTCGGCCAAAATGGCGCCGCCCCGCTTCAGGGTAAACCGGTGGGGGTGGGGGTGAAGACCCGGCGTACATAGCCACTTCCGGTCCCGGCACCGGAAGTGAGGCGGCCGCCATTTTTGCGTGGGCGACATGGAGTGAGTGCGTGCCTGGGAATGGGGCGGGGCCACAGCCCCATCGTGGGGGAGGGACTTGGAGATGAAAAGAGGGACACCCTGTGTGGGAGGCGGGAGTGGGGGACCCTTCCCTTTATGTGGAAGGTGGGGGGAGGAGTGCTGGGGTGACCCCCGCAATACAGGGGAGCTAGGGGGAACCCTAGTGTGTGGGGGAGGGGTCCTGGGGTGACCCCCCCCATGGCTGCGGGCTGAGGGGCGCAGGCTTGGGGAGGGGGGTGCTGGGGAGCCCCTGCGGGCTGACCCCGTGCGGGAGGGGGGTGAGATCCCTGGAACCCGGGTGGCAGCTGGGGCCCACTGGAGTCCTCCCAGCCCCTAACCCTCCTCTCTCCCCCCAGGGGCGAGGCCCAGCCTTGGGGACGACCTTCCCGGGGCCGAGCTGCGGGGCCTCTCCGAGCCCTACGGCTCCTGCAACGTCCTCCAGACCTTCACCGTCGCACCCGTGGAGGGGGACACCACGGAAGGCATCGTCCACCTGCGTGACACCCCCACGTGCACAGAAAGCTCCTCTTCCCCCTCCTCCAGAGCAACGGGGCTCAAGACCCCCCACCACACCTGCTGGCTACGTCCACCCCTGCCAGCACCTGCTTTATGCCCCTGGGCATTATGGGGCGCTGCAGGCCTGGTAGGGGGCGCTTCACCTAGGAGAAGTAGAGGAGGGCAGCAAGGCTGATTCGTGGGCTGGGAGGGAGAGATGAACAAGGCCGGGCCCGTTCCGTTTAGAAAAGAGACACTTGAGGGGGGACAGGACAAGGGTTTACAACGTGCTAAACAGCAGCAAGATTTATTATGATTATAGGGATCGTTGTTATAGGGATTTGTTAGGGACTAACTGTCACCAGACAAGAACGAGGGGTCCACCGAGGGATTGGCCTCATTCTTGGAGGAAAGGGGCATCAGGAGCTATGGAGCACGGGGGTTTAGGGGCATGGCCTCTGAATCAGAGCGTTCTGGGCCTCGAGTGCTGGAGGCTGCAAGTGAGAGAGGAACAAGGGGGGGGAAATCCTGCTCAGACCCAGTCACTCTCCCTCCCATCCTCTGCTCTGCTGCCGTGGACAGAGGAGACTGGGCAAGATGGACCTAGGGTCTGACCCCATCTGTGCAGCTCTTACGTTCTTTTGTATGAGCAAGCTGCCATGAGAGGAGCTCTTTGTGCCGTGTCTGCCCAGACCTGTGGCCAGGGGTATGGGCAGACGAGCTATGCCGCGGCCTGCTCGCCATACCGGGCTGCTGCACCAAGTCTGCAGTGCAGTGCGCCCAGAGCTCTTAGGCTTACTGTGAGCTAAACAGTAAGCGACCCCCAGCTCCTGGCTTCAGGGGCTGGGATGAGCCTGTGATTGGAGGGAAATGGGGGTCTCCAATACCCACCCCCACTGCGGAGCTGGGCCAGGGACCAGTGGCTCTGTGTGTGTGTGTGTGGAATGTAACCTAGATTCCCTTCAGTGAGATTTGGTGTGGGGCAGAGAGTTAAGATCTGCTGACCTCCAGGGTCCCTCCCTGGATCAAACCCTTGTATAAAGGGCATGGAGGGAGCCTGGGTGCTGGGCTGAGAAGAGGCTGGGCCACTTAGGCATGCCGAAGCTCCCTTGAACATGGGGAAGCTGAGGCACAGTTACCCCAGAGTTAACCTATCCTGGGTCTTACTCTGTGGTAAGAAGCAGATGCATGGGTGGCCGCCATGGGCCAGATCAGATCCTGTGTGGGGTCTGCAGCCGCCCCAGAACCAGAGCCACGTACCAGGTCCTGGAGCCCACGTGCAGGGCCCCAGATCCCATGTGCTGTGTCCAATCCCATGTACCAGGTCCTGGAGTCTCCTCCCATGTGCTGGGTCTGAGTTACACACCGGTCCAATCCCATGTCCCAGGTCCAGCCACGCACCCACCACACAGACCAACCAGACCCAGCCTGTGTTCTCCACGGCTTCATCAATGTAAAGCCGGATAGCGATAGGAGTCTAATTATCACGGAGCTCCCAGACCTCTCCCTGCTCCTCTGCCCACCACTGAATACCCAGGCCTGTGGGGAAATCCCTTCCAGCCCCATCGCTCTTGGGGTCTGCGATTCCAAGTCAGAGAAACTGAGGCACAGGGGGGGCATGTGGAAATAGGGGCTTGCAATTCAGCTGAGTGGGAACTTGTGCCTGCTTCTGCAGCTCTCGTCTCCTTTCCATCGGCAGCTGCCTGAGGGTGTTCTGGGGTACAGGGAGCATAGGGTGACCCCCCATCCCACCAACCCTCTATCTTCCATCAGCTTCAGGTCCTTGGTGCCATCAGCTCCTATCACAACACTGTCACCTTTCTGCCACCCCCTCTCCTTTGTTAATGCAGGGGATCATTAGCGCTAACGAGACCTGGCTGGACAGGTGATCATCCATAATCAGCTTGTCTCTATCCCTCTTGTCTTTCTTCCCACCCCCAAATCTACCTGCCTTGTCCAGGGAAGCCTGCTGCCCCCGCATCTTGTTTGACGATGCCTCCGGATGGGCCCTGCACTGCCCAGGTAATGGTGTGAGAAGGAGATACCCTCATCTCTTTCCCTGCTAGCTCCAGTCAGGCCTGTGGGACATGACCACAGGGGGTGGAGGAGGGTGGGGTCCTCTTAGCCCCCTGGACCTGGGGGATCTCCCAGATCTTAGCTCAAAAGCACCCCCCCCCCAAATGTCAGCATGTAGGAGAGACCCTGAATCAGACAGCTTGGGACCCCCCGGTGCAGGAGATGGGGCAGACGGGTCCTGACTTTGCCCTGCCTGGGGGTCCCTATGGGGGTGGCAGATGGGGGCCAGGTCCCCTACGGCTTGGAGTGAAGGTGTCTGTGGAGGGACAGTACAGTCATCCATGCTCTTATCTCACACCAGCTCCTGGTGATGTCATTGATGCATGCAGCCAATGGTGTTGCATCATTATAGGGCCTGTAAATCCAGCCTGAGACCCCCCGTAATTCCTCCCCTTAGGTGGCGCTATGCACGCCCCAGCGAGCGGCCTTCTAGCCAGCAGGTGTCTCTATGCTTCGCACCCACCTCGCGCTAGGTGGCGCTGCGGCGCAGGCTCCCCCGGTGCGCCTTCGGCCCCTCTAGGCGGCCGGGCATCCTCGCTTCTATGATTTCCGGGAGGAGGGGGTGTGGTAGCCGGCGAGCGCAGCCATTGGGAAGGCGCGGTTCCCTGACGGGCGGCGTGGCAGGCCAATAGGGGCCGGGCGAGGCGGAGGAGGCGCAGGGCCAGTGGCGATGGGGCTGCTGACCATCCTCAAGAAGATGCGGCAGAAGGAGCGGGAGCTGCGGATTTTGATGCTGTATCTTTCAGTGGCGGGGCCGGGCCGGGCCAAGTGCCCCGGGGGGGAGCGGCGGCGGCTGGGGGTATGGGGTGGGCTGTACCAAGTGTTTGGTTGGGGGGGAAAGGAGGAAGGGGCTGTACCAAGTGTCTGGAGGAGGGGTGGGCAGAACCAAGTGTTTGAGGGAAGGGGTGGACTGTGCCAAGTCTCTGGAGGAGGAGGGGTTGGGCTGTACCGAGTGTTTTGGGGGAAGAGGGGTGGGTTGGTACAGCCCACCCCTCATGGTACACATGGTACAAGTGTCTGAAAGAGGAGGGGGCTCTGCTAAGTGTAGGGGATAGGGGGTGTACCAAGTGTCAGGGGGAAGGGATGGGTTGTACCAAGTGTCAGAGGGAGGAGAGAAGCACAGGGTGGGATGTACCAGATTAGAAGGAGTAGGGTATTTTTTGGCGGGGAGGAAGGGGTCTGTACCAAATGGCTTGGAGGAAGTGAGGTGCACAGGTGGCATGGGGTGGTCTGTACCAAGTGTGTGTGGGGGGGGAGGGCATGGGCTGGGGCAGGTGAGCAAGTATCTAGGGGTGGAAAGGTGGGCTGGAAAGGGTGTACCAAATGGCTCAGAAGGGGGGGAGATGCTCTGCTTGTGGGATTAGCTGTACTAATTCTCTAGGGGTGGACTGAGTGGGCTGTACCAAGTGTCTGGGAAAGGAGGCAGGTGCTAGGACTATTGGGTGGGCTGTACCAAGTGTTGGAGGAGGTGGACACTGTGATGGGGTGGGTTGTACCACATGTCTGGAGGAGGGAATCTTGTGGTGTAGCCCACCCCATACCCACATGTTTTGGAGGCTCCTGTGGGCATGGGGTGGACTATACCAGCTGCCTAGGAGAGAAGGGGGTGTGCTGAGGGTCCAGGTGCAGCTGGGGGGTGGATGTACCCAGTGTTCATACAGGCAGAGGGCCTGTACCTAGTGCCGTCTGCCAGAGGCGGGGTGGAGGGCCTGCACCAGGCCAAACCTGCTGTGACCCCCTGCCCCTCCCCCCATCTCCATGTGCTGAGTGGTTGCTTCCTTGACCCCCTGCACCCCCCAGTGGTTTGGATAATGCTGGGAAAACCACCATCCTGAAGAAGTTCAATGGGGAGGACATTGACACCATCTCACCCACCCTAGGCTTCAACATCAAGACCCTGGAGCACAGAGGGTGAGATTGTAACCCCCCTCCCTTTTCCTGGTTGGTACAGCCGCGTGCCAACCCCTTGCTTGGGTTGGTACAGTCTGACACCCTTTCCTCACCCCCCCACACCTCCTTGGTACAGCCCAGCTTTTTCTCCTTAAGCCCTCTTGGTACAATCCAGGGCCCCTCCCTCACTTGTACTGGTAGAGCCTGGCACCCTCTTGGTACAGCCCGCTACCCTTCTCCCTCCGAGGTACAGGCATAGCCTGACCCCCCCCTCCCCTTAGTGGGCTCTACCAAGCATCTTCAAGGGGCTTCAGGGTTGTACCAAGTGGCCTGGGTTATGGGGACATGTAGCTGGGCATGGGAGGAGTATAGCTGGTGTTATGGTGTTGGACTGTACCAAGTATGGGGGGATGGGTTGCACCAAATACTCTCACCGTACTGCAAGGTTGTACCAAGTGTGGGGGGGGATGCAGTTGGCCATGGGGCAACTACAGCAGCTGTTATGGGGATGGACTGTGCCAAGTATTAGGGAGGGGGTTATGGGCTGTAACAAGCCTTTTCAGGAGGCTGTAGGGTTGTACCAAGGGGGCTGGAGTGGGAGGGGGGAACGATAGCATGCTGGGATCTCCTCCTAATGCTGCCTGTGTCTCCTCTTCCCCCACCCAGGTTCAAGCTGAACATCTGGGATGTGGGGGGACAGAGCTCCCTGCGCTCCTATTGGCGCAACTACTTTGAGAGCACAGATGGGCTTATCTGGGTGGTGGACAGTGCGGACCGGCACCGCCTGGCCCTCTGCAAGCAGGAGCTCCAGAACCTCCTGGTGGAAGAGGTAGGTGTGTACCCAAGGCTGGGGTAGGGGCGGAGAGGAGGGGAAGGGGGTGCCCTTGAGTTGGGGCAGGTGGCTGCAGGTAGGTGGCCATGGCAAGCCTATAGCCAATGTTATGGGGATGGACTGTTCCAAGTATTGGTGGGGGCTCGGGGCTGTGTCAGGGGCTGCAGGATTGTACCAAGTGGTGTAGGGGGCACCATACTGTTGGACATGGGAGGGCTATACCAGATAGGGATGGACTGAACCAAGTATTGGGGGGTAGAAGGATGTACCAAGTGTCCTCAGGGGCTGTAGGCGTCATGGGGCGGGATACACTAAGTGGGGGGGGGGGGGGAAGCCATGCAGCTGGGTATGGGGAGATTATAAGCAATGTTACAGGGTGGGCTGTACCAAGCTTTGGTTGGGGGGGGATGCTTTGCAGGGTCTGTGGGCTGCACCATATATCTTCAGGGGGCTTCAGGGCTGTACCAAGCTTTGGCTGGGGGCAGTGTTCAGCAGGGACTGATGGGCTGTACCAACTATCATGGAGGGGGAGTGCCTTGCTAGGTGTCCTGGGTTGACCCAAGTGTCTACAGGATTGTACCAAGTCTGGGTGGAGGGGGTTCTACCAAGTAGGGGTTGGGTAATAGGGGCCTGGATCATACCAAATGTCCAAGAAAGTGAGGATTCTGGGGTGACTATTGGCTGGAAATCACCCTGTTTGCAAGAGGGGGTAGGGAGCTGGGGTGGAGGAGGACACATCTAGCTCAGGTTGCTGACCCTCTTCTAATCCCACCCCCCAGCGCTTGTCAGGGGCCACCCTGCTCATCTTCGCCAACAAACAGGACCTGCCGGGGGCGCTGAACTCCAATGCCATCCGCGAGGTAAGAGTCACAGGGGCTGGGTTCTCCTTGGGTCTGGGAGGAGAGTGAAGGCTGGGAGCCTGAATGCCTGGGTTGTCTCTAGTTGTGGAAGGGGAGTGGGGCCTGGTGGGGGTTAGACTAGCAGGGACTGGGAGCCCTGGACTCCTGTGTTCTCTCGTGCTCTAGGACAGGAGTGGGAGCTGAGGGGTTAGAGCAGGGGGTGTGGGAGCCCAAATGCCTGGGTTCTCCCCAGCTCTGAGGTCCAGGGGCTTGGAGCAGGGGGCACTGGGGGCTGGGATGCCTGGGCTCTCAGCCTTCTCCCTCTTCCCCCATCTACCAGGCTCTGGAACTGGACAGTATCAAGAGCCACCACTGGTGCATCCAGGCCTGCAGCGCGGTCACGGGGCAGAACCTTCTCGTGGGCATCGACTGGCTCCTGGACGACATCTCCAGTCGCATCTTCACCGCGGACTGAGCCTGGCCCTGACGGGGTCCCTCCTTGGGGGTGTGGAGGGCAGGCCTGTCTCCCCTCCCTGTCACCCACATCACTGCTTCTCCTTTGGACTCGGATTGCACCCTCCATCAGACCCCTGGGTTCGCCTGGATAGGACCCTGCATCGCCTCTGGGGGCGGGGGCTTGGGATAGGGCCGCGAGAAGGGAGGCTGGGGTGAGGGGGGCCCTGAATTCCTTGAATGAGGGGGCTTGGAAAGAAGGAGAGGTACTGGCCCCCCCCTCAATCGTTGTGTTAAGTCTTGCCTGTGTCGCACTAATAAAATCACTGGCCTGCCCCCTCCAGGCCCAGCTCTGCCTGTCCTTCCGGTACTATGCGCCCCATTGCAGTGAGCTGTGAAGCCACAGTCCCACCACAGAAGCAGCTGCATCCCAACCTCTGTCTTAGGAGGCTCCTGCCCCAAAAGCAGCCACATCCTAGCACAGGGTTTATGTGTTCTAGCCGTGTCTGTGCGCCACCCCAGAACCAGCTGTGTTTTGTTGCCTGTTGAGGGGTCCCTGTCTGCTCCACCCCACAGGTGGCTGCATCCCAACCCCAGTCTTGGCTGAAGAACCCAGAGTGGCATTCATGCCTTGCCCCAGAAGCAGCTACACATGGGACCTGGTTCACGTACAATACTCTTGTTCACATCCCACCCCAGAACAGGCTGCATTTCACTGCTGGAGGGGCAGGTCTCTGTCTGTTCCACCCCAGAGGGGGCTGCAACCCACCTCTCAGGCTTTTGGGGAGGGGTAGGGCACCAGGGGGCCTGGGGTCTCCCTAGATTACCAGGCTCGTTGCCCCTGCCCTGCAGACCCTGCCCCTACTACCTCTCACCTGCCCCCTTTTCCTTTCCTCCATCGGGGAAGCACTTGAGAGAGGAGCCCTAGGCTCTGCGGCTCGCCTTAGGCTTCGCACTTGGCAGATGCCCCCTAAGACGGGGCGGGCCCGGCCACGCGTGCGCAGTGGCCGCAAGGCCGTCGCCGCTCCCGTCCCACTCGAGCGCATGCGCAGTGGCGGCTCCGCTCCCTCGCGGCTGCCCGCGGCAGGGGAGGGGGGGGAGCTGGGGAGAGGGTCGGGATTTAAAGGGGCCGCAGCCCCCTAAAGGAAAGGCGGCGATGGCTCGGCAGGCGAAGGACGAGTACCAGCGGGATTATACCGTGACGGAGCCGAGGACCAACCCCAAGGGCTACACCGAGTATAAAGTGACGGCCAAGGTGAGGGGCAAAAGCCTCGGGGAGGCGGCGTGCGGCCTCTTTAAATGGAGCGTAGCGGGGAGTTGGGTTGGGGGCAGTTGCACAGCGGTCCCTTTAAGAAGGGGGCTGGGGGGCGGGGGGCAAGTGTACAAAGGACCCTTTAAGAAGCGGGTTGGGGGGCTATTGCACAAATGTCCCTTTAAAGAGGCTGCGGGGGGTTGTTGCGCAGCGGCTCCTTTAAGGGGTGGCCCTTTATGCGCGACCCTTTAAGAGGGGCCGTGCAGAGGTAAATTTCTAGTGAGCGGCCCCTTTAAGGGGAGGAGGAGGTTGAGCCGGGGCACGTGGCCCCTTTAAGAAGGCAGCCCTGCCAGCCCTCGGGAGTCCGTCCCCCCCAGGGGCAGGGAGTGTCCCACATGGCCACGCCCCCTGCCACACCAAACCACGCCCCTACCATAGCCCTGCCCCCAGCTCTGTAGCCATGGCCCCGCCCCTGGCCCCCTGAACTACACTCTGCCCCCCATCTCCATGGGTGTCTCTGTCTGGGGGTCCGTGTCATGCACCCCCCACTAAGCCCCCGTCTCTTCCTCTGCCCCCAGTTTGTGTCCAAGACGAACCCTGAGGACATCAAGGAGGTGACGCGAGGGGGGACAGGGACACGGGAGGGGACAAGGGGGCGCAGGGGAGGGGGCCCAGGCAGCAGCCTGCAGTGGAGAGGGTGCTTGGTGAAGTGGGTGCTGGGGTATGGATCCGCCTGTGTCTTTGCATAAGCATACGTGTGCCCATACGTACACGCATCCATACCCATTCTGCGTGCTTGCATACATGGGTGGACACGTCTGTTTGTCTGTTATACACGTGAAGATGTGTGCACACATAGATGTGTGTGTACACAGGTCATGCAAGAGCATCTGCATGTGTGTGCGTGAACGCGTGTGCATGCAGTCATATGCGTGTGCATGGGTGTGCATGGACGTGTGCAGAAGGTCATGACTGTCCGTATGTGTGTGTGCATATCTGCTCGTGTGCCCGTGGGGAGGAGGGGGTGTGTGTACATTTGTGTGCACACGCATGTGAAAGTGTGCCTGTGCCTATTGCATGTGTGTGCTTTGGCACGGGGAGGGGTGTGCGTGCCTGCGCGAGTGTGCTCAGACAGCCCACAGCCTGGGGGGTGCCAGGTCCCGGCTATGGCTGCAGGGTCGGGGCTGCGGGGTGCTGTGGCCCTGACACCGCCCGGGCGCAGGTGGTCGTGTGGAAGCGCTACAGCGACCTGCGCAAGCTGCACGGGGACCTCGCCTACACCCACCGCCACCTCTTCCGGCGCCTCGAGGACTTCCCCGCCTTCCCCAAGGCCCAGGTCTTTGGTAAGGGCCCCGGGTGTCCGGGGTGGGATGGGAAGGGACCCAGACGTCTGGGATGGGGAGGGACCCAGGTGTCCGGGGAGCAGGGGGCACTGCTGGTCTCGCCCGGGCGGGACACCTGGGTTCTCTCTGGCTCTGGGCGGGGAGTGGGGGTGCCCGTGCCCCCTGCCCCAGGATCCGGCCTGGATCGGGACCTCTTGCACAGGGGACAGGCCCCTGCCCCATGCCTAGCCAGTGCCCAGGCCAGACTGGGTGGGGGCAGTGGCCAGGAGCCCTCCCCCCCAGCTAATGCCCCCCTCCAACCTCCCTCAGGCCGGTTTGAGCCCGAGGTGATTGAGGAGCGGCGCCAGGCGGCTGAGACAATGCTGCGCTTCACTGTCCCCATCCCTGCGCTCACCAACAGCCCCCAGCTCAAGGAGTTCTTCCGGGTAGGGGCCTGGACACCGCGGTTCTCTCCAGCTCGGGGAGGGGAGTGGGGCTGTGGCTGGGGCGGGGGTGAAAGCAGGTTGGGCTTGGAGCCTGGGTTCCCTCCCCTTCACCCTGCTCATTCCCCCTCCAGGGCGGGGAAGTGAGGACTCCCCTGGATGCCTGCAGCCTGCCCTCGCTGCCACCCCCGCTCATCCCAATGCCCCCGGGGGGTCTGGATGAGACCCAGGCAGCCACAGAGCAGCTGGAACCACGGAGCCCCGGAGCGGAGGAGACGTTGGGAGCCGAGAGCTACAGGCTAGAGGGAGAGGACACAGGTAGGGGGCTGGGACCTGGGGCACCTGGGTTCCCTCCAGCTCCAGGGGGGCTGTGAGCAGGTTTCCAGCCTGGCTCTCTATACAGGGCTCCCCTGGCTCCCTCCAGCTCAGCACGTGGTGCTGTGGCATGGGGCCCTGTGACATGGAGCTGGGAGGGTGCGTGTGGGCAGAGAACAAAGCCAAGCTGTTACAGCCTGGCGCAGACCAGCTGAGTCCTGCCCCCCCCAGCGCCTTTATAGCACGCCAGTTTTTAGTGGCGTCATTTAATCGTCTCACCCCTGATGTGGGCTTGTGCTCCATATTATTAGGTGCGTTATTAGTGGTATTACGGTAACTCCCTACAGCTCCTCCTGGCACCGCTGAGTTCAGGGCCTCTTTATAGATGCCCGTTATTAGCATCATGGCACCCCCTACAGCCCCGTATTAGCTGGCCCATTCTTAGCAGCATTGCAGTACCTTCAGTTCCCACCCCGCAATCTGCCTGGCTGAGATCTGGGCTCTATTTGTTCATATCTGTTATTAGGAGCATTACGGTAGACCTACCCAGATGCCACCTTCCCCCCCCCTTCAGTTGAGATCTGGGCCCTATTTTTTCATGCTCGTTTTTAGCAGCATTACGGTATCTCTTGCGGCCCCTGCCCAGTGTTGACCCACCTTAGCAGCATTACCTTATCTTTAATCCTCCCTCATCCTCCCACCCTGCAACAGCTGAGATCTGGGCCACATTTCTGTGTGCTCACTATTAGGAGCATTACAGTTCCCCCATAGAGACCCCCTCAGTTAAGAGCTGGGTGTCATTATCACATGCCTTTTATTAGCAGCATGGTGGTAGCTTTCCTGCAGCTCCTGCCCCTTGTAGCCTGCCTAGAATTAACAACAATGGGGTATGAACATACTGTATTTTTGCATGCCCATTATCAGCAGCATTACGGTCACATTGTAGAGGACCCCCACCCCCATTTTTCATGCTTGTTATTAACAGCGTGATGATAACCCTCTTGCAGCCCCCCATTTTTGAATGCTCATTATTAGGAGCATTACCATAATCCATCCCACCCCCTCCAGCCCTGCCCCCATACAAGTGGGGAAACTGAGGCCTGGTGCTCCCTGGAGCAGAGCTGGGGGCAGGGAGCGGGGTGTCCTGCCCCCCTCCCAGCACCCCCTCCCCCCCACAGGGGGGGACCTCGGCATCCGGGAGCAGCAGGGAGACGCCGACTTGGACGCCCTCTTCGCTGGGGGGGGCCTTGAAGATGAGGACAGGGGGTCGCCCCCCCCCGGGGCCTTGCCCCCCCACGACCTGGCCCTCTTCGACCCTGTCTTGGCTGCCGGTAGGTCCCGATCCTGGAGCACCAGCAGGGGGTGCTGGGGAAGCAGAGAGGGCCCCCATCTGGGCCGGATCCAGGGGTGCTGGTTGGGGGCGTGCGGGGGAGTCCCTGCCAGGTTTAACCCCGCGTTGCCCCCCCCAGGCGCAGAGGAAGAGGCCGAGGCAGCAGCCGAGGCCCTGTGGGAGCTGGACCCGGGGCCGGGGGTGCCTGGGGGGGGGTATGTGGCCCAGGCCACGGCTCAGGTCCGCGGGGCCTTGGCCCGGGAGGCGGCTGGAGACGTGGCCGGAGCCCTGAGCTGCTACCGCGGCGCCGTCCAGGTCCTGCTGCAGGGGCTGCCAGGTACTGGGGGGAAACTGAGGCACAGAATTGGAGGGGGGAAGGCATGGGTGGAGAACCCAGGCGTCCGGGCCCCCAGCCCCCCCGCTCCAACCCCTCAGCCCCAGTGCCCCGGGCCCCCCACCCCCACTCCAAACCCTCAACCCCACTGCCCCGGGGCCCCCAGCCCGCCCGCTCCAACCCCTCAACCCCACTGCCCCGTGCCCCCCGCCCCCACTCCAAACCCTCAACCCCACTGCCCCGGGCCCCCAGCCCGCCCACTCCAACCCCTCAGCCTCACTGCCCCTCCTAGAGAACCCAGGCGTCCGGGCCCCCAGTACCCCCACCAGCCCATTTCCCTCCCTCCCCAAGCTGGGAGAGACCCCAGCTGTCCGGGGGGGTCACATACGTGTGTCCAGCCTGGCTGGATCCCGTGTCTCCCCCACAGGAGACCCCGACGCCGCCCGGCGCGAGGCCGTGAAGAGGAAGACGGCCGAGTACCTGGAGCGGGCCGAGGCCTTGGCCCAGCGCCACCCCCTCCTGGCCCCCCCGGGTCCCCCCTAAGCCCCCCGCCCCCTCCTCTCCTCCCCCCCCGGGCTCTGGGGCCCTTGTACCATCACACTAAAGCGGATTTGTGCAACTTTGGAGACGGTGCCTTGTTCTCGCAGGGCTGGGGAAACTGAGGCAGGGCCTGGCGCAGTGAGGGGAGCCCAGCAGTCCAGGAGCTGAGATCCGCCCCCTACCCCTAGCCCCACCCCTTTCTTCAAGCCCCACCCAGGGGTGTGGCTTCTGGCCAGCCTGGGCCCTTTTGGTGGGCCTGGGGAGTGGGGGGTGGGACAGGAAGTGAGGGCTGTTTGGGACAGGAAGTGGGGCCCTGCGAGGTCGCCCGGGCTGTGCGCGAGGGTCTCGAGCTGGAGCCATGGAAGGAACCCAGGGGGCCCGGCTCCCCGCCCCCCCACCCCCACCCCCGGCCCCCCCCGGCCCCCCTGCTCCCGCCTCCCCGTGCTGCAGAGACCCCGGGCGTCCTAACACCTCTGTGCAAGGGAGGAAGCTGCTGCCTGCCCAGTGCATTGTGGGTAAGCGGGGGTGCTGGGCAGAGGGAAGGCAGCAAGGCATTGTGGGATACATGGAGGCTTGGGGGGGGTTCTCCACCAGCCCTGAGGCCCCCCCCCCCCACGGCTCCGATCCTGTCCCCCCAGAGCCCCCCATAAGGGCCCGGATCCTTCCCAAATCCCGGCCCAATCCTGCCCCTCCCCCCGCCCCATTGGGCCCCAGATCCTTCCAGAATGTGGGCCCACTCCTGTCAATCCCATCACCCCCCCCAGATTAACCCCCCAATCCCCCCCATCAGGGCCCGGATCCTTCCAGAATGTGGGCCCAATCCTGCCCATCCCATCCATTTCCCCCCCCCCGAATTAACACCCCCCAATCCCCTCCCATCAGGGGCCTGATCCTGTCTTTTCAGATAACCCGCCCCCCATTTAGGGTCCCAATCCTTCCAGCATTAGGGCTTAATCCCATCCGGCCCCACCTGCCCGGATCACCCCCTCCCCCCGTTAGGGCTCTGGTCCCTCCAGGATCGGGTGCGATCCTGTCCCCTTCGGATAACCCCCCAGGTCCCCGCCCGTTAGCGGCCCGATCCTGGTCCCCTTTCCCTCCGCATGCCAGGGCCCCGATCCTTCCCGAATCTGGGCTTGAACCGGCGTCCCTAATTAATTGCCCTTCTCTTTCTCTCCTCCCACCCCGCAGGCCCCCCCATGGAGGAGTTCCCGGTGGGCACCTGCCAGGCCATGTGCCCCCCGGCAGAGAGAGCCCGGCGGGAGCACCAGGGCCGGCTGCACCGACTGGAGGAGGAGGACGGGGCGGTGAAGGAGTACTCTCGCCCGGCTGCTGGCAAGCCCCGCCCCCTCCCCGAAGAGCTCCGCCCCCCCGCAGTGCTGCTGGCCACGGTGCGCCACCTGCTGGGCTGCGTGGAGTCCCAGGCGGCCACAGCCGTGGCCCCCGCCGAGGGCTATGACTTCATCACTGATCGGCTGCGGGCCGTGAGGCTGGACGCTGCCCTGCAGGGCCTACGGGGGGCGCCCTACGCCACCCTGCTGGAACGGGTGGCCGCCTACTTGCTCCATGCCGGCTACTGCCTGGGTGCCCAGCCCCCAGCCCTCTGGGACCCCCACCTGCACCGCGCACAGCTCCAGGAGACCTTCGCCGGGCTGCGGCGCTGCTACCGGGAGCCCGGCCCGCACCGCGCCCAGCCCCTCTTCCAGGCCTGCTTCCTGCTGTGCAACCTGGGTGAGGTACCGGGCCCGGGCAACCTGGGCAAAATATGGCCTGTAGGCCGCCAGACTCCATTTCCTGGCAGCCCTGGCTCTTCTGGCCATGGTGCCCACTGCCAAGGCACCCCAGCCCATCTGCCTCACACCCACCGCCAGGGGCAGGACAGGCGCAGGCAGGGGGCACTGGGATGGAGCTGAGACAGTAGGGCAGGGCCGGGTCCTCCCGGGTGGTGACAGCACTGGGCCACCCACACCCCTGCCACAAGTGCGGGCTCTGCCCTTGCCCCAGCCTCGCACTCGCCACCCTGTGATCCTGGCCCCGGACACAGCTGCGCCGCTCCGAGCTGGTCTCCTTGGAGACTTCGGGATCCGCATGTTCCTGCCTGCAGAGCCAGGACCTTGGCACCACGATCCCAGGGTCTACATGGAGACCGGCTGGAGCCACACAGACGTCCGGGGCCGGGATCATGGGGCGGTGACAGTGTGGGGCCAGGCAGAGCCATGATCCGCTCCCTGCCCGCAGAACCCGCACTCACGGCAGGGGCGCGTGGGCAGTGGATTGCCAGCCCCCGCCCTGTGCTGTCGCTGCCCCATGATCCTGGGCTCTTCCCGGCCCTGGTCTCGCTCCCAGACACTGCTCCCCACCACGTGCCCTGCCCGCATGGGGCACCACAGGAGCCGCCTCTGCTGAGGCTGCCAGGAAATGGGGTCCAATTGCGGGGGTGTTTTGCACCCCCTGTACTGGGGGCACTGGGTGGGGGCAGCCAGCAGGGGGCGCTGTACTGCAGGGGGGCAAGTTCAGCGGGGGTGATCGGGGCTGGTAGCTAAGCAGGGTTGGGGAGGGTCAGGGTGAGCATGGGAGACCGTGTGCCCCAATTCCCCAGCTCTAAGGGGTGCTGCGTGGGGGGGTGGAGGCTGGGAGATGGGTCCTGACTCCGCTTCCCCCCCGCAGGCTCCTCTGAGGCCCTGCGAGAGACCCTGGACCTGCCGGCGCCACTGCGGGGATCGCCGGAGCTGCGCACGGCGCTGGACATCCACTGGGCTTTCTTGGAGCGGGACTGGGCCCGCTTCTTCCGCCGGGCACGGGGGCTGTCCTACCTGGCCAGCTGCGCCCTGCACCCCCACGTGGCCCCTGCCCGGCGCCAGGCCCTGCTGACGCTCAGCCACGGGTTCAATTCCCGCCGTGGGCACTTCCCGCTGGAGCGCCTGGCCCGGCTCCTGGCGGCCGAGGGCGAGGGGGAGGTGGCCGAGTTGTGCGAGGCCCACGGGCTGCGGGTGGAGGGGGCGGCCGTGATCTTCCAGAAGGCAGCCTACAAGGACCCAGGCGTCCTGGAGCACCGGCCCTCCTGGGAGCTGGTGGAGGGGAAGCGGGGGGAGGGCTCCCTGCTGGAGCTGGTGGAGGGGGTGTGCAGCTGACCTGGACACCTGCGCTCCCTCCAGCTCGGGGAGGGCAGGGGGTCCCCGGGGCTGCCTCCCCCCACTTGGCAGTCAGGGGCTGGGGGGCTGCAGGGGAGTTCTCAATAAACATGGCTTGTTCGTTCCCTGGGCTCAGCTGGTCGTGATGGGGCGGAGGCTGTCCCGGACACCTGCGTGCTCCGGGGGGGGGTGTACCTGTGTCTGTGCCAGCCGGTCCGTGTCCCCGGCACACCTCCGCCCCGCCCGCACCCAGGGGCCATCACTCATCCCGACGGCCTGAGAACGGCGCCTGAGTGTCTTTCCCTGGCGAAGGCGCCTTTTTATGGAGCCCAATTACGGCTCCCAGTGCGGACTGGGCAGGAGGAACTGGGCGGGCTGGTTCTCACGGGGCTGATAAACATGGGCCCTGCCTGGCCTGGGAACTTGGCTGGGCAGAGGGGGGGGTGGAGATTTATGGCACTCAGGATTTTCAAGTGTGGGGGGGGTCCTGCCTCAGTTTGCCCAGGTTGGGGGGCTGGGTTCTCCCCAGCTGGGGGAGGGGGTGGGAGCAGGCGGCACCTGGGTTCTCCCCCGCTCTGGGGGGGGAGTGGGGGCAGGGGGCTGGGAGCCCAGACACCTGGCTCCTCTCCAGGCCTGGGAGGGCCATGGCATCCCCTCCAGGCTCCGTTTCCCACCCCAGGAACTGCCCGCCCCTACCCCATTGCCCCTCCTAGCTGCCAGATGCCCCCGGGGAAACACCACTGGGTTTATGGGGTGATTTATGGCCCCCTTGGACGACAGCTGCGAGGCGAAGGCAGCGGGCACCTGCCTGGGCCAAGGGCTTGGCAGGGTGGGGCTGCGGCCTGGGCGCTCTCGGGCAGGGGGGTCTGGGGGCCTGGGCGCCAGGTCTTTCCTTTGCACTTCCTTCTGTCTCCAGCCTCTTCCTTGGCACCTGCCCCCCACCCCAGTTTGATTGACAGGAGTCTTATCTCTGCCCAATCACCACCCTCGCTCCTCCCCACTCCCCCCCCCAAGGTGGGGCTGATCCCCCTGGGCCTGATGACCCCCGGGTCCTCCCTGGCTCTGCCCATCAGTGGGACCCAGCCAGCTGCTGGCAGCACAGCTCTGCCCCCCACTCTGCTCCAGAGACCCTGAGGTGAGTATGGCGGGGCTAGGGGGGAAGGGGTTGGGGGGGCATGGGGGGGTCCTGGCTGGGGCAGGGGGGCTTTGCTCCCCCATCTGCAGGGGCGCAGCCAGCAGAGAGTGCTTGGTGCGGGCAGGCCTGCGCCCCCCCTCCCCCCCCGGGCAGCTAAGCAGGGTCCCTGAAGGTTGGGGTGCGGATGGGCACGGTGGCACTGTGCGAGAGGCACTCGTGGGAGACCATCTTAAACAGGCCCCGAGCTGGGGGCAGTGCTGCTCTTGGGGGTGTGTTGGCATCTTTTGGGAGCTAAGCAGGGTCCCATAGGGTCAAGGTGTGAATGGGAGACCAGGGGTACCCCAGCGATGGGGTTGGAGGGTCCCTTTGGGAGCTAAGCAGGCTGTGCTAAGGGTGGAGCCTGGATGAGAGCCCCCCCGTTGCCCTTGGCTCGGCAGGGGGAGGGAGTGGTATCGTTGCAGTGGTGCTGGGTGTGTCCCCTAAACCCAGCAGGGTCCTTTAGGGTTGATCCCTGGTGAGAGACCTCTTTACCCAGGACCCTACTGCCACTTTTTGGAGGCACTGCTGCCTTTTTACAAGCTAAGCAGGGTCTGGGAGGGTCAGAGGGTGGATGGGAGAACAGGCAATGCCAGGCAGGCAACTACCCCCACCCTCTGTTGCAGCTCTCCATGTCCCTCCCTCACTTGAAGCTGGAGGTGCCCCACACCCGCCGAGACCTGCCGTGGCCTTGGGTGGCCTCCCGTACAGGAGAGCCCTGCATGGGCCACAGCCTCCCCTCAGCCAAGCAGCCCCGGTCACTGGACCCAGAGGGCCCCGAGGCGCGGGCCCGGCTGCAGCAGGAGCTGGAAGCCATGGCCGAGCAAGTGGGGCAGCTGCGGGAGAACCTGGCCCAGATCTCCTGGGGCCTGGCCTGGGCGGGGCTGGCGTCGGGGATCCCCCCCAGGCTGGAGAGGGGGGTCCCCCCGGGGCTGGCCCAGCTGCTCAAGGAGGAGCTGGGGGCCGTGGTGGACGCAGTGCTGAGGGGGGTTGTGCCCCCACCCCGCTGCCGGCCCCCGGGGGACCAGGCTGAGGCCCTGGCACTGGTGGTGAGGAAGCCCCCGGTGGCCCCCCTGCTTCCCCACAGCAGCCTGGACGGGCCCCCCTGCCAGCCTCCCATATCCTTGCCTTGTCCCAGGCAGGGGACACACGGGGGGACACTATTTGGCAAGCAATATATGGGGAGGGCACTATTTAGCAGCGGCACATGGGGGGACGCTATTTGGCAGGGGTCGTGGGAGTGGGACTGGAGGAAATATGGGGCTAGGACATGGTTTGGCAGTGGACGTGGGGGTGGGACTCTGTATGGGGGCCAGCCGCTATGTAGCAGGGGCAACTGGTGAGACTGGGACTCTATTTGGCAGGAGACGTGGGGAGAGGGTCTTTACATGGGGCGGAGGACACGGGGCAATGGCCCCTAGCTGGCAGGGGAGGGACACTATTTGATGCGGGGGGGAGGGGCAATATTTGGCAGGGGCAGGGCACTACTTTGCCAGGGCACTTGGGGCAGGGGGCACATAGGGCTGGGGATGGGGGGGTCCCCGCTCTGCTTTCTGTCACCCCCCACCCCTGGCTTCTCCTTAACCCCGTCACGCCCAGGGCAGCCTCACCCCCGGGCACCTGAAGAAGGCCAAGCTCATGTTCTTCTACACCCGCTACCCCAGCGCCGCCACCCTCAAGGCCTACTTCCCCGACGTCAGGGTGAGGCTCCCCTCTGCCCCCCGGCCCCTGCACCCCTCAGCCAGCATCTTGCGGGGGTGATTGGAGGTTCCCCAGCCCCAGGGTCCCGGCCCCATCAAGTAGGGAGGATGTAGGATCTCCCCTCTTTCCTTTTGGGGGGGGTAGGGCCTTATCTGGCAGGGAGCATCATGGAGGGGGGGTGCATCCTAGCTGGCTGCGGGCCAGCCCCCATCTGGCAGCAAGAGGCCAGCCCTGCCCTGGAAGGGGGTGGATCCCTATTTAAATGGGGGGGGGGCGGAGTGGATCCCTATGTGGCAGGGGATGGATCCCTATTCAGTAGGGGGTTGGATCCCTCTTTGGCAGGGCACGAGACCCTCGTTGGCAGGGGATAGCACATTATTTAACGGTGGGGGGGCAGGGATCGGGATCCATATCCAGGGTGAGGCAGGGCTATCCAGAAGGGGCTGGATCCCTGTCTGGCAGGGATAAGACATTATGTGGGGGAGCGGGGGGTGCGGATCCCTATTCACCTGGGGTGGATCGCTAGTTGGCAGGTGACAGGGCATTATTTGGCAGGAGCATGGATCCCTATTTGGCAGGGGCAGCTCCCCTTCCAGCAGGGGGTGGATCCCTATGTGGCAGGGGTGGATCCCTGCCCGGCGGGGAGCGCTGAGGCCTGTCTCTGCTCTGGCCCCAGTTCAGCCGCAGCGTCACCGCGCAGCTCATCAAGTGGTTCAGCAACTTCCGGGAGTTCTTCTACCTCCAGGCCGAGAGGTTCTCGCGCCAGGCGCTGAGCGGGGGCCGGGCCGGGCCCCAGGGCCCCAGCGTCACCCCCGCCTGCCAGCTAGCCCGCGTCCTCTGCCAGCACTTCAACAAGGCCAGCGACTACCAGGTGCCCGGCCCCCAGATGCGACCGCCTCTGGGGGGCGTGTCGGCGGCTGAGTAGAAGAGACACAGCTGCTTCTGGGGTGGGGCCTTGGGGACACGGAGCTGAAATGCGGCTGGCTCTGGGGTGGGACGTGTCAGCAGCCAAGTAGAGCGGAGGCAGCCAGCTCTGCGGGGGGTTGTGACTGGGGATGTGGGATGCGCCCAGCTCTGCGGGGGGACACATGGGGCTCACCCACTGCCTCTGCCCCCAGGTCCCCACCGGCTTCCTGGAGGTGACGCAGGTGGCCGTGCGGGAGTTCTCCCAGGCCATTGCCGGGGGCCGCGACGCCGACCCCGCCTGGAAGAAGCCCATTTACAGAGTCATCTCCAAGCTGGAGGCCGACATCCCCGAGGCCTTCCGGGCCCCCCCCGGCCCGCCCCACACCTGACAGGGGCTGGGAGCCCGGATGCCTGGGTGCTGCCCAGCCCTGGGAGGGGCGTGGGGTCCAGGTGGCTCAGAGCGGGGGGCCGCCCAGACTCCTGGGTTCTTCTTTGGGGGAGCTCGGCCCCCCCAGCCCTTTCCCAATAAACCCCCTTTTGCAAAGCCTTTGGTTTGGGGGTGTCCATCTGTTCCCCCCCACACTCCCCCCCAAGGCCGGGGCCCAGTCTCTGGTCTTTATTGGCTACTCGGGCTCCAGCTCGTAGACGGTGACGTGCAGGCGGTCCAGGTCCCAGCCGGCGGCCCCCCGGCCCTGATCCGGGGCCCGACCCTGGTGCCGGCGCAGCTCGGCCAGGAAGGCGCGCAGGTCGTGCTCCACGTTGGCCAGCGCCTGGCACCCGGGACCCCCCGCCCCTGGCAGCGCCGAGCAGTGCCCCAGCGCGCCGGCCTGCGGGGAGAGGCGGGGGGGGGGCACGGTGAGGGGCAGGGGAGGCCGGGGAGGGGTGGATGGAGGCAGGGATATGGGGCGGGGGCATGGACACAGAGAGGGGAGGGGGAACTCCTCCCCCAGCTGCCCTGCCCCCGTGCCCCCACCTGCTCGCCGCCTTCCTCCTCCTCCTCCTCCTTGTCCTCGTCCTTGTCCTCGTCCACCTTGACCACGGCCTGGAGGGCGCCGTAGGCCAGGGCCAGGAGCAGGCCACAGGCCAGGGCAGCCACCACGAAGCTGCCCCCACCCTCGGGGGCCCCCACCCGCTCCCGCCGCTGCCCCTCACACGGCTCTGCCGCCCCCCCCAGGCCCAGCGCTGCCCAGACCAGCAGCTGCCACGCCAGCCCCTGCGCCGCCACCATGGCTGCCGTGCCCACGGCCACGCCACCTGTGATGTCACTGCCCTGGCAGGAGACGGGGACATGCCCACTGTGATGTCACTGTTCCTGCTGGGGTTCTGCCCATGGTGATGTCATGACACCTGCTAGAGGGAGGGCACAGGCCCACTGTGATGTCACTATCTTTTGGGGGGGGGAAGGGCCATGGACATGGTGACATCACTGCTCCTGCTGGGGTTGGCTAAACCTGCTGTGATGTCACTGGCCCTGCTGGGGGGGGGGCACGCCCACCGTAATAATGATAACCTTGCACCTGCTACACCCTCTCTGATGTCACTGCCCTGTTAGGAGGTGGCCATGCCCCCTGTGATGTCACTTATTCTGCTGGGGGGGGGCCACCGCGGCTGTGATGTCATTGTGCTGGTGCTTGGGGAGGGGGTGGAAGGGCAAAGGGTTGAGGGGTGGGTGTGGGGGGGTGTGGGGCATGTGGGGGGATGGGCTAGGGCTGGAGGCAGAGCACAGGGGGATGGGGGGCTTGGGGTGTCGGGCTGAGAGACAGGGGCAGGGACAGGCCCAGCCCGGTGTGGGGTCCCATGCCCGCCCGGGCCCAGGTGCCAGCTGCAGATAAGGGAGCGAAGGTAGAGAGCCCAGGCCTCCGGGCTGCCAGCACGACCACCACACCCACCCCCATGGGCGCCCCCCACCCCTCCCCGAGCTGGAGAGAGCCCAGGCCTCCGGGCTCCTGAGCCCCATCTGCTCCCAGCCCCCACCCATCCCAACCCCCCAGCCCCCACTCTTGTCCAAAGTGGGGAGAGGACCCAGGGGCCCGGCCCCCGGCCCCCTGCTCTCACCCCCAGCTCCCACAGCCCTCCCAGGGCTGGCGGGAACCCACCCCCTGCTTTACCTTTCCCCCCAACCCCGCCTTGCAAGGGTTAAACATTAACCCCCAAGAGGCAGGGTCAAAGTCACAAGGGGGGAGAGGGTGGGGCAGAAGGGAGCAGGGTCCAGTGGTTAGAGCGGGGACTGGGAGCCGGGACACCTGGCCCCAGAGGGGCGTGCGGGCGAGAGCAGGGGAGGCCGGGAGCCGGAGCCCTGGGTTCTCTCAGCTTGGGAAGAGGGGTGAGAGCGGGGCCTGCGGGCCCGGACGCGCTCCGGGAGGGGAGTGGGGACCATTAGGAACCCAGATGCGGGGGTTGTCCCCAGCCCTGGTGGGGGGCCCCATCCTGCCCCTCCCTGGGGTGGGGGGCAGGCGGCTGCACTTTGCATCTCGCATCCTTATCACCTCCTCGCAGTCGGGTGATCAGTAACCGCCACGGGCCTGGCCCGGACACACGGACTGCTGGGGCACTTGCTGGTAAGGATCCTCGCCCCCGGGTCATGGGATGCAGCTGGTTCTGGGGTGGAACAAAGGTGCGGCTGGGTCCTAGGCCCCACTGAGCCCCCAGCGCTGGGAGGGGGAAGGGCTGGAAGCTCTGGGACAGCCAAGAGTGGGGCAGCGGGAACCCCGCCACCTGGCTTCTCTCCCGGCTCTGGGTGAGGGCTGGCGGCCCGGGGGTTGGAAGCCAGGGCACCTGGGGTCGGTTGTCTCCTCCTACCTGCACCCGGGCAGGGGTCTGGGCTCAGTGCAACGAGGGAGAAGGTGCCAGTGGGGACTCTGCCCCGCAGCAGAGCAGGGCCACCTGGGGCTGGGGCACGGGTGGTCTCCCATCCACACCCCAACCCTCCCTGGCCCTGCTCCGCTTCCCAGGGGCATCAGGGCCTGCTTGGGCACAGCGCCCCTTGCTGGCTGCCCCCAGCTCTGCCAGCGCCCCCCTGCCGGAGCCCTGGTCCCCGGGGTCAGAGTCCCTTTATAGCCGCTTGTTATTGCCTAGCTGGGCTGGTGCCTGCCCGTGCCAGTGCCAGGGGGCAGAGTTCACCCCCCCCCGCAGCCCTGCCAGGGCCCCATCGGTCACCCCAGCCCAGGGCTCCCCGAGCGGCTGCCCCTGTTCTACTCGGCTGCAGACACGTCCCATCCCAGCCCCCACCCCAGAGGTGGTCGCATCCCAGGAAGACTGACTTTGTTTCCTTCCTCCCGCTGGTGCTGAGCATGTCCAGGGGCACCAGGATTGGGGCCTCAGCGCTGGTGTCCATCCGCTGTAACAGCAACTCCATGTGGGAGGGGTCCGTGGTCCCCGTGGGGCTGCTGTTATTCTGGACGGGCACCGGGAGCGACGGACAGATGGACATGGACAGACAGATTGGGGGGGGGGGCGGGGGGGCTGCTGGGGTTAGGCATGAGGGGCTGGCTGGCTGCTACCATATTGCCCCTAGAAGTGCCCACCCCCTCAGCAGGCAGGTAGAGGTCAGGCTGGGTGAGGTTAGCGGAGCATTGGGGGGGGGGGGGGGGGGTGTTACAGTAATGCCTGTAAGGAAGCACCTGCCTGATTCTGGATGGGGAAGGGCAGGTGGTACCGTAATGCCTGTAAGAAAGCAACTGCCTGATCTCAGCTGGCGAAGGCAGGTGGTACCGTAATGCTTTAAGGAAAGCATCTGCCTGAGATGAGGTGGGGGTGGGAGAGTGGTACCATAATGCCTGTAAGAAAGCACCTGCCTGATGTGAGGTGGGGGCTAGGGCAGGCACTACCGTAATACCTAACTCATACAGGGTCTCCCCAGTTGCAGTCTCCCATGGCCGTAATGCTCCTAAAAGCATTGCCCCCACCCCCATGATGGATCTTAAGCCTTTTTTGGAGCAGAGCATAATTTTGGGGGGTGGGGGGATAATACCATAGTGCTCCTAATATGGGTGCATGCCCTACACCTGCTGACAGCATTGACCCTGTCATTGGAGCCCCCCTTAAAAGTTCTACCGTAATACCCCCCCTGTTGTGCATGTCCTTGTGAGCTCAGCTGAGCCGTACTGTAATCCAAGACCTTTCCAGGGGGGTCCCTGCTGTGGCTCAAGCTGGGGGTGGGGGGACCCCAGCCAGCTCCCTCGCTAGGTGCTCTGCTATGAGGATTTGGGGGGGGGGGCAGATCTGGGACAGTGTGTCTTTAAGGCCTGTGTATGTGGGGGGGCAGGGATGGGGGAGGCAGCCCCCAGCCCCCCAGATTGCGTGCATGGGGCTATGACCTATGGATTGACAGCCAGTATCGGAGCCTCGCCCTGGCTGTCTGTTCTATAGGGCATAGGACTGGGCGCACCTGTGGCGGGGGGCAGGGCTTGAAGGAAGGGGCAATAAACTGATTTCCCGGCAGCTGTGTCCTCTATTGACCCCAGGGGGGAGGGGGGCAGATTCGTACCAGGCACTCAGAGGCCTCCAGCTGCTATGGGGATTCCCAGGGACCCCCCAAATCAACTCCCAGGGCCTGGGGAAAGGTGTCCGGGCCCCGCGCCCTGCTCTCACCCCCAGCCCCTGCTCCCCTCCCAGAGCTGGAGAGACCCAGGTGTCCTGGCTCCCAGCCCCCCCCAGCCACTAAACCCCACCTGCGCTGAGCTCACGCCTGGAGCAGCTGGTGGGAAGCGGTCAGGGGCCGGGCTGCCGGCCTCACCCAGTGCGGACGCCTGGGCCCTCTCCAGCTCTGGGAGGGGAGAGCGGGACGCCTGGCCTCTCTATAAATACCTCCCTGCCCAGTGCCAGCCACCCAGCTCCCCCCCCCAGGGCATGGGAACTGCCCCGCAGCTTCCCCAACCCCTTCCCTGGGGGGTTAGAGCGGCGCCGGGCCCCCTGCCAGCCCATGCCCAGCTGTGCGGGCCCCTCCCTGGTTTCCACCCGCTCCCCAGCCTCTGGAGCCAGCTGGGAGGGGCGGAAAATCTCCGCGGCCTCCGGGGAGAACGGTCTTTGGCGGCCACGGGGCTGCCTGGCTCCCTGCCCCGCTCTCTGCCTCTAGGATTTCATGGGGGAGTGGGGGGGTAGGATGGCCTCTTCCCTTCCCGGCCCCTTTGCTGGGGTTGCAGACATGGATTTACACCCCAGGCCCAGCCAGCCCCGTGTTCCCCCCTCCCCTGCCCCCAGAGCACTGGAAGACGTGGGGCTGAAATGCGGCTGGGGCTGGGGTGGGACGTGTCACCTGCCGAGTAGAACAGGCACAGCCGGCTCTGGGGGGTGCCGGGTCTGGAAGGACAGGGCCCCGTGCTGGGATGTGGCCAGCTGTACGGGGGGGGGGGGGTGTCAGGACAGGGGCTTCTACCTCACAGTGATGCCTCCCGGAGCCTTGCTGACCTCACGTGTAACACACGCGTGTTCCGGGCCGGGCACGGGGCGGGGAGAGGAGCAGCCATGGAGGCAGGCAGCTCGGGTGAGGGATGGGGGCCTCTAGGCACCCCCTGTCAGCGTTCCCCTCCTCCCAGCCAGCCCCGTATCCCCCCGCCCTGCCCCTGGATATCCCCCCGGGGGGGCAGCCTGGGGCAAGGGAATAATATAGACCACTGTGGGGGGCAGGAATTGGGGGTACGCAGCCCAGGAGCGAGCGGGGGGGGGGCGCTGGGATCAGAGGCGGCCGAATTAGAGGGGTGGGAGCCAGAGTGACGATGCGGGGTGAGATTTGGGGTGCAGGGGTCGCAGGTCGGGGCGATTGAGGGGTTGGGGGTCCCAGGGACTCAGGGTCACGATTTGAGGCACGGGGAGCACGGTCAGGAGGACTCGGGCCGGCAGCGGGGTGAGATCTGGAGGTCCGAGGGGCGTGGGGGCAGGGACCCAGGGCCAGGGTGGGGGGTGAGATTTGGGGCGCAAGCGTCGAAGGTCAGGGGTGATGGGTGTCGGGGAGACTCGGGGTCAGAGTGCGCGGTGAGATGTGGGGCACAGGGGTCAAAGGCCGGCGGGGGCGTGGCCAGGGGGCTGGGGGCGGTCCAGCAAGGCGTCCCCATGCCTCTCCCCGCGCCTCGTCTTTTGCCACGGTAACTGTCATGGCAGCGCGCCCCACTTCCGCCTCGCTAGCCGTCATGGCGGCCCACTTCCGCCCTTCTCGCTGTCATGGCAACCTCACAACACTACCGCTTCCCTTCTTGCTTCCGCCTCGACGGAAGCCGCGCGGGGCCAACGTTCGTTAGGGCGGCCTCAGCGGCACCCAATCAGCGCCGTGAGGGGCGTGGCTAGAGCGGCTAGAAAAGGCGGCGGGGCGCGCCGGGCTTTTCACTCCACGGGCAGCAGTGGAACGGAGCGAAGGGGCTCTGTGGCCCCTATCCCGCTATACCGCTCCCTCCCCGCCTATACCGCGGTCTATTCTCCCCCCCGATTTTTTAAGGGCACCCCTCCACCCACTTATCCCCCGTTTTTTGGGGGTGCATCATCCTCCCCATCTATCTCCCCCTCTCATTTTGGGGGGGGGTGTATTCTGCCCCCACCTCCTTGCAGTGGGCCCCGCAGCCATGTTCAGCTGGGTGAGCAAGGACTCCCGGCGGCGGAAGGAGCCCGAGCTCTTCCGCACAGTCTCGGAGGGCTTGAAGCACCTCTACACCACCAAGCTGCTCCCCTTGGAGGAGCATTACCGCTTCCACGACTTCCACTCGCCCGCGCTGGAGCCGGCCGACTGGGACAACAAGCCCATGGTGCTGCTGGTGGGCCAGTACAGCACAGGGAAGACCACCTTCATCCGCCACCTCCTGGAGCAGGACTTCCCTGGCATGCGCATCGGGCCCGAGCCCACCACGGACTCCTTCATCGCCGTCATGGGGGGCGAGACGGAGGGCGTCATCCCCGGGAACGCCCTGGTGGTGGACCCCCGGAGGCCCTTCCGGAAGCTCAACGCCTTTGGGAATGCCTTCCTCAATCGGTAAGTGCCTCTCGCCTTGCCCGGCTTTGGGTGGGGAGAGGAAGAGTTAAGTCAACTCTGGGTCATGGTGAGGCTGGCGTCTTGTTCCAATGCGGGGGCTCCCAGCACGGTAGGATCCTGTTGGGTTGACATGGGAGATGATGGTTGGCCACGAGGCTGGGTCTTTGCTTCGTTATTGAGATCCCTAGTGCATGAAGCCGTGTTGGGTTGGCCGGGGAGAGGATGGTTGCCTACAAGTCTAGTGTTTTCTCTCATGGTGTGGTGGGCTCGTGTCGGTTTGCGATGGGGAGAGTTGACTCCAACCTCCTTGGCCTCGAAGGTGGTTCTTTCCTCAGTGGCTGCCCCCTCTGGCATGGTGGAGCCCTGTTGGGTTGGCCTGGTAGGTGCTGGCTGGTCAGGAGGCTGGTGTCGTCTTCTGTCATTGCACGGGGTGGCACCGTGTCGGCTTGGGATGGGAAGAGTTGGTCTGCTTCAACCTCTCCAGTCTTGAAGGGGTCTCCTTGAGCAGAACGGGGAGAGGGCCCGGACGTGGTGGAGTTGTGCGAGAGTTGGCTGGCTAGAGCTCTGTTGCCCCCCCCCCAGTCTGAAACTTGGCTCCTTCCTCCATTGCTTTGATCCCTGGTGGGATGAGACCATGTTGGGTTGGGATGAAGACCCCGCTGGTCCCCTCCGTGCAACTCCCCAGCTCCGAGGCTGGTTCTCCTCCCCCATAGGAGAGACCCCTTGGCCCGCTGGGGACCACAGACATGGGAGCTTCAGCCACGCAAAGTAGGTGGGGGCCTAGCTGAGTCATCACTGTCATTGGGTCGCACTGAGCCCCCCTAGCTGGTGCCATCTACAGCGATCAAGACCCCCAGGCTGGCGAGGCCATGGTGGGTTGGAGGAATTTGGTGGGCGTTACCTTCCTGCCACGGGGAGTCTTCTCTGGGGGGCACCCAGGAGTGCCCCTGGCTGCAGGTGCTGGGTCCTTCCTCCAGGCCATAGTGACCGCAGGCGTGTGCTACCCATGTTCCCCGTGTCATGCTGGGTTTGGAGGGGGGCTATGCCAACCCCCAGCTGTGAGTAGAGTCCCAGGTGTGAACCCCACCCCATGGTGGTACCCTGGGTTCCCCCATGGGCCCTCCAAGCCCCCCCAGGCTCCTTGTGGACCCCAGCTCAGGTGGAATTAGTGGGGGACACACCAAGGCAGCCCCCACCTTGCTGAATCAATAGCAATTAACCCCCTGCGCTGACCAGTGTCCCCTGTCCAGCAAGGCACCAGCTGGGGTGGGAAGAAGCCTCTTGGAGTTTAGGACCTGTCCTATTGATAGCTCCCCACCCAGTAACCCCCTGAGACTGGGCCCAGTGCCTTCCACTCCCTCCTTACTGGGTGGATCACTTCTCCTAAAGGTAGAGCTGGGTTCCTTCCTCCAGGCTGAGCCTGGGAAGGGGTGGGGTGGGGGTTTCCAGGCCTTCCCAGAAACCCCTGCCCTGACCATCAATGGGGGTGGGAGTGAAACTGACTTTTCAAAAGTGAAACTGACCAGCTGCAACTGACCCCAGGGATTCCCCTGGCCTCCAACCAGGCCAGGTGGAAGGGGGCTGGGGGGGGGGCCTATTTTCCTGCCCCCCTCCTTTTAAATATGACCAAGCAGATCCAATTGGGGCCTGGGGTGGGGGGAGTATGAGTGTGCTTGGGGGCATCTTCCCCCCCATCCCTGACGTGGGGGTGGGGGGCATCCGAGGCTCCTCAAAAAGGGATCTAGAGCCCAGCTGGGAATCCCTTAGTAGATCCCAGCTCTTTCGGAGGCCGGAGCCTCAGCTGGGGATGGGACTGAGGAGTCCTGCTGCACCCGCCAACCTCCCCGACCCCATCCAGTGCATAGCAGCTGCCAGAAGCACCAGCCTCACCTGATCCCTAGTTTTTAAGCCAGAGGGTGGGTGAAGCTGGAGCCTTTTGGTGGGGGGCTGGGCTAAGTTTTATGTCAGAGGCTGGGGGTGGGGAAGGCAGGTGAGAGGTGAAGCCTGATCCCCAGCCCTGATGCTACTTTGGGGGGGGGGGTCTTCCTCCCCCAGGCAGGGATGTAGCTGGTAGATTTACCCTCTGGTACTGAAACTTTCCTCTGCCCTGGAGGGGGGCATGGGATTCACCCAGCCCCAGGGTGCCCCAGGCGGGGTGGGGCAGCCAGCCAGCCCTGTGACTGCTGAGGCTTCACCAGTCTTGTTAATGAACCCTACGAGTCTGCCCTTGATCTCTCTGCTTTGCTGGAAGGGAGACTGTCCTGCAGCCCAGCCCAGCCCCAGGGGTGTATATAGCTATAACCCAGGACAGCTGGGCTGTGGTCTCCCAGGGCAGGGCAGAGCAGAGCTGGGGGTCCGGGCTTAGCTGGCTGGAAGCTGCTCCACGCCCTTCCCGTGAGTCTGTGGGTGCATGGTGCTGTACATTTGCATAGCATCCTTCCTGGTTAATAGCTGTGGGGCTTGAGCCCTGAACTTGAGGCTTTAGGTTTGGGGGGGAGGGGGTCTCTCTGTGTCTGTTCCCACCACCCTATCTCTGCCCCACGGCTCCAGGCAGGCTTCCCGGCCCCTAGGAGCCTTCTCTTGCTTCCTCCCCCAGCTGCTGTGGCCTTCCCCTTCCCTGGAAGAAAACCCCTTGCATTCCAGCCATGCCTGGCTGCTGACTCTCTGTCCTGGGCGTGGGATGAGGGAAGCCCTTGGGTAAGGCCCTACCTCTTGCTTTTGTCCAGAAGCCACTGGGCAGTGTTTCCAGCCTACAGATAATCCCCCCCCGGCCTCTGGCTGGGGAAGAGTCCAGGCCTGGCAATGCCTGGGGGGTATTTCCCAGGCATCTGGGTTTTGTCGATTGCCCCCCTCCTACCCCCCCCTTTGCTTCATGTGACAGGGGGCTTTTAGGGGTTTTGCTTGTAGCTGTGTTGGTCTAAGGACATAGGCAGAAAAGGGTCTTTGGGTAGATGCGATTGCATCTTCTATTAGACCAACTAAATACTTGGAAAAAATTGTTCTTTGCAAGCTTCTTCAGGCATCGAGAGAGTGCGCGGGGGGGGGGGAGTTAAGCCTCCCACTGGTGCTGGGCTGGAAACAGTGACTGGGCTGTGCCAGTGCTCCTGCTGGGACTCAACCCCCCCCCCCCCCCCCCCCCCCGAGTCCTGGCTAGAGGGTCTTGCCCCCACTGCTCAGGGTCACCCCAATGCTGCCTTGGGGTCAGGAAGGAATTTTACCCTGTGTTTGGACTGGGGGGGGATTGCCTTTCTCTGTAGCAGGGGCACATCCTCTATTTGGGGTCTCTGAGCATCTAATAATCTGTTCTAGCAGCAGGACGTTGGCCACTGCAATCCCCTGACTTCCCCCTGGCAGGTCGGGGGTGATGTCTGGGGCTGTGCTGAGGCTGCCAGTGGGTTTGTGAAGAGCTTTAGATGGTGGTGTTATATGGGCTGGTTTGGACAGGGCTGATCCTGCCTCAGGCAGGGGGTTGGACTGGCTGGGACGTCTGGAGCTCCCCGCCAGTCTAATTCTCCCTGACTTCTCTGTGTCCGGCTTGCAGAAAGAAGGGGCAGGACAGCGGGTGCTATAGAGAAGAGGGAAAGCACCTTCTCTTTCCCTCTGCAGCGAGTAGGGCGTGGAGCAGCAGCTGGAAGTTGCAGCTGTGGAGGTTTAGATTGGATCTTGTGGGGGGGACTCGGGGGAAGAGGTTAAGCCTCCCTCCAAAGCTTTGGGTGTTGGCTGTAGCCCAGGCTGGGGGTGGCAGCCGGGGGTCTTGCCCCCCCACCGGGCTCAGGCTGATGCTGCATTAGGGCGGGAAGGAGTTTTACCCCGTGCTCACTGTACAGGGAAACGTTCTCCCCCACCCCCACCCGTACCATGTTCCTGCCAGCTGGCGGGTTTCTAAGCACTGCAGGGGGGTAGGGCATAATAGGAAGCCCCTTCCTGGTACCTACCCTGGGTCCTAGTGATTGGCTTGACCCTTTGAGGCAGGAGCTGCCCATTTCTCAGGTGGGGGAACTGAGGCACAGAAGCCTGATGCCTCCCAGATCCTTTGGAGGGGCTGGTTTGGGGGAGGTCATAGGCAGCCTCTTCCTGGCATCTGCCCTAGGTCCTTGTGACTGGCTTTAGGGAGAGGCAGCCCATTCTGCTGGTGGGGGAAACTGAGGCACAGCAGCCTGGCACATCCCAGGTACTTAAGGTGGGGGGGGGGGTCATAGGCGGCCCATTGCTGGCACCCTAGGTCCCAATAATTGCCTTCAGCTTAGGTGGGAGAGGCATCCCGTTTGTCAGGCGAGGGAGACTGAGGCACAGCAGCCTGACGCTTAGGAAGGGGCTGTAGTTTGAACCTGGGTTCAGGAGATTCAAACCCAGGTCAAATGGGTGGTCTTAGGCTGGTCTTCCCCTCCCCCCCCCAACTTCTCCCCCCATCCCCTGGTAGGGAGTGGGGTCCCACCCACTAACCCATGTCCTGTCTCCCATAGGTTTATGTGTGCCCAGCTGCCCAATCCGGTCTTAGAAAGCATCAGCATCATCGACACGCCTGGCATCCTGTCCGGGGAGAAGCAGCGAATCAGCAGAGGTAACAGGCACCAATGAGTGCGTTTGCCCCCCACCCCCTTCTCCCTTCCAAATAGACCTAGATGCAGACAGGTGTCCCAAGTACCGTATTGCCCAGTATACCACATGCCCATCCTTGAAACTAGCAGCTGGAAATTAGAGTGCACATTATAACCGAGGAAATACGGTCATGGCCGCAGAAGGAAAGCTGTAGCCAGGGCTTCCCAGCTGCTGGCTGTGGATCTCTTCTCCCCCCACCCCCCTTTCCAGGAGAGGCTGTCCAGGAAAGATCTCCTCTTTCTCTCCCTGCCCTGCCCTCCCCTCCCCTCCCCCCCGGGGCAGAAGGAAGGAAAAGAGGTGCATGTTCAATTGGGGAGGTGCATTCTATACTAGGAAATGTGGTAATTGGTCTGGATGTCGGCACCCTGAGGCTGGGATCTGAAGCCAGTTGAACCCGGGGGGTTATGGCTTGCGGGGTGGGGGCTTGCCAGGCTGGGACTTGGACCCCTGGGTTCTCTCCCTGGCTGTGATGGCGAGCTGCTTCCCCATGCCTCAGTTTCCCCTCCAGCAGCTGTGAATCTCGCCAGTGGCCTGTGCTTTGGAGGCTGCCCGGCCAGTGGCAGGACGCCTGGATTCTTTCCCAGTCCCTGCCCCCATCCCTGTTGCATCCTGGGCTCGGGACTCCTGGGTTGTCCCCCCTGCGCCCCCATCCCCACGTTGTACAAAGCCTGGGGCAGGGAGGGGGGTCTGTCTCTGTCCGCTGTGCTAGCGCAGAGCTTCTCCAAGCCACTGCAGGCAGCTGCGTCTTCAGAGGGGCCTAGCACAGACCCCGCTTTGTTGGCCTAACCCGGCCCCTTAACCCTCTCCTCCCTGGTGGAAAACCCATGTGATCAGGCTGGAGCTGGGGTCCATGTAACAAGCCATGTGTGGTCTTGGCAGGCGTCTGCATGGACAGGGATCCCAGGACCAGCTTCAGGGGGGCAGGGCCACCTTTAAATCAGGGGCTCTACAGATCAAGGGGGGCTCCAGGATAGCAACCCCCAGCCCGCCCGTCCTGGTGAAGCCTGTGATCTCTGGATCTCACCGCCCATTTAAAGCGGAGTTGTGGGCTCTCGCCACAGCCTTTTGGACTGGTGTGAGAAGATATCCCCCTTCTCTCCACCCCCAAGACTGGGCGGGGGTCCACTTCTGCCCCATCACGGAGATGGGTCTAGGCCCCAGACCTCACAGCCGCGTTTAGTGTCACCCGCGAGGTGACTCTGGGAGCTTTTTTTATCCAGAGAAGCTAAAGTGAGTCCCACCCATCTGTACACCGGTTTTCTGGGCTATTACCCGTCGGGCAATGTTACCAAGAGCAGTGGGGAACAGACACCCTCCTGCCCGGGGTAGACCATGTGGTGAGGACTCAGCCCCAGCGATCTGTCCTTATGATCGGAGACTCCCGCCCCTCTGCCTTGGCGTGGAGGAGTGTTTTAATGCGGTTCAGGTTCAGGTGTCTGTGCTCCCGTCCGTTCCTTGGAGAGGGCGATCTCTTGGCCTGTGGTGAAAGGAGCAGGGAAACTGAGTCACAGCGGGTGACCGTTTGCCTGGTTCTCGGAGCCAACAGTCTTGGCCGACGGAGCAGAGAAACTGAGTCACAAAATGTGACCGTTGGCCCATTTCTCTGAGGGAACAATCTTTTGGCCTGTGGAGTTAGGGAGGAGGGCAACTGAATCATGGCCTGTGACCATTGGCCCATTGCTCTGAGCGAATGATCTCTTGGTCAGTGGAGCAGGGAAACTGAGTCATGACCTGGGGTCGCCTTATTGGCATTGGATGAGGGTGGAGGGGGGTCATAGGCAGCCCCTTCCTGGCACCCTAGGTCCCAATGATTGGCCTCAGCTTGGGAGGGAGAAGCATCCCATTTCTCAGGCAAGGGAAACTGAGGCCCAGCAGCCTGATGCTTGGGAAGGGGCTGGGGTTTGAACCTGGGTCCAGGGATTCCAACCCCGGTCAAGTGGGAGGTGACCCTGGGGTCACCTTATTGGTATTGGGCGTGATCCTTGGCCTGTGCATCTTGGCTCCCTTGAAGCCGTCCCTCGCCCTCTACCGTCTCTCACGTGCTGATGGTCATGGCCCCTATCCCACGTTACACGTATCATGCAATGCCCCGGCGAGTGGCACAATAAATCTAGGCTGACCGCACGTGCAAAGGAACTATCGCACGAGTCACTGGTGAATCGCGCCCTAGGTTTAGACCGTCCCCCACGTGCAGAGGAGTTATCACGCCATAAAAGTGACTCTCCAGCTACAAAAATGGCTATCCAGCTGCAACGCGAGCGCTGGAAGACGTGTAGACAAGGTTCTTCGGGTAAATCTGATATGTTTTATTATGTACGAAGATGCGGATGAACTCTGTAGCTGGTTGCCATCCAGCTTTCTCTGGGACGCATGGCTGGGCCCCGTGACTCAGACTGAACTACTCCTGGGAGCAGAGGAGCTGGGAGAAGGGCGGTAGCGACCCAGCCAGCCCAGCAAAAAGGAGCTGTTGCAGCCCTTTGTGCCTATGTAAGGAGATTATTTTCCCCCTTCTTCCTACCCCGGAGACCTGCTCCGTCACGGAGATCGGCCTCTCCAGCCTGTATTCCCTCTGTAGCAAACAGCGGAAGGAAAAAATCCTCATTTTCCCTTCTGAATGACGTTGCCTTTTCCAGTCCCTCTGCTGGTATGTGATTGTGCGCGTCCTCCCCCCTCCCAAAACCCTCAGGAAACTGCTCCCAGAGATAAGCCCGAGCGATGGCTTGAATCCAAGGGAGAGACCCTGCAATGGGAGCGTCTCTCCCTGCCTTCCTGCTGCCAGGTTCGCAGCTGGGGAAGGGGGTAGCATTCATTCGCTTCCCGGAAAGCTAAGAGGCATTTGAAAACCTCTTGAGCTCGCTGGCCGGGGTGTGGGCCGGCGGGGATGGAGCCGGGACTAGTCAATATTCAGCCAGGAGAGATCTTTGGGCACGGTCTAGACCTGTGATCCGTGCCCTCTGGGAGGTCTAGAGGTGCCCCTTTGAGAAAATGCCAGCTTTTAGCTTTTTCACTTGATTTTTGACTCTAGAAAAATAACATGGGAGGGGCGGTTATTGCAAAGAGCTCAAAGACTCCGGGTCTTGGCTTTTCGGATACTCCGTTGTCCTTTTATTTTGAAATCCCCTTGGTTTATCTTGTGAATCGCTATCACTAAAAGCCCCCCACCGGGGTCACCCCCTTCCCTGTTCCATAGATGTATGGGGCTGGAAGGGACCCATGGTCCAGCCCCCTGCGCGTGGGTGGGAAAGACCGCTGTGGTTTTTTTTATCTGGAGAAGTACAAGGGAAAACTCTTAGGAAATCTAGGTTGGAAGGGACCTCGGGAGGTCATTGATGCCGACTCTTCGCTCCCAGCAGGACCATCCCTGAGGAGATCATCCTAGCCAAGGCTTTTTCTGCCAGGGGCTTTGGTACCTCCAAGGATGGAGATCCCACCAGCTCTCTGAGCAGCTTGGTCCAGTGCTTCACTGCCCTTTCATGACAGTGTTTGTTTGTTTTCTAATCCAACCTCAACTCCCCTTGCTGCAGCCTGAGCCCATTGCTCCTTGTCCTGCCATCTGTCCCCACTGAGACCAGCCCAGCTCCAGCCTCTTTGCAGCCCCCCTGCAGGGAGCTGAAGGCTGCTATTCAATCCCCCTCGGTCTCTTTTTCTCCAGACTGAATCAGCCCAGTTTCCTCAGCCTCTCCTCACCAGTCCTGTCCCCCAGCCCCACAACCATTTTCCTTGCCCCCCGCTGGACTCTCTCCAACTTGGCCACATCCTTTCTGTAGTGGGGCCCACAACTGGACACAGCACTCCAGATGTGGCCTCATCAAATAAAGGATAAGAACCACTGCCCTCAGCCTGTTGGCACCGCTCCTCCCAATGCAGCCCAGGATGCCGGTAGCCTTCTTGGCACCACGGGCACACTGCTGGCTCCTGTCCAGCTTCTTGTCCCGTGCCCCCACATCCTTTTCTGCAGAGCTACTGCCCGGCCTGTTGGCCCTGGTGCAGGGGACTGTCCTGTCCTAAGTGCAGGACTTTGCACTTCTCCTTATTGAACTTCAGGAGATTTCTTTTGGTCCAATCCTCCAATGTGTCCAGGTCTACCTGAATCCTGGAGTTGCCTTATCTAGGACTCCCCACAGGTTGGTGTCCTCTGCAGACTTGCACCCATCCTGCCTTCCAGATGGTTGGCGCCAGACAGACTTCCTTGTTCTCGGAGCGGGGAGGCTGGGATAGAGCCTAGGGGAGCTGTGAACTCCCCATCCCTGGCGATTGAGAAGAGGGGGGACAGCCGCCGGTCAGGGATGACCTAGGTGTACTAGGTGATCTCCCAGGCTTCTGGGCTTTGCTGATTGCCCCCTCCTACCCCCTTGTTTCGTGTGTGTGTGTGTGTGTGTGTGTGTGTGTGTGTGTGTGGGGTGGGGGGGGGGTAAGGCTCCTTCCAAGGCATTCGGTGTTGGCTGCAGCCCAGGCTGGACAGTGCTTCTGGTGGGACTCAACCCTGGAGGCTCCTGGACTGAGGGTCTTGCCCCTCCATGCAGGGCCAAATCAAGGCTACATTTGGGGTCAAGAAGGAATTTTGCCCCATGCTCAGACTGGGGGAAGGGGGTGCCATCCTGTAGCAGGGGCACAGCCTCTACCTGGGGTCCCTGGAGCATCTCTTAGCAGCTTTTTGCCGTAGAGGGTGGATGAGGCATGGTTCGGATAGGGTTGGACTAGATGGGACCTCTGCAGGTCCCTTCCAGCCCCACTTCTCTGATTCTTAAGGAGGCCGTGGTTTACTGAGCTACTGGCGCTCGGATAAAATGATCTCCATCAGCTCCCTACGGCACAGAGACTTCAGTATAGCTGAGGGCTTCGAGTCTGTAGGTCTGTCTGTAGGGCTCATCTCCAGGCACCTACATCTGTGCGCTCTCTGGACCTGGCTTTTCCCTACCTCCAGGGAGAGCCTGGGATCACTGGTGCGACTTAGGGGTGCTGTGCAGTTCTGGGGAGGCTGACGTGCTTGCTGATGGGGTGGGGGAGCTCAGAGCCCCCAGCACTTGGCAGAGACTGGGGGGAGGGGGGTGGAGCTGTACAGTGGTCCGACCTGGGGATGGTGTCTGGCTGGCGTCTTATCCTGGGCCAGAAATATCCCAGAATTGGCGTGGACACGCCCTGGCCTTCTCATCAGGATGTAGTAACCCAGACGGGGGGTAACTTTGGCAGGGGTTAACCTAGAAGTGGGGTAAGGGGGGGGGGGCAGTGTTACTCCCATAGCCACCCTGCATTCAATGCTGCCATCCCAAAACAAGCGCAGCCACACGTTGCGATATCCTGGGGTAACCTGGAACTGCCTCTTCTCCATTTCTCCTTGGGCTTTATCCCGGGACTGCAGCTACGGAGGTCTGAATGGTTGCAATGTTGCCCTGGGCGCATAGGAGTTGGGGGAGCGGCTGCCTTGCCCTCCCCGCTCCCCCTGCACATGCATGTCATGGGGGAGCAATCCAGCTCTGCGTTTTGTAGGGCACAGAGGAGCTTCCCTCCCTGCAGTCCTGGCCTTTGCCAGGCAGAGAAGCAGCCAGGGTGGAGGGGAGTTTTCTCTTAGCTTCCTGGCCACAACTTCCCTCTTCCCCCACCCTTAAAGGGGAAGCTCAGGGCCACTGGGGGGTCCCCCTTCCCCCTAACAATAGGGCTTTGTCCTGGGCTGGGGGGGGGAGGGGGAAGTTGTCCCATTCCCCGAGGGTCACAGACTGGCTTGGCTGGTCTCGGACACCTGGCTTCCTTCCCTGGAGGTGCCTGTCTTGGGGGGGCAAAGTTTGGGGTGTTTTAGGGGCACCAGGTGAGGCTGGAAGAGACTCTGGCTTCGAGTGAATGGCGATGGAGGCTTCACCCCCCCGGGGTTGGCCTCAAGCCTCTCCGGCCGACTGGAGACTGTCACGGGATTCCTGGAGGCTGAGTGACGGGGCTTTGCTCCCCCCGCCGGGCCGGGGGCTTCTGTCGGGGGCATGTTCCCTGGGGCGGGGGCTGTGGGGGAGATCCCGGTGCTGGGCAGGCCGCGGAGAGCAGCGATTAGAGCAGAGCCGTGAGGGGCGACAGGGCAGAACGCAGCCGGCCGGGAGTCCAGGAGAAACGCTGAGCTGTCCAGGAGCCAGGAGCAGACCTGGGAGGGGGTTAAAGTTACCCCGGGTTAACTGCAGTGTCCAGCGCTATCCTGGGACAAATAGATTAGGGGCTGTTGCCGCCCTGCCCCGTGGAGGCGCAGTGATGTCATAGCACCGCCGCTGTGTCTGGCCCGGATCTGGGGTAACTGGGATATCCGTGCATGCAGGACTGCCAGGGTCTTCTGTGCCTCAGTTTCCCCATCCCTGGCGCTGGGTAGGAAGGATGCGGCTGGGGCTGGAGGAGTGTGAGAGTGTGAGGGGTCGGGTGTCCCCGGCTGCGTGCGACACTAGGGCACTAACGTGCAAGGCATGAGAGGGGGTCTCTGCCCTGGCAGGTCAGGTGGGGAAACTGAGGCGGGAAAGCCCCTCCTTCCCAGCTGAGCGGGGAATAAGGAACCCAGACAGCTGAGTCGGTGACCTCCTGCCCCGAAGCTGCCTGGGGTGCTCAGCTCGGTTCCTTGAAGGCCGTGTGACTTCCTCCTTTTGGGGGTTGAGGCGGTCATGCTTCCCTGCAGCTCGGGGCTTGTGAAATGGGTTTTGCAATTGGTGCGAGGCCGGGGCGGGGGCTGGGACCCAGCTCGGGTGCTGTGGGAAAACTTCCCCCCCACCCCCACACTAAATGGGGCAGCTGAGATCCACAGCTCCCCCCTGCAGGCTGGATCGACCCTCCTACCCCCCATCTGGGCTAGATGACCTCTGGGGGTCTTCAGCCCCCCCTTCTCTCTCATTTTGATGTGCTTCAGCCTGCTGGGACAAAGCAATCCCTCCAGCCCGCAGGACTCTGGATTTTGGGTGGGAGGGAGGTGCGTGTTGTATGTGAGAAATATGGTAAAGGCCCCGTGCTACCCCGCTTTTTGGTTGGGAGCAAGGTGTGCGTTGTACATGAGAAATGCTGTACATGCCCCATGACGCCACCTCTTAGCTCTGACTTCACGGTGGGGCTAGCGTGGCTCGCAGAGGGGGAAGAGGTGGGTCTTGTACATGGGAAATATGGTAACCTCCACATACCACCCCGCATTTTAGGTGGGGGAAATGGTGCACATTGTACGTGAGGAAATAGGGTAACTGCCCCCGGCTGCCTCCCCCGAGCTACAACTTCGGGGTGGTGCTGGAGTGGCTGGCGGAGGGGAAGGTGCACGTTGTACATGAGAAATTGGGTAAATGCCCCATACTACCCCCTCATCCTCCAGGCATTTACCGCATTTCTCATGTGTGACGAGCAGCTTTTTCCACCCCCACCCAAAAGCAGGGGAGCTAGCATGGGGCATTTACCAAGATCTTGCGTATGCTGCGCACCTTTCCCCTCCATGAGCCACTCCAAAGGTACGAATCATAGGAGAAATATGGTAAACTCCCCATACCTCCCCCTTATCCTCCAGGCATGTACCGTATTTCTCACATAGAACGCACAGTTTCCCCACCACGCACACGCAGGGGGTGGTATGCAGCACTTACCATAATTTCTCATGTACGATGCACACCTGTTTTTGCTCCCCCAAACATGAGAAATATGGTACCCCCCATCTTCCAGGCTGCTTTGGGGTGGTGCTCAAATGGCTGCAAGGGAGGGGGTGGCGTGCATCGTGTGAGAAATACGGTAAATGGCCCATACCACCCCCATCTACCAGGCATTTACCATATTTCTCGTACAAGGTGTACCTCCCCACACCAAAGGGGGTGGGGGGTAGTATGGGATGCCTGTAACTTCTAGTGTATAACATGCACCTATCTTCCCCATTCAAAAGGGGGGTGGGGGTGGTATGGGGTATTTTACCATAATTTGTCACGTATAACACAACTCCACAAATGTGAGAAATACAATAAATGCCCCCTAAGGACCCCCCCCCCCCCAAAGAAAAACCAGGCATTTACCATATTTCTCGCATACAATGCACACCTTTTTCTCTGCCCAAAAGGGAGTGGTGGTGGTATGGGGCATTTACCATTATTTCTCACATACAACACACAACTTCTCCCCTCAACCATGAGAAATGTGGTAACGGCTCCAGGCCTTTACCCTGCTTTCTCCCACACAATACGTGCTCTTCCTTCACCAAAATTACCATAATTTCCCATGTATAGCATGCCCCATCCCTCCCGCTGTTCTCCAGGCCTTGACTGTAAGTTATCACATAGAGCATGCACCTTTTCTCTGCCCAAAAGGGCGCTGGTGTGAGGCGGTCACCGTAACTGCCCATGTAGGACACGCACCTTTGCCACCCTAAAGGGAGGCATTTACCATAATTTACCATGTATGATGCACACCTTTTTTCCCCCCTCCTGTGCCCCAGGCTATGACTTCGCGGCGGTGCTGGAGTGGTTTGCAGAGCGGGTGGACCGCATCGTCCTCCTCTTCGACGCCCACAAGCTGGACATCTCGGATGAGTTCTCGGAGGTGATCAAGGGCCTGCGGCACCACGAGGACAAGATGCGGGTGGTGCTGAACAAGGCGGACCAGATCGGGACGCAGCAGTTGATGCGGGTGTATGGCGCCCTCATGTGGTCACTGGGCAAGATCGTGGACGCCCCCGAGGTGGTGCGCGTCTACATCGGCTCCTTCTGGGCCCAGCCCCTGCTGGTGGCCGACAACCGGCGCCTCTTTGAGGCCGAGGAGCTGGACCTCTTCCGCGACATCCAGGCCCTGCCCCGCAACGCCGCCCTGCGCAAGCTCAATGACCTCATCAAGAGGGCGCGGCTGGCCAAGGTGTGGGAGGAGCTTGAAATGATTATGGAGGGTGGGAGGGGCTTGGTGGGGGTTCAAGGAGGGGCTTAAATATTATAAGGGGCCTTATAGGGGTAGGAGGAGCTGGGGTGGGGGGAGATCCAAGTGAGAGTGGCCTGTGATCCACTCTGCTGGGTGGGGAATACTGGGGGGACTGGGGACCAGGACACCTGGGCTGCCGTCTGTGTACTTGGAGGCACAGGGGTGCCGAGGCGTGGAGCAGGGGGAAGGGGGGACCCAGGATTTCTGGGTTCTCTGATTTTGGGGGGGGTGAGAGCAGGAAGGGGCTGAGAGCCCGGACACCTGGGCTCTCCCCAGCCCCTGCAACCCAGGCCTGTCCCCCGCCACCCCCAGGTCCACGCCTACATCATCTCGGCGCTGAAGAAGGAGATGCCCGTGTTCGGCAAGGACAGCAAGAAGAAGGAGCTGGTGGCCAACCTGGGCGACATCTACGCCCGCATCGAGAAGGAGCAGCAGATCCCTGCCGGGGACTTCCCCGAGCTCCGCAAGATGCAGGTGGGGGCAGGGGCTGGGCTACGGGCACCCAGCTGGGGTCGGTCTGTCTGGGGCTGGGGGTGAGAGCCCCGATGCCTGGGTTCTCTCCAGCTTTGGGAGGGGAGTGGGGGTGTGCAGGTGGCCTGGACCCCTGGGCGCTCCAGCTGGTGGGGGAGTGGGGGCCTCCAGGGAGGGACTGACCCCCCCACCCCGACTCAGCCGCAACTTTGCCCCCTAAGCACAGTTCCTAGCCCACGGGCCCGGATGCCTGGGTTCCCTCCAGCTCTGGGCTCCAAGCTCAGAGCCCTGAGAGGGGAGTGGGGCTGGGGTCTCTCCAGACCTCTGGGGTCGCCTCACTCCCCTCACAGAGCTAGGGAGACCCCGGGTATCCAGCCCCTGCTTCCCCCCAGATGTCCAGACCCCACCCCAGGTGCCAAGCCCTGCTTGTGTGGGTCACTCGTCTCCTGGGGAGGTAGGAGGACTCCAGCCCCCAGGCCGACCGTGGCTCCCAGCTGAGCTGAGTCAGGGGAAGCCGGAGGGGAAGGGAACCAAGCATGTTCTCTTCCCATAACAGGGAGGAAGTGAGTGCTGGGGGGCCGGATGCTGGGTTCCCCCTTGGGTTTGCTGCAGATGGGAAGGGGCGCTGTGAGAGCCGGGGCGGGGGCTGGCAGCCTGGACACCTGGGTTCCCTCCACGGCTAGGAGAGGAGTGGGGGAGCGCGAGTGAGAGCTGGGGGCCTGGACACCTGGGTTCTCTCCAGCTCGGGGCAGGGGGGAGCAGCCCGGATGCCTGGGCTCCCTCCGGGTCCAGTGCCTCAGAGCAGGGAGCTTGTGTTCTTCCCAGGCCCCCTGTTCTGTGCCGCTGCTGGCACCCTCCACACCAGAAGCAGCCACAACTTCACCTCCCCCTCCCTCCAGCACCAGTCCGCTCCTGGAGTGAGTCCCTCTGCTGGAAGGGGCCCATGACCCACAGACTCTGTTTCTCTTTCCCTTCTGCCATGTTAAATCATGTCCTATACTGACCCCCCACACACACCCCTCCCCAGAATCGGCCGCAACTTCACCCCCTAAGCACAGATCCCAGCCCCACTGGCTCCAAATGGGGGTGAATCCCCTGCACCTCTCGCAGTACAGTCCCCATGACCCACAGCCTCTCCTTCCTCCCCCAGGAACTGCTGCTGAGCCAGGATTTCGGCAAGTTCCCGTCCCCCAAGCCACGGCTCCTGGAGGCCGTGGACTCCATGCTGGCCCACGACATCGCCCGCCTCATGGAGCTAGTGAGGCAGGAGGAGGCCCAGGCACCCACGGCCAATGTGCGGGGCGGCGCCTTCGAGGGGGCGGCCGACGGCCCCTTCGGGCTAGGCTACGGCGAGGGGGCCGGCGAGGGAGCCGACGAGCCCGAGTGGGTGGTGGCCCGGGACAAGCCCAGCTACGACGAGGTCTTCTACAGCCTGGGCCCGGTCCAGGGCAAGCTGACGGGGGCCGCGGCCAAGCGGGAGATGGTCAAGTCCAAGCTGCCCAACACGGTGCTGGGCCGGATCTGGAAGCTGGCTGACGTGGACCGCGACGGGCTGCTGGACGCCGAGGAGTTCGCGCTGGCCAACCACCTCATCCGCGTCAAGCTGGAGGGCCACGAGCTGCCCGCCGAGCTGCCCTCGCACCTGGTGCCGCCCTCCAAGCGCCGGCCCGAGTGATTGGGGACCCTGCGGCCCCACTCTGGACTCTAGTAACATGGGGCTGCTGGCCGCCTTGCCTCTGTCTGCTTTGGGGAAGGGGGGGGGCCCTCGACCTCAGGGATTTGGGTGCTTTCCTGCTCCCCTTGACCTCTGCCTTGGGGTGTTTGGGCACCTGGAGGCCCCCCTCGTCGTCCTCTGGGATTTGGGCCCCCCATCCTCCCCTTGTCCTTCATCTCGGGGGTTTGGGTGCCCACCTGCTTCTCGCATCTTCTGGCTTAGGGTAATGGGGTCTCCCTGAGGTCCTCTTGACCTCTGGCTGTGGGATTTGGGTGCCCCCTGCCTCTGAACTTGTGGCTTGGGCTATTAGGGTGCCCCCATGATCCCCTTGATCTCTGGTTCTGGGATCTGGTTGCCCCTCTGCTCCCATTGTCATCTGGCTCTGGGATTTGGGCACCCCTCCCTACTTCCCTTGACCTCTGGCTTGGGGTATTGGGGTGCCCTTTAGCCCCCTCATCCTTAGTATTGGATTTGGGCACCCCCTTAATTCCCTCAAACCCTGAGCCAGAGTATTGAGGGTGCCCCACACTCCTCGTCCTCTGGCTCAACGGATTTAAGTGCCCCCGTACTTCATTTGAACTCTGTCTGAGGGCATTGGGGCAGCCCCTCCTTCAACCTGGGTGTTTGGAGGGTCACCCCCTGGTCTGTGCCAGGGTGAGTGAGAGCTCCCTCTATTGGTCTTGAGGATTTAGGCACCCCCATGCTCCCCTCAACCCCTGCTTATGGGACTTAGGTACTCCTTCTTGCCTGGTCTCTTGGGGTACTGGGGGCAATAAGGCCCCTCATCCATCTTGAGGATGTTGGCACCCCCACACTCACCAAGATAGGGTGTCAGGGGTATTGGTGCCCCCTCTTCCCCTAGTGTTTGGGGGTTTTGGGGGTGTCCCCCTACCTGTCCTGGGGCATTTGAAGTCCCTTGGCCTGTCTTGGGGGATTTGGCCTGTCTTAGGAAAGACCTGCCCTGTCTTTCCCCAGCTCTGTCGAGAGATTTAGGGGGGGTCCCTGTCCATCATAGGGGCACTTGGGTCCTCCTGGGGGGTATCTGCCTCCTTGTCTGTCGTGGGAGCATTGAGGGGTGCCCCCCATCTCTCCTGGGCATATTAGGGGGCAGCTGTGTAATTGGTGCTGGTTTCTTGCCCCCCCCCCAGGAACAAAGCACTGGAGTTGGGGGGGGCTTCCCACACCCCCTCTAGCTGCCCTTAAAGGTGGGTGGGGGCTGGTGTAGTCTCCCAGCATCCTCTTTTCTTACCCCTTCCTCTTGTAGAAGACACTGGCCCAGCCCCGCAGGGCTTCCTGCCCCCACCATCCCTGGTGGGGTAGGGGGGGTTCTAGGTTGAATTTGGGGCCTAGACCCCCACTAACCAAGCTAGATACCACCCCCAGATGCCAGGGGGGGCAGGCCCCCTGCAGGTGAGGGGCACTGGGGATTTCTAGCTGAGTACTGAGGGGAGGGGGCTGTGCCCAACTTGGGTGGGGGGCTGCTGGCAGAGCTGGGCTGTTTCATACAGCTCCAAGGGCAGGAGGTGGGGGCCACGGGCATGGGGCTGTTGGCAGGCTGGGCTCCTGGGGAGGGGGAGAAGGGCCCGTGGCACCCAGGCGTCCCCCTCGTGGGCATCGGCTATGACGGGTCTGTTCGTTCTAGCTCATTAAAGGATTGATTTGACGAGTTCTGCACCGGGGCGTCTGCTGTGCTCTGCGGGGGGCTGCAGGAGGGGTGTGGACCCAGGGCTGCAGCCCCCCACCCCCTCATCTCACCCCCAGCCTTGCTAGAGGGACCCCAGGGGCCAGCCCTGGCGCTGCTTGTGCCCAGAGCCTCCCGGGGCAGCCACCAGGGGGCGCTGTTGGTTCGCAGGTGCCTGCTGTGTCCTGCTGGGGGCCAACCCGCTCCCAGCACAACGGGGGCATAAGGGTTAGGCACGTGCAGGTGCTGGGGCTAGCGGTTGGCACCCCAGGTGCCCACGCTCTTCCCCCCCCCCCCCCCTTGCCCCCTACCCGCAGCTGCCTGGCTTCAGGGGGTGTCTGCCTCAGTTTCCCACGACCAAGGCAGTGGGGAGGGGGCGGGGGGGGGCTGCTACTGTAGTGCAGGTAATAAAGTGCACCCTTGGGGGGCTCCCCTAATGTTGGTGAGGAAGCACCTCCACACATAACAGGACTCCTTGGCTTTGCCTACCGTAATACTTCTAGTAAGGGGGGGGTCCTATCGAGGACTACCATACTGGCCCTAGTGCCACAGCACCCCACTTCCCAGCGAGTGCTACCGTAATACAGCGAGTAGCGCCCGCCGCACGTGGGCTTGTGCTGGCGGGGGACGAGACGCGCACAGAATCAGGGCGCTACCGTAAGTCTCCGAAGTGAGGCGCACAAGCCTTCCCCTCCCACGCGCGCCCCCCGCCCTCGCCCTTCTGCCCACTCCCCACGCGCGGCGCGGCTCCACCCCCGCCTGGCCCCGCCCCCGTGCCCACACCTGCGCCCAGGTGCGCGGGGGGCGGGGCGGGGCGCGCGTGGGCGGGGCCGGGCCGGGCCGGGCGCGGCGTGGGGCGGCGATGGGGAGCCCGGCGGCGGGGCGGCGGGCGCTGGGGGCCCCGCGGGGGGCGCCCCCCCCCACGCGAGCCCGCGGCGGCCCCGATCCGGGCCCGGGGCCGGACGCGCTGCGGGACGCGCTGCTCTGCCTGCACGGGGCCTGCAGCGGCGCCCCCCAGCGGCGGGACCGCGGCGCGCAGCTCTTCCTCCAGTGGGGTGAGCGCGGGGGGCTCTGGGAGGCGGGGCTCCAGCCGGGCAGGGGCTGGGGGGGGCTCTAGGGCCTGCCCTGGGGCCATGGAGGCCACTGGGGGGGCTCTAGGGGCTGCTGTGGGGTCCCTGGCTCTGTGGGAGGGGGTCTCTAGGGGCTGCCGGGGCTGTGGAGGGCTCTCCACACCTTGGCTTTGGCCCTTGGGGGCTGGGGGGAGGCATCTCTGGGGCCTGGGCAGGTGGTCTCTGGGCCTGGTGGGGGGATCCCTCGGGGCTGGGACCTTGGCCCTGCGGTGTGGTGTGGTGTGGCGTGGTGTGGTGTGGGGGGTCTTTGGGCCCATGGGGGGGTCCCCAGGGCTGGGCGGAGGGGCACGTGTTAGCCATCCAGGCGTGTGTTAACGGTGCCCCTGCGTTAGCCGCTTCGGCTGCCCTGCCTTAGCCACGCCGTTGCGTGTGAGCCGTGTCTGGCCAGCCCTGCCGTTCGTGGGTCTGGCTCGCTTGCGTGCGCGTCAGCTGTCCGGGCCCGTGCTAGCCACGTAGCTGCGTCGTACCTACGTCCAGCTAGCGTGCGTTAGCCATGTCAGGCTGGTGTTAGCTTGCACGCACGTGTTAACCATGTCCACTTGCCCTGTAGGCAGGTGTTAGCCCACCAGCCGTGTGCTAGCCGGGCCCGGCTGGCCCGTAGCCACGTGTTCTCTGGGTCCAGCTGGCTTCCAGGCACGCATAAACCATGTAGGCACGAGTTACCCGTGTCCAGCTGCCTTGCAGGAGTGTCTTAGCCGTGTAGCTGTGTGTTGGCCGTGTCTGGCTGGCTTCCACACGCATGTAAACCATGTAGGCGTGTGTTAGGCATGTCTAGCTGCCTTGGAGCATCTCAGCCACATGTGTTGGCCACCTCTGGCTGGCTTCCACATGCGTGCAAACCATGTGGGTATGAGTTAGCCATGTCCAGCTGGCCTGGGGGCACATGTTAGCCTCATCGACTTCACTGCTGATCCTCCCCATAGCATCTGTTCCCACACACGGGGGCAGCAGCTCGGGGGGGGGGAGCAGGGGGTGACGCCTGTCCTGGGGGGTGATAACTGGGGTCCCCCCAGCCTGGATTTTCCCAGCTGCCCCAGGGTAGATGAGATGCGGAGAGAACCCAGGCTCCCAAACCCCCTTGTTCTCACCCCACAGCCCCCGCTCCCCTCCCAGAGCTGGGGAGCACCCAGGCGTCTGGCCTCCCATCCCCTCTGCTCTCACCCCCCAGCCTCTGCTCCCACATCTCCCAGACCTGGGCAAACCCAAGGCTACAGCCTCCCAAACCTGACTCTGTTTCCCCACCCGGCAGCTCCTCCCCAGCCCCAGCCTCAGCCAGACCCGTTCTTCAGGTCCCTGCCCTGGGCGTGTTCATCTGGGCAAGGCTCTGGCAGGGGCAGGGCTGGATTTCCACCCCCCGCCCCAAAAGCTATGGGGGGATCTTGCTCCCCAGAGCCGGAGAGAGCCCAGGCGTCCGGGCTCCCAGCTCCCACTCCCCTCCCAGAGCGTCCCTGCCATCTGCTAACTGGGTACAGGTGCAGTCAGCCCCGGGGTACCACGCCAGCACTAACAGCGTTCACCACGAAAGATGCTTGGGGGAGGCGGGGGACTGTAATGCTGCTAATAACGTGCAGTGTAAAACGGGGGCTCCAATGCGGGCAGGTGGTGCCGTAATTCCATGTTTGATGTGCAAGCTGTACAGGGGATTCTGTGGTACCGTAATGTCATCACTGCTGCGCCCATCAAAATGAGTCCTAGACCCCCCTCCCCCCCAAAGGATTCTGCAGGTTGTACCATATTCCTGCTAATAGTGGTGCTCCTAGGATGGAGGGCAGAGGGGGGTTAGAAGGGAGATGAATAAGCCCTGGCTCCCACCCGGGCAGCTCCCTTCCCGGGCTCCACCCGCATCTGAGCGTGGAATCCAGGCATCCTGGCTCCCAGCCCCACCCTCCCGGCCCTGCTGTAACCATTAGCTCTTACCACCCACAGAGCGATGGGACCCAGAAGCTAGGAGTCCTGACTCCCTGCTCTCAGCCCCCACTCCCCTCCCAGGGCAGGAGGGCACTCAGGCGCCCGACATCACCTGCCCCCCAGCTCTCGCCCCCGCTCCAGCTGGGAGAGGACCCAGGCGTCGGGGCTCCCAGGCCCTGCAGCCCAAACACGGGTTCGCCCGTGACTCAGTGAGATCCTGCCCCAACATGCCTGGGCCTGACTGTCTGTGTGTCCCACGCCGGGGGGGCTGCCCCATCCGAGGGCACGCCCGGGTTCCCTCCAGCGCTGGGAGGGGAGTGGGGGCTGGGGGGTGAGAGCGGGGGGCTGGGAGCCCAGACGCCTGGGTCCTCTCCAGCTCTGGGGGGAGAGTAGGCCACATGAGCGAAGGTGTGCCCATTTACTTGTGCAGTATTAAGGGCATTACAGTAGCACCTGGAGGCCCTTAGGTCCCCCGTCATCTCCCCCCCACCCCCAGTTCTGGAGGACACATTTTTGTGGGGGTTATGGTAGCTTTCCAGGCAGGGCTGGGGGGGGGGGGTGTATCCAGGTCTTTCTGCTTCTCCAGGGCAGAACCAAGACCCCCAGGGGTGGGGGGGGGTAAGTGCCAGACAGCCCGCATCCCCACCGAGCCACCCCAGCAGGCCCAGGGCCAGCCCCAGGCACCGGGGAGGAATGTGGCGGTGCCTGTTCAACCAGGCAAGCCCAGGCCAGACAGGGCTCCCCAAGCTGCCCCCACAACGGGAGGGGGGGGGAGCCCAGGCCCCAGCTGTGCCCCAGGAGCCCCCACTCCCTTCTCAAGGCCTAGGATCGAACCCAGGCGTCCTGGCTCCCAGTCCCCCTGCTCTGACCCCCCAGACCCCACTGCTGTTCCCAAACTGGAGAATCCAGGCATCCGGGCCCCTTCTCTACACCTCTGGGCTCCCACTCCCCTCCCTCTCCTGGTGCCCCACCTTGACTGACCCCCGCCTCCTTGGCCCCTCCATCCCAGCCACCCCCTTCGTGGAGCAGGTGAAGGAGCTGCAGCTGAGCCGGGACGACTTTGAGATCCTCAAGGTCATTGGCCGTGGCGCCTATGGGGAGGTGAGTGTCCCGGGGGGGCGTCATTTGGGGCTGGCGGTAGAGCTTGCCCTGCCTGCAGTCCTGCCCATTACCCCATTACCCTGGGCGCGCTGGGGCGGGGGGGGGGGGTCACAGGCCCTGCAGTGCCTGACACTGCCTCTGGCGGTTATAGGGGAGGGGTCCACAGGCCCTGCAGTTCTGCCCCCTGCCCCTATGGGGCTGAATCCCCGGTGCAGTCCTGCCTGCTGCCACCGAGGGGCGCCGTGGAGCTGTGCCCCAACATGGGTACCTTTTGGGGGGGGTTTTGGGGTCCCCCGGGTGCTCTCCAACCCCCTGTCCCCCCCAGGTGGCGGTGGTGCGGCTGCGGGGCAGCGACCGCGTCTACGCCATGAAGATCCTGCACAAGTGGGAGATGCTGAAGCGCGCTGAGGTACCAGGGACCCCCAAAGCCTGAGACCCCCATGAATCCCATAGCAGGTCCCCCCAACCCTGAGCCCCCGCTCCAAGCCCCCTGTCCATATCAGGGCCCCCCCAAACCCTGACACCTGCCTGAACCCCAGGTCAGGACTCCCCAGCCCCAGATCAGCCCCTCCCATACCCAGGACCCTCCAACTCTTGGGCAGAACCCCCCAGCTCTGAGGGCCCCCAGCCCCAGCTTGCACCCCCGAAGCCCCCCCAACGCTGGGGCACAGCCCCCCAGCCCTAAGACCCCCCCACCCCGGCCAGGGCCCTCCCTGCTTGTCCTACCCCAGTGCCCCTGGCTGTTGGGTGGGGTGGGGGGGGCTGGCTGGTCTCAGGGAGGATGCAAGGGGCAAGGAGGGGGGGGCCATGGGGCTGGAGGGGCTGATGTGGGGGTCTGGCCCCCCTGCTCCCCCAGACGGCCTGCTTCCGGGAGGAGCGGGACGTGCTGGTCCAGGGCGACCGGCGCTGGATCACGGCCCTGCACTGCGCCTTCCAGGACGAGCGCTCGCTGGTGAGGACCCCCCAGCTGCCCCCACCCTCCCTGGCCCTGGGGACCCCCAGACTCCCCCCTCCCTCCCACCAGGGCGGTGCTGGGGGGTTGGAGGAGGTTGTGGGGCCACGGGGGCGGAACCTCCCAAGGGGTGGGGGAGGGAAGGGGCGGGGCCTCTGGTTGGCAGACCCTGCCCCTGGGTTAAGCCCCGCCCCCCACAGTACCTGGTGATGGACTACTATCCCGGCGGGGACCTGCTGACCTTGCTGAGCCGCTTCGAGGAGCGGCTGCCCGAGGACCTGGCCCGTTTCTACCTGGCTGAGATGGTGCTGGCCATCGACTCCCTGCACCGCCTGGGCTACGTCCACCGGTACGTGGGACCCAGCGTCCGGTCCTCCCCCCCACCCCCCACCTGGAGCTGGGGAGACCCCGGGCGTCTGACCCCTGACCCCCCACAGGGACATCAAGCCAGACAACGTGCTGCTGGATGCCCAGGGGCACGTGCGCTTGGCCGACTTCGGGTCCTGTCTGCGCCTCGGGCCTGACGGCATGGTGAGGGGCAGGGGCCGCGGCACCCTTGGGGTGGGGACCTCTGAGCCCTGACCTCTGCTGGACTCTAGAGGTGGTACCTGGGCTGCCATAGGGTCACTGAGGCACCCAGGAGTGGGGTCAGGGCTGTGATGGGTGCGGGGGGTGGCAGGGCCATGAGTGGGCTTGGTGGGCCATGACCCTTGACCTCTGACCCCCTTGTGTAAGTGTGATCACTGGTGGGAGGCTCCTGTGCTGGGGGTAGGGGCAGGCCATGGGGTGGCCGGCTGTGACCTCTGACCTCTAGCCCAGGTGGGGTCACTGGTGTGGGTCAGCAGTCCACAGGCATGGGATGGTGGTGGCAGGCAGTGACCCTTGAACCCCAGCAGGGACACCGGTGCAGGTTAGCGTCCCAGGGCAGAGGCTAGGGGCATGGGAGCAGCCCCGTGACCCCTGCTGTCTGGGCCAGGTGGGGTCGGCGATGGCAGCGGGGACACCCGACTACATCTCCCCTGAGGCGCTGCGGGCGGTGGAGGGTGGGCGCGGGTGCTACGGCCCGGCCTGCGACTGGTGGGCGCTGGGCGTGTGCGCCTACGAGCTGCTCTTCGGCGAGACGCCCTTCTACGCCGAGTCCCTCGTGGAGACCTACGGCCGCATCATGGCCCACGAGGTACGGGGCAAAGATGGGGCCGAGATTAAGGTTGGGGTGGGATTGGGATTAAGGTGAGGATTTGTGACAAGCGTTTAGGATTAGGTTTATGGTTTGAGGTTAAATTTAGTGGTTGGGAGCAGGGACAGAGGTTGGGATTAAGATTAGAGGGTGGGATTGAGTTAAAACGAGGGTTGGGATTTGGTCTGGGACTACGATTATGTCCTGGGGTTGGGAATAGAGGTAGGATTTAGTATTAGGATTAGTCTTTGGGATTAGATTCAGTGGGTGGGAAACGGGATAGAGGCTGGGATTAGGTTAGGGGCTGGGATAGGGGCTAGGAGTGGTTCCTATTTGGGGTTCGTTCTTGGTGTCCAGAGCGGGATTGAGGGTTGGGATTAGAGTTAGGATTAGGGTCTCAAATGTGGTTTGGGGGCTGGGATTAAATTAACATTTGGGGTTAGGACTAGGGGGGTTGCATGAAGATTAGTGGCTGGGATTAGGGTCTCTGATTCACCCCCTGCCTCCGGCCCGGCAGGAGCATCTTCACTTCCGGCAGAGGTGACGGACGTGTCGGAGGAGGCCAAGGCCCTGATCCGGGGACTGCTGTGCCACGAGGAGCTGCGCCTGGGCCGGGGGGGGCTGGGGGACTTCCAGGAGCACCCCTTCTTCCGAGGGGTGGCCTGGGCCGGGCTGCGTGACAGCCCCGCCCCCTACGTGCCCCCCGTGGCTGGGCCCGGCGACACGTCCAACTTCGACGTGGACGATGACACCCTCAAGGAGCCTGTGAGTGACCCATGGCTCCACCCCAGAGCCAGCCGCATCCCAGCCCTGGGACCTAGTGTAATAGCCCCGAGGCTGCACCCCAGAGCCAGCCGCATCCCAGCCCCAGGGTCTTGTCTGACACCCCCCCGGGCCCCACCCCAGAGCCAGCCGCATCCCAGCACTGCTGTTGCTAACTGTGTTGTCTGTCCCTGCCAGGAGTCTCCTCCCCCCAGCTCTCAAGGCACCTTCCCTTGGCACCGTCTGCCCTTCGTGGGCTTCACGTTCATGTCTGGGTAAGCCCCCCCCCCCAGCCCCCAGTTTAGCCTGGTACCCCCATCCCAGCTCCTGGGTCTGGTCTGCCAGGGGACCTGGGCTGTGACTGCCCCCCGCTTTTTCCCTGGCCCCCCAGCTCCTCCCTGGAGAGGAAGGGGCCGTCGCCCCAGCCCGGGAGCCCCTCCACAGCCCGGCGGGAAAAGCAGCTCCAAGCCCTAGAGAGGGAGAAGGTGGATTTGGCCCCACGGCTGCAAGGTGAGGGAGTGGGGTAAGGGGGGTGGGGGCAGGGAGGGGCTCAGATCTGCCCCACAGGCAGGGCAGGGCACCCATGCAACCCAGGCCCTGTGGCTGGAGGTGTGGTGGGCTGGGGAGCAGACCCAGGTGTCTGGGCTCTCGGCTCCGCATGCTTTAACATCCGGCCCGCACTCCCTGCTGGAGGGACCCCAAGTGCGCTCCCCTCCCAGGCACTGACCTGGCGGGGTTGTGCCTTGCAGACGTGCTGTCCCGATCCCCCACCAAAGATGCGGAGACCCAGAGCCCGAAGAGGGATGTGGACAAGGTTTCCCAGCAGCTCGTGGGTGGGTGACACCGGGGTGGGGCAGATCTGCAGGGGTTGGGGCCACGAAGGGGGCTATGGGGAGGCTGGGCCTAGGGGTGACGTTCTCTGCCCTCCCCTGTCCCCGGAGCAGAGACCCATGAGGAGGGGGAGACCTCGGGGCAGCTGAGAGCCCTGGAGAAGCAGCTGGAGGCGACCAGGAAGGAGCGAGACGAAGCCTTGAAGGTGGGAGACGGGAGATGCGACTGTCTCTGGGGTGGGGCCTGGGAGACTGGGGACATGAAGCTGAAATGCAGCTGACTCTGGGGTATGAAGCGGCAGCAGCCGAGCATAACGCATACAGCCGGCTCTGGGGGGCCATCATGGCTAGTAATACAGGGCTGGGCTGCAGCTGGCTCTGGGATGGGGTTCAGGGCTGGGGATCCAGGTCTGTGCTGCGGCTGGCACTGGGGTGGGCTGTGCCAGCGGTCAAGTAGAACAGATGCAGCTGGCTCTGGGGTGGGGCAGGGGCTGGGGGTACAAAGCCGGGCACTGGGATGCAGCCGGCTCTGGGGTGCGGGGTGTCGGTAGCTGAGTAGAACGGGCATGCGGCTGCTTCTGGGGTGAAGCCTCGGGCCCTGGGGACACGGGGCTGAAATGCGACTGGCTCTGGGGTGGGACGTGTGGGCAGCCGGAGGTGTGGGGGGCGTCGGGGCCGCACCTAAGGCCTGTCTCCCCGCAGGAGGCGGCCGGGGCGCGGGCGCGGGAGCAGCAGGCGGGCGAGGAGCTGCGGGCGGCGCAGCGGCTGGGGGGCGCGCTGCGGGCGCAGCTGCTGCGGGCCGGGCGCCAGCTGCGGGAGCGCCAGGAGGAGACCGAGGCGGCCGCGCGGCGCGTCGAGGGGCTGCGCAAGGAGCTGGCGCGGGCCGAGGGCGCCCGCAAGGAGGTACCGGCGCCCGCCAGCCCCGGGACCCAGCAGCCTTTGCTGCTTCCGCCCCCCCCCCCCACCCACCCACCCAGGAGCCTCTGTTACTCATGCCAGCTCTCATTACCCAGAAGCCTTTGCTGCTTCTGCCAATGCTTGTTACCCAGAAGCCTTTGCGACTCATGCCAATATGCCCTTACCCAGAAGCCTTTGTTCCTCGTGCCGGGTCCCTTCACCGGCAGCCTCTGCTGCTCCTGCCCTCCTGTTCCCCAGCCCCCGCGCCAGTGTCTCATTACCCAGCAGCCTCTGCTGCTCCTGCCACCCCCCCCCGTTACCCAGAAGCCCCCCCGTGACTTGGCTCCCCCCCAGCTGGAGGCCCGCACCGAGGGGCTCTCGGGGGAGGCGTCGCGGCACCGGCGGCTGCGGGAGCGCAGCGAGCACCAGGCCAGGAAACTGAGGCAGGAGCTGGAGGGGCTCAAGGTGAGCTGGGGGGAGCCAGTGGGCGGGGCTTCCCCTCGCACGAGGGCCCCAGGGCCACCCCGCTCTCGCACGAGGGCTTGTGTGATTTCCCCCTTGTCCCCCCCCCACCCCATTTCTCCCCCTGGCAGGCACAGCACGGGCCCCCCGGAGCTCCTCCAGAGCCTCCCCGTGCCCGGGCCACCGTGTCGCACGAGGGGCAGGCGTGCGAGGGGACGAGCGAGGACGACACGGCCGGGACAGAGAGGTGAGGACCCCCGGGGGGAGGGCGCAAGGGTTGGCAGGGACAGCCGGGGCTGCTGGGTAGCGGGGCATTGACACGAGCAGCAAAGGCTTCTGGGTAAAGGGATGGCAACAAAGGCTGCTGGCTAACGCGGGTTGGCCAGAGCAGCAAAGGCTGCTGGGTAATGGGGCATGGGTGCGAGCAGCAAAGGCTTCTGGGTAATGGCACAGGGAAGGGCAGGAGCAGCCTCCCAGTCCCACCAGTGGGGGCCAGACTGGTTTCTGGTGGGGGGCGGGGCCTAGCGAGGCTCCCGCCCCCACCCCCGTTTTGGGGTTCCCAGCACGTCGGAGGGGCCGGAGCGGGGCCGGGGGGCCGCGGAGCAGGGGGACGGCGCCGCCGAGACAGACCAGGTGAGAGCGGGGCAGGGGCAGGGGTCAGGCTGAGGGTCAGACTGGGGCACTCTGGGGTCACACTAAGGTTAGGGCGGGCGGGGGTCGGGTCAGTGATAAGGCTGGGCTCGAGCTAGGGTCGGGGTGGGGTTAGGCTCAGTCTAGGGTCAGGAGTGAGGCTGGGGTTGGGGCCAGAGTGGCCTTAGGGGTCAGGGAGCAGCCTGGGGGTTTGGGGCAGGCTACAGTTTGGGTCTGTCTGGGGTCAAGGGTCAGACTGGGAATAGGGTTCAGATCAGGCCTGCAGTCCCTGGGGGCTGTATTGCTGGTTCCTGGGGAGCGGTAGGGGCTGCAGGGTTTAGGATAGGGTCAGGAGGTCAGGCTGGGGTCTGGGGTCCGGCTGCAGCTGCTGGGGCCAGGCTGGCTGGGCTCCCCGCCATACACACAGCCCGGGGGGGGGGGTCTAGGCCCCCCTGACCCGCGCCCCATGTGTGCAGCTCCGAGCGCAGCTGGAGGCGCTGAGCGCGGCCAAGGGGCGGCTGGAGCAGGAGCTGCAGGTGCTGCAGGCGCAGGGGGAGGCTCAGATCAACGACCTCCTGCAGTGGTGAGTGGGGGCCCGGACCCCTGGGGTTTCTTGTGCCCTGGGAGGGGGGCGGGCCTGGGGGTGAGAGCTGGGAGCCCGGACAGCTCAGCTTCCCCCTGCGTCCCCCCGCCAGGGTGAGCGAGGAGAAGGAGTCCCGCGGCTACCTCCAGGCCACGGTCACCCGCCTCGCCCAGGAGCTGGAGTCTCTCAAGCAGGTCGGGACCCCGGCGTCTGGGAGCCCGGTAAGAGCAGAGCCCGGGGCGGTCAAGCAGGGCCAGGATCGGGTCCCCTGGGCTGACCCCTGCCCCCTCGCCTCCCAGGACGGGCAGTGGCGAGCGCGGCGGCTGCAGCGGCTGGAGACCTCGACGCGCCGCGAGCTGCAGTCGGCGCTGGAGGCCGAGATCCGGGCCCGGCAGGAGCTGCAGGATGAGCTGGGCCGCAGCCGGGCTGACCAGCAGGCGGCTGAGAGGTGCGGGACCCCGGTGTCCGGGCCCCTCCCGGAGCTGGGGGGAGCCCAGGCGTCCCGGCCCCCTCGGCTGCCCCCCCACGCCCCCTGGTCCCGCTCCCCTCCCAGCACCGGGGAGAACCCAGGCGTCGGGACTGAGACCAGGGGTCTCTCCCAGGCAGCTGCAGGAGCTGGAAGCCCAGAACCAGGCGCTGGGCCAGGAACTGGAAAAGCTGAAGGCCGAGCTCAGAGCCAGGACGCTGGAGGGTGAGGCACCCAGGCGGCGGGCCCAGGGGGGTGGTCCCGGAGGGGGTCCCCTGTCTCCCGAGCTCAGCCCCCCACTCTCGGCTCAAAAGCCGTCGGGGACAGAACCCAAGTGTCTGGGGCTTTGCCCTGCCTCTGTTTCCCGTACTGGCCTGGATGGGTTAACCCTATGCAAGGTGGGGCTTTGCTGACCCACCCCCATGGCTGCCCCCTGCTGGCTGCCTTGGGAGCTTCTCTACTGTGTGTCCTATGCCCTATCCTGCTCTCGGCCATAGGGGGAGTTCCCAGCTGAGCCCAGAGGGGCAGGGGAGGCAATGGCAGGGGGGAATTCAGGGGGTAATGGGGTTTTTTATTCCCCCCCCCGCCCCCAGGCACAAAGCACCTGATTCGTTCCCGGAGCACGGAGGTGAGTGTTTGGGGGGAGGGGGGCTGAGAGCCCGAACACGGGTTCTCTCCCCAGGCCAAGCCCTTCACGGCACTGAAGCGCTTCCATCCGTGACTGCTCCACCCTGGGGATTTAACGCCCCCCCCGCCATTCATACCGTGGGGCTGGGCCACTGGGGCCAGGTCCTGACCCTGCTCCCCCTCTCCCCCCAGAACGACACCATCAGTCGTGGGAGCTCCCTGGAGGTGCCCGAATCCCCCCGAGCCCAGGAAGATGCCCAGCTGCGACCCGAGGGCCGCAGGAGCCTCCGAGCCCAGGTGAGTCACGAGCCCAGATGCCTGGGCTCCCTCCAGCACTGGGAGGGGAGTGGAGGCCGGGGGACGAGAGCACGGGGTGGCGGGGTTGGGACCCCAGACGCCTGGGTTCTCCCCAGCTCTGGGAGGGGAGGGGAGGGGAGTGGGTGCAAGAGCGGCAGGGGCTGGGAGCGCGTGCATGCCATGTCCACACGAGTGCAGCCGTGTGCCCCCCACACCCCGCAGACCCGCCCCCACAGCTTCCAGCCCTGCAGCCTGGGGGTCCCGTCCAAGTGCCAGGTCTGCTCTGGCCTCCTCGTGGGGCAGCTCTACCAGGGCGTCACCTGCCAGGGTGAGTGGGGGGACTGGGGGGGACCCTTTGAGGGCGGGGCAAGGATGGGCTTAGGGGTGTGGGGTGGTGGGGTCAGGGCTGGGCTTGGGGTCACAGTAGGGGTTGGGGAGGGTGCTATGGGGAAGGGGTAGGGGGAGTTTGGGGGTGTTGGAGGGACTTGGGGGTTCCCTGGGGATTGGAGGGACTTGGGGTAGGGGGCAGGGCTGGGGCTGATGGGGGGGTCCTTCCGAGCACGGGCAGTCAGGGTTCCCCCACTGACCCCCACTTTTTTGTGGTGTCCCTTTAGCCTGCGGCCTCATCTGCCATGTGGGGTGTGCAGGGGGGGCCCTGCGCTGCCCCCCACCCCCTGAGTCACCCCGTCAGGGCCTGGGTGCTGGGACTGGCACCGGGACGGCACTGGAGGGGGTCCTGTCGGTAAGGCCTGGCCCGGACGCCTGGGTTCTCTCCTGCTCTGGGGGAGCAGTGGGCACTCAGGGGGTGGGGGGGGGCCAGGAGCCCCGACACCTGGGCTCTCTCCAGCTCGGGGAGGAGATTCGTGCTCGTGGGTGACGGCACGATCCCACTCTGCCCCCCACTGCCCAGGTGCCGCGCCCGGCCGGCGTGCGCAAGGGCTGGCAGCGTGTCTTCGCCATCGTCAGCGACTTCCGGCTCTTCCTCTTCGAGGCGCCCGAGGGCCGGAGCTCGCCCGGTGGCGTTGGTGCCACCCACGTCATCGACCTCCGGTAGGGAGCCCCCAGTCTCAGACCCTGTCCAGCCCCACCCCCCATGCCCTGGTGCAATGTGGAGTCACTCCGGATTTCGTCCATGGTGCAATCTAGAGTTGCTTTGGATTTTGCCCCTGTGCAGTCTACAGGGGACTGGGGACTGGGGGGATAGCCCCAGGTGCCTGGGTTCAACCCCAGGGTGAGCCCTTGGGCCTGGGGTCAGGCCTGGCCTGCCATTCCCCCTCCCTCCCAATGCTGAGTCCCTCCAGATTGAACCCCACTGCAATCCGGAGTCACTCCACATTTACCCCCATTGCAGTCTGGAGTGATTCTAGCTGAAGCCCTGGGGTCCAGCCTGTGCCCGCCCCAGGGCCCTGGTGCCCGGGCTCTGACCCCAGGACCTGTCCGCTTTCAGGGCCGAGCAGTTCTCAGCAGAGCTGGTCCAGGCCTCAGACGTCATCCACGCCAACCCCAAGGACCTGCCCTGCATCTTCCGTGTGAGTCGGGCTGCGGGGGGCACGCGTGGTGGGGCCCCGGCCACAGGGACGCTCTAGGGGGGCTGGGCCGGAGAGGTGGGGCTCTGGGGTGACCAGCTTGCAATGGGATCTGGGCTGGGTCCCAATCCGGAGCAACTCTGAATCAACCCTGGCTGGAGCTGAGGCTGGGATTGGGACTCGGTATCAGGCTCTGGCCTCTTGCAAGCCGCAGTTGCTCCAGGTTCAACCCTATTGTAATCCGGAGTGACTCCAGGTTCCACCCCCAATGCGATCCAGCATCCCTCTAGGTCCAACCCTGTGCAACCTAGATTTGCTTCAGATTCACATTCATTGCCCACACCCTGCCCTGCACAATCCAGAATTTCTCTGGATTTAGCCTCATTCCAGTTCAGAGTCACTGCAGATTCACCCCCGTGCAGTTCAGAATCCCTCCAGGTTCAGCCTCCCTGCAATTTGGAGTCTCTCCAGGTTTAACCCTGTTGCAACCTGGATTTACTCCAGATTTGCCTTCATTGCTATCTGGAGTCACTCTGGATTCATCCTCCCCCCCGGTGCAATCTGGAGTCACTCTGGATTCAGCCCCCACCCCAGTGCAATATGGAGTTGCTCTGGATTCACGCCCCCAGTGCAATTTGGAGTTGCTCCAGGTTCAACCCGTTATAACTCAGAGGGTCTTCGGATTTTTCCCCATTGCAAACCAGAGTCACTCCAGATTCACCCCCAATGCAATCCAGAATCCCACCAGGTTCAACCTCTTCACAACTCAGAGTCTCTTCAGGCTCAACCCCATTGCAATTTGGAGACAGTCCAGATTTGCCACCCCCCACCTTTTCAATCTAGAGTACTTCCAAATTGCCTTGGGAGCTGGGGGCGGAGCCTGTGGCCCAACCCTGACGCCCCCTCCCCCCCTCCCCCCCCAGGTGACAGCGTTGCAGCTGTGGGTGCCACGGACATGCTGCTCGTTGCTGCTGCTGGCGGAGAGCGCGGGGGAGGCGCGGCGCTGGGTGCAGGCGCTGGGGGCGCTGCGCCAGGCCCTGCCCCCCCCGCTCCGCCCCGTCCTTGCCCTCAAGGAGGCCTACGACAGTGGCCTGCCCCTGCTGCCCCAAGCCCTGGCCACCGCCATCCTGGGTGAGCCACGGGGCGGGGCCGGGGGCCGGGTTCTCTCCAGCCCTGGGGGGACTGGGGTCTAGTGGTTAGAGCCGGGGGGCTGGGAGCCCGGGCGCCTGGGTTCTCTCCAGTTCTGCGAGGGGGCTGGGGTGGCTCTGTGGGGGTGTCTGACCCCACTGCCCCCCCAGACCGGGAGCGCATCGCACTGGGCACCGAGGACGGGCTCTTCGTTCTCCACCTCCGTACCAATGGTGAGTGCCAGGCCCGGGGGGTGGGGGTGAGGTCTGTCACTCCAGAGTCACTCCAGATTGACACCTCTATATAAGACACTGCTAAATCCCTAGACTCAGGTCCTGCTCCCAAACTGGTGTCACTCCTGGAGTCTATTAGGTGTCACTCTGCATAGGCACTTCCATGTAAGACCTTACAAACCTACAGCCTCAGCTCCTGCTCCTCAACTGGTGTCACTCCAGTCACTCCAGATTGACACCTTCATGTAAGATCCCCCACAAGTCCATGGGCCTGGCTCCCGCTCCCAAACCGGTGTCACGGCTGCTTGATATTTCTACATAAGAACTTAGAAGTCCTTAGACCCAAGTCCCGCTTCCAAACTCTAGAGTCGCTCCTGGAGTCTGTTAGGAGTCGCTTCAAATTGACACCTCTACATAGGACCCCCCACAATTGACAGTCCCAGCTTCTGCCCCCAAACTGGTGTCACGCCAGAGTCACTCCTGATTTGACACCTTTGTGTAAGACCTTACATGGCCTCAGCTTCTGCCCCCAAACTGGTGTCATGCCAGAGTCACTCCACATGGACACCTCCACATAAGATCCCCATAACTTCATGGCCCCAGCTTTGCTCCCAAATCAGTGTCAGTGGAGTCACTCCTGGAGCCTATTAAGAGTCACTCCAGATTGACACTTCTATAGAAGACCCCTGTGAGTCCATGGCCCCAGCTCCTGTTATCTGAACCAGTGTCACCCCAGAGTCACTCCTGATTGATGCCTCCATGTGAGGCCTTACAAGCCCTAGCTCCCACCCCCAAACCAGTGTCACTCTGGAGCCACTCCAGATTGACACCTCTATATAAGACCTCTCACAAATCCACAGCGCCAGCTGTTGGCCCCCAAACTGGTGTCACTTCAGATAGACACCGCCATGAAATATCCCAAGTCCCAGCTCCCAAACTGGAGTCACTCTAGATTGACACCTCTGTGAAACACCACCCTGTAAGTCCCAGCTCCCACTCCCAAACCAGAGTCACTCCAGATTGACACCTCCATGAAAGACCCCCTACAAATCCACAGTCCCCATCTCCCACCCCCTCAAACTAGAGTGACTCCAGAGTGACTCCCCTATCCCTCTCTCTCCCCCCACAGATGTGGTGCAGGTGGGCGACTGCCGCCGGGTACAGGGGCTGCTGGCCTGCCCCCAGGCCCAGGTGCTGGCTGTGCTGTGCGGGCGCCACCATAGCGTGCGCCTCTTCTCCTGGGCCGAGCTGGGGCAGCCGGCAGCTCCGGGGGCCAAGGTGACGGAGGTGCGGGGCTGCCAGGCCTTGGCCGCGGGCGTCCTGTGCCGGGGCACCACCCCCGTGCTGTGCCTGGCCAGCAAGCGCCAAGTGCTGTGCGTGCAGCTGGTGCCCGGGACCCCCCCGTACCGGCGCGTCCGGGAGCTCCACGCCCCCGGCTACGTCCAGTGCCTGGACGTCCTGGGAGACCGGCTGTGCGTGGGCTTCCCTGGCGGCTTCGCCCTGTACCCGCTGCTCAACGAGGGGGCGCCGCAGCCCCTGCCCCAGCCCGAGGAGCCGCGGAGCCGCGGGCTGGGCCAGCAGGAGGCGCTGCGGGCCGTGGAGGTCAGCCTGGGGGAGCTCATCCTCTGCTTCGGAGGGCTCGGGGTCTACGTGGACGGGCGGGGACGGAGGACGAGGGACCAGGATCTCATGTGGCCGGCACCACCTCTCAGCTGCTGTGAGTGAGTTGCAGAGACCCGGCCGGCCACCCCAGAGCCAGCCGCAACCCCAGTGCCCCCAGAGCCATCTGTTCTGCTGCATCTGTTCTACTCAGTTGCCAACACAGAGCCAGCCTCATGTCCACCCCCTGCCCAAAACCCCACCTTACAGGCATCTCTGTTATGCTCAGCTGTTGACATCCCACCCCAGAGCTGGCTGCATCTCAGCAAGGGGCCCGGTCTCCCCAGCCTGACACCCCCAGAGCCAGCTGCAACTGTTATACTCAGCTGTTGACATGTCGCACCCCAGAGCCAGCTGCTTTTCAGCCCCGTGTCCCGTCTCCCAGGCCCCATGCCAGAAGCAGCCTCTGTTACACTCAGCTGCTGACATGCCCCACCCCAGAGCCAGCTGCATCTCAGCAAGGGGGCTGGGGAGTCACAACTTCCTCTCCCCCCTCCCCAGGTTACAGTGCTCCCTACCTGACTGTGTTCAGTGAGAACGCCCTGGACGTCTTCGACGTGCGCAAGGCTGAGTGGGTGCAGACGGTACCGCTGCGTAAGGTGAGACCCCAGCCCCCCCAATCCCCGGGGGGGACATGTTCTGGGGGGGCAGGACACCTGGGTTCTAGCCCCGGTTCGTCCATCCTTCCCCCTTCCCTCCTGCTCCTAAAGCCCCTCTGTCTGTCTTGCTATCTAGCTGTCTCTCTTTATCCTACCCTGCCATAGCCGTCCGTCTGTCCCGAACTCCCCTTGTATCTGTTGGTCCCTCTATTCCTCTCTGTCCCTAAACCCTGGTTCTGTCACTCGCCCGCCCTCCAACATATCTCTGTCTCTCTGTCTGTCTATGCACTCCTACGCCACCTACATCTCTGTCTTTCTCTGTCCCTAAAACCCCTGTATGTCTGTCTGTCTTTCTGTGCAGCTCTATCTAGCCCCAGCCCTATCCAGCCACCCCTAAGTTCCCTTTACTGATCTTTCTTGCCATTCCTGTCTGTATGTCTGGCTATTAATCTTTCTCGTTCCCTTTAGCCCTAATGCCTGTCCCTGTCTGTCCCTCTTCCGTTAGCTATCCCCAGCCCCCTGTGTCTGTCTCTCTATCTACATATCTCTCTATCCCTAATCCCTCTATACACACATATCCATCCATCCCTAAGTTCCTTGTCTGTATCTCTGTCTCTCTCTTTATCCACACTCCACCCCCGTCTTCCTTTCTGTCCCTCTGTCTATCCCCAGCCCTCTGTATCTGTCTGCCTGCCTTTCTAGGCATCTCTGTGTCCTCAGCCCCCTTAAATATTGATGTATCTATCCACCGCCAAGTTCCCCATCTTTCTCTCTGTCTCTCTTTCCCTTTATCCCTAAGCTCCCTGTCTGACTGTCCCTCTGTACATGTGTCTGTCTGTGTGTCCTTGATCCCATCAAAACAGATACAGATATAGATTTGGAGATATACACAGATAGGCACATATATATTTTTTCTTTATATGTAAAGAGAATACATGCATGCATAGTCTCTTTATATGTCACGAGAATACACACGCGCGCACGTGTGTGCTCTCTTTATATTTAAAGAGAATATATATGTTTTCTCCTCCTCTCCCTCCCTCCCTCCCTCTCTCTCTGTATATATATATTCCCACCACCTGTATCTAGCTATCCGTCTCTCTCCATGTGCCTCTGCCCCTAAGCCCCCCCTGTCTAACTCTTTATCTGTGTATGTATCTCTCCAGCCAGCCCTAAGCCCTGTATCTGTTTTTTCTCTATCTGTATCTAGTTATCTCTAAAACCCCTGCACCTATGCTTGTCTATGTGTGTATCCAGCCATCCATCCATCCATCCACCCCTGAGCCCTCTGTACCTGCCTGTCCTTCTCTCTCTACATCCGTATATCTCTCTCGAGTTATCCGCCTCTCTCTCTACATCTTTCTACGTCTAAACGTCTCTCCCTCTCTCTCTCCACATTAATATCTCTCCATTTAAATACCTCTGTATTTCTCCATCCGAGCACCTCTCCATCTCTGTTTCTCCTTATCTCAACATCAGTCTCCTTCCCTCTAAATCTGCCTGTCTCAACAGAAGGCTCTCTCCATCTAAATCTCCCTCTCCCTCTGAATAACTGTTTCTCCAACCTAAGCCCCCCACCAGAATATTTCTCTCTCTAAATCTGTGTCCATCACTCCCTCTGAATACCTGCCTGTCGCTCCCTCTCAGTGTCTCCCCGTGTCTCACCTAGGTCCGGGCCCTGAACCCGGAGGGCTCCCTGCTTCTCTTTGGCACCGAGAAGACGCGGCTGGTCTACCTCCGAAACCAGGCAGCAGGTACCAACCCCGTGCCGCTGGTGGGGGGACGAGGGGGGAATTTCCAGGCTTGCAGCTCCCCCCCAATCACCCCTCTCATTCAAACTGAGATCTGGGGAGTGACTCCACATCTGTGGCAGCTAGTAGCAGCCGCAGCCTGTCTACATGGAAGTCAGACTCTGGAGTGACTCCAGATTGGAGATCACTATCCAGCCCTGGGGGACCACAACCCTGTTCCCATGGAAGCCAGGGAACGCCGTCAGTGACAGGCTTCTGGGAAGAGGTGTGCAGTCAGTGGAGGGACTCTGGAGTGACTCCAGATTGACACCTCCATATAAGAGCCCAGCCCCAGATCCTGCTCCAAAACCAGTCCCTCCTGATCAACACCTTCCTGAAAGACCTTATGAGCCCACAGCCCAAACCAGAGTCACTCTGGAGTCAACATCCATTCACACAGACTTCCAGAGTTGCTCCCCATGCTGGGCCAGGAGCGGGGCCAGAAAGATGTTGATCTCGGGAGGAAGTCAGGGGTACACGGGCTCCCAAAGCTGGGATCGGGGCAGAGAAATGGCTCAGTGTGGGGGGGTGGATGGGGGCTGGGCTGGAGGGGGCTTAGCAGGAGCTGGCCACCTCCTCTCCCACTCCCCAGACCAGGATGAGATCGAGATCCCCGAGATCACAGACCTCAGCCGGCGCCAGCTGGTGAGGACGAGCAAACGCCGCTTCTCCTTCCGCATCTCCAACGAAGAGCGGCAGCAGCAACGCAAGTGAGACCCGGGGCTTCCTGCCCCCCAGAAGCAGGCAGGGCCTGACTTGCCACGGTGCAGCTGTAAAGTGCACTGTGGTAACCATCCCAGCAGAGGCTCTTTTCTGGGGTGCAGCTTGGAGTCAGGGCAGCGTTCCCTAAACTCGGCCCCGTTGGGTCTTCTGGGGGGACCAAACTCCAGCCGGTCAGGACTGCTTTGCACCTCAGAGACTCCAGGGAACCAAGAGAGGTTGGAATACCCCGTCCTACCCCCTCTTCAGCCCTCAGCCCCACAGGATCTAGATCTAGAGAAGCAGATAGATACAGGGGGGTTTAGGGGGGATAGATGCGTGCACGGACAGACAGACGCAGGGGGCTTAGGCATAAGGAGAGCTAGATGGAGAGACAAATGGAGACGGATACTGGAGGTTTAGAAATAGAGACGAGGGGTGGGGAGAAATATATACATATATATAAAGAGAGAAGGTGGGATGGATACAGATGGAGGGATGGATAGAAACATGGCTGGAGAAATGGAAACGGATGGATGGATACTGGGATGAAAGAGTGGATAGAGCGAGAGCTGGCTGGATGGATGCAGATGGAGGGAGAGAGAGAAACAGATGGGGTGGATGGATGGATATTTGGGTTTGTGCCAGAGGGAGACATAATTGGGTGAATTTGCTGTGGCCAAGACCTCAGGGGACCCCAAAGGAGATCAAGGCTGGATCTTAATGCTTTGGATTCTCCTTGGAAGTGGGTGTGAATGGGGTGAGACCCCCAGAAGGGTTTCAGGTACCCCAGAAACCTCCCGCACGCCCCGCCTGGATGTCTAACCCTGTCCCCTTCCCACAGAGAGATGATGCGGGACCCCGACGCCCGGGCCAGGCTCATCTCCAGCCCCACCAACTTCAGCCACGTGGTGCACGTGGGGCCGGGGGACGGGCAACACCGGCTGCAGGATCTGCCCACGGTGGGTGCAGGGGGGCGGCTGGTATCCCCCACCCCAAGCCCCCATCCCTGCAGCACGGAGATGGGGAAGGGGGTCATGGACGCCTGGGTTTGCTCCAGCGTGGAGGAGACCATATAGGAGATGGGGCTGGGCGGGGGGGGTCCAGCCTGGATCTGAGCCTCTCCCCTCTTCCTCCCACAGGCCCAGGCAGAGAAGCAGCGAGAGGCCCAGCTCCGGCCCCGCAGCTTCTCAGACCCCCGGCAGCCCCTGGCCTCACGCAGGAAGGATGCGGCTGCGGCTGCGGCTGCGGGTAACGGAGCTGGGTGGGTGGGGGTGATCTGAGCACCTGGCATCGATGCCCGCACACCCAGGGTCTCTGCCCAGCTGGGCCCCCCGCCCCGTGCTGACCCCTGCCTCTGTTGTGCCCACCTGCAGCCCAGCCCCGCGGCTCCGGCAGCTCCGGCACCCACGTCCTCACCCAGGTGAGGGGCTGGGGGCTTCTCTCCAGTTCTGGGGGGGGAGCGGGGCTGCGGGGGGGAATAGGTCTGCAGCTCTCAACACGAGATGTCACGGGGGTCCCGAGTGGCTACCTTATTTCCCCTAGCTCCCCCGCAGGCCCCCCATTAACCCTTTCCTCTCCTGTCACAGATCTCAGACCAGACCAGCCTCCCGCGATCATTCAGCTCCAGCCAGGGCAGCTCCATCTCTTAAAGGGCCAGGCCCTCTCTGCACATCCGTCCTCCAGGCTGGGTCACGATGCTGCTGTTTCCGTTGTCCTGGGGGGACCCCCCTCCCCCCATTCCCCTTCCCCTTCCCCAGCCCTTGTGGGGACCCTGGACTCTGCAAGACAATTCTGGGGAGTCATCCCCGGCTCTCCAAGCCCTCAGCTCCTGCCCCCCCCCAAGTTTGCAATGCTCAGGGCAGGCAGCGGTTAAAAGCTGCCAAACTCAGGCCTGTGAGTGCCTCCTGCTGGCGGCGGTGTCAGCCCAGCCCTCACTGGGGCCTGGATCTGCTCCACTGCTGCCCTGCAGACGCCCCGGGGTCTCAGCAGGTCCCGCCAGCGCCTGCCCCACGGCCGTGGGCTCCGGGCTCTGCCCCCGCTCTCAGGGATCGGGGCCGCTCCACTGTCCTTGGCCCCCGCTCTGGGCTGCACTGAAGGGGGCAAAAAAGACAATGGAGTAAAGAAGCCTCTGGACACCGTCACAGTCCAGGAGCGTCTGTTTGTGTCTGTCCCGGGGTCTCCGTGCCTGCGTGGGGGGGGCCTGCCCCTGGGGGGTCCCGGCACTGGGGGGTTGTTTGCCCTTGGAGGGGGCTCTTGCCCCTGGGGCAGCTGCCCCAGTCCCCCCAGCTTGGGCCCCCACCACTTCTGCTTCCCACAGCAGCAAATCACGGTACAGAAGGGGCATGTCCTTCCCCCCAACCCCATCATATCCCGGAGCTGGGGGCGGGGTCAAGGAGGGGCGTGGCTCGTGGGTGGAGCCAAAGGGGTGGCGTCCCCCCTAGGCAAGGCACGCATTGGGGCCCTAGTGCCTTGGGTTGAGGGTCGCTACAACCTTGACCCCCAACCCAAGCCCTATGACCCCTCCTTCCCAGGCAGGGGGTCACAGAGCCGGGGGGTCCCGGTGCCCGGCTGGGGGCGTTCGGGGTCACCGTCCCTGCGGCGGGTCAGGGTCACGGTGTCCCCAGGGAGGTGGCTCCCAGGCCTTGCTTTCCGGGGCGGGGGGCAGGCCCCTTCGCCCCCGCCCCTCCTCCCAGGAGCCCGAGGCCTGGCCTGGCAGCTAAGAATAGCCAAGGGGTAACCGGAGCCGCCAGGCCCGGGCGCCGCATACCGAGGCCTCAGCTGCAGCGTGACCCCCCCCCCCAGGATGCCATGGGGGGAGGGGGCTGGTTCCCTGCTTCTTGCCCCCCCCCGGGGCAGATCTGGCTGCCCCCAACCCTGCCAGGGTGCCCCATGGCCCTGCATGGGGGCACGGATGGGATCCCAGCTGCTCTGTGCCGGGGGGGAGAGCCCCTGCAGACTGGGGGCGGTTGGGGGTGGCCCCCGGTTTTCCTAAGCAGAGGGGAAACTGAGGCACGGAGCAAGGCGAGGCCTCGGGGCGGTGGAGGAGCAGGAGAAGGCCCCGGGCGCCCCGCTGGCTCTCGCCCGCCCCGCTCCCCTCTCCGTGCTGGACACGACCCCGGACCTAGAGCGGGGGCGAACCCGGGCTCCCGGCCCCTGCGCCCCCCGCGGAGCCGGAGACAGCCCAGGTGGCCGAGACCCACAATCTCCCCCCCCCCCCCCTTTTCCCACCTATTTTTGCCGTTGACGCCATCCGTCGCTCCTTGGCCCCGTGGCCCCCCCCAATGACCTCATAGGCATTTTCTATCGCTGACGTGGCCCCTCCCCACCTTCTGCACAAGTGCAGTGGCCCTTTAAGAGCCAGCAAGGGTGGGGGGGCCCTGGGCTTGGGGGGGGACCCCCGCGCCACCTGTCCCTGGCTGGAGCCGGGCCGCCGGCCCCCTCCCCCTGCCCCCGGGCCCTATAAAAGGCGGGCACCCCCCTAGCGCCATGTCTCGGGGCCTGGGTGGCGCGTTGGGGCTGGGGTCTGAGGCAGCGAAGAAGGGGGGCCGCCATGGGCACGCAGGTGGAGACCCACGTCCAGTACAACCACTCCTATGTGGTCACCTCCACGGAGGAGTACATGGCCCAGGAGGACGACTGGGACCGCGACCTGCTGCTCGACCCCGCCTGGGAGAAGCAGCAGCGCAAGGTGCACGGCCTGGGGGGCTCTGGGGGACCCCTCCCTGCCGGGGGCTCGGGGAGACCCCTTCTTCGCAGGGGGAGCTGGGGGGGATCTGGGGGTCCTCCATCTCTGCTAGGGGCTGGGGGATCCCCCCATGTCTGCTGGGGGGGTCTGGGCAGGGCCTGGGGGCTCGGGGGGCACTGGTAACCCGGGGGCAGGGGAAGGGGAAGGTGATCCAGGCAAGAGGCAGCTGCTGCTGGGGGTAAGTGATACCTCCTCCTCCGGGGGCGGGGGAGCATGTCCCCAGCGTGGTGTTGGTATGCCTGGCACGCGGGGGCCCGCGGGCTAAATATACCCAGCGCCGGACGCCGGGGCCTCTCCCTGCCCAAGCCGGGCAGCCCCAGTGCAATGGGGAGTGACTCCGGCTTGCCTAGGGTGGGAGCTGAGATCCAGCCCCGGGGTAACTGGGAGCGACGCTGGAGCGAGCCGAGATCCAGCTCTGATTCAATCAGGATTGGCTCTGGTGGGAGCTAAAATCCAGCCCCGGGGCGATTGGGAGTAACTCTGGATTGAATCCAGAGTGATCTGAGATCCGGCCCCTATCCAATCGGAAGTGACTCTGGATTGACACTGGAGTGATCTGAGATCCAGCCCTGGGGCAATTGGGAGCGACTCTGGGTTGAATCAGGAGTGATCTGAGATCCAGCCCCAGCACAACCAGGAGCAACTCTGGATTACCTCTAGCAGGAGCTGGTCTCCAGCTCAGGCCCCGGGGCACTGGGAGTGACTCCAGACCAATCCTGGGGAGATCCCGACCTGGCTGCGGCCTGGCTCAGGGACCCCTCCCAGGGTAGTGCCACCCCGGCTGGGGCAGGGGGGCCGTCACCGCGCTCACCCCTCGGGCCCTGCTCCCCTCCCAGAGCCGGAGAGACCCGGGTGTGTGTCCGGGGCCCTGCAGTGCTGGGGGGTCCCACGCTCAGGTGTGGGGGGGGAGACCCCCAGGAAGGAGGCGTGGTGCCACGTGTCCTTCGCATGGGCAGGGCAAGGGCCTGGGATGGTGCTGGTGTGTGTGTGTGTGTGTGTGTGTGTGTGTGTGTGTGTGTGTGTGTGTGCACGCGCATGTGTGCGTGTGTGTGCGCGCGCATACACGTGTGTGCCCCAGGGGTGCCTGGGTTCTGGGTGTGTCTATGCTGTATGCATGGGCAGTTACAGCCTGTTGGAGCATGTGCACAATTCTGCGCGCGCGCGTGTGTGTGTATACATATGCACAGCCCCTCACACATGTTATGGTGTGTCAGGAAATGCACACACGTATACCCAAATCTATCTGTCCGCTCTGTGTGTGTGTGTGTGTGTGTCCACACGCCTGTGATGCAGCATATCAGGACACGCACACTCACATGCACACGCCTGTGTCCAGGCCTGTCTATGCGCTGTGTGCACGCTCAGGCAGGCCCGCATGCCCATGCCCCGCCGTGCCGTGGCATCAGCCTGTGCCCCACGGTGCCCACGCTGCAATCGGGGGTGACTCGGGACCGACCCCGGGGGAATCCCAGCCTGGCCCAGCCGGCCGGCCCAGGGACCCCCAGGACCTCAGTGCCAGGGCGGAGACTCACAGCCCTCGCACGGCCGCCGGGGCGGGGGGAGGGTTCGCGGTTCCTGCTGACTCGGGGGTTCGGGGGATCGGGTGGCGCCGGCTGCAGTCCCGGCGCTGCCCTTGTAAGGCCGCGGCTAAAACCAGCGCCAGGCACTGAGCTCATGGGGTATTTCGGCCCCCGCAGGGCCTGGGGGGGGGGGAGTGTGGGGGTGCAGTCACACGTGTGTGTCTGTGTGTGTGCATGGATCCACACACACACGGGTGAGAACCAGAGGGTGGGAGTTGGGGTGTGCACAGGTGTATGTGCGCTTACACAGGTGTATCTGTGTGTGTATGTGTGTATACATGTGCACAGACCCCACCTTTGTGTTAGGGTGTGTCAGGACATTCATACACACATACCCAAATGTATGTCTGCTATGTGTGTGTGTGTGTGTGTGTGTGTGTGCACGCGCGTGCATGGGTGTAGGTGCATAGGCACACATACATGAGCACTGGGGGGGTGCATGGGTGTATGTGCGCACACGAGGAGATCAGCACAGTGTGTGTGTGTGTGTGTGTGTATGGGCTTCAGGTTCACACACAGGTGTGAGCAAGAGTGGGTCTGGGTGTATGCATGTATGTGTGTGCACGAGTGAGAGCAGCAGGGGTGTGTATCTGCGGGGTGTGCATGTATGTATGTGTGCACACATGAGCACAACAAGGGGATGCAGGTGTTTGTGTGCACACAACTGTGTGAACACAAGGGTGTGTGTACACATGTGTATGTGTCCACACATGTCTGTGCTCAAGTGTGTGTATGTGCACATGCAAAGTGTGTGAGCAGGTGTGTGTGAGCTCGTGTGTGTGTGTGTGTGTGTGTGTCCATGTAGGTGTACATGCATGTGTGTACCCAAGTATGTATGTGGACATGTAAAGTTTGTGGCACATGTGGTGTGTGAGCACAAGTGTGTGTAGATGGGCATGTGAATGTGGGTGCACAAAGTGGGGGGTGTGAGTGCATGTGCACACGCACAAGCATGTATGTGCACACCCAGGCACGTGTGCAGGCACTGGGGGGGGGAGGAGGGGGTGTGCACACAAGTGCGTGTGCAGGCACAAGGACACGCACTGGCACACAGGTGCATAGACTGCAGTGAGGGGAGTGAGCGTGTCCGTGTGTGTGCATGCCAGGGCCAAGGGTGGCAGAGTGACACTGTGTGTGTGTCCACATGTGTGTGCGAGAGGGGCACGTGTGTGCCCAGGCGAGCTGTGAGAGGGGCTTTCTAGTGGCCCAGGTGGCTACAACCCCCCCCCCCCCCCCAAGAGCAGGGGCTGAGGGGGCAGACGGGGGCTGGGACCCACCTGCCGTGGTGTCGCGGCTGCTAAAGCCCCTTAAGCCCTGAACGAGGCTTCCCCGGCCCTGCCCCTGCCAGCGGGCACCAGGCCCGGGCAGGCGCCAGCACTGGGCCCGGGCGCCTGGGTTCCCGCTGGCTCTAGGGGAGTGTGGCCTGGGGGTTAGAGCAAGGGGGGGGCTGCGAGCCCGGACACCTGGGGTCTCTGCAGCTCTTGGGAGGGGAGGTGGGCTGAGGGCGGGGGCCGGGGCTGCATGCACACACGTGTGTGCATGTACATGCACATACTTCCGCATGCAGATGCACAGCCCCCTACTGAAAGTCTCACACACCCATATGCAGTCGCCTGGGTGTGACAGACAGGCATGCAGACACACAGGTGCACACATGCACGCACATGCGTGGACACACACGCACATACGCATGCAATCACATGCTGCCAAGCACATGGATGTGCACACACCCACACCATCTCACACGTGCCGCAGGCCGGGGGGCGGGCACACACGGCCACACACGTGCACGGAGTCACCTCTCCAGGCCCTGCCGAGTCCCCGCAGGTGGGATGGGGGCGGGGGGGCCATAGCAGCTGTCCCAGTCCCTGGCACGCGGGGACGGGACGGGGACGGGATCTGCCGAGTCGGGACATTGTTGTGGGGCTGCGTCAGGGCCTGGGCCTGGGGCCAGTGGGAGACGCGGGCGCGCGCGTGCACACACACAGACCTGTCCCCCACATGTGCAAAGGCAATCCCGTGGCACGCACACATTCAGGCCTCCTGGGGAGCCCGGACGCCTGGGACTCTTCAGCCCTGGGAGGAGACTGGGGCCTTGCGGGGGGTGAGAGCTGGTGGCGCTGGGACCCGGATGCCCCGGGCGGGGGTCCTAGCAGCGAGCCCCCACTGAATGGGCCCTGCCTGACCCTCCCCCCGCCCCGCAGACATTCACGGCCTGGTGCAACTCGCACCTGCGCAAGGCGGGCACCCAGATCGAGAACATCGAGGACGACTTCCGCAATGGCCTCAAGCTCATGCTGCTGCTGGAGGTCATCTCAGGTCCGTGCAGGCCATGCAACACGCGTGTGCAGCTACATGCACGTGTCTGACCCCTGCATGGCTTCTACTCACCTGCACATGTGTGAGCGGAGGAGGGTGATGTGCATGTGGGGGGTGCGCGTACACCATGTGTGCCTGTGCATGGGTGCTTGAGTGTGCAGAGGTGAGCATGCGGCTGTGCAGGCAGATGTGTGTGTACACATAGGTGCATGTGTGCAGGTGCGTGTGCATGCACGTATGTGCCTGTGTGCCTACAGCATGGTATCTGCATGCGTGTACCTGTGTATGCATACATGTGTGCATGTGCATATAGCATTGTCTTCATTCATACACGTGTGCATGTGTGTATACATGTATGTATCCATGTCTATGTTTGGTGTGTGCAAATACATGCATATGCCTACATGTATGTGCATGCAACATGGCATCTGGATGCATATACACACGTGTGCATCCATGTGTGTTTCCGTGTCTTCAGGGGTTTTGGTTGTAGCAGTGTCTTCATGTGTATACATGTGTGCACCTACGTGTGCATGTGTGTGTGCATGCACACAGCCCTGTCTACATGCATATTCATGTGTGTGCACCTAGGTGTGTCTCCATGTCTATGTCACGTGTGCACATACAACACTGTGTCCACATGCACGTGTTCCTGCACGCATGTAGGCACACACACACACACACACACACACACACACACACACACACACGTATGTTCAGGGGTGTCCCTGTCACTAACCCCCTCCCACCACATGTCAGTGTGGTTGTAGGCCGACTCATCACTGCTTTCCGTGCCTGCACACACGTGTGCCCCCTTTGCAGCATCTCTCCCCTGTGCCTGCACACGCGTGTGCCCCCTCTCATGGCATCTCCCCCGACCCGTGCAGGTGAGCGCCTGCCCAAGCCGGACAAGGGCAAGATGCGGTTCCATAAGATCGCCAACGTGAACAAGGCCTTGGACTTCATCTCCAGCAAGGGCGTCAAGCTGGTCTCCATCGGTGCCGAGGGTGAGCAGCGGGACGGGGGCAGGGCCCTGGGGGGCAAACGGGGGGGCCGGGTCCTACGGGGCCAGGCTGGGGGGGCCAGGCCCTGAGGGTGGGAGCAGGGGGAAGCAAGGACCTGGGTCCAGGCTGGGGGGGCAGACCTGGGGGTTGGGGGGCTGGATGCTGGGGACGTGGGGGGCAGGGCCTCAAGGGTCCAAGCTGGGGGGGCACCCTGGGGGGGCAAAGGGAGGGGGCAGGTCCTTGGGGTCCAGACCTGGGGGGTCAGACTTGGGGGGAGACCCTGGGGATGGGAGTGGGGGGCAAGCACCCAGGGGTCCAGGCTGGGGGAAGAGACCTGGGGGTTGGGGGGCCTGGATCCCACGGGGGTGGGGGCAGGGTCCTAGGGGCTCCAGTTTGGGGGGCAGGGGTCCCCCCTTCAGCTCTGATCCCCCCATCCTGGCCCCCCAGAGATCGTGGACGGGAACCTGAAGATGACCCTGGGCATGATCTGGACGATCATCCTGCGCTTCGCCATCCAGGACATCTCCGTCGAGGGTGAGCACACACGTGTGGACCGCGTGCCCTCACACACACAGTGGACATGTGTGCGCTTGCATGGGCCCCCATGCTAACCCACATGCAGGCACAAGTGTGCCCGCATGCACACACACACACGTGTGTGCACACATGTCCCCCCATGGCATCACGGACACAAGCACACACACGTAACCCCCCTGTGCAAATACATAGACACACATGTGTGAACACATGCAGCCTCCCATGCAATTACGTGCACAAACACAGGTACAAATGTGCACCCGCCCCCCCAGGTAAAGATATACAGGCACATGCATGCATGCAGAAACATGTATGCACGCACTTGCACACCACAGGCTATCACACACACACACAGGCACAAATGCACACCCTACCCTGCCTTGTGCAAACACACACAGACACGGGCAGAGATGCACAGACCCATGAGTGTGTACACACACGCACCCCCAGACTATCTCATACACACACAACCCCCTTTGTACCAACACATACAGATATACGTGTGCAGACACGTGTGCAGAGACACACATACCCACACATGTGTGCACATGTGCACCCCCAGGCAGTCACACGGACAGACACCGGCACAAGTGCTGGCAAATGCAACCCCCTTTGTGCCAACTCACAGCGACATACATGTACACACATGCAGACACACGCATAGGCACCCCCACCCACTTAGGCAAGCGCGCACACAGACACAAGCACAAATGCATAGATCCACAACCCCCTTTGTGCCAACACACACATACACATGCACAGACGTGTGCTGACACACGCATATGCATGCACATGCACCTCTCAGGCAATAGCGCACAGACACAAGCACACCCCCCCCTTTGTGCTGATGCACAGACATACGTGTGCACATGTATGCAGACACCCACACAGGCATGCACACACACCTGTCGGGCAATCGCACACACAGACATGCACACATCCCCCTTTATGCCAATGCACGTACATGTGCAGATGCATGCGCCTGCACACACACGCACCCCTCAGGCAATTGCATGCATAGGCCCAAAGACACACACATCCCTGTTCCAACACACAGGCACACGCATGTGCAAACCCCAAATCCCCGCCCTCTTCCCCCTGCTCAGCCCAAGGAGGTGGGTCCACGTGCCTCCACCCCCCACCCGGTCTGACCCCCCAACTCCCCCCACAGAGACCTCGGCCAAGGAGGGGCTGCTGCTGTGGTGTCAGCGCAAGACGGCGCCGTACCGCAACGTCAACGTGCAGAACTTCCACATCAGGTCTGGGGGGGCGGGGGGCTCAGCCGGTGGTGGGGAGCTGCCAGACCTGGGCAGGGCCAAGAGCTGTGGAGGGGGGGTGTGTGTGCGTGCGTGCGTGTGTGCGTGTGCGTGCTGTGCCTGGCCAGGGGTGCAGGTGGCGTTGTGCGTGGGGTGCACACGTGTGTCTGAGCCTGGCGCAGCCCGTGGCTACAAACCCACGTGGGTGATGGTGGGGGGAAGGAAGGGGCTGGAGCCCAGGGTTGTGTGTGCACACGTGTGCATGTGCACGTGGGGCTCACGGGTGTCTTCCCCCAGCTGGAAGGACGGGCTGGCCCTGTGCGCCCTCATCCACCGCCACCGCCCCGACCTCATCGACTACGCCAAGCTCAGAAAGGTGCCGCCCCCAGGACCCCTGCCCTGCCCTGCCCTGCCCTGCCCCACACTTAACAATGGCTGCAAACTGGCCCTGTGACCCCCCCCGACCTCCCACCTTGTGACCTCTGACCTCCTGTGACCCCGCCATCACCCAGTTGCAACCCCATTCGGTGACCCCCCACACCCCTACGAACCTGCCCTGCGACCCTTGACCCCGCGCTGTGACCCCCGTCCAGCTGCACCCCCATCTTGTGACCCCAACCCATGACCTCCCCCCCCAGCCGCACCGTCTGCTGCCCCCAGCACCCATTGCCTTGCCGTCCCTGATCCCGCTCTGTTGTGACCTCCCAATTTTGTGACCCGTCCTGTGACCCTGCCCAACCTTGTGAACTGGGACCCTTGTTGTACCCCCCCCCCCGCTGCAACCCCATTCAATGACCCCTGACCCCAGCCCGTGACCCCCACACCGAGACCCCTGACCCCCCAATGCCAGCCGCTCCACGACCCACCCCCTCCCCGCTGTGACACCTCCAACCTTGCAAACCCTGCCCCTGCCCTGTCGTCATCCCTTCCCTGTGACCTCTGACCCTTCCCATGCGCCCCGGTCCTGGGCTGCCGATGGGAGTGGAGCCCCCCCGCCCCCCCACAGCCCCCATCTCACCCCCCCTCAGGACGACCCCATCGGGAACCTCAACACGGCCTTCGAGGTGGCTGAGAAATACCTGGACATCCCCAAGATGCTGGACGCCGAAGGTGGGGCCCGGCCACCTGGGTTCCCCCCAGCGCGGGGAGGGCCGTGCGGGCTGGGGCCGGGGCCAGGAGCCCGGACACCTGGGGCCTCGGGGAGGGGGTGAGGCCTGGGGGGTCTCCCCGCCCCCTTGACCCACCTGCCCCCCGCAGACATCGTCAACACGCCCAAGCCGGACGAGAAGGCCATCATGACCTACGTGTCCTGCTTCTACCACGCCTTCGCCGGGGCCGAGCAGGTACCCTGGAGGCAGGGGAGGAGGTCCCAATCCTGGCCCGGGGGGTTTGGGGGGGCTCCTGCCCCCGCGCTGGCCCTGACGGGGGGTCTCTCCCCCCCTCCAGGCCGAGACGGCGGCCAACAGGATCTGCAAGGTGCTGGCCGTCAACCAGGAGAACGAGAAGCTGATGGAGGAGTACGAGAAGCTCGCCAGCGAGGTGGGTGCCCCCCTGCCCTGGGAGGGGAGTGGGGGCTCGGGGGCCACGCTGGGACCCCGGACACCTGGGTCCCTCTACCCTGGTCCGTGGCGAGCTGGATGGGCCCCCAGGTCCCTCTCGGGGGGGCTCCGGGGCTCCCCCTGGCCAGCCGTGCCTCAGTTTCCCTGTCCCGCACTACCGGCAGCTGCTGGAGTGGATCCGCCGCACCATCCCGTGGCTGGAGAACCGCGTGGCCGAGAAGAGCATGAGCGCCATGCGCCGGAAGCTGGAGGACTTCCGCGACTACCGCCGCGTGCACAAGCCCCCGCGCGTGCAGGAGAAATGCCAGCTCGAGATCAACTTCAACACGCTCCAGACCAAGCTGCGCCTCAGCAACCGCCCCGCCTTCATGCCCTCCGAGGGCAAGATGGTCTCGGTGAGTCCCGCCAGGGGGCATGCGTGGCCACATGCCTGGGTGGGGAGATGCACGGGGGCCTGGCGTGGCCACGCTCATGAGCAGGGGGAGACGCGTGGGGCCTGAGTGGTCAAGTTCACGGGCGAGGAGATGCACGTGGCCATGTCCCTGGGGTGGGGACACGTGCCCCTCCTGTGGCCATGCCCCCAGGGCAGGGAGATGCACGTGGCCCTAGCGTGGCCGAGGTCACGGGTGGGGAGACGCGCAGGGCCGGGCTGAGCCCTCCCTCCTGCCCGCAGGACATCGCGAACGCCTGGAAGGGGCTGGAGCAGGTGGAGAAGGGCTACGAGGAGTGGCTGCTCACCGAGATCCGCCGCCTCGAGCGCCTCGACCACCTGGCCGAGAAGTTCAAGCAGAAAGCCACCCTGCACGAGACCTGGACCAGAGGTACCCCCCCCCCCCCCACGGCCCCAGGCGGCCGGGCCCCCGCTTTAACCCCTCGCCTCCCGGAGCGGGGGGGAGCCCGGCCCCTGGTGACCCCCGCCCCCGTCTCCAGGGAAGGAGGAGGCGCTGACGCTGCGGGACTACGAGGCCGCGTCGCTGTACGAGGTCCGGGCCCTGCTGCGGCGCCACGAGGCCTTTGAGAGCGACCTGGCGGCTCACCAGGACCGCGTGGAGCAGATCGCAGCCATCGCCCAGGAGCTGAAGTAGGCGGGACCCAGGCGCCCGGCCCCCCGCTCCCCACTGCCCTCCTGGGGCTGGAGGAACCGGGGTGTCCGGGCCCCCCCTCTAACCCCTGCCCCCCCGCAGCGAGCTGGACTACCACGACGCAGCCTCGGTGAACTCCCGCTGTCAGGCCATCTGCGACCAGTGGGACACGCTGGGGACCCTCACCCAGAAGCGCCGCGATGCCCTCGAGGTGGGGGGGTCCTGGAGGGGCAAGGGAGCCCCTTGGAGGCTGGGTGGCACCTGGGGAGGGGCCGGGGGGCAGGAAGACCCCTGGGGAGTCCGGGCCTGCCCCCCACTGACCCCCGGCCTGGCTCCCCCCGCAGCGGGTGGAAAAGCTGCTGGAGACGATCGACCAGCTGTACCTGGAGTTCGCCAAGCGCGCCGCCCCCTTCAACAACTGGCTGGACGGCGCCAGCGAGGACCTGCAGGACATGTTCATCGTGCACAGCATCGAGGAGATCCAGGTGCGGGCGTGAGAAGGGGGCAGGCGGCTCCTGGACACCCAGGGAGGGGGGCTTGGGGGTGAGAGCAGGGGCCTGGAGCCCGGACGCCTGGCTCCCGTCGTGACCCTGCGCCCCCCGCACCCGCCAGACCCTGATCACGGCGCACGAGCAGTTCAAGGCGACGCTGCCCGAGGCCGACAAGGAGCGCGCGGCCATCGCCGGTATCCAGGCCGAGGTGCAGAAGATCGCGCAGACGTACGGCATCAAGCTCAGCGCCGGCAACCCCTACAGCGCCCTGTCCCACCTCGACATCGCCTCCAAGTGGGACACGGTGAGGCCCGGCACGGCTCGACATGCCACGGGCACAGCCCGGCACACCACAGGCATGGCCCAGCATGCCCTGACATGACACATCACAGCCCAACACACCCTGACACACCCCAACACACCACGGCATGGCCCGACATGCCACAGCCCAACACGCCCTGACATGACACACCACAGCCCCCCACGCTGACACCGTAATCCGCCATGGCATGGCCCAACACGCCATAAGCACGCCCCGACATGGCCTGCCACAGCCCAGCGTGCCCCGACCTGTCCCAGCCCACCGCAGCGTGCCCCGGCTGTCCGTCTTGCAGCCGGGGGGGCGCGCGCTCGCCCTCACTTCCCCGTCTCGCCCCCAGGTGAAGCAGCTGGTGCCGCACCGCGACCAGACGCTGCAGGAGGAGCTGGCGCGGCAGCAAGCCAACGAGCGCCTCCGCCGCCAGTTCGCTGCCCAGGCCAACATCATCGGGCCCTGGATCCAGACCAAGATGGAGGTGCCCGGGCGCTGCCCGCGCTGGGAGGGGAGGGAGGCTGGGGGTGCAAGCAGGGGGCCGGAGCCCAGGCCTTCCCCGCGCTGGGAGGGGAGCGGGGTCCCGGACGCCTGGGCTCCCGTCCCCCAACACCCCCCCCCGCGCCCCCAGGAGATCGGCCACGTCTCGGCAGACATCAGCGGGTCCCTGGAGGACCAGATGAACCACCTGAAGCAGCACGAGCAGAACATCATCAACTACAAGACCAACATCGACAAGCTGGAGGGCGACCACCAGCTCATCCAGGAGGCGCTGGTCTTCGACAACAAGCACACCAGCTACACCATGGAGGTGGGCCGGGCCGGGGGTGACCACGGGGGGGGAAGGGGGGGCACGGGGGGGCCGGCGGTCAGGCCGTGACCCTCCGCCCCGACACGCTCCCGCAGCACATCCGGGTGGGCTGGGAGCAGCTGCTGACCACCATCGCGCGGACCATCAACGAGGTGGAGAACCAGATCCTGACGCGCGACGCCAAGGGCATCAGCCAGGAGCAGATGAACGAGTTCCGGGCCTCCTTCAACCACTTCGACCGGGTCAGCCCCGCCCGCCCGCCCGCCCCCTGGCCCTGCCCCCACCCGCTGCCCAGGTCCCCCTGGCTGGGGGCTGCAGCTGGGAGTCGCAGGGACCCTGGGGACAGCACCGCCGGCCTGACCCGACTCTTCCCCACAGAAGCGGAACGGGATGATGGACCCCGATGACTTCCGCGCCTGCCTCATTTCCATGGGCTACGACCTGGTGAGAGCCCCCCCCCAGCACGTCACCCCCTAATGCTGGCACGCCAGCGCGCGCAGTCTCCCACCCACCTGCCGGCCCCCTCCGGCTTCTCAGGGGCAGTCTGGGCACGGGGCTGGGATACCAGTATATACGCCAGGGGTGGGCAAACTGCGGCCTGCCAGGCCATTCATTCTATCCAGCTCGCAGGGCTGCTAAAACATTTAGAAAATTAATATTTATCTGCCCCTGCGTGCCTGTCATGCAGCCCTTGATGGCTTGCCATAGCTCAGTAAGCAGCCCTCCACCTGAAATAATTGCCCCCACCCGATACATACACACACGTAGGCTCCCATCCAACCCATGGCCAGGCCCGCCCCTGCTTAGCTTCCAAAGGATACTCAGCTTGCCTGGGCAGCGACTAGGATCCCTAGTGCTGGGGATCAGTGGGCAACAGTGGTCTCCCATCCAAACCCTGCCCCTCCCAGACCCTGTCAGTCAGGGCAGAGCACCCCCTGCTGGCTTCCTCCTATGGCACAGCACCCCCTGCTGACCCCCATCTCCCGCAGGGCGAGGTGGAGTTCGCCCGCATCATGACGCTGGTGGACCCCAACAACACGGGGGTCGTGACCTTCCAGGCGTTCATCGACTTCATGACCCGGGAGACGGCCGAGACCGACACGGCCGAACAGGTCATGGCCTCCTTCAAGATCCTCGCCTCCGACAAGGTTTGCCCTGGGGCCCGGAGGGGAGGGTGACACCGCAAGGCATGCTGGGATAGGCAACCCCTGCAGCAGGGCATGCTGGAGAAAGGGTAGGGGGGTGCTGTCACACCAAGCAGCCTGCCAGGGCTCCCGATGCTGCAAGGCATGCTGGGAGAGGGGAGCTTTGGCTCCCTCCCACGAGCATACCATGCTGCGGGGTGGTGGGACCACCCCCCAAGGCTGCCCCACGTGACTGGGGAGGGGGTTCCTGTGACCTGTGACACCCAGCAGGAGGGATCATGCCAGGGTCTCTATGCCCCAGGAGAGGTCATGGGGCGGGGGGGGGGGTCGCCAAGCCCCAGGAGGGACCCAAGGGGTCCCCCAGCCCTGTGACCCCCACTGTGCCCCTCCCCCCCAGAACTACATCACGGTGGAGGAGCTGCGGCGTGAGCTGCCCCCGGAGCAGGCCGAGTACTGCATCACCCGCATGACGAAGTACGTGGGGGCCGACTCCGTGTCTGGGGCCCTCGACTACGTCTCCTTCTCCAACGCGCTCTACGGCGAGAGCGACCTGTAAACCCCCGTGCAGGGGCCTCCGTGCTTTCCCCTCCGGCTCCCGGGGACCCCCTCTGCCCCCCCTTCCTGCACCAGACCTCCAGCCGCAGCAGGGGCCCAGCTGCTGGGGCGTGGAGAGGTGGGGGGGCCGTGTGTCCGGGGGGTGCAGGCTGGCGCCATGCCCCTGCCCCGTGATAATAAAGGCAGTGCACCCGCAAGAGCCACCCGGCTGCCTCTGCATGCCCCGTGGGCGGGAGTGTGCACCACATGTGCATGCAAACATACATGAGGGCCTGTGTAGTGTGCGTTTTGCATCTGCTCCTGGGTTTCTGCATACATGTGTGCACTCTGTGCACTTGCAGACATGGGTGTTGACATGATGTGTGCATATCTGTGTGCATACATATATGTGGCCTGAGTGTGCGTGTGGATGGGTGGAATTGCAGGCTGAGCGCGTGTGTACATGGGCACCTAGACGCATGTGTGCACATGGCCATGGGCGTATGTGCACATGGGCATCTAAGGGCATACTCGGTGCATGTGTACGCGCACATACACACATGAAGAAGCCTACGCACTCTAGACACGTGCAGAGCCCAGAGGTGCTGCAGGTCCCTTTAGGTGCCCCTATAGGCATCATCCGCTTCCCTGGGGTGTCCAATCACACAGCAGTCCTCCTGCTCCCTCCGCTGCTGCAATAGGGAAGATAAGACCCTGGCTTCTGCTATATGGGAAACCCACTCCCCTGAGAGTCCCTGTGGGCCCCCCCCGAGCCAGGGCAGCTGCCCCCCAGCCTCCACCCCCAAAGCGGCCTCTGTGAGACGCAGCTCAGGGGATCACCCTGCCCTTCCAGGGCCTGTTCAGACACGAACCAGCCATCATTAATCCAGCACTGGGGGAACCTGGGCGTTTAGTGACTTCCACAGCCCAGGCCCCGGCCCCCCCAACCCACCCCAGCACTCTCCCTAGCCCCCACAAGCCAGCAGCTGTTCTCAGCTCAGACAGATGCAGGTCCTCAACCCCCCCACGAGGACCATCTGCTTTGGCCATGGAAAAGGAGAGACTCCAGGCGTCCCAACAAAGAGTGCAGGGAGTCGAACCAAATCCAGGCAGTGCTGTCTGCAGGGGCTGGGGTACTACTGGGCCCTGGCCCCCAGCCCTGCTCGACTACTGCGCCCGTAGACTGTGCCAGCACCAGCTGCTCCGTGAAGCCGGGGAGGCACAGGCACTGTGCCCACACCTAGAAGCCCCAGCAGCACCCTCAGCCCCAGCTCTCCAGCGTCCTCAGCAGCAGAGAGGCCCCGACAGCCGCCCAGCGCAGCGCACGCACAGCCCGACACAAGGCAGGGCCCCTGGCTCCTGCGGCTGGCGCCCACCCAAGCTAAGAGGACCCTCAGTTCCCTGGCCCGGCCCGGCCCAGCCCAGCCCTCCCCCCTCCAGCCCCACTCACCCGCTCTGCCCTCCTCTGGGATGAGCTGCAGCAGCTGCTCCCTGGGGCTGGAGCCTGCCCTGGGGCTCCAGCCGGCTCCTGTCCTCCAGCCGGTGATGCCATGGGGTTGGACCTGGCTGGGCCGAGCCGGCTTCTCCCAACTCAGCAGCCTCCTGGCTTCGAGTACAGCTCTGGCTCCTCGTCCCTGGGTCTCCAGCAGACACCCCCGCCCCCAAGCTGGGACATGGAGGGCAGAAAACAGCTGCCATGAAAGGCGGGCTCTGCACAATTGGTGGGGGGGCCGAACCCATAGCTGGAGCAGGGAGCTTTGGAGGCCCCGAGCCTGGGAGCCAGGGCTTCGTCTCCACCGGGCAAGCATCCGCCCAGCCTAGGCCGGGGGGGGACCCAGTGCCTAGCCCCTCACCAACGGGAGCCTGGACAGATCCAGCAGCATAAAGTCCTTTAATCGTAAAAATATAGACTCTCTCTCAGCCCCCGAGAGCGGGGCACTATAAAAACACTGTGCAGGTCCGGGGGGCAGCAGGGGGGCCGGGGACCCAGGTGTCAGGAGCACACGGAGACGCTGGGGGCGGCCAGAGCGCACACGGGGGCGTGGCCAAAAAAGGCGGGGTTGGTGAGGGGGTGGAGCAGCAGCAGGAACAGGGCCACACCCAGCAGGTAGCAGGCGGCCAGCAGGAGGCGCTGCGGGTGCTCCAGGGCCGCGCCCAGGGCCGGGAAGCCCATGGAGTTGCAGAAGGAGTGACACAGCACTGGTCCCACCAGGTGCCCTGCGGAGAGGAAGGAAGGGGAGGCAGGTCAGGGGGTGGGGGGCGGGATCACCCCAGCTGTCCCACAGCCCCCCACCACCCGGACAGCAGGGACCTGGGAGAGAACCCAGGTGTCCGGGATCAGGAGCAGTCCGTGGCTCCAGCGGGGTGGGGGTGGCACCCGTTTGAGGGGCAGGGAGCTGGGGGAGAACCCGGGTGTCCGGGAACGGCGGGAGGGAGTGGTTGCAGGGCTGCCCAAGGGGGTGGGAGCCCGGCGGAGGGGCAGGGAGTTGGGAAAGAACCCAGGAGTCCAGCTGCGCTCGGCTCCGAGGGCAGCTCCACGCCAGGTCCCCAGCGGGCACCCACCTGTGCGGAGGAAGATGAAGGCCGTGTAGGCCCCGAAGACGGCTGTGTAGGAGAACTGGAACGCTGCGGGCAGGAGACAGCACCTGCTAGAGCCCTCCACCAACCCCCACCCCATGCCAGGGGCTCTGGGCATCCCCCCAAAGCCCCTGACTGCCCAGAACCCCAGGCCCCCAGAGCCGGGGGGGGCCTCAGAGACCCGACCTCTCCCCCGTGCTGACGCCAGGTCCTACCTGCTGAGAGAAAGATGCTGCCCACGCTGCCCTGGCGGAAGCGCAGCTGCTCGATGACGTGGTGAAAGTGAGCTGGGGGCAGGAGAGGCCGTCAGCTGCCCCCCGCCGGCATGGGCTCCCCCACCCCCACCTCCCAGCTGCCCTGGGGGCTGCTGGCAGGGTCTGGGGGATCCCCATGCTCCACCCTCCCCCGCCAAGACGGGCCACGCCAGACCTCGAGTGTCTGGGGGCATTGGTGGCGGTTGGTTGTACGGACAGACAAGCCAAGCAGAGGCGGCTGGACAGGCATGCCAGGGTAGGAGCCAGCGTGACAGGACAGACGGAGCAGGGACCAGGGTAGAGGGGCTAGGGCAGCTGGACAGACCGGCAGACAGAAGGGATGGGACAGGGACTGGGACAGCCGGACAAAGCAGAGACAGAGACCAAGGTGGTGGACAGATGGACAGACAGATGGACAGGCTGAGACAGAGGCCAGGGCGGCTGGACAGATGGACAGGCAGGACAGGGACCGTGTGGCAGTCAAGTCACCTGGACGGAGGCAGGGATGAAGTGGCTGGACACACAGACAAGGGGCCAGGGTGGCTGGACACAGACAGACAGGCCAGGGCAGGCCTCAGGGCCACCGGACAGACAGACGGACGGAGGAGCAGAGGGAAAGCACCACGTGGCTGGATGGACGGGCAGGCGGACGGGCCAGGGAAAGGGGCTCCAGACCCAGTGTGCCCCCAGGGGCTGGGGCAGGGACCCCGGGCGTCCGGGCGGGGGGACTCACCGACGCCGAAGAAGAGGGGGCAGGCGAGCACGGCGGGGCCGGGGCCGGCGCAGGGCAGCAGCACGGGCAGCATGCAGGCGCGGAAGACCAGCTCCTCCGTCAGCGGCGCCACCACCTGGTTGCGCAGCCAGCGCACGTCGCCCGCGCGCCGCGCCCAGCACCGCGGCCCTGCCGGGGACACGGGCACGGGTCAGCCAGCCCTGCCGGGGGTGGGGGGCACGGGTCAGCCCACCCTGCCAGGGGGCCCTGGAAACCCCCCGTGCCCCAGGAACGTGGCAGGGGCAGGCGCTGCCATCCCAGACTCCCCCGCCGGCTGCCAGCCTCCCTCCTGGGGTCTCCCTCTGCCCCCCACTCTGCCACCCCCTCGGCCCTGCCCTCCCCTGGCCTTACCTAGCACCACCTTGACCCCGGCCAGCCAGTCCCAGGGGCCGTCCATCAAGAGCTGGGTGAGGGGTCCGAGGAACAGGACCTGGCCGAGAGCAGGGGGCACTGTCACGCACCCCCCGCGGCCCCCAAACCCGGCCCCCGCCCCCCACGGGAGCCAGGGGCAGCAGATGCCCCAGCCCCGCGCGTACCATGGTGAGCAGCAGGGGCAGGACGGTGGCCGGCACGATGCCCTCCAGCCGGAGCCCCAGCAGGGCGAGCAGGGGGACGTCTGGCTGAGCGGAAGAGGGGGCAGGCATGGGTCAGCGGCTCCGACGCCCCAGCCCCGCGCCCGGCCCGGCCCACCCCGCCGGCAGGCTCCTACCTTCACGCCCGCCAGCTCCTTCCAGAGCCAGACGAAGAGCGGGGACAGCCCCGAGACCACCAGCACGCTGGTGAAGCGACGCTTGATCACGGCCGGGTGGTCCCTGCAAGCACGGACGCCCGGGCTCTAGGCCACGCGCCCCCCCCGCCCCACTGCCCCCCGGGCTGAAGGGAACCCCGGCGGTCCCGACCCAGTGCCCCCCAGGGCTGCGGGGGGGGTGCCCTGGCACCAGCCAGTCCTGGCTGGGGGGTGTGGGGGGGGTCCCCTGGCCCAGTGGGGGGCCGGGTTAGTGACAGCGGGCGGGGGCCGCCCGCACGTGGGGGCCGGGCCGGGGGGGTCGGGGGCTCACCTGGGCAGCGGGCTGCGCCACACGTAGAGGCTGCCCACGTAGCAGCAGGCCAGGCCGAGGCAGCCCAGCAGCGCGGCGGCGCAGGGGCCCCAGCCCGGCCCGGCCCCGGGACCCGAACCGCCGGCCCCGGCCCCGCGCCCGCCCGGCCCCGGCCCCGGCATCGCCCCGCCCCCCCGTGACGTCCCGCGGGCGGGGCCGGCGCCGGAAGCGGGGCCGGAAGCAGAAGGGAGGGCAGGGCGGGACGGGACGGGACGGGGCGGGGCGACACGTGGTTTTCCGCTCGCGCGCCCGGAGCTCCCCGGGTTCGGGGCCCCGGCCCCCAAATCCGCGACATCCCCAAACGCGGCGAGCTCGCGTAGTCGGGACCCCCCAGATCCAGCCCAGCCCCCAAAACTGGGATGCTCCCACAGACTAGCCCCCCAAACCCAGGGCCCCCACACAGGTAACCTCTGGGACTGGCCCCCCAGCCCGGGGCCCCCATGTAGTTCCAGGGGCCCCCACAACCCCGCCCCCAAGCCTAGGGCACCCCAGCTGCAGGGCTGCACCCAGCCCCTGCCGCCTCCAGGGCCCCCCGCCGCGCACCCCCACGCCTCCGCCGCCTGCCGCTGCCCCGACCCCATCGCCAGCCCCCACGCCGCCCCCTCGCGCTCTCCTCTGCCGCCCCAGCCCAGCCGCCGGCCCCTGCGGGGGAGGAGGCTGGGGGGTCCCGCCCGCTCCTGCCCTGCACCCCAGCAGTGATGCCGCTGACAGCCCGCGGGCAATGCTCTTTATTGGGCGCGCGGGGGCGGGGGCAGGGGCAGGGGCAGGGCTGGGGGAGTCGGGGCGCGTTAGGACGCCCACTCGGACAGGCTCCGCGTCTCCTGCAGCCACAGCTCGTCGGCCTGGGGGGAGCAGAGGAGCGTTGACTGGGGGAAGGGGGGGCTTGGGCATGGCCTCTGCCCCCACCTGGGGCAGACCCCGGGTGTCCGGGCTCCCAGTGCCCCTTGCTGCACCCCCAGCCCCCCCCCCCGGGCTGGAGGGACCCCAGCCGTCCTGCACCTGTGTCCTCCCCCCGGCACGGGGAAAGCAGGCAGGTGTCCGTGGCAGCGCCAAGTAGACATTTACGCGTGCATGTGCTTGCGTGCTGCGTGTGCACGCGTGTCTGCGCTGCCCCATGTGTTTGTGAGCGTGCCTGTGCATGTGGACATGTCTGGCTGTGTGTGCGTGTCTGGGGGTTTGCGGACGAGTGCCGCGGGGGCCGTGCGTATGCAGAGCTGCACACGTGTACGTACATACCGGTGCGCTGCATGGGATGTGATTGACCCCACCGCCCGCCCACCTGCACGTTTGTGGGTACATACATGTGCGCCAGGTGTGATCCAAGTCCCCCAGCCCAGCCCAGCCCACCTCACCTGACTCAGATCCTGGCTGCTCCCAGCTCCGTCCCTGCTTTGGCCCTGCTCCGGAGTCCCGCTTGCCCTCCTGCTCTGCTTGGGCTCTGGTCCTGCCCCTGCAGCTTCTCCCGCTGCAAGGGCAAGGGCAAAGGTTGGGGATAGAGGGCAGCAGTGACCTCCTCCCCCCGCCCGCCCCCAACTCCAGGGGACGCTCAGTCACCCCCAAGGACTGGGGTGCAAGGGGCCGAGACCCCTCTCAATCTACCCCATGGGGGGGAGGGAGGGCAGGCCTAGGCCCTTGGACAACGAGACTCCACGCCAAACACTTGCCAGCTGTGGGAGGGGCAAAGAGAGGGGGTGGGGGGTCCATGGGGATGCAGCACCCTCCCCAGTCATCCTTACCTGGCTCAGATCTGGGGGTCCCAATGTCCCTGGATGCTTCCTCTGGTAAGGGTGGCTGCCCTGGGGGGGACCCAGCCCATGGGGGCTGTGGGGGGCACCTTGTTAGTATGGGGGCTACCGGTGCCTCTCACCCCATGCTGGGCAGATGGGGGGTGGCAGCCAGATGGGGGTTAGATGGGAGGAGTAGATGGGGCAGCAGGTGGCCAGACATACAGGGGGCAGATGGGAGGCAGACCGACGAGATGCAGGGGGTAGATGGGGAGGCAGACGGACAGATAGACAGATGGGAGCAGACGGACGGGCAGATGGGGGCGTAGATGGAGCACAGATGGAGGAGCGGACGGACGGACGGACAGGGGTCCACATACCCCTGGGTCAGTGCAGGAGCTGCGGGGCAGGCGCCGCCTCCGTGTGACGCCCGTCAGGGCCCCGCTCAGCGCCACCACCAGCTCCGGGGTATCTGAGACCTGCAAGTGAAAGACACCCCATCACCGGAGTGGGGGATGGGATTCCCCTTGTCCGTCCCCCCCAGCACCCCCATCCCCAGGCTGCCACAGCCTAAAGCCTGAGAGGCTCTAGCCCAGGGAGGCGGGAGGTGGGGGAACTGAGGCACAAGCCCGTCCCTAAGAAGAAGGGGACCCAGGAGCCCAGCTACCTGCCAGCTCTGCAGACAAGCCCTCCGGAAGCGGGCGCTGGTGCTGCTGCTCACCACGCTGGACACGGCCTCCAAGACCACAGGCAGGGCCTGGCACAGCCGGCGTTGGCTCTGGGGAGCACCGGGAGTCGGGGGGGGCTTTACTACAGGCTGGGGCATTACTGAGAGCCTGTACCCCCACCCAGCACTGTGTCCAGAAGGGAACCCCAGGCTGGGGCGTCCAGGGAGGGGTGGAGAAGAGCACCCCTGCTGCCCAGTCCAGCATACAGCCCCAAGGGAGTGGGGGGGATACTGGGGGTAGAGCACCCCCTGCTGGTCCTGCACCAACAAAGCAGCCCCCCACACCTTCCCAGGGTCCTGGGGGGTGCAGAGAGGCCCAGCCCCTCCCCCCAGACCGAGCCCCATGTGTGCTATGACCCCCCAGCACTCACCCTCTGCCTGTGGGCATCCTCCTCCAGCGCGGCATCCACGACCCCCTGCACGGCCTCCCTCACTGCCCCTGCGCTGCACCCCAGGATCTGCTCCACGTGGGACACGAGCACCTGCTGGGTCCCTGGGCACAGCGTGGTGGGGGAGAAACATGGGGTTCAGGCAGTGAGGGGTTAACGGGGGGGGGCCGAGATGATGGGGGTCAGGACCCCGGCTTGGGGGCCACTGGGGTCTCTGCAGCACAGACAGCCCCCGTCTCATAGGGGGGCAGATAGCTGGGGTCTATGCAGCCTCCTTAGAGCAGGATAGAGGGACTGGGGGGGCGGGGGGTGTCACAATTAACGACCCTCAGCTAATTGGGGACACCAGGTGGCCAGGTCGGCCTGCTGGGAGGCAACAGGTATCTGCGCACAGGCCAGGCCAGTCAGGGGCAGGTATGTGCAGGGGTCACGCAGGTACTCACAGACGTTGCGGGAGGGATGGGGCTGTGGGGGCTCAGGGATGGGGGGGTACTCGCAGGCATCGCAGGGCGGTCTGCGGGGAGTACTCGCGGGAAGTCGGGGGTACTCACGGGCATCGCAGACCGGCGGGTCCTGGAAGGGGTCTGCGTAGCGCAGCAGCAGGAAGAGCAGCAGGGTCTGGGGCTGCGCACCCGGCTCCGCAGCATCCCCGCCGCCCCGATGCAGCAGGTAGCCGGCGTCTGGCCTGGCGAGGCCTAGCGGAGATGTGGAGTGACCCCGGAGCAGCCGTTTCCCACTCCACCTCCCCAAGCACGAGGCCCTGGTCTCCCAGATTCGTCCCGTGACCCGGCTGGGCACCAGGCAGGCTCTTAAGGGTTGAGGGCGGGGGGGGGGGGGGAACCTGGCCCATCCCCACCTGCCTGGGCTCTGATCTCACCCTGGAGAGGTCCCAGTCCCTGCTGGAGTCTGGGTAGGTCCCAGTCAGAGCCCCCGTCCCCCCACATCGCCATGGGGTGCCCTGTGCACCCCCCTGCCCCCCTGCCACGGCACCTTCTTTGGGGTCTGGCCCTGGATCTGGTGTGGCCACGTAGCCATGTCTCTCCCAGTCTGCCAGGTGCGCCGGGTCTCTGAGGAACGTGGCCGGCAGGGGCAGCCCAGCTGGGTCGTAGCAAAATACGTGCCGCCTGCTAAGGAACCAGGTCGCCACCAGGCTGGAGGCCCATGGGTGCAGCTGCCCCCCAGGCCCCCTGCAATTGGGGCAGTCACAGCAGGACCCAGAGCACAGACAGGCGCTTATCCGGGGGTAGATGCCACGGAGGGTGTCTTGTAGCCATCAGCCTGGGGCCAGGGCTGGAGCTAGGGACCCCTGGGCTGTGTTACTGGGTCCCTGCCACCTGCCTCTCAGGGGGGAGCGGGACCGTGGTGTCTGCCCCTTGCGGTGGAGCACCAAAGGATATAGAGACGGTGTTGAGCTGGGCGGGCTGGTTGGGCAGCGGCCGCAGGCAGGGGCACAAGGCAGCGGCTGGCACAAGGCTCAGCTCCCCGCTGATGCCGGCCTCAGCCACCGCAGCAGGGAGCAGCAGGCGGGTAGCACGGCCCAGCACCGGGTGCAGCTTCCTGCAGGGCACAGGGGTACCGGGGGGCCCTGGCCTGCGTGCAGCGGGAGACAACACAGGGACACGGCCCGCATCAGGGTGCAGTGTCTGCCTAGACCCCCCCAGGCTGGGATTGGGGGGAACCAGGCAGTGCCCAGACCCCATAGGCTGGAGTCAGGGGGGCACTGGGTGCTGTAGAGACCCCCCAGGCCTGGATCAGGGGGTGCCAGGGGCTGTACAGCCCCCTGGTGAAATCAGGGCTCGCCATCGTGCCAGGCACTGCCCAGGCACTCATGTGCCCACAGAATCAGACACACACGTGTGCACATGCACACAGGCCCTCGCCCCCTCAACACACACACATACACACCACACACACACACGTGTGCACACAGATACCTACATGCACACACAAGTGAGAAGAGGTGGATGCCCCCCACCCCAACAGGGCACCTTGGAGCATCTGGAGGTGACAGCCCATGGAAAAAGCCATGCACACGCGCAGGTGCATGAACTGCCTCCTGTTGGAGGCTCGGGGGTGGCTGGGCGGGCACTGAGGCCCCCGGGGCTGTGCCAGGCTCAGCTTGGCCGCGCACCCCATATTTTTCCAGGGAAGTTGCTCTGGCCCCGCGGGCACTGCAGCTTGGAGCAGCCGCTGCGCTTGGCTCTCCTGCATCTGCCAGGGACTTGGGGCTGTTCCTGTACCCGCCGTCCTGCCCACATTGCCTTGATCCCGGCCTGGAGGGCTTGTCCAGTACCCCACACCCCCTGATCTTGGCCCCGGGGGGTCCATACAGTGCTTGGCCCAGCCCCAATCCTGGTCCAGAGGGTCTGTACAGCACCTGGCACCCCCCAATCCTGGCCTGGGGGTTCATATAATGCCTGGTATAAAAGGGTCCCAGTCTTGCCCATTAGTTACTGATCCCGGCACTCTGTACTTTTCCAGGAAGAAGCCGGCAAAGCAAGGAGCAGCTGGAGCCGCCCCTCCCTGCTCTGCGCTGGTTGGCAGAGCTCGGAGCCAGGCACCAGCCTGCAGACACCCGCCCCCGCCAGCACCCGCCGTCCCGGACACCCCAAGGTCAGAGGGGCCCGTTCTGATCCCTCCACCCTGCTGCAGGGAGCTCTGCTCTTCCTGCCCCCTCAGGGAGCACCAGGTGCCCTCAGGTCCCCTGCCCGGCCAGTGCCCGGCCCCCCCCATTACTGTATATAATGCCTCCAGTCAGCCACGAGCTCAGTCCCGTTCAGGACACACACGCCAGCTTGTGATGGCTCGCTGCAGGGCAGGACACGTGTCAACATGGTACAAGCGCTGCAAACCATCATGCCCCCTGCATGGGAGCACTGTGCTACCCGCCCGACACCCTCCCGGTGCCCCTAGGCCTGGACCTGGGATACACAGGTAAACAGGTGAGAGCCACACAGGGGTCACCAGCCTACTGGGGGGGTCACGCATGTGTGTGCATGAAGTTCCCATGTGCTGTGTGTGGCATCCGCCCAGGCACAGAGGATGAGGAGGGCAGCAGGGGTCTGCGTAGCCAGGTGAGGGCACCCACCCCAGGCCTGTCCCAGTGACCCGAGGCCTGGTCACCTTCTGCCCCCCATGTCCCGGGCACTGCCACTTGCTCACCAGTAGGTCTGGGCAGAGATGGCGCCTTGCACGTTCACGCAGTAGTGAAACCTCATCTGCAGAGAGAAGCGGGGTGGGGGGCAGAGGTCAGCACAGGCAGCTAGGCGCTAGCTGGACCCCCTAGGCTGGGATCACGGGGTGCCAGGCACCGTGCAGACCCCCCAGGCCGGGACTGGGGGGTACCAGGTGCTGTACGGACCTCCCAGGCTGGGACCAGGGGGTATTACCTTGGGACGCAGGAGGCTGACCCGGTGGATGAAGCTTTGCAGGGCCTGGCAGGCGGCTCGTAGCTCCCCAGGCTCCTCCTCCACCTGCAAGAGCAGCATGGAGGGGCTTTGGCTACAGGCCCCAAACAGGGTCACAGCCATGGCAAGGCTGGGGGGCAGGACCAAGCTGGTGGGCCCCCCCTCAGCCTCCTGCCTGGCGCAGGGGCCTTGCCACCAAGCCACATGGCCCCAGTCTGGCCGAGGCCCGTGGGGCTAAGCGCCCCAGAAACCAGGCCGCCCCAGCTATATTTAGGCGCCTGCATTGCTGGCCTACTTAGCGGCACAGCCACGTGCTGGGACCCCACGCCTGGGAGCAGCGGGTAGCGGGAGGGCTCCCAAATGGCCACCCCTGTCCCCGTTCACGTGCGTCCTGTTTGTCCTTTGTCAGCTTGAAAGGGGTTGAGGGGAGGGTGGAGCAATGCCCAGTGGGACAGGGGACCCTGAGGGGTCTGTACAGCCCCCAGCGCCCCCAATCCCAGCCTAGGGGGTCTCTATGATGCCCAGTGCCCCAGTCTCGGGCTGGGGGTTTTGAACAGAACCTGGCGCAGCCTCATCTCGGACCCGCTCCCCCTGGGATGCTTGGCTGGAGGCAGCCCGGGGGCAGGACCACGCACCTGGAAGGCCAGCCGGAGCGCGTCGGGAGCCAGCAGCTCGTGGCAGCACGCACGGGCGTCCCGTGGGCTGATCCACTGCACAGGGAGCTCGGCCAGCCGCCCGCCCGCGTCTGTGCAAGGGGACACACTGGTCACCCACGCCTGGGACTGCCAACCCCAGGATGGAGTGGCAGCCGGGACCCCTGGCTTCTCTTCCCCACACCGGAGGGGAGCAGGGGACAGTGGGTTAATGTAAGGGGAGCTGGGAGCCCGGACCCCCGGGTTGTCTCCAGCTTTGGAAAGGGACTGGGGGGTGAGAGCCCGGACCCCTGGGATCTCTCCAGCTCCGAGATGGGAGTGGGATCTCAGGGTTTAGTGCGGGGGTGGGAGCCCGCGCACCTGGGCTGGTTCTGGGCGCCAGGGCTGGCGTGGCCTGGGCTGCGTGCGCGGGCAGGAGAGGAGAGGAGGCGGGTCCCAGGGGGGCATTTACCTCTCCAGACTTGCTCGCCAAGGCTCCGGGCACCAAAGGGACCTTGGGCGGCAACTGTAGGAGACAGCCAGGGGGCACCGTGACCCCAAGCCTGGCCCAGCAGGGACCCCAAAGCCCTCCCCCCCCAGCCCAAGATGCGCTCACCACTGGTCACGCACTGGAGCTGGCTCCTGCCCAGGGCTGTGTCCCGGGCCTCAGTGCACAGCGCCAGCCAGCCTCCCGCCTGGTCGGGGCCCAGCCGTACCAGGAGCTGCTCCACGACCTGCCAAAGGAGGGGGAGATGCGAGCGGGCACGGGGTGGCAGCCTCCCACCCGGGAGCCCCCGGACCCCAGGCTACGATAGCACCCAGGCGCCTGGGGTGCCAGGCCTCCACCTCTGGCTGCTCCACCCATGTGACCCCTAAGACCCCAGTCCAGCCCCCCACAGCCCCATCCCACCCCGCACTGTGACCCCTAAGACCCCCCACCCCGCTCCGTCCCATCCTGCCACCAAGGGCCTCAACCCTGCTGCCCCCAGCACCCTGGGGACCCCACCCCACCCACAGCACGTGCTGCCTCCATGCCCAGGGAGCCCACGTGGGGGGCGGGGTTCCACCCTAGCCACACCCCCAACCCCAGGCCCCACCCACTGCCCTGACCCCTCCCCAGGTCCTCCCTCTCTCACTCCCCCCACCCCAGATTCAGCTGCAGCCCTCCCCCACACCCCTTCTGGCCCCCCCCCACAACACCCCCTCCCAGAGCTGGGGAGGACCCAGGTGTCCGGGCTCCCGGCCCCCTGCTCTCACCCCCACAGAGGCCTAGGGGACATGGGGGGTACAGGGGGGGCTTCTCCCTGCGGGGCCCCCAGGTGTCCGGGCTCCCGGCCCCCTGCTCTCACCCCCACAGAGGCCTAGGGGACATGGGGGGTACAGGGGGGGCTTCTCCCTGCGGGGCCCCCAGGTGTCCAGGGTCCCGGCCGCCTGCTCTCACCCCCATAGAGACCTAGGGGACATGGGGGGTACAGGGGGGGCTTCTCCCTGCGGGGCCCCCAGGTGTCCAGGGTCCCGGCCCCCTGCTCTCACCCCCATAGAGACCTAGGGGACATGGGGGGTACAGGGGGGGCTTCTCCCTGCGGGGCCCCCAGGTGTCCAGGGTCCCGGCCCCCTGCTCTCACCCCCACAGAGGCCTAGGGGACATGGGGGGTACAGGGGGGGCTTCTCCCTGCGGGGCCCCCAGGTGTCCAGGGTCCCGGCCCCCTGCTCTCACCCCCACAGAGACCTAGGGGACATGGGGGGTACAGGGGGGGCTTCTCCCTGCGGGGCCCCCAGGTGTCCGGGGTCCCTGTCCGGGGGGTCCCCCCTGTCCCTAAGGAGTGGGGGAGGGGCGGGCACTGCGGCCACAGCCCGATATAGTAACAGGCGGACGGACACGGGTGGCTGCGGCGGCTCGGATAACCCACCCCCGCCCCCACCATGGCGGCCCCCGGGCTCTGGGCTTTCGACTACGAGATCTACGGGGATGTGCAGGGTGAGTCCCCCCCGCTGGGGATGTGGGGGGAGCTGGCTCCAGCCGGAGGGGAGGGGTCTCCTGCTCTGGGAAGGGGAGGGGGGCTCTCCGCTCCGGGAGGGGCGAGGGGTATGGGGAGGGGGTGTCTGGGGCTCCCAGCCCCCCTGCTCTGGGGTCTCTCCCCAGGCTGCAGGAAGGGGATGGGGTGGATTGAGCCTAGTGGGGGTGGGGCCAGGCTCTGCACTCCTGGGGTCTGCCCCCGGCTCTGGGAGGGGGGGCGGTCTCGTGGGGTAGCCCCCAGGACACCTGGGCTCCCCCAGCTCTGGGGGTGGGGCCGGGGGGTGAGGGCGGGGGTCCTGGGCTCCCCCAGCTCTGGGAGGGGCGCTTGGTGCAGCACGCTGGGACCCCGCACACCTGGGTTCTGGCTTGTCTGGCCGGCAGCCCGGTCCCGTGACGCGTGAGCAGGTGCCGGATCACCCCCGTGCCCTGCCTTGGGGCCGCTGCGCTCACGCAGCCGTCCTGCCCGGCGGGGACAGGACCGTGCTCCAGGGCCGGAGCGGGGCAGGAAGCCCCCCCGGTTCCCTGAAGTGGGGCTGGCTTGAGCTGTCCCTTTGCAACTCACCCATCTCCTTCTCCCCCCAGGTGTCTTCTTCAGGAAGGTAAGAGGGGTCGGGGGGCACCCCCTGGCATCTGTTGCCCTGCCCCAGCAGGCAGAGCCGGGAGCGGGCATAGGGGCCCCACCTGAGCGGCAGCAGAGCGGAGCGGGGAGTTAAGGAGTGGGGGCTGGGGGGTCCCAGCCAGGCCAGGCAGGTGCCAGAGCCCAGGTGCCAGGGGCGATGGGCATCTGGTCCCCCTGGGGCTGGGCTGGTGCAGCCCAGGCCGTGGGCTCGGGGCTGGGGAAGCAGGAGGCTGCTGACGCCGTGCCTCTCTCGTCTCCCCAGTACACGGAGGAGCAAGGCCGGAAGCTGGGCCTGGCGGGCTGGGTGCGCAACACGCCGCGCGGGACGGTGACGGGGCAGGTGCAAGGGCCCAAGGACAAAGTGGAGATCATGTGAGTGGGGTGAGAGTGCCCAGAGCCCCGGGGCAGGATGGGGGAGGCGCCGGGCTCTGCGCAGACCACCCCCAGGCCAGGGCTGGGGCGTGCTGGGAGCTGCACAGGCCGAGGCCGGGGCAGCGGGCGCTGTGCAGACTCCAGACCAGGATCGGTGCAGGGAGAGTCTGAAGGGGAAACCGAGGCACACAGCAAGACGGGCATGGCCTGGACACAGCCCAGGTGCCTCTGCTCGTCCCCTCTGCTTAAATGGGGCCCTGCAACTGGGGCGTCCCCCACGCGGCCTGGCCGGCCAATCAGCACCAGGGAAATCTGGGTCTCCTCCTGCCCCCTCCCCCATGCTAATTAGCCTGCTTAATTGCTGGGGGGGGCAGAGGCTCCCCTTCACTGTCCTCCATTGCCCCCAGCCACCAGGGAGGTGATGGGGGGGGCATCTGCCATGGCAACCAGTGGGGAGATGACAACGGAGGGGGTTTCCATAGCAACAGGACCCCCCCACCAGTGCCAGGAGTAAGAGAAAGTGGGACAGCTGCCATAGCAACCAGCCCCCCTCCCCTCTGGGCCTGACCAGATTGGGGCTGTTGCTGTGGCAACGGGGCATCCCTCATTCCCCCCATTGAGGGGGATGATAGGGGGGGGTTTCCATAGCAACCTCTGCCCCCTTCTTTCCCCTTCATCACAAGTGAGGGAGGTTGCCACGGCAACCCCCCCTCCTCTGGAGGTCCTGGAAGGAGTTAAAAAGGGGGCTGGGATCCCTCCCGCCCGGACCCCCGGGATCCCTCCCGCCCTGGGAGGGCACGTGGGGCTGGGGCTGGAGCAGGGGGTGCTGGGCCCCGGGGCCGCGGCCCCCCCGGCTGACGCAGGCCTGTCCCGGCAGGAGGAACTGGCTGCGCAGCGTGGGCAGCCCCATGTCCCGCATCGACCGGGCCGTCTTCTCCAACGAGCGGGAGGTCCGTGCCCTGGAGTTCACCGGCTTCAGCACCAAGTACTAGCCCGGCGCCCCAGCCCTGCCCGCTGCCCCGGAGCAGGGTCCCTGCCTGTCCCCGCGCTGTGCTGGGGACTCAGTAAAGGAGAGAGCAAAACCCACGGCACGGCTCCCGTCTGCTTCTTGGGCCGGGGTGTCTGCGCCTCGCAGGGAAGGGGCTGAGAAGGATGCTGTGCCTGGCAGCCGCCGCCAGGCCGGGTCTCAAGGGTGAAGGGGTCTTGCAGGGGCCTGGCCTGGCGGGGTGGAAGGAGAGGGGCAGGCCCCCAGCTCCACGGCGGGGTGTGCGAAGCCAGGGAGGGGGTGGAAATCCCAGGCCCCATTGAGCCAAGATGGGCAGCCCCCATGTGCTGGGCGCTGCCCGGACCCCACTGGGAGACCGAGGGATCCCCCCAGTCTAAACAGACTGGGGTGCCCAGGGAAACTGAGGCACCGAGCAAGGCAGGGGCTGCTCCCAGCTCAGAGGCCGAGTGGGCAATGGGCCCCAGGCGGCTGGAGCCCAGTGAGCAAGTTCCCCTTGGCTGGACGGTTGCAGGGAGGGAGCTCTGGCACCAGTGTGAACCCCCAGGGGACTCACTCCAGATTCATACAGGATCAGGCTCCGCCCCATCTCCCGGTGCCACGGGTGACGGACGAGCCTGGTGCCCAATGGCTGCACCCCGCGGGTAGCGGGGGCAGGTGCTTCTCCCCAACTCGCAGCTGTTGGGCTCAGCTGGAGTCTCGGGCGCCTGGGTTCCTCCGCGCGGCAGGCGATGCGCCCGCCTGGGGGAGGGCAGGGGAGGCACGGAAATCCCCACAGGTGGGTGCACGGGCCCTGCGGGCAGGGGAGGGGGTCTTCATTGGTCTCAGCACCCCTGGGCAGGGGCAGGTGCCTGGCACCGCGTGGAGGGTGCTATGGCAGGTGCCCCTCACTCCCGACCCGCAGCCCCCGACTAAGCCAGAGCCCGAGGAGCAGAGGGATGGGAGACGCGTCTGTTGGGCTGGGCCCAGACCCCAGGCGTCCCGCTTCCCATCCCTGGCGCCCCCACGAAAGCCCCCTCAACGGCTCCGGAGCTTGCTGGAGAACCCGGGTGTCCTGGCTCCTGGACCCCCCTGCTCCAGCCCACCAGGCTTGGGAGAAAACCCAGGTGTCCTGGCCCCCAGCCCCCCTGGTCTAACCCACCCCCCGCTCCCCTCTCAGAGCGGGGCTAGAGCCCAGGCAGCCCTGCTGCCAACTCTGCCTCCCACCCGCAAGGCAGGAGGGAGCCCTGGCATCCAGGCTCCCGAGCCCCCCGCCACTAAACCTCTTGTTATCCCACATGTCCTGGCTCCCAGCCTCCTCCTACTCTGATCTCTCAGAGTGGGGTACCCCCCCACCCCCGCCAAGACCCCCTCCCTTACCCCCCAAATCTGCCAGCACCCCCAGGGGCACAGGGTTGCGCTGAGCAAGTGGGGGCCGCTCTGGGTTTTCACAGACCGCAGGGTCCGGGTCCGGGTCCGGGTCCGGGTGCAAGGCAGCACAGCAGGGCTCAGCTTTCTCGTTCCCAGTTTAGCTCAGGCAGGGGCTCACCCGGGGGTGGGGGACTACAGCCAGAGACCAGCCCGCCAGGCGGACCTTCCCTCTCCTGCAGCCCTTGCCCTGGGGGAGCTGGGTCCCAGCCCCCCTGCAGCCAGGCAGGGAAAGGCTGGGGCTGTAAATCACACGGCCCCGATGTTCTCCGGAAACGCTGCATTGGGTAAGTCGGGGGGTTTCTGGGATGCGGCTGGCTCTGGGGTGGGGCATGGTGGGGAGCTATTGATACAGGGATCCCCTGAAATGCAGCTGCCTCTGGAGTGGGGCAGCTGCTCATATAGGGGTGCCCTCACCCGGTGCCCAAATGCAGGCCCCAGGCCTATATACCAGACCCTCTGCCACTGGGGCCACGAGCCCCCTTTCATGGCCCTGTGGGAGGGTCAGAGGGGGCCCAGGGTGGTCCCAGGAGCCAGCGATGTCGCTGCCCTGGGGATCGCTCTTCACTTCCTGTCCTACACAGCTGGGCAGAGTCACCGGCGGCTATTGAACAGCTCCTGAAGCACCCCTCCCCAGAGGTGGCTGCATCTCAGGCCTTCTGTCCCCAGCCCCAACCCCCCCAGTCAGCCGGATCCCTGCGCCAGATGCGAGGCGCCGTATCCCCAGCCCCCCCCCCCCAAGCCATCTGGATCCCAGCGCCAGGTGAGGGGCCCCATGTCCCAAGCCCCGATGCCCCCCAAGAACCAGCCGGATCTCAGCACCAGGCAAGGGGCCCTGTATCCCCACCCCGACGCCCACCCCAGAAGCAGCTGCAATCCCGTGCTGGCTGGGGGAGGGACCCTGTTCCCATGGGGCCTGTGCCAAGCGGCCCCTGCTCCAGCCCTGCCTTCTGCCTCCCACCCCGCTTGCGGCTGGAGAAGCCCCTTCCTTTGTCTCCTCCCCTCCCCCCCGTGCGTGTGCATGCGGGGCCAGCTGGCTGGCTCAGGCGGGCAGGCGGTAGCCGGCTGCCGGAGCCCCGGTGGGCGCCAGAGGATGCTGTAGCGCGCCTGCCTGCCTGCCCAGCGCCCCACTGCGGGTGACGCACACGCACACCGAGCCGCAGCCAGCGCCAACGCTGCCCGGCCGGTGCCCTGCCTGCCTGCCTGCCTGCCTGCCTGCCTGCCTGCAGGGGCTGGGGGCTCTGCTTGGCTGCTGAGGACCCGGGGACCCCTGGGAGGTAGGTGAGCTGGGGTATTGTCTGTGCATCCTCTTGTGCAGGGGGTCCCGGCCTCCCCGCTGGACGGATGTGGGTGGGTGGCGGGGAGCCAGGCTGGAGATGCCCAGATGGGGGGACAGATGGACGCAAGGATGGGAGGATGATGGGTGTCACCTGGGTGGCAAAAGGCCCTGCGATGCAGCCGGTCTGTGCCCCCGGGGGAGGAGGCGGGGGGGGAGGGGTGCGAGATCCTCAGGGAGTGGGGGAGGGGGGCAGGGCGCTGCGGTGCTGGCTGCGTGCGTGTGAGTGTGCATGCGTGTGTGTTGCTGACTCGCTGCCGGTGTGCGCCTGGCTCTTTGTGCATGGCCGGGTGCCTTTGTGTGGCAGAGGCGCCGTGTGTTTGCGTGTGCGTGTGTGTGTACCTGTGTCTGTGTGTTAGTGTATCCGTGTGCCTGCATGTTGCTGGTGCGCCCGCGCTGCGCTGAGCCAGGCTGGGGGGGCCCACCGGGTATATATGCGTATGCATCTGCGTCGCGCGTGTGTCCGGGTAGATCTGCCGGTCTGTCATGATCTGGGGGGGTCATCTCTCCGTGCGTGTGGAGAGGGCGAGGGTAGAGCGCTTCTGTGTGTGTGTGCATGTGCGTGTGTGCACGGCTGGACCCTGCACTCCCTGGGGGGCCGGACAGGACGCGGCATTGAGTCCTGGGTGGGAAGAAGGGCAGGGGTAACCGGGAGGCTGGCAGGATGTCACCACAAGGCCTCTCCGCAAGCCCCGGGGCTGCAGCTTGCAGGGCTCCTGCCCTCTTCCAGCCCGGGCTGGGCAGAGCTCCCGGATGGAGCCCAGCCGGCCTGGCCTGGCCTGGCTGGCCAGGGACACCGACACCCCGCGCAGCCCCCCAAGACCTCGCTGGCTCGGAGACGCTATGCTGGCCAGCTGTCCCCTGCTGATTTTAAGATGCTGGGCAAGGGCAGCGGGGTGGCATGTGAGAGCTGGCAGGGCATGCAGGGTGCCCTTCTCTGGCCGGCTGCCAGGGTGGTACTTAGTGAGTGCTGGGGTGGGTCTGGGTTGTGGAGGGCTGGAGAGGGGCAGCTAACACCATAGGGAGGGGAACAAAATGGTCCGTGGGCTTAGGATGTTCTCTTCACGCTTCCCCCCACAGAGGCGGTCGCATCTGGGCACCAGGCGCAGGGTCTCTGTGTAAACAGTCCTCGAGCACCCTACCCCAGAGGTGGCTGCATCGCAGCACTGGGTGCGGGGCTGTGTACACCTTACCCCAGAGAGCTGCAGAGACCCTTACTCTACCCCAACACCCCCACTCTCCCAGAGCAGGGAGGGATCCTGGGGGTCGGGGCTCCCCGTCCCGCTCTGCTCCTCTCCCCGAACCGAACCCAGGCATCCTGGCTCCCTCCACCCCCACCTCCCAGTCCTATGCTGGCACGCCTGGCCCCAAAACACCTCGGCGCGGGTCCCACTGCTGACCATGCTGACAGCAGACTAATGGCCGTGGCGCCAGCGTGGTGGGGAAGGCAGGCCGCTGCAGGCTGCTTTCAGGGCCCCGGGCTATTTATGCCACGGCCTTAAGAGCATAAGCCTCCTCGGGGGCCCCGGGCTTGGAGCAGGAGCCCGGTCAGCGGTGTAATCCGGGGATGAGCAGGCGGGAGATGATGCTGGTTGGCACGGGGCCCTGTGCGGGCGGAGCACCACATACGGCTCTGGGGCTGCGAGCCCGCCTAGGGGGGTCCGCCAGCCTGCTCTGGACCACCCCCGCGGGCTGAGCAGCACCCTGACACGATCAGGGGTCTCCCTGGTACATGGGGCCTGTTTTCGGGAAGCCCCTCAGCTGCACCGGGGTTATGCTTGCAGCATGGGTCGAGGGTCCTCCCCTCAGTCGCGCTCCAGGCCTGGGTCTGGGGTCTGCCCTCAGGCTCCAGTCCTGCGTTTGGGTCGGGGTCTCCCCAGCCACGTGCTGGGCCTCTGTCCGGGTCGGGGGGCTCCCTCAGCCCTGTCTCAGGGTGGGGGTCTCCCTCCTCATCCGCGTCAGGCCTGTGTCCAGGGGCGGGGGGCTCTGCTCATGGCCGGGCTTGCTCCGGGCTCACATTCCTGCCTCTCCTGTTGCTTCTAGGCAGGACGGAGCCGGGGGACGTCGCAGGGACGGAGCCTGGGGGTCCGAGCAGAGGAAGTGTCGGGGACGCCGAGCGCAGCAACCGCAGGTGGGGCTGGCTGCCCGAGCAGCCCGTGGCCCGGACCGCCAAGTCCTCCCGCAGCTCCGGGAGGGCAGAGGGGGCTGTGGGCTGGGACCCCGGACACCCGGGCTCTCTCCCACTCCGGGTGGGGACTGGGATCTTGGGGGTCGCAGCAGGGGGACGGGGAGCCCAGAAGCCCGGGTCCTGTTCTGGATCTGCCGTAGCCTGGCTGTGCGATTGGCGTGGGGGGCAGAAAGGGATGGGGGGCCGGGGGATGCTCTGCGCTGCTGGTGGCAGCCGAGCAGGGGCCAGGATGCCAGGATGCCAGGCAACGGCATAAATAAAGGGCACCAGAGGCCTCCTGGCGGGAGCGGGGTGAAGGATAGGCCTGTCAGCAGGCCCCAAACAGGGCAGAGAGACACGGAGCAGGGCTGGAATGGGGGCGGGGGGACCACGTGCAGCCCGTGGCCCTCCACGGCACCCCCCAGCCGGCGGTGGTTTGCTGACGACCCCCCTCTGTGACCAGGGAGGGGCAAGGGGGCCTTCCCCTCGTGTTACCATAGGGGAAAGTGAGGCATGCCTTGTGGATCTGGGGCAGGGTTAGGGTTAGGGTTACCCCCACTCCCCCCCAGAGCCAGAGAGAACCGACGCACTGGGCTCCCAGCCCCGCACCCTCCCCGCACCCACTTCCCTCCAAGACCAGGGAGTGAACCCAGGTGTCCGGGCTCCCTCTCGGATATGCTCTTACCCATCCAGGGACCCCGCGCTCATGCCCGGGTGGGTCTGGGCATGCGTGGGCTGGGCAGAGTCTGGCCGAGGCTCCGGGGGCAGAGCATCGGGGCCAGAGGCTGCAGTGCCAGGCATGACGTGGGGGCTGCAACGTTGCTGGGCTTGCGTTGCTGGAGGGGCAGGCTCCCACTCCCGGCTTTGCCCCAGCCCAGGGACTGGGGGTCTGCAGGGCAGAGCAGCGAGCAGCTGGGGAACTGCCGGGTGCCAAGGGGCTGGTAACCCTGCCCCGAAAGCCAGGAGGCTTCTGCCTGGGAGACTGTGGCCCGTGGGAGAGGTAGTGGACTGGAGTCCAGGTGCCGCGCTTCTCTCCCTGCTTTGGGAGGGGAGGGGAGGCGAGGGGAGCGGGGTAGGGACTGGGGGGTTAAAGCCATGCAGGGGGTTGGGATCAGCTGGTGTGCCGGGGGGCACCACGTGAGGCTCTGTTGGCGCCCCAGGCCCCAAGGCCAGCACTCAAGGGCCCGAGGGGTTCGTGCCCACTGATGCGTGGGGCTTGGGGGCAGGAGGGTGTTGGCAGCTCACGGCACTGCCTCTGCTCTCAGGCTCTCCGGGGCACACAGGCCATGCTGTAGCTGAGCACCAGAGACCCCAGACAGATCCCCGGCCTCACAGGTGGGTACTCGGCCCCCATGGGCAGGGGCCTGACCTCTCCAGGGGGGCCCCGATCCAGGCCTGATCCTGCAGCACCCACTGGTGCAGAGGGTGGGGATGGGGCAGAGACCTGTTGCCTCCACTGGGCAGCGATCCAGGCCTGCTCTGGGGGCAGCAGCTGGGGCACGGCCTGGAGGGCGTCACCGTTGGCTTTGGCCTCCCAGGTGGATGCGGGGACCCCGCGGCGGGCACCATGAGCAGCACCCTGTCGCCCACGGACTACGACAGCCTGGAGATCCAGCAGCAGTACAACGACATCAACAACCGCTGGGAGGTGGCGGACGAGGACTGGGACAATGAGAACAGCTCCGCGCGCCTCTTCGAGCGCTCCCGTATTAAGGCGCTGGCCGGTAGGCGGGGGTGCGGCGACGGGCAGGGGTGCCAGGGGTGCGGTGGGTGGGGGGACGGTTCAGGCGCAGCTGTGCCTGGGACAGCCTGGGGCTGACAGCATTCGGGGCGCGCCTCCAGCCAGGATGTGGGAGTGAGAATTTGGGGCACGGCCCTGGCTGGGATCTGGGGTGTGGGATGCGGCCGCGGGGAGGGTCCCGAGCCACGGACGTGGGTGTGACGCGTTCTGCGCCTTGGCGGTGCCCCGGCGGCCTGTGACCTGCCCCACATTTGAGGACTGGGGACAACAGGGAGCCTGGGGGCCAGCGTCAGCGCTGGAAAGGGGAGCTGAGGGACCCTCGGTGGCTCCGTGCCCCCTCTAGAGCCACCCGCACCATGCACCTCCCTGCCTGCCCGGTCCCTCCGTCTGCCTGTCTGTGCCTCCCACAGCTGTGCCGTGGAACCAGTCGGACCACGTTCCAGCCCCACAGTTCCCATAGTAATGGGTTGGGACAGCGCTGGGGAGGAGCCTGGCGGGGACCCTCCCTCCCCGCCCAGCCCTGCCCTGCCCCGGCCCACCCGACCGAATCCCCGGTGGGGATCCCTCCAGCCCACGGACCCCCACCTCCATCCCTGTGCATCCCAGCTCCCCAGCTGTGCCCCCCAGCACCCAGGCTCGGGGAGGGGCCAGGGGCCTGGCGTTGGGTCCTGGAAGGGACTGGAGCAGGCTAATGCCCCCCCCAGGGTCAAACAGACTGATACTCCCCGGGTAAACAGGGCTGGGGGGTCGTCCCTGACCAAAGTCCGGCGGCTGGGTGATAAGGCAGGGAAAGCCCAAAGCGGGGTCGGGGACGCCGGGGATGGGGGGAGTGTCACCGGTAGGAGCCGAGAGTTGTCCTGGGAGGAGAGTGGGGGCTGGGAGCCCAGACGCCTGGGCTGTCTCCTGGGCTGGGGGGCAGTAGGGTCCAGGGGTTAGAGCAAGGAGGACTTGGAGCCCGGGTACTTGGGTCCCCTCCACCTCTGGGAAGGGGGTTTGGAGCGGAGGGGGCTGGGGGCCCGGACACCTGGGTTCCCTCCAGCTCTGGGAGCCGGAGGACGTGCCCCCAGGCCTTGGACATGGGGCGGGGGCTTCATGTGCCCTCAGGGTCTAGCCAGGGCCCGAATCCTGGCTGGGAGCAGTAACGAGGTGGGTTTGCCGGCAGGGGCAGGGTGAGGCCCGTGCGGAGGGGCACTGGAGATGGCCCTGCCCCAGCCCCCAGCCCCCAGCCCGGTCCCCGCCTGGCGACGGGCTCAGCTGAGCCCAGGCACACAGAGCAGGGGCTCAGTGACAATAGGCGTAAATCCGTTGTGTCGGCGATGTGCGGGGTGAGCTCATGGCCTTGTCTGGCGGGTGGGAGAGGGGGGCTGGGGGCCGGGGGCCGGGGCCTGGGGCTGGGAGCAGGGGGCTGGGAGCCCAGGCAGCCGTGCCGCGCTCTCATGCCCTCCGTTGTGTGACCCTGACCACATCCCAGCTCAGGTGCATGCATGCATGCACACGCACCCCCCCAAGGCATCCGGGGTGCACGCGTGCGCACGCGCGTGCACACCACACACACACACACACACACACACACTCCAGGCTTCTAGGGAACACTTACAGACACACACACAACTAGGCATCTGACACACACACACACAATTAGGCGTCCGGGACACGCACAGATGCACAGACATATAGACAAACAGAGCCCAGGCATCCGGGACACACTCGCAGACACGCAGACGTGCACAGACACAGAGGCAAACACACAAACACGCTCAGGACACAGGCGTCCGGGACACGCACACAAGCCGCAGGTGGCTGCAACACAGGCACACACAGGACTCAGGCGTCCGGGACACACACACACTCACTCACATGCACCCCCCCCTTGCACAACAGAGCAGCCCAACCTGTTTTTACGTAAATGCCCCGCGCCGCCCTGCCCCCCCCGCCCCTCCCTGCCAGCTGGGAGGAGGCCGAGGCTCCGGCTCCTGGCTCCTGGCTCCAGCCCTGCACACGCCTGCCTCGCTGCCCGCACCCGGCTGTGTGCCCCGGCCCCCCCCGGCACCCCCATGATGTTCCAGGGGCCCATGGAGGCGCCCCCCTCACCCCTGCTGTCCCCTGCCGCCTTTGTCAACGCGGCCCAGTACGCCAACGTCCTGGAGGGCCGCTTCAAGCAGCTGCAAGGTGAGCGCCGGGGCGGGGGCTTGGGGGTGCCCCCAGCTCGCCCCGGCCACAGCAGAGCTGCCCCCAGCTGGGGGGTCCTGGGCCACGCCAGGCAGCCGCGTGGGAGCTTCCACCCTGCCAACTAATCCCCGAGGTGCTGCTAGGAATTAGCTCCCGCGGCACCAGGCTTGGCAGGGACGTGCCGGGGACACCCGCCTTCCCCCGAGGTGTGGGGGGAGCAGGAGCCGTGCTCTTGGCCCCGTGCAGCCAGGGGCCGTTGGAGGTTGGGGTGTGACGGGAGCCCCGTGGGTTCTCTCCATCGCTGGGGGGGGAATAGTGGTTTTTGGGGCACTAGTGCAAGGGGCCAGGGAGCCCGCACACCGGGGCTCTCTCCGGCTTGGCGAGGGAAGCAGGGCCGGGGGGGGCACCTGGGTTCCCTCCAGCTCCGGCAAGAGTTTTTGGTGGCCTGAGGAGTAAATAGCAGAGGCCGCGCGAAACCAGCCGCACGGGGCAGGGAGCAGGGCCTGTCCTTGCCAGGGGCCCCATTTGGGCCCGATCCCCCCTGGGCTGGTGGAGGTCAAGGGGACAGACAGCTCCCGGGAGCTGGAGTCCTGCCGGGCCCCGGGTTGGGCTGGAAAAAGCGCCCAGGTGTCCAGGCTCCCAGCTCTGACCCATTGCAGCCCACTCCCCTCCCCAAGCTGGGAGACAACCCAGGCGTCCGGGCTCTCAGCACCCCCCAACTCCATTTCCGCCCCCCCGCCTCCGCCTGAGACACCTGTTGCTGGGCGAGGCACAGCCCAGATGGCTCATGGAAATGGGCTGTGGATGAGAGCGCTGCCGGGAGGGGGGCGGCCGGACGCCCGGGCTCTTTCCAGCCATCTGGGAAGGCAGAGCGTCGTGGGCTGGAGCCGGGAGAGACCCCGGGCGCCTGCCCCCCACTCCCCTCCCCTCCCAGCGCTGGGAGACCCCGGGCTGCCCCTGCCCTCACCCCCAGCCCCTGTCCCGTCCCAGCCCCGGGCTGTTTTCCTGGACTCCGCTCTGTTTTCCCGCGGCCTCGGTGCAGGGTGGGGTCCTGCCTCCTGCCGTCCGTCTGCCTGTCTGCCGCCGGCCCTGCGTGCTCTGAGCAAACACGGAGCAGAGCTGTGCACACATGGGCGTGTGCATATGTGTATCTGCGTGTGTGCGCACCCCGGTGTGTCCCAGCCGGGGCGTGGGCCCCGTGGCAGGCTCGCAAGGCATGGGCGTATGCATGTGTGTGCACCCCGGTGTGTCAATGCAGTTGATGTGTGTGTGTGTGTGTGTGTGTGTGTGTGTGTGTGTGTGTGCGTGGGGGGTGTACTTTGCCCTGGTGAAACTGTGAGATGTCCCCCCTGCCCCCTGCCCTCCGCCCTCCTGCTCTCACATCCAGGCTCCAGCCTGGACTTGTCCACAGCCGCTGCCAGCACGGCCTTGTGCAACCAGCCTGCCCCGCAGCCCCCCGCCCTCCCTGTGCCCCTCGCTCCCGACCTGCAGCCTCTTGCCCCCCTCTGCCCTGTCGGTGCCCTTCACTCCCGACCTGCAGCCCCTGCCCCCCCGCAGCTCTGCTGGTGCCCCCCACTCCTGCCCTGCCAGCCAGGCCCCCCACAGCTGATGCAGGGCGCCCGGAGCTGGCTCTGCCCGGCGCAGGAGCCTGCGGGCAGCTCCGGCTGCGCCCGCTCCCCGCATGCTCGGCTCCGGCCTGTGGCTGGCAGAACAGATCCTATCTCGTTGTCCCGCGCTCCTGCCAGCCCCACCTGCCCAGACGGGGCCGCAGGCGGGCAGGCGGGCACCCTGGGAGCCGGCCCACAGCCAGGGAGCAGCGTGACTCACGGGGCGGGGGACCAGGGCGGGGTCCCCGGATGCCTCGCAGGCCCCATGGATTGGGCAGCTCCAGACAGGACGCCCCAGGGACTCTGCAGGGCTTTCCCAGGGGCAGCCAGCAGGGGGTGCTCTGCCCAGGCCTGCCCCGGTCCCAGGGGCACCACGCTGCAGGGATGGGGGGGTCCCTGCGGGCCTGTGCCTGAGTGGGGCGTCCGGCCATGCCCTTGCCCTTGCCCTTGCCCTTGCAGACGAGCGTGAGGCCGTGCAGAAGAAAACCTTCACCAAGTGGGTGAACTCGCACCTGGCGCGCGTGACCTGCCGCATCGGGGACCTGTACAGCGACCTGCGCGATGGCCGCATGCTCATCCGTCTGCTGGAGGTGCTCTCGGGAGAGCAGCTGGTGAGGAAAGGCCTTGTGCCCCCCCCCCGCCCCGGCTAGGGAGCCCAGGTGTCCTGGCACCCGCCCGACCCCCTCTGCCGAAATAGAGCCCAGGTGTCTGGTCTCCCTGTCCTGACCCACCCACCCCCTCTGCCTGAATAGGACCCAAGCGTCCAGCCCCCACTCCCCTCCCAGACAAGAGGGCCCAGGTGTCTGGGCTCCCAGCCACTGCCCTAAGCCACCAGCCCAGCCCGAGGGCCCTGTCCCCAAGGTAGGGCACCTGCCCCAGGTGCGCAGGGTGGGGTGGGACCGGTTCCTTTGGTTCCTGGCAGGCCGGGAGCTGGAGCTGCCTGGCAGCGTCTGCCGGAGCCGCTCCTGCCCTGTCCCTCTCACCTAAGCTGTCCCCTGGTCTGGATGGCCAAGAGCTGGGAGAGGAGGAAACTGCGGGTGGGCAAGAAGATACCAGGAATAGAGCCCGGGCATCCAGGCTCCTGGTTCAGGGCAGCTGTGGGTCCTTTGTCCTGGGTGGGAGTGGGGCTGGAGGGAGGCAGGGCTGGGTCGGGGGTATTCGGAGGGGCCGGTGTGGGGGTCCCAGCTGCAGCCTGGAGTGCCGCCGTCTCACGCCCCCCGCCCCCCCAGCCCAAGCCCACCAAGGGCCGGATGCGCATCCACTGCCTGGAGAACGTGGACAAGGCGCTGCAGTTCCTCAAGGAGCAGAAGGTGCATCTGGAGAACATGGGCTCCCACGACATCGTGGACGGCAACCACCGCCTCACGCTCGGCCTCATTTGGACCATCATCCTCCGCTTCCAGGTGCCTAAACCCCCCAGCCCCCCCTTCCCTGCCTCCCCCACCCCTGCCCTGAGCTGGGCTGCTCCCGGGGTGTGTCCTGCCGGGGGCAGGGGGGCACCGGAGCCCCCCGCCTGGCCTGAGCTGGTCTCTGACACCCGCCCGCACCTGCAATGCCTCCCCCAGATCCAAGACATCAGCGTGGAGACGGAGGACAACAAGGAGAAGAAGTCAGCCAAGGATGCCCTGCTGCTGTGGTGCCAGATGAAGACGGCGGGGTAGGCTGGGGCCAGGGGCATGGCCCGGTCTGGGGGTGGGGGGAGGCAGGGGTTGGCCTGACCTGGGGGCAACATCTGGAGCAGCGGGCAGAGGTGCCCCTTTCCTCACGGCCCCGCCTGGCCTCGCAGGTACCAGAACGTCAATGTGCACAACTTCACCACCAGCTGGAGGGACGGGCTGGCCTTCAATGCCATCATCCACAAGCACAGGTCAGCCAGGGGCTGTGGGGAGATCCCACTGGAGGTGGGAAGAAGTGGGGGGGGGAGATCCCCGCTGTCTTGGTGACCCCCTGCCCCCCACGCAGGCCGGACCTCATCGACATCGAGACGCTGCGCAAGTGCAACGCGCATTACAACCTGCAGAATGCCTTCAACGTGGCTGAGCGCGAGCTGGGGCTCACCAAGCTGCTGGACCCTGAAGGTGGGCGCCGTCCGGGGAGGGCCGGGGGGCTGGCTGGGCTCTCCCACTGGGGTACTGGCCAGGCACAGTGCATTCTGGGAAAATCCAGGTCTCCCCCCACCAGAAAAATTACCATGAGCAGAAGATCGTGGGTCTGCTTTGCCTGTAGTACGGTGTATGCTGGGAAAACCCAGGCCCCCTATGCCCACCCCTCCAGATTTACCACGAGCAAAGGGCCACGGGCCTGGTTTGCCCACAGTGCAAAGCATGCTTGCCCTCTGCTCCCGTCCCGCCGACACGCGTGCAGACGTGGGTTGTCCATGACCCGGGGTCCAGAGCAGGGAAAGGCCGGGGGTGTTGTGGGGAGGGGCGAGGACATTTCTCTGACGCACAGGACTCTTTCCCCCGCCCCATCCCCTGCCCCCCGCAGATGTCAACGTGGACCAGCCGGATGAGAAGTCCATCATCACCTACGTGGCCACCTACTACCACTACTTCTCCAAGATGAAGGCCTTGGCTGTGGAGGGCAAGCGCATCGGGAAGGTACCGCGGGGCGCAGGGGGACGGGGCCGTTTGGGGGATGAGCCCCAAGCCCTGGCTCGAGGGCGGGGCCGGTGCGGCGCCTGACCCGTGTTCCCCCCGTGGCAGGTGCTGGACTCGGCCATCGAGGCCGACAAGCTGATCGAGAAGTACGAGACGCTGGCGTCCGACCTGCTGCAGTGGATCGAGCAGACCATCCTGACGCTGAACGACCGGCAGCTGGCCAACTCCCTGGCCGGCGTCCAGAACCAGCTGCAGGCCTTCAACACCTACCGCACCGTTGAGAAGCCCCCCAAGTGCGTGCCCACCCCCGGCCCAGGGCATCGTGGGAGTATCCTGCCTGGGAACGGAGTGGCCGTGGGTGTTGTGCCGCTAGACCAGCCAGGCCGGTTGCTCCCTCCCTCGCCCTGGGAAGGGTGCTTTGAGCTGGGCCCCGTGCCTACACGGCTGGCACCACCCCCGGGGATCTCTGCCTGCCAGCCCTAGACGCTGGGGGCAGGGCAGGGGCCGTTCCTCTCCAAGAGGCCCCGATCCGGGCCCAAGCCAGGCAGGCTCAAAGAAGACTCCTCCTATCCACCTTGGGAGGGTCTGGGGTGTCCCAGCCAGCATGGGGCTCAGAGGAGGTGGTGCCAGGTCTGGAGGGTAGCAGCTGCCTCTAGGCGCCGCCTGACCGCCCCCCGGTCCCATCTGGCAGGTTCACGGAGAAGGGGAACCTGGAGGTGCTGCTTTTCACCATCCAGAGCAAGATGCGAGCCAACAACCAGAAGGCCTACACGCCGCGGGAGGGCAAGCTCATCTCCGACATCAACAAGGTGCGGGGTGCGCATGGCCAGCACCGGGTGGGGGCCCCGTATCCCCAGCCCCGATGCCACCCCAGAGCTAGCCGCAGCCCAGCACCGGGCAAAGGCTTTGTTCAAACCCCAGGGCTGGGTGGGCCCTCGGCTGTTGCTGCCCCGCGGTGCCCATGTCCCTCCCTGCCCCCAGGCCTGGGAGCGCTTGGAGAAGGCAGAGCACGAGCGGGAGCTGGCTCTGCGGAACGAGCTGATCCGGCAGGAGAAGCTGGAGCAGCTGGCGGCGCGGTTCGACCGCAAGGCGGCCATGCGCGAGACCTGGCTGAGCGAGAACCAGCGCCTTGTGTCCCAGGTGAGCTGCTGGGAGCCGTGCCAGGGCCTTGGGTCCTGCCCTCCGGGCCCTTCCCCCACTGCCGGCCTGGGCCCAGATCCGGGAGAGCCCCCTGCTCTAAGCCCCAGCCCCACTCCCCTCCCAGAGCTGGAGGTGTCCTGGCTCCGAGCTCTTCCTGCTCTCACCCCGCAGACCCTACACCCTTTCCAGGGCTGGAAAGACCCTAGGACCCCTGGCTCCTGTCCTCCAGACCCCACTCCCCCCCCAAAGCAAGGCATCCAGAGTCCCAGACCTCTCTGCTCCCACCACCCAAGCCCCGCTCCCTTCCTGGATCTGGAGAGGACGCAGGTGTCCGGGCTCCCAGCTCCTCCTGCTGCAACCCACTCTGAACTGGGCAGAGAACCCAGGTGTCCTGGCTACACTTCACTGTGCCACCCCCTGGCACCATGCCCGTGACACCTCCCTCCTTCCCCCTCCAGGACAACTTTGGGCAGGACATCTCGGCGGTGGAGGCAGCCGTGCGGAAGCATGAGGCCATCGAGACGGATATTGTGGCCTACAGCGAGCGGGTACAGGCCGTCAGTGCCGTGGCGGCCGAGCTGGAGGCTGAGGGTTACCATGACCTCAAGCGCGTGCTGGCCCGGCGTGACAACGTGGCCCGGCTGTGGGACTACCTGCGCGAGCTGGTGGCCGCCCGGCGCGAGCGCCTGCTGCTCACCCTCGACCTCCAGAAGATGCTGCAGGACCTTGCCTACCTCATGGACTGGATGGAGGAGATGAAGGTACCACTGGCGGGGCCCGTGGCATGGGCTCTGCATGAGCTGTTTCCACACGGGGACGAGACGCGGGAGTTACTGCAGACCATTCGCTACAAGCGTCATCGTCTCAGCAGCCATCAAAAAGGCAACCGCAGCGTTAGGGGTGATGAAGAGGGGGCCTGATGCCCCTTTTTTAACTCCTGGTGTGTCCATACCACGAATACTGCACCCAGTTCTGGTCCCTGCCCCTCCAAAAGGATGGGGAAGAACCAGAGAAGAGGAACAAGGCTGATTTGTGGGCTGGAGGGGCTTCTCTAGAAGGAGAGACCAACAAGGTTTAGAAGAGATGCTTGAGGGCAAGACAAGGGTTTACAACGTGTTATTGGCCACGAGAAAGTCGATAGGGATTTATTATTGCCTGTGTCTCACCAGACAAGAACCAGGGCTCACCGCATGAAACTAGGAGGCAGTCAGTTGAGCACCAGGAAGTCTTTTCTCACCCAGTGTGAGATTAAAGCATGAACTCGGGGCCACCGGGTCTGGGGGAAGCTGAGACTTTAGCCAGATTCACCGAGGCATTGGACACGTTCTTGTAGGAAACTTCCTAGACTTTAAATGCTGGAGGCTGCAAGTGAGAGAGGAGCAGAGGGGAAAACCCTGCTCAGTCTCGGTCTCAGTCCCTCTCCCTTCCAGCCTCCGCTCTCTGCCACCACGTGACACTGGAGACTGGGCAAGACGGACCTAGGGTCTGACCCAGTCAATCGCAGTGCTTGTGTTCTCGTGTCCCGGGGCTGCGCGGGGGGTGTGGATGCCATGGGCCAAGCCCCGGTGCCGCATGGAGCCGCAGGGCAGGGCACGAGGGTGGCAGAGAGGCATAGGGCTGCCCTGTGACTCTGTATCCCCCCCGTGCGCAGGGCCGGCTGCAGTCGCAGGACTTCGGGAAACACCTGCACGGCGTGGACGACCTGCTGCAGATCCATGCGCTGGTGGAGGCTGACATCGCTGTGCAGGCCGAGCGTGTGCGGGCCATCAGCGCTGCCGCCCAGCGCTTCGCCACCCCCGGGGAAGGTAACGCCCCCACAGACCAGCCCTGCCATGGTCCTGCCTGCCCTGGTGCCTCGTGGCTTAGTCCCTGCCATCGTCCTGCTATGCCTGGAGCCCCACGGCCCAGCGCCCTGCTAAGTCCTGGCCACACCAGGAGCCCCGGGGCCCAGCCCCACAAGGTCCTGCCATGCCTGGAGCCCTGAGGCTCAACCTCCCATGGCCCAGCCCTGGCCACCACCTGGCCCCACGCCTCCACCTCTGCCACGCTGGCTCCCCTACCTACTAGGTCCCCCGTTGCACCCACCCATGGCCTGGACTCGCCTGCCTCCCAGCCCCAGTCCCTGCCCTGCCCTGCTCAAGAGGGGCAGCAGGAGCTTGGAGCAGGGTTGCATGCCCAGGGGGGTGGGCAAGAGGGTGCCCCTGCAGGTTGCACCTGGCTAATGACCCCCCTCCCTGGGCAGGCTACAAGCCATGTGAACCACAGCTGGTGCAGGAGAGGGTGTCCACGCTGGAGCGGGGCTACGAGGAGCTGGTGCGGCTGGCAGGGGCGCGGCGGGCCAAGCTGGAGGAGTCGCGGCGCCTCTGGAAGTTCTTCTGGGACATGGGGGAGGAGGAGGCCTGGATGCGGGAGCAGGCGCAGCTGCTGGCCGCGCCGGACGCCGCCCGGGACCTGACGGGTGCCCTGCGCCTCATCAGCAAGCACCACGCCTTCCGGGACGAGATGAGCGGGCGCCACGGGCCCCTGCAGCAGGCCCTGGCCCAGGGCCACGAGCTGGTGCGCGAGGGCCACTTTGGAGCCCACGAGGTAGCCGAGCGGCTCCGGGAGATCGAGGAGCAGTGGCAGCAGCTGGAGGCGCTGGCGGGCGAGCGGGGCCAGCGCCTGGCCGAAGCCGCTAGCCTGCACCAGTTCCAAGCAGATGCCGCCGACCTGGAGGCCTGGATGGTGGATGCCCGGCGCCTCGTCTCCAGCCCAGACGTCGGCCACGACCTCTTCTCCACCCAGAGCCTGGCCAAGAAGCACAAGGACGTGCAGGAGGAGATCCAGAACCACGGCCCTGCCATCGCCGCGCTGCGCGAGCAGGCCCAGGCGCTGCCGCCCGCCCTGGCCCAGGCGCCCGAGGTGGCGGGGAGGCTGCCGGGCCTGGAGGAGCGGTACCAGGAGCTGGCCAGGCTGGCCGAGCAGCGCTGGCAGGACCTGCAGGATGCCCTGCGGCTCTACCAGATGTTCAGCGAAGCTGACGCCTGCGGCCTCTGGATGGGCGAGAAGGAGCAGTGGCTCCACGGCATGACCATCCCTGAGAAGCTCGAGGACCTCGAGGTCGTGCAGCAGAGGTCAGCGACCCCTGACCCCTGACCCCGGGAACATCTCACAATGCATTGCCTGCTGCCAACTGCATGGTCGGGCCCTGCTATGGGGGAGCAGCCTGGCGTTTCCCAGCATGCCCCAGGACATGCGTGGCCCAAATGAGGCTGTGCAGCCCACCCCGCCCCAAGGCCATGACAGGGCTGGAGGGCGGCGGGGGGGCAGGAACCCCCTACCCCTTCCTCTGTCTGCATGGCAGGATGTCCCAGAATGCACCGCTGCTCCTGCGGTACCCTGCCCACGCTCCCCACGTGGTGCCAGCCTGGATTTTCCCAGCATGCTCCAGGGAGAGCATCCCCCCCCTGGGCCCCAGGGAGCTGGGCTGCAGCCCTTGGGCCATGAGTGGGGGCCGAGCATCCTGGCCTGACTTCATCCTCCCGCAGGTTCGAGACGCTGGAGCCGGAGGTGAACGCCCTGGGCACGCGGGTGGCCGCCGTCAACCAGGTGGCTGGGCAGCTGCTGAGCACGGACCACCGCCACCGCGACAGAGTCCAGGCCACGCAGAAGGAGCTCAATGCCAGGTGCCACCTGGGCCCGGACGGATCAGCTGGGCGGGAGACCTTAGGGGCAGCATCTAAGGGGCTTGTGCCATGGGGACACAGGGCCTGCCTGGAAGAGGGGTCACTCCATGGGGAGGTCGCACCGTGGGGGCTCTGGCCCCCTGCTCATGCCCACCCCCCCTTGCTGGCTGGCAGGTGGGAGCGCTTCCGGGCGCTGGCAGAGGAGAAGAAGGCGGCGCTGACATCGGCGCTGACGCTGCAGAACTACCACCTGGAGTGCGACGAGATGCAGGCCTGGATGCGGGACAAGACCAAGTTGATCGAGTCGACACAGGGGCTGGGCAACGACTTGGCAGGCGTCACAGCGCTGCAGCGCAAGCTGTCAGGCGTGGAGCGTGACCTGGCTGCCATCGGTGCCAAGGTGCAGGGCCTGGGGGCCGAGGCCGAGGCGCTGGCCGGGCGCCACCCCGAGCAGGCAGGCGCAGTGCGGGCGCGCCTGGCCGAGGTGCAGGAGGGCTGGGCGGCGCTGCAGGACACGCTGCGGCGCCGCGAGGAGTCGCTGGGCGAGGCACGCCAGCTGCAGGGCTTCCTGCGCGACCTGGACGACTTCCAGGCCTGGCTGTCGCGGGCGCAGACGGCCGTGGCCTGCGAGGATGAGCCGGCGGCGCCGGCTGAGGCGGAGCGGCTGCTGGCCCAGCACGGCGCTGTGCGGGATGAGCTGGAGCGCTACCGGCCCGATTGCCAGCGCCTGCGGGCCATGGGCTGCCGCGTCACGCAGGGCCACAGCGACCCGCAGCACCTCTTCCTGCGCCAGCGCCTGCAGGCCCTCGACACTGGCTGGGACGAGCTGGGCCGCATGTGGGATGGGCGCCAGCACCACTTGGCCCGGGCCCACGCCTTCCAGCTCTTCTTGCGCGACGCCCGCCAGGTCCAGGGGCTGCTCAGCAACCAGGTATGGGGCCATTTCCTCCCCAAAATACACACACCCTGCATGGCTCCCGACCCAACCTGTCCCGACCCATCCGCTGGGCCCAGCCAGCCAGAACCACAGCCCTCCCTTCCTTCCCCCAAGCCCAGCCAGCCCCATAGCCCCCCTCCCCGCCTCCTGGGGTGCTCCCCCAGTGTCGGGCGTGGGCTGCGGCGAGGCAGCACTGGGCATCACGCGTGTGCCCCGCTGTCCCCCCCAGGAGTACGTGCTGTCACACACGGAGATGCCCAGCACTCTGCAGGGCGCCGAGGCCGCCATCAAGAAGCAGGAGGAGTTCATGGCCAGCATGGAGGCCAGCGGGGAGCGCATCCAGGGGCTGTTGGCTGCCGGGAGGAAGCTCCTGGCCGAGGACCCCATCCACGCAGACAAGGTCCGGGAGAAGGTCGACTCCATCGAGAGCAGGTGAGGGGCTGGGAGCCCGGATACCTGGGCTCTGTCCAGCTCCTGGAGGGGAGTGGGGGCTGGGGGGTGAGAGCCTGGGCCCACACCTACCCATTCTCCCCAGGCACGAGCGGAACCGGGAAGCCGCCAGCGAGCTGCTGGGGCGGCTGCGGGACAACCGGGAGCTGCAGCACTTCCTCCAGGACTGCCAGGAGGTGAGCTGGGGGGTGCCCCAAGGCGGGGAGGTGGTGGGGCAGGGCCGGGGGGGCAGTGGCCAGACCTGATGCTCTGGCCCTTTGCCCCCAGCTCACCCTGTGGATCAACGAGAAGATGCTGACGGCCCAGGACATGTCATACGACGAGGCCCGGAACCTGCACACCAAGTGGCAGAAGCACCAGGCCTTCACAGCCGAGCTGGCCTCCAACAAGGACTGGCTGGACAAGATTGACACGGTGCGGGGGGCACGGGCACGGCAGGGCAGGGCAGGGGCAGCTGTATCACTTGCGGCCAGGTAGGGCAAGGGGGCATCAGACCTCATGGCTGGAGCTTGACCTCGGACCCGGGGTGCCCCGACACTGTGGCAGCTGGTAGGACTGGGCAGGAGCAGAGGGGACCCCAGCCGCGTCCCCTTCCCAGGCAGTAAGCTGCCCTCCGCCTCCTCCAGCTGTGGGGCAGGCAAGCCCCCCACCTCCCCCCATGTGGCTGAATCCCCTTCTGGGCCTGGGGGGGGAGGGGATAGGGGGGCTAAGGGGCTGGCACCCCCAAGGGGTGCTGGGCTCTCTCCAGCACTGGGAGGGCAGTGGGGCTGGGGCTGAGAGCAGGTGGCACCGGGATGCCCCCAGACCCCTGACAGACAGCGCCTCTGGCAGGAAGGGCAGCAGCTGCGGGCGGAGAAGCCGGAGCTGGAGGCAGTGGTGACGGAGAAGCTGCGGGGGCTGCACGGGCTGTGGGACGAGCTGGAGTCCACCACGCGCACCAAAGCCCAGTGCCTGTTCGATGCCAACCGGGCCGAGCTGTTTGCGCAGAGCTGCAGCGCGCTGGAGGCCTGGCTGGCCGGCGTGCGAGCTCAGCTGCAGTCCGACGACTACGGCAAGGACCTCACCAGCGTCAACATCCTCCTCAAGAAGCAGCAGGTCGGTGGGCAGGGCTGGGGGGCGGAGGAGCGGGCAGGGCTGGGGGGGCTGGCGCTCGGAGTCTCCCAGCTCTGCCCTGGGAACCCTCCCCCCCCGGGTGCCCCTTCACCTGCGGGACCCCCCTTCCCCACCATACCTGTCCTCTAGCAGGGCCCCCTGCCCCTGGCTCTGGTCCTCAGAGCCCCCCAGCCCAGCCCAGCCCAGCCCAGCCCTGGAAACACTCCCCCCATGGCAGGACCTCCCCACTCCTCCCGGGTGTCCCCTTTGCCCATAGGGACTTCCCCTGCTCTACAGCGCCTGTCTCCCCCCGCCTATCTCCCTCCATCAGGGCCCCCTTTCCCCCCGTCCTGGCCCTCAGAGCCCCCCAGGGCTCCTGCCCTCTCCTTTCCCCAGACACTCCCAGTGGGATGGGGAGGGAGCTGCTCCTGCGCTTTACAGCCACCCCTTTGACATCTCCCCCCTCCAGATGCTGGAGAACCAAATGGATGTGCGGGAGAAAGAGGTGGAGGCCATCCGGGCCCAGGCACAGGCCCTGAGCCAGGAGGACGCCAATACGACCGAGGTGGACGGCACTTTCCGGGCAGTGGAGGAGAAGTTCCAGGGGCTGCGGGGGCCGCTGCAGGACCGCTGTGCCCGGCTCTTGGCCTCAAAAGAAGAGCACCAGCTCAACCGTGACCTAGAGGACGAGATTGTGAGTGCTGGGGCGCCGGGGGAGGGCGGTTCTGGGGCCAGGCTCTGGGTCTGCAGCAGGACAGGAAGGGGCCTCAGGGGCTTGGGAGTGGGGGGGCAGGGGCCATGCGTGCAGCTGGGCTGCCCCCGACCCCGCGGGCAGGGGGACAGAGCCCGGGAGTCCTGGCTCTGGCCCCTACACCACACCCTCTTCCCAGAGCTGGAGCGAACCCAGGCCCCCCGATCTGACCTAGCAGATCTCACTGCCCTTCCAGAGCTGGGAGAGGACCCAGGAGTCCCGGCTCGCAGCTGCTCCCTGCTCTCACCCCTCACCCCCACTCCCCTCCAAGAACCAGGAGGGGACCCAGGCGTCCATCCCCCACTGCTTTCGCCCCCCAGCCCCCTGCCCAGAGCTTGGAGGGGGAACCCAGGCCTCCTGGGTGTTTGATCCTCGCCCCCCCGTGACTTCCACCGTGTTCTTGCAGCTGTGGGTGAATGAGCGGATGCCCCTGGCTGTTTCCACTGACCATGGCAAGGACCTGCCCAGCGTCCAGCTGCTCATCAAGAAGAACCAGGTTGGGGTTGGAGCAGAGGCAGGGGCCAGAGGCAAAGGCAGGGGCCAGAGCTGGGTCAGGGCAGGGGTAGAGTGAGGGTGCCCCTCACTCAGATGGACTGGGGCAGAGGGAGGGGGCAGGGGGATGGTTGGCAGGCGCTGGGTGGACAGGGAGGACAGGGACGTGGTTCTGACTCCCGCTGTCCGGCCGCAGACACTGCAGAAGGAGCTGCAGGGCCACGCGCCACGGGTGCAGGAGCTGCTGGGGCGGCGGGCAGGGCCGGCGGGGCGGCTGGCAGCCCTGCGCGAGGCCTGGGAGGAGCTGCAGGCACAGACCGAGCTGCGGCACCAGCGCCTCGAGCGGTCCCAGGCCGCCCAGCAGTTCTACTGTGATGCCGCTGAGGCCGAGGCCTGGATGGGCGAGCAGGAGCTGCACATGATGTCCCAGGAGAAGGCCAAGGTCAGGACACCACCCTCCCCTCGCTCCCAGGGACCCCTCTCCTCCACTCACAGCCCCCGCTGATGCCTGGCATCTCCCCCCAGGATGAGCTGATCGCACAGGCCATGCTGAAGAAGCACCTGGTGCTGGAGCAGGCGCTGGAGGACTACGCCCAGACCATCCATCAGCTCTCCGCCCAGAGCCGCGACATGGTGGCCAGCGGGCATCCCGAGAGGTGAGCCCACCTGAGGCCCCCCTCTATCCCCAAAGACACTAAGTCTGTGGCATTCCTGGGGCACCAGGGGCCTGGCCAGGCCCATCCCTGCCCTTCCCAGGGCTATGTGGGGCATGGAGGGGCAGCCAGAGGGACCCTGGTTGTCAGAGCCCCAGCCTGGCCCTATAAGCATATGCCCTCCCCCCCAGCCGGGACAGAACTGCCCATACCCCCCTCCTTTCCTGGCCTGGCACTCCCCACCCCAGTGTGATGGCCCCCCAGCCCTCAGGCACCAGCAGCCCCCTGGGAGATGCTGGGAAGGACCTGAGGCCAAGCCGTGGCTCACGTGGCCCTGTGCTTCCAGCTAGGATGAAACTGCCTATACCCTCCCACCTCTCCAGCCTGGTCTGGCCCTTCATGGTGTGGCCCCCACCTACCCCTCAGGCAGGTGGCCCCCAGGGAGAGCCAGGGAGGCCACAGCTCACCCAGCCCCATCTGTCTGTCTCCCCCCGCCGGACAGTGAGCGGCTGCGGCTGCGGCAGGGCCAGGTGGACAAGCTCTACGCCAGCCTGAAGGACCTGGCGGGGGAGCGGCGGGGGCAGCTGCAGGAGCAGCAGCGTCTCTGTCAGCTCAAGCGGGACGTGGACGACCTGGAGCAGTGGATCTCGGAGCGCGAGGTGGTGGCCGCCTCCCACGAGCTGGGCCAGGACTATGAGCACGTCACCGTGAGTGCGAGGGGGGGCGCCAGGCAGTCATGGGGACCAGTGGGCCATGCGTTCTTGGCCACCCCCCCCCGTAGCACTGCGGGGCCTGGCCCTGCACCTCCCTCCCTGGCCCCCTGGGCTCACACCTGGCTCCCCCCCAGATGCTGCGGGACAAGTTCCGGGAGTTCTCGCGGGACACGAGCGCCATCGGGCAGGAGCGGGTGGACGGGGTGAACGCGCTGGCAGACGAGCTCATCGCAGGCGGCCACTCGGACAGTGCCACGGTGGCGGAGTGGAAGGACGGGCTGAACGAGGCCTGGGCCGACCTGCTGGAGCTGATGGACACGCGCAGCCAGATGCTGGCGGCCTCCTACGAGCTGCACCGCTTCTATCACGACGCGCGCCAGGCCCTGGCCCAGGTGCAGCACAAGCAGGCACAGCTGCCCGACGAGCTGGGCCGCGACCTCAACACGGCCGAGGCCATGCAGCGCTCCCACAGTGCCTTCGAGCATGACATCCAGGCCCTCAGCGCGCAGGTGCCGGGGCTGCGGCTGGGGTGGCTCAGGGGACAGGGGCTGGGACAGGCTCAGAGGGCAGTGTTCTCACCATGCCATTGAACATGACATCCAGGCCTCCAGTGCCCAGGTGCCATGGCAAGGAGGGAGATCAGAAGCCGAGGAGCCCAGGGCAGGTGGGGGGTGGCAGCGGGCAGGCTGTGGGCCCCAGCTGACCCCCCTGGTGCATACGCAGGTGCAGCAGGTGCAGGAGGATGCGGGCCGGCTGCAGAAGGCCTATGCAGGCGAGAAGGCTGAGGACATTGGGCGGCACGAGCAGGCGGTGAGCGAGGCCTGGGCCGCGCTGGGCACCCGCAGCCGCTGCCGCCGCCAGCTGCTGCTCGACACTGTCGACCGGTTCCGCTTCCTGCGCGCCGTGCGCGACCTGCTGCTCTGGATGGATGGCGTCCTGCTTCAGATCGAGGGCCACGAGCGTCCGCGGTGAGCGTTGCTGCCCCCCCTGCCACAGCCCAGGCTGCTGCAGATCGAGGGCTGCCAGCTGCTGTGATGGGTGCCCAGCCCAGGCCAGCCCTGTGTCCCCTTTTGCCCTGTCCAGCCCAGCCCAAACTCAGCCTGGAGCACCCTGACCCAGCCCAGTCTGGACCAGTCCAGCCCATTCTGGAGCCCTCATGCCCAGTCTACCCCAGTCCCACACAGCTCTGCCCAGCCCAGATCAGCCCAGCCCAGGCTGAAGCACCCTGATCCAGTCTATCCCAGTCTCACCAGCCCAGTCTGAACCAGTCAGTCTGAGTCCACCTTGCACCCCCATCAGCCTGCAGGGCCGGGCAGCTGAGTGGGGCATCAGGTGTCTGAGCCACCCCCTTCCCCCTCCTCCCCGCAGGGACGTGTCCTCGGCTGACCTGGTCATCAAGAACCACCACGGGATCAAGGCAGAGGTGGAAGCGCGGGCGGACAGCTTCACGGCCTGTGTGGCCACGGGCACTGCACTGCTGGAGAGGGGGCACTATGCTGCCGATGAGGTGAGACCCCTGCCCCCTGCCTCTGTCTGCTTCTGGGGGCCTGGGGTTCCTTGTCTGCTCCCAGGGGTCCTGCCACAGCTGGGCAGCTTTGTGCCTGGATGTCCTGGGAAGGCGGCAGACATAGCTGTTGGGGGAAACCCCATTCCCTGAGCATCCCCCCCACTCCAAAACACAGATCTCAGAAAAGCTGTCGGAGCTGCAGGCGCGGCGCAAGGAGATCGGGGAGCGGTGGCAGGACAAGATGGACTGGCTGCAGATCGGTGAGGGGGCTGGGGTGCAGGAATGGTGGGAGCCCGGACGCCTGGGTTCTCTCCAGCACTGGGAGGGCAGTGGGGTCTGGGGAGATTAGAGCAGGGCCATGGGGAGCCTCTGCCCGGGTTCTCTCCCAAAAGGTTGGGAGCCCAGACACCTGGGTCCTGGCCCATCTCGCCCCACTCCTCCCTGCAGTGATGGAGGTGCTGATGTTCGGGCGTGATGCCAGCATGGCGGAGGCATGGCTGTCCAGCCAGGAGCCCATCGTGCGCTCGGCCGAGCTGGGAGGCAGCGTGGCCGAAGTCGAGAACCTCATCAAGCGGCACGAGGGCTTCCAGAAGTCGGTGGCAGCCTGGGAGGAGCGCTTCCTAGCACTGGAGCGCCTCACTGCGGTGAGACCAGCATCCACTTACCCCAGATGCCCCAGCACAGCCCCGCTCAGACCTGGGTCAGAACCAGGTGGCCCCACTAGGTCCAGGAGAAGGTTTCCAGCCCCACGTGTATCAGCCCGGGGCCCAGAGCCTCCGAGCCCTGCTGAGACTGGGGGGGCTGGGTCAGGAGCTTATCCCTGCCTCCCGTGCCCCCCACCCAGCTGGAGGAGAAGGAGCGGTGCCGGCGGGAGGAGGAGGAGGCCAGGAAGAGGCAGCCGCCGGAACCGGAGCCAGTGCCGGAGCCAGAGCCCACGGCCGCAGCACAGCCAGCCCCAGCCCTGGATGGGCAGCAGGGGCCAGCCTCCAGCCATGGTGCCAGGTGCGGGGCAGGAGCTGTGCTGGGGAAGGGGCGTGGCAGGGGTTAGGGCATGAAGAGGGGCACAGGGAGGGCTGTGGGAAGGCAGTGGTAATAGGGGCATCAGGCTGGGCACTGTGGGGGCAGGGGGCATCCCCACAGATCTCATTGCCTCCCACTCACCATCTCCCCCCCTCCCCAGGACCCCCACCATGCAGATCTGCCCCACGGAGCTGCCCGCCATCAATGGCATCTGCCCCGACTCAGAGTCTTCCCAGGTATATGCTGGGCCTGCAGGGGGGGAACCTGCGTGACAGTGGAGGAGCTGGGGAGGGAGAAGATGGCTGGGAGCCTGGACGCCTGGGCTCTGCTCCAGCCCTGGAACAGGAACGGGAACGGGAACGGGGTGGGTGGCAGACACAGGAGGCACTGGGCAGCCCCAGCCCCATCCTTTGCCCCCAGGTCTTGGAGACAACAGAGGCAACGAATGGGGCAGGGCCAGACCCGCTGGCTAAGGATAAGGAGCAGAGCCCCACCCCCTCGCCCAAGCCCCGCCCCAAGGGCCCCATCCTGATTGCCGACCCCGCCCATGCCGCCACCCTCCCACCCAGGGCACCTGAGCCCCCTGCCCAGGAGAGTATGGAGGGGGCCCTGTGCCGCAAGCAGGAGATGGAAGCCCAGGGCAAGAAGGCAGCCAACAGGTGAGACCTCCCTTCCCCCCAGACCGTCATGGGGAGCACGGGCCAGAGCTGTCCCCACCCCAACCACCCCTTTCCCTCCCGCCCCCCAGGTCATGGCAGAACGTGTACTGTGTCCTGCGCAAGGGCAGCCTCGGCTTCTACAAGGACGCCAAGAATGCGGGCCACGGCGTGCCCTACCACGGCGAGGCGCCTGTTGGCCTGCAGGGCGCCCAGTGCAGCGTGGCCCTTGACTACAAGAAGCGCAAGCATGTCTTCAAGCTGGGGTAGGCACAGGCAGGGTGGGGCTGGGGGTAAGTCTGGGGGTACGCAGACTGTGTGGGGGGGCTGGGTGAGGCTGGGGTAAGGCCAGGGGCACACAGGTTGGACAGGGGACTCTGGGGAGCAGGGTAAGACTGGGGGGGGGGGGGCCCTGGGAAACTGGGTGCGGCTGGGGGTAGACAGGCTGGGGGGCTTTGGAGGGCAGGGCTGTGGGGGCACATAGGCTCTGGGGGGCAGGGCAGCTTGGGGTGTGGGATTGGGGGGCACGTGGCCGGGCACAGTGCAAGCTGCAGGGGTGTTGGGGGGATGGGCCCTGGGACAGGCAAGCCGTGGGGCAACTCTGAGAGGTGCAGGGGTGGGGCGCTGGCGATGAGGTGTCAAGCCCGTGTCCACCTCTCTCTGCAGGCTGAGCGACGGCAGAGAATATTTATTCCAGGCTAAGGACGAGGTAAGTCCTGCCCGCTCCCTCCCCTGGGGGGTGCCCCACGCCAGCCCTGGACCCCCGCACAGTTCATGTGACCCCCGCTGACCCCCCCGTCTGGCTCCCCCCAGGCGGAGATGAGCACCTGGATGCGGGTGATCAACACCTCGGCGGCTGGTGCCCCCGCTCCCCAGTGGGACACAGAGGAGCCGCCCGCGGGGCCGGGCCGGGGCATGACGCGGGCCATGAGTATGCCACCCGTGCCGGCTGCCGAGGGCCCCGTCACCCTGCGCAGCAAGGAGGGCAAGGAGAGGGACCGCGAGAAACGCTTCAGCTTCTTCAAGAAGAACAAATAGGGGCCCCGGGGGGCAGGGGGGCTGCTGCTGCCGGGACTGCACCGCCCGGCTATTTAATCCATGGGACCGATGGAGGGACACGGGTAGGGCCTGCGGGGCTCCAGGCTCAGGGTGTAGGGCAGTGCGGGGCGGCTGCCGGGGGCTTGCTGGGAAGGGGTAGGGGGCAAAAGCTTGCAGGGCACGAGGCACAAGGTCCTGGGGGGTTGGGGCTGCCGAGCTGGGACGCAGCATGGCCGGGAGCACCGGGGACCTCTGGGAGAGCCACAAGGAGGGCTGGGAGGGGGTCTCTGCAGCCCCCCACCCCCTTTCCCATCCCAGGGGGGCTCGGCCTTGCCCTGGGCTCTCTCTTTCCAAGCTGGGGGGCCTGCCGACAACACGCAGCAGGGTTTGGGGGGGGGCGCCCGGCCTGGGCCTGGGGCGGAGGCTGGCTCAAGAGCTCGCTCTCCCCGTGCTGAGCTCTGCTGGCCTGGCACCCACCGGGGGGGTGAACCCACACCCGGCTATGACCTTGTGTTGCCCCCCCCCGCTTTGCCCCCCCAACCCCAGCTGATTTCCTTGGCCTCCGGCGGCCCCGGGACGTGACTTGTTTCTGATTTGTGCCTTCCTGCCACGAGCGCTTGCTAAAGCCCCCCGCCCCGGCGATGGCGGAGGAGAGAGCTGCCCCCTGCCCACCCACCCACCAGGGGGAGCCGCCCAGGGCGGGCGCATGGCAGCCCCTGCCTGGGCCCGAGGGCGCCGGGGCTGGCTCCCGTGTCGGCTCCGGCCCCGCGCGCCCCCTGAGCGTGTCCTGGTGATATTTCTGTGCTTGTGGGAAACATTATTCACGTGTTTGCAGTCGCACCTGTTCCGACTTTTGACAGAAACTCCAAAATAAAGAGTCTGTGTAAAGACACTGCTGCCTCCCTCCCTCCCTTCCTTCCTTCCACCCCCAGGGGAGGGCAGGGCAGGGCAGGGCCCAACACCTGGGAGCCCCCCACTGCAGGCCTCCATGCAAGCTGGAGCTGGGACTCGAACTCATGGCCGATGGGGTGCAGTCCTGGGCACCCCTCTGCCCCCTGCTGGCAGCCCCACGGGGTGTGCCATTGCCCCAGTAGAGGGACACCCACCAGGGTCCTAATGGTACAGTCCACTACCCCCATCCAGAACCCTAATGGCATGGTCCATTATCTCTGTTCCCCCCCATCCTGAATATTAGTGGCACAGTCCACTCCCTCTGTTCTCCCTATCCAGGACCCAGTGGGACAGTCCATTATCACTGGACACCCCCCACCCCCCGTCGTGAGATCCAAATGGCACAGTTCATTATCACTGCTCCCCATCCAGACATCCAAATGGTGCAGTCCATTATCACTGCCCTCCTATCCAGGGGCCCGATGGAACAGTCCATTATCACTGCCCCCCCATTCAGAGACCCAAATGGTGCAGTCCATTATCACTGCCCCCACCTATCCACAGTCTATTATCACTGTCCCCACCCTCCAAGGACCCAAATGGGACAGTCCATTATCACCGCCCCCTCATCCAGAGACCCAAATGGTGCAGTCTATTATCACTGCCCCCTCATTCACTCCCAAGCGACTCATCAAGTCCCCCCAGCAGAGCCATAGTGGAATAGCCCCAAGGAACAAACCGTTCTGTCTACTCCCCCCACCCCCGGTCCCAATGGAACACTCCCATTGTCCCGCTTGTCCAATCCCCGACCGCAGCGATGACGCCACCCCAGCCCGGCTGCAGAGTGGGGGGCGGGCTCACCCTGGGAACGCTCGACAGCCATTGGTCCTCAGTCTCCTTCCGGAACGTGATCAACAGGCGCCCCTAGCCAATGAAGAAGCGACGAGAGGGGTGGGCTCGGGCTGGGGCCGCGCTGCCACCGTCGCCGCCATTTTGTGTAGGCCGCGCTGAGGGGGAGGGGCTGTCGTCGCTGCTGCTGAGGTGAGGCCGGGCCTGGGGCCGGGGCCGTGGGGGGGGCCACGGGGGGCTGTGAGGGGGGGAGGGTAGCTGGGGGCAGTGGGCGCTGTGGGGGAGGGGGCCCCACCCACGTGCCTGCGGGCCCTGGCTCGGGGGGTCTCCCAGGGAGGGCCCGGGCTGTGCGGGGCGCGGGGCAGCGGCTGCCCTCGGCGGTGCTGCCCGGGGCGCGGATGGGGCGGGGGTTTGCAGTCGGCTCTCGCCGTTCATAGCGCCCCGCCAGCCGGGGCCGAAGGGGCCCGCGGAGGTCAGTCCAGCCCGCCCCCTGCTCCAAGCAGGGCCGGCCGCGGCTTTGTTGAGCCGGGCCCGAACACCGGAGGATGCGGACTGCGCCGCCTCCCTGGGGAGGGGTGCCGCCCGCGCCCCTCGAGGCCGGCCTGGCTTGTCGGAGGCGTCTGCTGCCGCCCGCGTCCAGCCCCGCGCGTCTTGGGGCCCGCTGGCACCGGGGACGTGCCCGGGTGCGGGGCCGGCTCCCCCGGGGGCCCAGGTGGTGTTGGAGGACACCCTCCACCTCGCCTCTCGGGGGTGCTCAGCGTCCCCGCCGGGCCGACCAGAGGAGCCGGGCACGCTCCGCTTCTGCTCTCTTGTTGTCGTTGTCGGCCGCCCCGAGCGTGTTGGGACGGGAGGCGTGCAAGCCAAGCCAGATAGGGTCCCCGTTAAATGCGGACCGTCTTTGTGGGTTTTTGCCGCTTTCTCCCACCGTTGATTCCCTGACGGCGTGGCGTGGTTCGATGTAGCTCGCAGCGAATGAGCTACCTGCGCAGGAAAAGGAACATCTGTCCCTGGCGCGTTGGCCAAGCAGGGCTGTGTGGGGCGGGGGCGTCCGTGTCAGTTTGCAGAGCTCAGGGAACACGGCCCTGGGGCGAGCGCTTCTCCTGAATGTCTCCCCCTCCCGCCAGGCCCCGCCGAGATGGTGAAGCTGTTCATCGGGAACCTGCCGCGGGAGGCGACGGAGCAGGAGATCCGGTCGCTGTTCGAGCAGTACGGGAAGGTGCTGGAATGCGACATCATCAAGAACTACGGCTTCGTGCACATCGAGGACAAGACGGCGGCCGAGGACGCCATCCGCAACCTGCACCACCACAAGCTGCACGGCGTCTGCATCAACGTGGAGGCCAGCAAGAACAAGAGCAAGGCCTCCACCAAGCTGCACGTGGGCAACATCAGCGCCACCTGCACCAACCTGGAGCTGCGGGCCAAGTTCGAGGAGTACGGCCCCGTCATCGAGTGCGACATCGTCAAGGAATATGCCTTTGTGCACATGGAGCGGGCTGAAGATGCTGTCGAGGCCATCCGGGGCCTCGACAACACCGAGTTCCAAGGTGACGCAGGGCAGGGCGGCCTCCGCTAGGACTAGGTAGCGCCAGGAACAGGTCAGCTGGAGGGGCCCAGTGGGCTTGGATGGACAGTGCCCTGGGCAGGGGGGGTTGCCAGAGCCTCGAACAAGCATGCAGGATTGTTTTGGAGAGGGGCTTGGGACCTGGAGGAATTAAGGTTTACTGTAGATGCTTTCAGCTCGGGCATGTGTTTCACTTCCCAGGCAGGCAAGGTCACTCTGCTTGTTCTCTACACGGGGTCTGGAGGGACTGGGAACAAGCTGTGCAGGTCCTCGCAGTTACTGCTTGGATGTACGAGGGGAACGAGAGGTACTGGCTGAGCTGCGCCAGGAGCAGGGCAGCATGGTCTGAGGTGCCCTGGGCTGCAGGCGGGGGAGGTGGGGAAGTCTAGGGTACCTAAGTGCCCTGCCTCCAGGAGTGGGTGGAGGTGGAGCCCTGCACTGTCCAGGAAGGCGGGAGCTGGAGAGCCTTCCCTTCAGGGGACCTGCAAGCAGCTTAGTTGGCCTCTTTCCCTGAGGGGTGAAGGTGGCCTGGAGCAGGCTGCTGCATTCGCTAGGAGGCTGGGCTTTGCCCGTCTTGAGAGACGTGTTCTCTACTCCGACGGTTCTGCAATCGCCTCACGAGGCAGTGGGGGGCAATTTGAGACTTTGGGGTGTTGTGCCCACTCCCCTTTAACTTGAAAGCAGGCAGCTGTTTGAATAAGAATCCTTTTATTAAAGATCACTCACCCTTGCTCCCCGCTGGAGCACTGAGGCCACGCTGTAGCCCCCCAGCACAGCCAGAGTGCACTGGATTTGCCCTCTTGCTTTCCCTGGACAGCCTAGAAGACTTGGCCAAGGCACTGCGTAACAGCCAGGGGGCCACCAGCAAGGTTTTTAAAATGTTCTGTGTCTGGTGCCTGTTCCAGACACCTTGAGGGAGGAAGCTGAGTGGAGGGGTGGGGGGGTGCAGCCTGGCCTATATAGCACATGGGCAACTGCCTGGTCACAGGAGCTATTGGTGGGGGGTGGCGTGCAGGACCACGTGGTGGCTGCAAGGCCTAAGGCAAGCCCTCTTTACCCAGGCAAGAAGGCCATGCTGCCTCTGAGGTCCCAGGGATGGCACCATGCTTCACTCAGCAGGTTCGTTGGATCCTTGCTTGCCTCCTGCCCGTGACCAGTGGGCCCAGGATTTTAATTTCTGTTTATAGGGGCCAGCACCAGGCAGCGGAGCCTGCCCGTGGGTTTATAGTAGAGCACTGAGTATGCTTGTTAGCTGCTGTGTGCTTAGCAGAGGTCTCTGTGTGTGTGCCCGAGTAGGTCAATGAATCTGGGGACTCGGTAGGTGTCTGGATTAACATGCACGGTATGGATCAGTGCCAGGCCGGCGCCTCATGCCAGCTGTCTCTATTCTGGTAGCGTAAGGGCCATGTGTGTACCGGTTCCAGCACTGAAGGCAAGGGTGCTGGTAGATGGCTGTGGCACCCATCCTTGGACATCATCTTGCATCTCCAGGGGGAAGCTGGACTCCATCTCAGGGCTAGAGAGGGCACTAAGGGTGACATGGGCTGGCCTGACCATAGAGTGGGGGGGTGGGGCTGTCTCACTTGGGAGGTCTGGGGCGGGATGTGCCAGGACCACTGTCTGCTGGTGCACTGGGTGTGGGGGGTGGGCACAGGGCTGCACCTGTCTTGTTAAGGAGTGACATCAGCTGCTGGCTTGGTGCATTACATCGTGGCCCGTGTGGTCTAGGGGAACCCCCCACAATATACAGGGGACTTGAACCTGGCGGGGGGCAGTGCTAGGGCAAGACAAGCGGAAGTGCCCAAGTTGTTTTGGGTATTCAGACTTGTTCAGAAGTGACTGTAGCAGCACGAAGTCCCTGTGGCGAGTGAATGCAGCCCCTCCTCCCCATGTAGAGGACATGGGCAGAGACAGCCCTGGGTGGGCTGCGTTCAGTAGTTTGCTACTTCAGGCTTCGTGTGCAGTGTGATCCAGACCTGCAGCCTCTCCCTGTTTGGCCTGCTCTCAGGCACGTAGTCCCTTTCCCTCTGGAGTACCTGGCAGTGTTACCTCAGCACTGGCTGCCACCTGGTCACTCCAGGTAAGTCTTCTGGGGTGGGAGGCTGCTTACCGCCCCGTGCAGGGAGGGAGGGAGCAGTGTCTCGAAGACGGGGTTCCTGCGTCTGAATGGGACCTGGAATCTCTGTCCCTGGGCCCCTCTTGTGGGGAGGGGGTGATCCCGGAGGGGCCAGTGCTGTGCTGTGAGAAGGAGCAGGCCACTCTGATTCAGTGTGGTGCAGCTGGAGGCTCCCCTCACTTCTGCGTCAGCGCGTGGCGATTGTTAAGCTGTGTTGCTGCGCAACCAGGCACTTGAGTGCATGTGACCTGCTGAAATTCTCTCAGGCTAGCCAGGGTTGTTGCTGCTGCCCAATTGAATGCGGCTTCAGGCCCGGAAGGTGCTTGTCCCCTCGCTCCTTCGGTGTCTGTCCTCAGTGTGATGAGCACCCTTGTGCCTTTCTGGAGGAAACTGCCAGAGCCACTCGGTGTGTAGCCTGTGATCTGAATTCTGCATGTCCAAATGTACTATTAAAGCGCCCTTTGCAGCCCCAGAGGTACAGCACATGCGAGCCAATGAGTAAGCCACCGCCTCTGCAAGGTAGGGCACACGCTCAGCCGGACAGGCAAGGATGACAGTAGCCCAAGGAGCTACCGTGGAGAGGTACCTATGTCACAGGGAAGGAGAGCAGAAAGGGCTGCCTGCTGTGGGCCCTGTGCTTACGCACCTGGATCCAAAAGGCTCAGCCTTCAGAGCAGCTCCCTCTGACTCAAAACCTTGCATCATTTCCCCTTGCTGAGCAGCGGCGATAGAAAACCACTCGTGCCCATGCCTGCGTGTAGCCCTGCGCTCCATGTCTGTCCCTCAGCTTCTGCAGCCTTTCAGAACAGGCTTCTGGAAGGTACAGAGGAGCCATCTCAGGACAAGCTTCCCCCTTCTGCCTTCTGATATTCCTTCCTGGGCTTGGGTGGCAGGCATGCAGTGCCTTTTGTCTAGCTGCTGTGTGGACCGCCAGGCATTGGCTTGCTGTGGGGAGATATCATCATGTGTCTCTGGCAGAAACAGGCTGGGCTGGGAACCCCCTTGGTAAGCGTGTTGCTAGCGGTCAGTGCTGTGTGGCTCCTGGTCTGTGCTGCAGGCCTGTTACCACGTGAGCCACAGGCTGTGCAGAGCCAGCCTGGGGCTTGCTACAACAGGGCTGCTCCTGTGGCTGCAACGGCGACTTGTCCCCTGGTGCTCTTGGGGTTGTGCACTTTTCATGCAGGTAAACCTCGATCCAGCAGAGAAGCCAGATGCTGCAGGACCTGCAACGTGAAGCCATCAGCTAGGCAGGATGCTGGTAGCCTAGAGACTAGACTAGCGGTTCCAGGGATAAGCCGTTGGCCTTGCTTTGATGTTTTTAATCTGATTTCTTGTGCTCTGTCTTTGTAACAGATTTTTGGGCTTCCCGTGTGGCGGCAGTTAATTTATAGCAACCCTTCTTGCGTCTGTTTCTTAAAGGCAAGCGGATGCGCGTGCAGTTGTCTACGAGCCGGCTCAGGACTGCGCCCGGGATGGGAGACAAGAGTGGCTGCTATCGGTGTGGGAAGGAAGGGCACTGGTCTAAAGAGTGTCCGGTCGACCGCCCGGGGCAGGTGCCTGACTTTACCGAGACCTATAACGAGCAGTACGGAGCAGTGCGCACTCCCTATCCCACGGGCTATGGGGAGACCATGTATTACGATGACGGGTACGGAGGAATGGTCGACTACTACAAGCGCTACCGCGTGCGCTCGGCCTACGATGCCTATGCAGAGCAGACCATGGCCCAATACTCCCAGTATGCCCAGTACTCCCAGGTGCAGCCCACGGCCATGGCCGCCGCCACCACAGCCATGGCCAGCCGCCTCCCCACCACCCTAGACCCTTACGATAGAGCTCTGCTGCCCACCCCGGGCGCGGCGGCGGCCGTCGCCGCAGCTGCCACCGCTGCCGCGGCAGCTGTGTCCTCCACCTATTACGCCCGGGATAGGAGCCCCCTGCGTCGCACGGCAGCCGCGGCCACCACCGTCGGAGAGGCGTACGCGTACGACCGGAACCAGCTGTCCCCAGCGTCGTCGGTCACGCGGGCGGCCTCCCTCTACGACGTGCAGCGGTTCGGGCGGGATCCGTACGCGGACAGGGCGCGGTACTCTGCGTTTTGAGCCGGAGGTGAGCGTGCTTTCAGGTGTGGTTCATAGATGTCTGTTCTGGGGCTCTGAGAACAGACGCAGCAGATTCTCTGCCTGCGTGTCACTTGTCAAGCATTGAAGCCTGGGTCTTAAAAGCCATAATGACATGCCGGGTCCTCTTAGGTCTAAGAAGGCACTGTCCAAGGCAGAGGTGTGGAGGCGAAGTGGGGTCGAACACAGACGTCCTGCCGGTTTCTGAGGTGCCTGTCAGCAGAGCTCTTGGTACACGGTGTGCGTAACGGGCAGGAGTGTACAAACTGGGGGCGGTGCTTTGTCTCCCTAGACTACCAGACAGCAGCAGCCATGGTGGGGAGGGTAGTCAGGCCAAGGGCACCCTGCTTCGTGCAGTTAAAAGCCTGTCAGCTTGTGCTTGGTTGGTCTGGCTGCTGAGGAGAGCCTGCCCCTCTTGGGAAGATGGCAGCAACGTTCATCCTGACCTCGGGCTCTGGCACACTGGTAGGGGGTTGCTTTGGGGCCCAGACTGCCGGGTTGCAAACAAGTTTCTCCTGGCTCTGACTTGCCAACTGCTGCTGAGCGTAGAACATGGGTGTAGCTTCCTTTGCACCATCGCCTTGTGCAGGCTGCAGCCTCCAACGGTAGCCTTTTACAAGTGGGGTGAGCTGACATAGTGCAGCGTGGAGGAGACGAGTGCACCCTGCGGTGAGCCCGCCAAGATCCTGGGGTGCTATCTTCCTGGCTCTCAGCACCCTAGATGCAGCGCAGTGCTTGCAAAATGCAGGCAGTCAGGGGCAGATCCTATAGCAGGAAAGACTGAGTGAGAGCTTGGGGGTGAGGGGGATCCTTGGCTGTGTCTAGCACAGACTGTGACCCTGCTGTGGCCACAGTGAGTTGCTGAAAGAAGCCCTGCACAACTCTCAGCTGATTTCCCTGAGGTCTGAGCATAGGCTGGGCTGCTTTTACAGTGCGTTAAAAGAGATTGCTTGTTTGCTGAGCCCAGCCCCTTCCCTTCCTGGGGCAAGTTAGGTGGGCGGGGGGCATGAAAAGGGCAGGATCCTGCTGGGCTGAAGCAACACTTTGAGGTCCAGCATGCACAGAGGTGCTGAGCCTTACGTGGGGTGGGGTCAGATTCTGAAAGGTGTTCTTCTGCCAGAATCCAACTGTAGGGCACTGTGGCTGTGGTTCAGGGAGAGACAGATCACCAGCCTCTAGAACAGGTTCCCAACCACCAGGCTGTAGCCTGATACCAGGCTGCAAAGGGTTGGCTGCTGGGCTGTAGCATGAGCCCCCTGCTTGGACCCCCATATGTCTGTCTGGACAGGCGGCTTCCTCCGTGTCAGCAGTCGCACATGGGATTAAAGCTGGGCGGCGGGGCAGCCCCAGGAGGGAGGCAGCTGGCTCTGCTGCTCCTGTGCCAGTCCGCAGCTTTATAAAAGAGGTTAGGAACCGCTACAATAGAAGAGCAGGGCTTTAAATCCTGCCCCCACCCCCTTTTTATTTTATTTTTTTTAAACCCTTTTTTTGTTTTAATTGCTAAAAAGCAGAACTTTTTCAAAGTGCCACGCTCCTGTCGACCCTCCAAGGGACTTGACTGGGGTCGCTTCAGCTCAGTCTCCTGGTAGGATTGAGATAGCTGATCCCTCAGGCAGAAGTTGCAAGCACAGGAAACCCCAAGCTGGGCCCAGCCAGGAGCAGCCGCAGAGGCACCAGATCTGTCTACAGTCCCTGGACGGTGCTGCGCCAGTCAGGCTAGGAAGGCAGGGTGAGGACTAGAAAGCCTGCTTTAGACCAGAGAGCGCCTCTTGCTTTTGGAGTAACTCTTCAGAGCGCAGCCTTTGATCAGCAAGGAGACAGTCAGACACCCATGTGCAAGCAGCTGGAGCCCTCTGAGGGTGCAGGGCAGCGTGACAGTCAGTGTGAGGTGTCTTTACTCGTCAGGGGAGCAAACGGGTTCAAGCAGAGAGTCGCTGCTGGGCCTCCCTCTGGCCAGGACCTAGGAGCAACCATGCTGTCTCATGAAGCCTGATTCCCTGCCTCCGTTGTGAACAACAGCCACGAACGCAGGAGCCTCTTTCCCGAGTATGCTTTTGCACTGATGTTGGCAGCTGTCAGGCAGCCACGTGCCCTCTCTGCACAGGAGACGCGAGCGTGTGTCAAGGCAGACCTCTGTCTCCGGGCCTCTGAACGAACTGTGCTTTTTATCTTTCAGGTAGGATATTTGCGGCTGGACGTCGGGGTTCCTGTTGCACATGAAATCTGTACCGTGCGCGTCGCACTGCGCTGGGCTGGGCTGCCAAGCGTGCCAGTCGCGTTTGCCTTTAACGGACATGCGTGTTCCTCCCTCCAGAACCTAGTGAAAGCAAACTGCTTAACTTCCCTCTCTTTATTTTTCAGGCGATGCTTTGATTAGTGTCAGTCCCCCCCCCCCCCTTTATTTCACTTCCTCTGGCAGCGCAGAGCCTTTCCTGCACCCAGAGCTACTACACTCCACCCGTAGCCTAGGTTTTGAGCTAGAGTAGCTGTAGTGCTAGCTTGCTTTTTGTTTCCCTTTGGGAGATGTGCTTGGAGGCTGCTGCCTCTAGGGCAGTCCAGTGCGTAGCTTCCCTTTCTGAAAGCATGTGTGTGCGTGTGTTTGTAAAGGTGACTAGTCCAGTCTTCCTCAGTACGAAGTGTTGTATCTGATGTGGCCTCGCGAAGCCGCCTCCTGTACTTCTGGCCTCTGATGTGGAGTTGTCTTTTCTACCCTGACCTTTTTTCTTTTTGGAGTATAAGCTGTGATTGCCCTTCCCTTGGGACTTGGGGGTGGGGGGTAGGTCTAGCAGCGTTTGATTGCCACTCCTTTTTTCCAGAAAAATAAATGCTTGTAACAGATGGACTGACATCTGTCTCTTGTGTAACCGGGGGGTTGGAGTGGGGGTGCATGCACCGGGTTTGGGCAGGGGTGGGAGGAACGGAGCAAAGCTCTCTCTCCCGATGCCTGGGGTGGCATGCATGAGAGGGCAGTTGAATGCGGCTTTGCACTCCTTCCCAAAAGTCTCCCATTGCCTGGAACCGGCCGTACTACAGCTGCTCAGCGGTGTTCCCTTAGAGATGATAAATGCTACACAGAGGGCTGAATCTGGGCAACCACCTCTGCTGGTGGGTGCTGAGCTTGGCTGGGGTTCTTCCTATGGCAGTGGGATTCCTGACCTGCACTTCTTTAGCCTTCTCTTACATTGCCCAATGGCCCTCAACTGCTGTATCTGCACCAGCCTGATCTCCACTGCTTCTGCCACCCTTAGTAACACTGTACAGTCTGACCGATCTGCCCCTGTAGTGCCAGAGCCTGTCCCTGCTGTGGTTGCCTGAGGGTACAGCCTGCTCTCCTGGCCTCCGAGTTACCTCTGCTAGGATCCCACCCTGCTCCCCAAGTTTTACGTTGCTGCTTTCCTCCTCTGCAGCCTCAGTGCTTCAAGAGTAAGTTGGAATTGAAATGCAAGTAGGCCTTGTGCAAGAGTGAGTCAGTGTGTGCGGGGGAGCGGGTTAGAGTTAACAGTACAGCATTCAGTCCATCCACAGACAGGGAGCTGGTGGGCTTTTATCAGGTGTGCACATCTAATCAAACACAGATAATGGGCAGCCAGGCTCTAAGCTCAGAGGGAGTTTAGCCTTTCATAGGCAGTGCAACCTACACAGGGCATGGTCTTTGTTCAGAGAGGAAAAAAAAGGAAAGCTATCCAGCAAGCGGTCAGTCATGTGCCACCGTCCTCTTATTTGCCTACTGCTTGCTTCTAGAAAGTCTGCGTTGTGAGGGGTAGTATGTGGTCAGACCCCTCCCTGTAAAGGGAAAGGAAGGCGTTCCGTGGTTAAACTCCTCCTGAAAAGGGACAGCCCAGCTACAAGGCTCTTCGTGATGTTTTGGCACCAGTTCCGGCCTTCCTCCACTGGTAAAGGCAAGGTCAGAGCCCAGGGCTGCAGCTGTAAACTGACACTGGAAGAGAGAGCAGGTAAACAGCAAGGAGGATTCTTTGGCTTGGCTCTGGAGTGCACGGCTTTGGTAGAGGCTCAGGGTCGAGGACCACCGGCAGTGCTGACATGAACTGGCCTGGCCTCCCTTTTTGTGATGGCACCAGCTTTTCACATCATTAGGATGCTGTGGTACTACTGGCCACTTCCTCCTGGGCCCCAGCAGCCACCTGTCAAGACTGGCTTGCGCAGTTCTACGCACCAGGCACATGGTGGGCAAAAGGACTTTTTTTACATTTGTGGAATTCACTGCTACAGCTGGCAAGGGGCTGCATGAACCCAGTACCTAGTGGATGGCAGGGAGGTACCCAGCTCTGTGCCATCCACACCTGCCAGTGTCAGGACTGGATGGACCATTGGTCTGACCCAGGATGACATTTTTGTTCTTAACAGAATGTCATGATTTAAGGTGGCTTGAAAACCAGATACTTCATCATTTCCTAAACCCAGATTAAGAGGATGGGCCTGTTTCTTTAGAACACACTTCTGAACTACCAAGTCACCCAAGGCAAGGAACAGAGACCGCAGGACAAAGGGGATGTTTCGGATATTTTAATAAACACTCCACCAACAGCAAGCTCTGCACCTTAGGCATGAGAAATGCAAAGTTCACCATGCATTACTACTAATAGAAACCTACCCCCCCCCCCAAGAAAAACCTAGTCAGAAAGCTAACTACACTACATTTAGCCTCGCTAAAACTGGCCAAGATTTTTTATTGATCCAAAAAAACAAACAAACAAAAAAACAAACAAACACTATCATTAAAGGACCAGACAAACAGCAGCCTTGGAGTAGAGTCCGTCCAAAAGTCAAGCCATTTTTTTTTTTTAATGTAAATGACCGATTTAAAGCTAAACAAAGTTGTAATTCTCATCTTGCAAGCTCTTCACTCCCGCATCTGAGTCTTTGTAATCAATACAGGAGAAACCGTACCGGGGCTTAAGACATTGGAGACGGATCGTTTCATGGAGGAGGATCCAACTTGACCTAATGAGTCTCTATGACAGAATCCGCATATTTCCTGGATGCAAAGACCATTTAATCAAAGTCGAAACTGTTTTATTCCTTCCCCCTGCCTCGCGTAACAGCTTGGACTAATTTTTGAAGTGCGTTTTAAGAAATCATTGAGCGGGTGCTATAGCAAGCCCTTAAGCCTGCCAGAAATCTAAGGAACAATGTGTATATAATTAGATTAGCAAAAGCTTAAGGGTGACAACAGCTCAGGCTCTTGTGCACCCAGACCAACTGAGATGTCAGACACAAATGCCTTAGTGGTACCAAAAAATGAATAACTTTTTGGGGAAAGCTGAGGTAGCTCCAACGTTTGTCCATCTAGAAACAGCCCCTTCCTTCTGACCCGGTTATGGAGGCAGGCAGCGATGAGGGGAGTCAATTCTGGCTCTGGGGCAGCAGTTCAGTAACAGCAAATGTGAATCCTTTGCTATTTTTGGGGGGTGGGGGGGGGAAAAAGAGGCCAAGTCCTTGCCACTCATGAGCCCAAGAGGCCCAGGGAATATGGCTAGCAGCCTCCCAGGGGCTCAGTGAAGGATGTGCTGCCCAACACCATTCTAGTCCCTGCAGCTGCTGCCCCAGGGCAGCCAGATATAGTGGCTGGAAGATCCTGGGAAATGAGATGTCACCCCTCGCACCCCAGACATGGGGACAGAGGGAAGATGCTGTATGTCCTGGCTTGTGCCAAGGAGAGCCCAAGGGCAGGAGGCACGAGTGAGGCAGACGGAACACCCCCAGTGTCCAGCCCCATATCTACCACCCCAGCACAGGCCCTCCCCTGGTATGCCCGTCCACCCTGCACTCCACTCATCTGCTCTCCCTGCCCCCTCACGGGTGTCCAACCCCGGTTCTAGGCCGCCCATTCCTTTGCTACACGCCATCCTGGAGCTGTACAGCTGGTCCCTACTTCCTCTGCTCCATCCTCAGACCGATTGCACACTCCACCCTAATCTAACTCGTGCTGTCAGAAATTCAACTTCCTGGGTAACGGCACAGTCCACAGGAGCCCTGCTCGAGGTACAGCATGCCAGGCAGGGACTCGGGCCTCTGAAACAGGGATTTGCCCCCTACCAGGAAAGTACTACAACAGGGATGACGCTGCTCTGCCCCAACCATGAGCGCTCGGGGCCAGGAACCTCTTAGTCTATTAAGCTGCATGATGCAGTACTGAAGAACACAGCCCTGGCCCCAACCCCTCTGCTCCTCCTCCTGGGGTGTTGGTGACCCCACATCCACCCATCGGTGGATGCGCGTGGTAAAGCCGGGGTCCACCTTTAGCATCAAGGTGATGCCAAAGAAGAGCATTAATAAACAATCCCTGAAACCGCTTAGTGGAAAGAAGAAAAAACACGCCAGACAGCCGTTTCTAAACTGTAAAGAGCCCAGCATTTTATTCAGTCATACAAAAACTCGCTCCTTTCTGATAGATCGAGTCTAACACCGCGCCTAATGCAAACTTAACACGGGTGAGAAAAGAAAAAGAAAGAAAGGGTTTTCTCCACATTACATAAAAGAACACTGTTCAGAGACAGCGCAATTGCTCGGGTTATAAAAACAATTCGGAGCAATAAATCAGACAATCCCAGCTATTGGGAATCCTGCCTGAGAGGAGACTGCAGGTTACTAATAGGGCCTGAAGGCGAAGCGACAGGAGTCGTGAGCAAACAAAAATAATAATAAAAAGTTATTTTCACGGACGCCCTGGCACTCTTAACACTACGGAGCCAGAAGGAATCCCGCGGCTGAGGCTTTGGCCTGGGAAAGCCCGCGGCACGGAACTTCTTCTTGAAGTCGCATTGTAAAAACTCAACGAAAAAAGGCAGCTGAAAAATCCACCTCCCCGCCCCCGCCTCTCCCCACCCAGAGTAAAGGCCTGGAGAATGCCGACTGCAGCCGCAAGTTCCAGGGAGCCCTTGTGCTCCCGCCTGGACCCGACACCGAAACCTTGAACCGAGTGACACGAGGGAGCAGAGCCAAAATAACAGCCTGTTGTGACCCCTGAGAGAGCGCGGGAGGGAAAGAAACGCAGCGAGTCTCAATGAGCATAGAACCGAGCGCGCGCCAGCCTAGCAAAGACGCAGATTGGCTTGACACTAAGAGCGTCCCAGCGGGGAATGTTTAACCGGTGCTACTGCCCCACCTGGGACGGGGACCCCACCTCCTACAGGCGGCGCTGGTAACTAGACTGCAGCCTGGCACTGGGCATATAATCGCCATAGCCGCCCGAGTAGCGGGCGTAATCGGAATGCGCTTCTGGAAGGCGGCGATAATCCATCGGGGACCTGGTGGGTGAACGACGGTACCCGAGCGGCGAGTCTGCTAAACGACGGTAATCTGATAGGTCAGATAAACGGCGGTCAGAACCGTACCTGGTCGAGAAAAGAGACAGGTGATGAATAAAACACAAGGGTTAGGACAGCGCCCGCTTGGCATCCCTGGGGCGAGGACGGCAGCCACACAGCCCAAGCGCTAGCTCATCTGGCCAGCAAGACCCCGGCGGCTAGGCAGCGCTTTCCAGAGCAGCTCCCCAAGTCGCTGTCTCATTTCAGAGAGGGACAGTTCGCTCCAGGGACATGGGCAGCTCAAAACCAATCTTCCCAGCACATGAGGAAACAAGTGCTGTGGCTTCCCTAAGCCAGCCTGGCCCCCTTCCCTGCTTTCAACACAGACAGCAAGGAGACCCCAGCTGAGCTCAGAGAGGGGGAATCGGGGCACCAGGCCTTTTAGCTCCAGAGCACTGGTTTAAAACCAATCCAGGTCAGTGGCAACGGTCTCCTCCCATTCCCAGAGAGGCATCTAAGTTATGCCACCACCCAGACGTGCAGGGATTGAGTCCTTTGATTGTAGTCTCCAACGCCAGAGCATATGAGGCAACAGAATACCCGCTGGACTACCCCCCCGCAGGGGGCTGGCGGAGCAGAAAGCCAGTCTGTCAGTGTAACCAATCAGTTAAGTAATGCCTCCCCCCACCCCCCGCAGCGTTTCCATGACAGCAGGTTAATTTAGCCCATCAGCAGGGCAGTGTGTTCTCAGAGGCGGAGGCCTGTCCGCATCTGGCTGTCTGCAGGGCCCCAAACTGCACGTGGCAACGCCCGGGCAGGTGCTATACACGTGCCGGGCACTGCCCCCAGCTCAGCTGCATACCTTTTAGCCATGGCGGCCGACTTCTTGTAAGGGTCATCGTAGCCAGCGTTCCGCGGCGGGGAGAGGCGGGTGCGCTCATATGGTGGGGCGGCGCCAGCAGCCTGAGACACCCCCAGGTATGCGTTTGCCTGCTGCCCGTCGTACGCAGACATGGCCTGGGCTCTGTAGGTAGCTGCCATGGGGACAGAGGCAGACTGCTGTGCCACGTATGAGGCGGCCACCGAGTTCGATGCCTGGGCTCTGTAGGAAGCGCTCAGGGAAGCGGAGGCCTGTGCCTTGTAGGAGTCGTTGGTGTATGAGGCCGCAAGAGTGGCGGCAGCGGCAGACTGGGCGCCATAGGCAGCTGAGAGCGCAGCAGAAGGCTGGGTACCGTAGGAGGCTTGGAGGCTGGCAGCAGATTGAGCGTTGTAGGAGGCCGGGAGGCTGGCAGCAGGCTGGGTGCCGTAGGAGGCTGAGAGTGCAGCTGTGGGCTGGGCCCCATAGGAGGCCGAGTGGCCGGCCACAGCCTGGGCACCGTAAGGGGCTGAGTGGCCAGCCACAGCCTGGGCTCCATAGGAGGCATGTGTGGCCACGGGCTGGGCTCCATAGGAGGCCGACAGCGCAGCTCCAGGCTGGGTGCCATAGGAGGCTGAATGGCCATCCATAGGCTGGGCGCCATAGGAGGCTGAATGGCCAGCCACAGGCTGGGCGCCATAGGAGGCTGCGTGCGTGGCCACCGCCTGTGCCCCATAGGAGGCTGAGTGGCCTGCCACTGGCTGGGCCCCATAGGCAGCCGCATGTGTGGCTGTGGGCTGAGTGCCATAGGAGGCTGCGTAGCCAGCTGTGGGCTGGGCTCCATAGGAGGCGGTGTGTGTGGCCGCAGCCTGGGCGCCGTAGGATGACGCCAGGGTTGCTGCTGACTGGGCCCCATAAGAGGCTAGCTGGGAGGCGGCAGGCTGGGCGCTGTAGGGGGTGGCAGCCTGGGCACCGTAGGATGTGAGCGAGGCGGCCGTGGACGGCGTGCTGGAAGCACCCATCGCGACCGAGGACTGGTTTCTGTAGGCGTTTCCCAGCGAGGCTGAGGGCTGGGCCCTGTATGCTGCAGCCTGCCCAGTTGTGGGCTGGGGTCTGTAAGACATGCCCAGCGACACCGAGGGCTGGGCCCGGTATGTTGCGCCCAGGGAAGCAGATGGCTGGGCCCGGTAAGACGCTGGCTGCGCCGTCATGGGCAGCGAAACATTCGCGAAGCCAGCTCTCGTTGGCGACCGCCGGATGGGGCTTCTGTCCCTCCCGAAGTAGGAGGGGGATGTGGGCCGCCCCTGGGAGTCGAAAGTGGAGCTGTTGGCGCCAAAGCGCTGTTGGTAGTTGTAGAGCGCAGACCCGGGATACCCTGCGGGGGTCGATGTAAAGGCGGGGTCACCAGGCCGCCGTGGGTCCAGGCCTTCAATCTTGGGCTGGAACTTGTCCCTAAAGTCCATGCCCACTCTCTTGTTCTTGTCCAACACGGCACCCACCTGTGGGTTCAGCCCGGCCCCCTTCTTCTGCACGTTGGTGGAGAGCTCCACATTGACTCTTCTTCCTTTCACCTCCTTTCCATTGAGGTTTTCGATGGCAACCTTTGCATCAGCTTCGTTCTCCATGTGAACAAATGCATAGTCTGATAAAGCAGCAGACAGAGGGTTATCAGTGAGGGAGAAAAGACAGGTTATTACAGGATCCAACATGCCCCGAGGCACGCGCCTCTCTCTCTCCGCGCTCCTCCGTCTGCAACACCTCGGCCCCCCAGCCAGCAGGAGGAGTTAAGGCCACAGGAAAAGCCAGCTGCTGCTACAGGACCACGTCGCTGAGACATTCACATCCCAACCCCAACCCCAGCGATACCCGCCAGCACGTCTGTCACTGCACAGTCCGCAAACGACCGCGTGCTACCAACGGAGGCGTTGCTGTTCCCCTACCGGACACCCACCAGCTGCTGGAGGCTGTTTGTGAGGCCCGCAGCAATTCCCAGCTGCTGCAGCTCAGGTCCGATTTTACTCCCTGAGCACAAGCCACCAATCACTCTAATCTAGGCTCGCAAACGTGGGAAGCCACTATGTTTGACACTGAGCAGGAGTAGGGGGATGTGCATCCAGCGGAAAACCTATCAGCTCCACAGACCTACAGCCCTCTTGCACCCGAGGTCCACGGACCAGACCCCATTGGCATCAGGATTCTTACACCCCATGGGACATGGCAACCCTGGACACACAAGGTGCTTCCGATCAGAAAGGTTCCCAACACCTTAGCTGTGTAGTCGGGGGACCCAAATTGGTGCCTGAATGAACACTGCCCAGAGCAGAAAGCTGAGCTTGTCTGCCCTTGACTACATTAAGTGCTCTGTCTGCTCAGCAGTGAGACTGCAACCCCCCTGGCAACAGCACCCCACCTCCTGTGTCCATGTCCATGGCCACTGCCACCCTGGTGCAGCCTACGAGTCCCAGCACTCGAGACCAAGCTGCTGTGGTCAATGAAAGTAAAGGGAATTCTACGGTCTGCAGCCCTGCACTGCCAGACACCCACATACACAGCCACCTCGTGGAGTGCCACGCAACGACCGGCCTGACTGCTCTAGTGCTTCCCTGCTTGCCACCCGTGGCATTCCTGGGACACGGCTCCATTCTCCCTGACGCTGTCATGACCCAAGGAGGGAAGCCCAAATCCGCAGGACATCACAGCAACCAACAGTGCCTGCAAGGGATGGCAGTCTCCACAAGCCCAGCCGGACCGGGCCCTGCTACTCCTCCCACGCAGGCCAGTCTAAGGAGACTGATGTGTTCCAGCTCTTTCATTCTGGGAAGGGAGAGAGTAGCAATCGCTGCTGGCATTTTCACTTCCCGAAGCCAGGACCAGCCACCCTGCACAGGAACTCTCACCCCAGGACTTGAGTGCACCGGAGGAAGCCCTTCTCAGGCATCCTCTGGGCTGAGAAGCGCAGAAGGACCATGGTAAGCCTGCTGTTTCAGCGCCCCATCTGCTTCATGAGCAGACGAGCCCAAAGATGGCAGCAGCCGAACAAGGGGCTGAAGCCATACTGCCTCCACCCCCTACTGCTCTGAGACCATCTCTTGCCCTCCCTGCTGCCCAGACCTCTTGCCAAGGTCCCCATCAGGCTAGGCCAGCTTCCAGTGAGCCAGGCAGCTACGCAGCAAAGGCACCCTACTGCTCAGGCAGGGGGCTCCAGGCTTGCCTGGCTGTCGGGAAGCTGCCAGACTCTGTGCCCGGGATCTCCGAGCGCATCCATGCTAGGAAATGGGGCCTGAGCTAGGGGAGCCATCTCCCAAAGCCCCTTCTGGAGCGGAGCGAGGAGGCCGCTTGCCCTGAGGAAGAAGAGAAGGTATTGAGATTACGGGAGGAGGGAGGCTGGCTGCACGGTGCTCCGTAGAGGTGAATTCAAGTGGCAGCGAGGCGCTAGGAGGAAACGTTAACGTGTCACAGAAGGAGAAAGCACGGAAAGGAGGTGAAAGAAAAGGTAGATGTAAAAGGCGGGGAGAAGAGAGGACAGGACAGGGCCACAGAGGCCTGCTGCTACCCCTGTGCTAGGCTCAGTGGATGGGCCCGCTCCCAGGACCCCGCTCACACCCCCAGCACTGCGCTAAGGGGATGTGGCCAGCACCGCAAAGGTGGGTTCAGCGCCAGGCGTGCAGGTCAGGGAGGGATGGCTGGGCTGGGAGGAAGAGGTAGCCCCCACATCACAATTCACGGTGGGTCGGCACAGCCCCTGGCAGGTGTCTCTGCCTCACCCCCCCACGAGAGCTCTTCCCTTGGCTGTGCTGGCAGTCATTGAGCAAAGGGCTGTCTAAAGCCAGCAGGCATGTTCTATACAGTGCTGGTTCCTGTCTCGGGGGCACCCCCGCTGCCCACCACACACCCGTAAGTCCCCAATAAGGACGGAGGTAACGTCCGTCTCCAGCAGTTCGGCTCAACACTGGTGAGTGCAACACCGGGTCTAGGATGTTAGGAGGCGACGCAGGGCACGCGGGGCCTTCTCACTAGCTAGGCCCTGCAGGAAGCACGGGTACCTCTGATGGGGGCTCGCTGGAGATCCCCATTGTACGGGTGCAGCGAGGAGATCACATGCGAAACTTTGGGGCCAGCCCTGCCCTTGCAAGCCCCAGCTCCAGGCCCGCAGCCCAGAGTCGCCAGCAGTGCCATTTAATGCCACTGGTGACACCAGTATCGCTTGGGGACGCCCAGGGCCTACAGCAGCAGCCAGTCTCTGGCAAAGGCCCCACATGACAGACGCCGTCGGTCTGGGGTCATTTCCCACCACAAGCCTCCCCACAGCTGTGTGCTCCCCCCTCCCCCGCATCCTTCCTGCGCAGTTGGGAGGAAGGAGCTGTAATCTTCCTCTTCCCCTGCCTCCCACGCACTTCTCCTAGCAATTACCAGTCTCTGTAGCTCTTCTCCCCCACTATTATCAGCATCCTCCTCTCCTACCGGAGAGGACATGCTCGCACCACTTTCGGGTCCCATTTCACCAGAGGCCCACACAGAAGGGGAAAACTCCCAGCTTTAGGAGAACGAGCCCAGGCTGAGGAAGACCCATCTCTGGAGAAGTGGGGTGGGATGGGAAAACAGCAGTTGAAAGACCCCCTGCAGGTTAAAACAGGTGAGGTAGGAAGGGGTGTTAGGTGTTGGTATCGCACCAATGCCTGTGAGAGCCCCCGTATCGCCCTGCCTGCGTGGGAGCAGGGCACTGCCCTTGGGAAGGACAGGGTTGCAAGGTAACCCTGTCCCTAGTAAGGCCAGGACCCCACAGGTAAGGGAAGGGGCCCCTGTCCAAGCCGGGCGTAGCGGAGGGTTTAGGTCCCTGCTGGCAAGATTTGTACAGATGACAGGACTGCCGTATGCCACAGGGGTAGGAGCAGGATACCTGGGGCACCCCCAAGAGATATCAGTACCCCGGAGAATGGAAGAGGCAGGGGCAGGGGCGTGTAGGGGGCAACCCATGGAGGGCTGGTACCTCCTCTGCCTCGTGTTCGCCGCACGCTGTACTGACAAAGGAGGCTGGGGTCCTGACCCCAGGGCCAGAGATCTCGCATACAGGTCAGCTCGCCTGCCCCTTGCTATGGGAGGGGGGGGAGGTTGTCTCACCCCAGGGGACACGTTACCTTCGACCCTGTTGTACTTCCACAGCAGTTGGGGGGAGGAGTCCCAGCCAGGAGTGCTGGCAGGGGTACCCTTGCCGCCTCTCACTCTTCCCACAGCAGTTTGGGGGGAAGGGGAGGGGAGGGTCCCAGATCAGGGGGTGCCATACTTTGGACTACACTGCACCCCCATAGCAATTCATGGGCAGGACAGGGGTCCCCCAGCCCAGGGAGTGTGGTACCTTGGACCACGTCGCACTCCCAGAGGGGCTGGGGGGGCGGAAATCACAGCCTGCATGACGTGGTACCTTTGATACCCCCGACCTTCGCGCGTCGTTCTGAGGGGGGAAGAGGGCTCCCAGCCGGGCTGGCCGGGGGCTTTCGACCACACCATGCTGGCACAGTGGTTCAGAGGAGGGGGAGGTCCCAGCTTGGGGGGGGGGGGGGTACCTTTCACCTGATTGCATACACACACAGCAGCTTGTGGAGGGGCGCGGGGGGGGGGGGGGGGGTGTGCAGGACCTTTCACCCCATTGCTCTTGCACAGTGAGGGGGGAGGATGGGGGGTCCCCAGCCAGGGGGCAGGTGCAATACCTCCGCCCCCATCGCACTCCCCAGGTCACTGGGGAGGGAAGGGGGGTCCTGCCGGTGGGGGCTGGACCCCGTGACCCCGCTGCACTCGCACTAAGGCTCGGGGGGGGGGGACCTTTGACCCCATCGCAGTCATGGAGTTGGGGGGGTAGCCCCCTTGACTGACCCCGTTGCAGTTTGGGGGCTCCCAACCAGGAGGCACGGCGACCCCTCCACACTTACGGGGGGGGGTGTTCCTCTGACCCCGCTTTTGGGGGGAGAATCCCGCCTTTGAGCCTGACCCCAGCGCACTCGCAAGGCAGTGTGGGGAGGGGTCTGCCGCCGCCGCACGCCCACGGCGGGGGGAAGGGGGAGGGAGGCCGGCAGGCGCTCGGGGTGGCGGGTACCTTTGACGACGTCGCACTCGACCACGGGCCCGTACTGCTGGAAGAGCGTGCGCAGCTCCCCGCTGGTGCAGGCGGCCGAGACGTTGCCCACGAAGATCTTGCAGGTGTGCGTGGGGCGCGGGCGCGACGGCTCCACCACGACGCGGCGGCCGTGCAGCTGGTGGCCGTTGAGCTGCGCGATGGCGCGGGCGGCGGCCGCCTCGTCGCGCAGGTGCACGAAGGCGAACTGCTTCATGAGCGCCACGCCCAGCACGGGCCCCGCCGCGCCCGCGAACAGCTCGGTCAGCTCCTCGGACGTCGCCTCCTCGGGCACGTTGCCCACGAAGAGCTTCACGCCGGGACGCATGGCCGCGGCCCGCCTCAGCCCTCGCAAGATGGCGGCGCCTTTCCCCTCCCCCTTCTCTCCCGCCGGCGCGCCGAGCCCCCGACTGCGCCTGCGCAGCGCCTGCGCACTGAGGGGAGGGGCCCGCGCCGCCGCCCCGCGCCTGCGCACTCCGGCGCCGCTTCGCGCTTGCGCAACCTAGCCCCTCCCTCTCGCGCCAGCGACTCAACGGTCCCTGGGTGGAGCCCACCGAGGAAAAAAAATTAATGAAGGGGAAGATTAGAGCGCATGCGCCAGCTCCCCAATGGCGCGGAGCGGAACTACTGCAACAAGCCCCTTCAAGGGATGAGCCACGCCCACTCTTAAAGGGTCCGCAGCGCGGTCTAAGGAATAGGGAGCAAGCCCCAAATCCCGACTGCCCCAACCCAGACCTCCCCCCGCCAGTGCAGGGAGAGGGGGCCCGGGGGGGGTGAGAGGAAGCCCCTGCACCGTGCCTCAGTTTCCCCGCCCGGCCACTAAGTGACCCGCCAATGGAAGCAGGACAGGGAGGGGCGGCAGTGACATTGGTTTTATTCACCCAGAGCCCCCAGGCTCTGAGGTTAGTGCAAAAAGAGGCGCTGGGGAGTGCCCCGAGAGTTGCAAGTCCCTTCAGCAAAGCAGCAGCAGAGAAAGCGAGGCGGGAGCCAGGCCACGGGCTCGGAGCGAAGGGCAGGATTCAGGAACGGAGGATTTGGTCAGGGGTTGAGAGAAGGACCCAAGCGCCCCTCTCCAGCCCAGCCCCACAGCTGGTGCCCAGCGAGTTTGGGATGGACGGACAGATGCGCGGTGCAGACACGATGGCCGGGACCCTAGAGGTGCGGGGCCGGCTGCCCGGGCACCCTCCTGCCCGGCCCTGCCAGTGGGCGGTCCCGCTCCTCCCAGATGGTAACGCCGTCACAGGCGCAGATCTGCTTGGGGTTCTCGAAGAGCCCGGCGGAACAGGCGATGATGCCGCAGGCCAGCCTGGAGGGGAGAACGGGACAGGAGTTGGCTGACACGCATGCTCTGCTGATAGCCCAGACCCCCGGCACCCAGCTCCCAAGCAAAAGCAGCGTCCTGATGGTCAGGCCCACGCCCTCCCCTCCCGCAGGCTGAGTGCCCCCTGAACCTGGCACCGTCCGCCCAGCTCCTCACCTCTCGCCCGAGTTGCCAGTGACTTTGGAGAGCGGGTGGGCACCACGGCCCAGGTCGTCCTCGCCTGCGTCCACCACCAGCGAGCGTCCAATGATGTCCCAGACCTAGTGCAGGGCATGGCTGTCAGCATCCCTGGCATGTCTCCTCCTCCCACCCCAACCCTAGCCTGTGTCCTAGAGCCAGGGGTGGCAGCACCAGCCCTCCGGGGAACCCCCACTAGGTTCACTCAGCAAGGAAACCACTGGGAAGGTGAACGAGAGGGGACCCAGTGGTGTGCGCAGGAATCCCCAGGGAACTCTTTGCCTGTGGGACTCACCCCCCTATTTCTTACCCAAGGGACATCGTGCCCAGCCTCAAGCTGCATCGTGTCTGGGGGGCACAATGCCTCTGCCAGGGACAGGAGATCATGGGCTTGTGGGCTCAGATCTCCTGGGAAATGGCAGGACAGGCAATCCCCAGAGCTGGGGAAGGGGCTGGGCCTACAAATCCCAGGTTGCAGCCCCTGCAAGGTGGGGGGCAGAGAGGAGGACCCCAGAAGGCCACAGCCCCCTCACCTTCAGGCGGGCATCTTCCAGGCGGAAGGTGGCTCTGCCGTCATTGTCAGCCAGCACGTTCCCCAGGTCCCCGAGGTGCTGGGAAGGAAGGGGCCAGACTCTGGCATCAAGCTTACCTGGACAGGTGCCCTGCGCAGGGAGCCGGCTGGGATCTTCCAGCCCCTCCTGCCTGGACATGGCGTCCCCTGCTAGCTGCCCCCCACCCTGCCCCACATACCCGCCCTTGCTTGCGAGTGAAGCACTCACCCTGTGCTCATCCAGCGGGCCCCCATGACACTCCGCCTCTGGGTTGAAGTGTTCCCCACAGCTGTTGAGCAGAGGGAGGAGGCGAGCGTGGGGTGGGTGCTGATCACGGGGACACGGCTGGCAGGTAGGGGGGCAGGCTGATGAGGACAACCCCCTGTATATGGTACGAGCACTGGGCACCACCTCACCTATCACAGGAGCTGGTCATGTCCCCGAACTCATGGACATGGAGTCCATGGGGGCCCGGTGCCAGCCCGTCGATGGTCCCCTCGATGAGGCACTTCTCCTGCGACACCTGCAGGAACCGCACCACTCCCTGCACCAGGCTGGGCCCTGCCATCATGGCCACCGCTGCCCCCAGGTTCTCTAGGGGAGGCGGCAAAGTCAGGGGTTGGCGGCCGCAGTCCTGGTCACGTCACTTAGCCCGCATTGTATCCCTTGGGGAAGTGTGGGGATCGCAAGGGTCACGGGGAAGCGCCAGGCGGGGCCAGCGTCCTGGCCCCTTGCCTCCCGTACCCCATGGTACTCACGAGTCATGCTGCCCCCCATGCCCTTGAGCACGGCCCGGCGCCCTGAGCTCTCCAGCAGCTCTTTGACCTGCTCGGCCCCCAGGCTGGTCTCCAGCAACACACTCTGCGTGTCCAGGCGCACATCCAGCACCCGCAGGCCTGCGGGGAAGAGCCGGAGGTGGGGGTGAGAGCGGCGGAGGGCCTGCGGCAGGGTCGGGGGCGGTGGGGGGGCACGTCCTCACCTGGGACCCCCTGTAATGAGGCGCCGATGGCGTCCACGCACCCCTGGCAGCTCATCTGCACGGTGAACTCCAGCTGCGGAGGAGGGCGGGGAGGTCAGGCCCAACCCAGGCAGGCCGGCCTGGAGTACACCCTTGGGTGCAGGGAGGGACACCCCCCAGGCTGACCCCACACCTAGGGAAGGGGTAATGCACCCGCTTCCGACCCTGCCCCCGCCCTGGGGCAGCCACCGCCCCTGCCCGGGGCAGGAGTGGTGCCCCCCCAGCACGGGTCAGGATCAAGGCCCCTCAATACACAGCAGGATACTGCCCCACCCGGGGCAAAACTGGTGCCCCCCCCACACCCTGGGGCAGGAACAGAAGCAGGACACCTCCCACACCCCTATGGGGCAGGAGTGGTGCCCCCCCCGCCAAACCGGGACAGCATCAACCCCCCCCCGGGGCAGGAGCGGTGCCCCCACCCCCAGTCCGGGGCTGCTCCCCGCCCAACCGGGCACGGAGCACTGCGACCCCCAATTCGGGGCAGGATCAAGCCCCACCCCCACGCAGGGCAGCAGTACCGCCCCCCCGGCTACAGGCCGAGGGGCGGTCACTCCTCACCCGGCAGCTCGAGCCCTCCCCCCCGGGCCCCGCCGCCATGCCTCCCTCCCTCCCCAGAGCGGCGCCGCCCGGACCGCTTTCGGGGACGCACTTCCGGCCGCCCGGAACCTCTCGCCCGCGGGCGCGGCGCCCGGCCGGACCCGCCCCGAGCCACTTCCGGCGCGCGGTTGCCATGGACACGGGCGCTCCGCGACGCTCGCCGGGCCCAGCTCGGCCCTGACGGGGGCGCTCGGAGCCGAGCCCATGGCGGGGGCGCCGGGGGAGGCGGCGGCGCCGGCGGCGCGGCTGCAGCAGCTGTACCGGGGGCTCCTGGCGCCGCTGCGCCTGGCCCCCGCGCCGCCCGGCCCCGCGCCGCCCGCCGGCCCCGCGCCCCCCGCCGCCCCGCCGCCCGGGGGGCTGGAGGCGGAGCTGTGGCGGCGCCTGGCGGCGGTGCGCGGGGAGGCGGCCGGGCCGGCGCGGCAGGCGCTGGCGGCGCTGGTGCTGGCCGAGGCGGGGCGGGCCTGGGCCGAGGCGGGCGCGGCGCCCCCGGAGCCGGCGCTGAGCCCCGCGCAGAACCGGGCGCTGCGGCACCGCCTGGCGCGCTACCTGGGGCTGGCGGCCCGGCGCCTCCTGGGCCACTACCTGCGGCGGGCGGCCCCGCGGCCCCGGCCCGCGCTCCCCGAGGCCGCCCGGCTCCAGGCGCTGGCCGCGCAGCTGGCCCTGGACTGCGCCCGCCTGCTGGACGCCCGTGCCGTGCGGCACCGCCTCGTCACCCACCTGAGGGCCTCCCGGGCCCGCCACGGCCGGCCGGACCGGGGCCGGGCAGCCCCCACGGCCTGGCCCCGCCGCGTCCCCCGCGGCCGCCTGGGCCTCACCATCCACCAGCTCATCCGGCTGAGCGAGCCCCAGCGCCCCCAGCCCTGGCGCCGCGTGGCCCGGGAGCTGCAGGAGCTGGCCACCATCCCGCCGCTGGACCTGGGCCGCGCCTACGCGCTGCTGCCGGCGGCGCTGGGCAGCGCGGAGCTCCGCGGGCGGCGTCAGCCCAGCACGGCGGGCACCACGCCCCGTCCGGCTGCCCCCCGGCAGCCCCCGCGCCTGGCCCGGAGCCGCTCGCTGCCCAGCCTGCGGGACGGCCAGCGGCTGACGGACGAGCTGGGCCTGCACCTGGCGCCGCGGCCGCTCACGCCCATCGTGTCCCACAACCCGCTGGAGCGCCGGCCCCCCACGCCCCGGCGGGAGCTGGCGCTCCTCACCCGCGACCTGCACCGGCTGAGCCACCGGCCTCGGCACCGCCGGGGCAGGGACATGGAGGACGCGGAAATACCGCCCCTGCTGGCTGCGCTGACGCGGCGCCCGGCCGACGAGGACCGGCTGCAGCAGCTGCAGGGCACGCTGGCCCGGCTGGAGGCCGAGGAGGCGGCCGAGCGGCAGCGCCGGAGGCAGGCCGCCGTATCTGTGCCACCCACCACCCACGGAGGCCTGCGTCCCAGCCTGGAGGCTCAGCCGGCCCCCCCGCAGCTGCCGGGCTGGGTCCCCGCAGACCTGCTGCGGTATGGCCCCCTCTACAACGACATGCTGGGGGAGATCGACGCCGCGACAGTGCAGCGGCTGGACGCCGACCTGGTTGCTGGGACCGAGGAGCGGGAGATCTACGCCGAGCTGATGAAGGACCTGTTCTCCCAGCCGCCGAGCTTCGACCTGGGGCCCGTGGTGGCGCCGGCCCCCCCTGGCCTGGACCTGAGTGGCTACCTGGCCTCCCGAACGCTGAGCCGGTGCAAGGAGGAGCAGGTGGTGAACACGGAGCTGAGCCGTGTCCTGGCCGACGGGGCCCTGAGCCCCGAGGGTGTACCCGCCCTGGAGCCTACACTGCAGCACACCGGGGCCTGGCGCCAGTGGTGGGAGAGCACGGTGCTGCCCGATGAGTACTTGAAGTTCCTCGCTGTCCAGGACTCCGACTTCCTGCATGTCGTCTTCCAGCTGTACGACAGCAAGTCATGCCCACTGCCCTCCCTGGAGCCAGCACCGTGGGCCCCCACGTCCCCACTGCCGCTGCGGCGGGAGCCCACGCGCCACACTCCCATCGCCCAGCCAGAGGAGCACGTGCCCGGGCTGTGGGATGCCACCTCTGCCCTAGTGGACCAGAGCCAGGAGTGCCAGCCTGAGGACCTGGGGCCACTGCAGAGGCGCTTAGAGCGGCTCTGGACCGCGCTACGCTTCCCCGACCGGGAGAAGCTGGACATGGCTGTCAAATACAGCTCTGGCCGGGCCCGTACCCAGCTCCCAGCCGCGCTGGATGTGTGGGAGCAGGCGGCCAAGGCCATCCAGGAGCGGGAGCTGCTTCTGGCCGAGCTGGAGGCCCTGGAGCAAGCCGCTTCTGATCCCAACCGCTTCTTTGCACGGGTGCCCGCCGCCTTTGTGGCCCGTGCCTGGGAGGCCCGTATGCGGAGCCGGCTGCAAGCCGCCATGGCTCCGCACGAGGCTGAGCTCAGAGCCCTCCTGCCCCGCATCCGGCGACGCTTTGGGGACACAGTGACCTACCGGGGCCGGCCCTACCTGGAGAAGCTGCGGTGGGACAAGGTGGAGATGCTGTACTGGCTGCAGCAGGAGCGCCGTGCCCGCTGCCTGGGCCGGGGGGGCCGGCTGCCCAGGCTCCCGCCCCTGGCGCAGGTGGGTGGAGGCACCATGCTCCCTCCTTCGCCGCAGTGACAGGGGCAACTGGGCCAGAGATGTTGTTGGTTGGCGTCCCTAAAGCCTGCTGGGCACATGCCAAACTGTCAATAAATGCACTGAAAATGCCAACAGGTGCCTGCTCCTTGCCCTTGGAGGTGGGGTGTGATGGGATGGACCTAGCACTCACCCCCTTCTAGGCAAAACCCTGCCATGTGGCTGGCCATGGGGCATCTTTGCTCCTGGGTGGGTTTCTTCAGCCCTGCCACACGTGCCCTAGACTTGGCCCAGATCCCCACCCCCAGGATGCCCACACTCATAACACCACAGCCAGCTTTTGCCCTAGGAAAATACGTTTATTTCTTCCCCCCTCCAGAAAAAAAGAAAGAAAATGGTCCCGTTTGCCCCACTGGCCTCCCCCCTCCCCTTCTTGCAGGGCCGGGGGAGGCCTCTGACCTACCCTGGTCCAGGCCCTGGCTCTGAGCCCCATGGGGACATGGCCAAGCCAAGCAGAGGGACTGTACTGACCTCCCACACTGCCCAGACAATCCCCACGTGGCAGCTGGAGAATCACGCCGGCAACCCCGTGGCACTTAGCTTGGGAGTCTGGGCCAAGGAGGGGGCTGCAACCCAGCCAGAGGAGCTGCAGTGCCTTCCACCCCACAGGACCCCCCTCCCCTCCACTTCCCACTTCTGTCCTCTCCAGTAGGGGCCGGGGCCTCTGTCCGGTCACTCCTCCCCATTCTCCCCACGGGCACCCGACGGCGCTTCGGGGCCAGGGAACCGTCCATGCGGGGACAAATCCGAGAGGGTCGAGAGCAGGGGCCTAGGTGAGGGCGTCCTTGAACTGCTGGACGATGCGGGCCCGCACGGCCCGGGCCTCGCTAGAGATCTGCACGAAGGGCGTCTGAACGGGCAGGTCGGGCTCGGCCTCAGGCCCGTCGGGTGAGGCTTCGGCCTCAGCCAGGTCAAGGGGCATGCGGCGGCCCAGGGCGATGTTGTGCAGGATGCAGCAGGCCAGGAAGATCTGGCAGACCTTCTGGGGTGCATACTGCAGGGAGCCGCTGGCCTTGTCCAGGCAGCGGAAGCGGCGCCGCAGCAGGGCGCAGGTCTGGCGCAGCACGGCCAGCGCCTCGTGGTGCCGTGCGTTGTAGCGCTCCTCGGCCGTGCTGCACGGGAACAGGATGGGCGTCATCAGCCACGTCTTCAGCGGGTAGCTGCGGTCGCCTGCGGGCAGAGTGGACGCGCTGGAGCCGGCACCCCACACTCAGCCCCAAGTGGCTGGGACTAGAGCCCCGGTGCATTGGTAGCTCACGGGGCTCCGAGCCAGAAACAGCTCCCCCCACCTCACATCTCTGAAGCGTACACAGCCTCTTCTGCCCACCACCAAGGGGCTGAGTGCCCCCCTCAGCCCCCTGCTTTCCCCAGAGGGGTGTTATCCAATTCCAGGCTGGAAAGGGACCCCCGCAGGTCACGTTTAGTCGAATCCCCAGTTCACCTAGTCCAGAGAGGCCTAGAGCCGCGCGGCTGGAGGGGACTGGCATGTGTCACATCTAGTCCAACCCCCCGCCTGAGGCAGGATCTGCCCTGTCCAAACCATCATTCAACCTCTTCATCGAACTACTGTCATCCCTGACACAGCACTTGGCAGGGGGTGTCAGAGCTGCTCCCCAGGGACCCTGCCTGGACAGGGATGGGTCTGGGTTTAGCCCTGCCCTGTCCCCACCCCCAAGATCGCCCGCCCCGGGGCCCCGCCTCACCCAGCAGCCAGAGCCCGTCGGGCCGGGTGCCGTCCAGCAGGCGGGCCAGGGCGGAGTTCTCCAGCACGGCGGCGTTGGGGCAGGAGCCCGGGTACTTGGCCACCACGTTGGTGATGGCGCCGCGGGCGTCGCACACCAGCTGCATGTTCATGGAGTGGTAGTTGCGGGTGTTGCGGTAGGCCAGCTCGTTCTCCGAGGGCGCCCGCAGCGCCACGTGCAGGCTGCCCACCAGCCCCAGCACGCCGGGGAAGCCGCCGGGGGTCTGGGCGGCCGCGGCAGGGCCGGGCGCCGGGAAGGCGATGTAGCGGGCGGCGCGGCGCTGCAGGGCTTCCAGGAACTGGGCCAGGCAGTTGGACATGGCCGACTGGCTGATGCCGGTGGTGTCGCGCGTGGCCGTCTGGAAGGAGCCGGAGGCCAGGAAGGTGAGGGCGGACGTGACCTTGACGGCCACGGGCAGCGCGTGGCTGCGGCCCGTCAGGCTCTCCAGGTCGGAGCCCAGCTCGCTGCACAGCCCCGCGATGGCCGCCTTGTCCAGGCGGTAGCGCCGCAGCACCTGCTCCTCCGTCAGGTCCAGGAAGGAGCTGCGGGCCCGGTACACCCGGTGCTCGGGGTAGAAGCGCCGGCGCCGGCCCCGCTTCCGCCGCGCGCCCCCGGGGCCCTCCCCCCCGCCCCCGCCCGGCCCAGCACCACCCCCTGCCGCTGCCCCCCCGGCCCCCCGCTCCCGCACCCGCCGCAGCAGCAGCACCGACTCCGACATCGCCCCCGGGGCGGGGGGGTCAGAGGGCCTGGGACCCCTGCCCCCACAGCAAGGGACCCCCGGGAGGGTGAGGGGGCAAAAAGGGGGGGCCTGGAGACCCCCTCCCCCACAGCAAGGGACTCCCAGGGACTATGGGGGGGAAAGGAGAAGTGGGGGGGCCTGGAGACCCCCGCCCTCACAGCAAGGGACCCCGGGGGCTGGGGGGACAACAAGTGGGGGGCAGGAGACCCCCTCCCCCACAGCGAGGGACCCCTGTGAGGGCAAGAAGGGGGCGCTTGGAGACCCCCCCCCCTCCAGGGGCAGTGGGGGACAGGGAGAAGGGGTAGAGCCCAGCTATAGCGAGGGGAGGGGCTTCGAAGAGGGGGCGGGGCCAATGAGGGGGCGGGGCGTGCAAGCGGACCCCTCCCCCCCGGCAGCAGCGGAGCTGCTGCTGGCGCCCCTCCCCCAGAGGGGGGGCAGTAGGAGACCGCCCCCTCTGGGGGCGGGGCAGCAGGAAGCTCCGCCCCGACCCGAGAAAAGACGTCACCAACCCGGGGGTGACGTCAGGCGCCCTCCCCGCCCCACACTCCCGCGCGGCCCCTCTCCTCCTCCGCCGGCGCCGCGCTCCTGCCCCGCAGGCCCCGGCGGCCCCGCCCTCCCCGGCCGCGATTGGCGGCGGCTACCGGAAGCCGGGCGGCCTTTCCCGCCCACTTCCGGCCCCGCCCGTCGTGTTGTGACGCGGCGCGGCGCGGCTCGGCCAATGGGCGGCCTCTCGCGCCCCGCCCCCTCCCCCTCCGCCAATGGGCGGGCGGCGCCGGGGTCGCGGAGGCGGGGCCCGCGAGGTCATCGGCGGGTCGCGCCGCGCCGCGCCGGGGAGGAGCCGCCGCCATTTTGTCGCCGTCAGCGAGAGCGAGGCCGCGACCGCCGCGGGTGAGACCCGCCCCGCCCCGCCCCGCCCCCCGCCGCGATGGTGAAGCTGTTCATCGGGAACCTGCCGCGGGAGGCGACGGAGCAGGAGATCCGGTCGCTGTTCGAGCAGTACGGGAAGGTGCTGGAATGCGACATCATCAAGAACTACGGCTTCGTGCACATCGAGGACAAGACGGCGGCCGAGGACGCCATCCGCAACCTGCACCACCACAAGCTGCACGGCGTCTGCATCAACGTGGAGGCCAGCAAGAACAAGAGCAAGGCCTCCACCAAGCTGCACGTGGGCAACATCAGCGCCACCTGCACCAACCTGGAGCTGCGGGCCAAGTTCGAGGAGTACGGCCCCGTCATCGAGTGCGACATCGTCAAGGACTACGCCTTCGTGCACATGGAGCGGGCCGAGGACGCGGTGGAGGCCATCCAGGGCCTCGACAACACCGAGTTCCAAGGTGACGCAGGGCCGGGCCGGGCCGGGCGGGCGGGGCGGCCCCGCAGGCACTAGGGCTAGGTAGCGCCCCCGCCCCGCGCACGCAGCGGGCCAGGTAGGAGAGCGGGTCGCGCTTCTCCGCCCGTCCCCGGAGCCGGGCGGCCGGAGGGAGGAGGCGGGGGCTGCGCCAGCGAAGGCCCCCCGCCCCGCAGGACTGAGGCGCGGGTTGGCAGGCGACGCCGGGGCAGAGGCAGGCGTCCGGCGGCTCTTCCCTCGGTGACGGCGGAGCTCGGGGCCGCGAAGCTCTCCGGGTCCCGCAGCGTCGTGGCGGCGTCTTCGTGCCGGGGGAGGGCGACGCGTCCCGGGCGGCGCGCGCGGGGCGGAGGTGGGGGAGGGCCCCGCCGTCCCAGGGCGCCAGTCCCGGGCAGCTGCAGGGGGGCGGAACCGGACTAACTTATCCCGCAGGCCCCCCTTTCCCTCCCCCGCCGGCCCCGTGTCCCGGCCTTGACCGTCCGCCCGGTGCTGGCGCGGCGCTGCCCGTCCACGAAAGCCGCAGCGGCCCCAGGTAACTGAGCGCGCGGCGTCGGCCGGCCGCGGGAGCCTCCGGAGAGGCCGCGTGGGGCTGCTGGGTGCCCGGGCGCGAGGACGTGCGTGTCGCAGGTGTTGGAGGCCGGCTGCACGGCTCGCGCGTCCCTCTGGAGGCCGGGCCTGGCTCCGGCTCGGGGCCGCGGGGGTTTCCCGGGTGGCACCCGTCTTAATTATAGCAACTCCTTCTCGCGTTGTCTCTTCAAGGCAAGCGGATGCGCGTGCAGTTGTCCACGAGCCGGCTGCGGACGGTGCCCGGGATGGGAGACAAGAGTGGCTGCTATCGGTGTGGGAAGGAAGGGCACTGGTCTAAAGAGTGTCCGGTCGACCGCCCGGGGCAGGTGCCTGACTTTACCGAGACCTATAACGAGCAGTACGGAGCAGTGCGCACTCCCTATCCCACGGGCTATGGGGAGACCATGTATTACGATGACGGGTACGGAGGAATGGTCGACTACTACAAGCGCTACCGCGTGCGCTCGGCCTACGATGCCTATGCAGAGCAGACCATGGCCCAATACTCCCAGTATGCCCAGTACTCCCAGGTGCAGCCCACGGCCATGGCCGCCGCCACCACAGCCATGGCCAGCCGCCTCCCCACCACCCTAGACCCTTACGATAGAGCTCTGCTGCCCACCCCGGGCGCGGCGGCGGCCGTCGCCGCAGCTGCCACCGCTGCAGCCGCGGCCGCGTCCTCCACCTATTACGCCCGGGATAGGAGCCCCCTGCGTCGCACGGCAGCCGCGGCCACCACCGTCGGAGAGGCGTACGCGTACGACCGGAACCAGCTGTCCCCAGCGTCGTCGGTCACGCGGGCGGCCTCCCTCTACGACGTGCAGCGGTTCGAGCGCGACCCATACGTGGACAGGGCGCGGTACTCTGCGTTTTGAGCCGGAGGTGAGCGCGGGTGGCCGGGGCAGGGAGGAAGGGGAGCACGCAGGCCATCCCGGGCGATGACACAGCCCTACCGGGCCTGGCCGCAGCCCCTGGTTCTGTGCTACGCGGGCCGCCCCAGGGAGGGGCAGGCCTCAGGCTTCCTGGAGGAGAAGTCTCTGAGTGCGTACCTCGCCGGATGTAGGGGCACAGGGAGGGACTCAGCCGCCTCTTCCCGAACCCTGGCTGGCGTCATCCATGGGGAGCATCGGGACCATGATGTACCGGCCAGCTATGGCTGGCACTGAAGCTGTAAGCCAGCACTGTAGGCTGGCCCTGGCTTCACCCTCTCGGGTGGTAGAGGTGGCCCCTGGCTGGGCATGGAGTCCACCCACCCTCCCTAGCCTGCAGCTTGGGGTCCTGCCCACAGCCGGGATCACCCCGGCCCCCTCTGTCAGCTTTCTCGGGGAGAGGTGGGCACGCGAGTGCCGGGGGAGGGCTGCTGGGACCTGTCACGTCACCCTCTGGCCTGCCCCTGCTTTGGCCGCGTGGCTCCAGGGAGCCCACGCCAGCCACCTCAGCTTTGCCTGGGACCCCGGGGCCTGTTCTGCGGGGAGCCGGGCACGGCCCATGGGGCTGGGCTGTGATGGGGGTGCGGGGTAGGAAGGGATGGAGCGGGGCAGGGGCTGGGCCGGGCGGCGCGGCGCTGATGCTCTGTTGTGCTCTCTTGCAGGTCGCGTGGCGGGCGGCCCCGCGGCCCCCACCCCCGCCCGCCGTGCCCCCACCTGCCCGCGAGGCGCTCGGGTTTCAGTAAAGTCGCGGCCCCCTCGACTCCGCCACTGAGTTTTTTATTTTTTTTTTCCTTCTTTCCCTTTCCCCCTCTCTCTAATTTAAGCGTCTCCACCCCTGGGGGTGTCCTCAGCCCTACACCCAGTGGGCACTGGCCCAGGCGGGCAGTGCGGGGTGGGCACCGTCTTCTAGGTCACACGTCCCCCTCAGGGTGGTGGAGGGAGAATCCTCCTCTCCTTTCTCTCCTCTCTCTGAGCGTAGGGGATGCTCAGTCCCCCTTCACCCCCCCAACAGCACGGCCTCTGGGCTCCTCCTGCCCCTCCCCCCGTCCACCTCTGACTCTTCTTCCCCCCATCGGAGTCTCCAGCCGTGGCTTTTCCAGCAACTAATAAACATTTAAAACTCAACTTGGATCTGGCTTTTGTGTCTGACTCTGCGCCTGCTGGACTGGGGGGCTGCCCCAGAGCCCCTGGAAGGGAGGTGGGGGTGTCTCTGTAGGTCCTGTTGCCTGCCTCCTTGCAGGGCCAGGCCCCTCTAGTGCTGGGTGCTGTGTCCTGGGCTCTACCCCCACCTCATCTCATCCCCATAGCAACTGCCCCCCTGGACATGCCTCCTCCCCACCCCGAACCCATACAGCCAGGATTGACCTCCTAGCAATAACCAGTGGTGACCCCTAGCAGCCATCTATCTCCTTGGGTTCCTGTCTGACCTCCCCCCAACCATCTCCAGGGACAGGAACTACAGCCCCCACAGTGCCTTGCGAGGGGGCTGGTCATTTCCCAGGATGCCTTGCAAAGGAAGCCACACAAAGGGGCAGGCAGTTCCCACCCCAAGTCCAACCCAGGCAGCCGCGGCGGGAGCCCCCCCTTCCCTGGGGATGAGTGCAGCCGGTCCCTCCCCAGGCACCACCCCAGAGCCAGCCGCATCCCAGGGTCCGGCAAGAGGGGCCCTGCGTCCCCAGTGTCCGCCCTCCCCCAGAAGCAGTCGCATCTTGGGTGCTGCGTCTGCTGTTGCGTCCCAGCCTTGGGGCCGGTGGGAAGGGACGCGGTGCTGTCCGTGTGTCTGTGCTCCGTGACCCGTCTGCTCGCGCCCCCGACGCCCATGGAGCTACAGGAGGACATGGGTGCCCGGGGGCGTCCCTCGCGAGACCCCTCCAGCTCCATGGAGAGGGAGGCCCTGGCTGGTGAGTACCAGCGGGGAGGTGGGGGGAGGAGGCGGCACTGGGAGCCCGGACACCTGGGTTCTCCCCCTGGCTCTGCACCCTCTGCCCTCCCACCCTGTTTCCCTCCTTGCATCCGCCCAGACTCCCACTCCTGCTGTTTGCAGTGCCCAGGTGATGACCCTGGTCTCCCGCAGAGCTGGGGTGTCTTCTCTGAGATGAATCCCAACCCTGGGCTGGGCACCACGCGTGCCAGCCCCTCCCACCGCAGGGGCAGTGACTGAGCGCAGGGTTCTGCTTTCAGATGCTGCGGCCGCTGGGCACGTGGAGGAGGAGGAGCAGGAGGAAGGAGACTCTGACCCCGGCAGCTCCAGTGCATCCCCGGCTGACCCCAGCCTGTCCCCAGGTGACCCCACAGAGGCTGAGCGGGACCTGGCAGAGCTGGGTGGTGTCATCGTGCACCAAGTGACCCGCCTGGGCCTCAGGCCCTGCCGCTACCTGGAGCGTGGCCGCAGCTACGACCTCAGCCCCAGCCTGGCCCAGCGGCTGCTGGCAGGGGAGACGGCAGCGACAACGGCAGCCCCTGGCGATGAGGCCGAGGCCAAGCCCCACGCCTGCCCGGAGTGTGGGCGATGCTTCAGGCAGGCCTCGAACCTGGCCCGGCACCGCCGGGCACACGGTGGGGAGAGGCCCCACGCCTGTCCGGACTGTGGGCGCTGCTTTGGGCGCCGCTCCAATCTGGCCCAGCACCAGCGTACGCACTCCGGGGCCCGGCCCTTTGCCTGCGGGGAGTGCGGGCGCCGCTTCGGCGAGAGCGCCTACCTGCTGCGGCACCAGCGCACCCACACCGGCGAGCGCCCTTACCTGTGCCGGGACTGCGGCAAGGCCTTCGCCCGCGCCGCCCACCTGCGCCGCCACGGCCGCGTACACTCAGGCGAGCGCCCTTACCCGTGCGGGGACTGTGGGCGCCGCTTCGGCCTCCGCCAGGACCTCACCGTGCACCAGCGCACCCACACCGGCGAGCGCCCTTACCAGTGCGGGGACTGCGGCAAGGCCTTCGCCCGCGCCGCCCACCTGGCCCAGCACCGGCGCGTGCACTCGGGCGAGCGCCCCTACAGCTGCCCCGACTGCGGGCGCCGCTTCGGGCACGGCTCCAACTTGCGGCAGCACCGGCGGGCCCACGCCGGGCACCGCCCCTTCCCCTGCGGGGACTGCGGCCGTGCCTTCGCCCTCAGCTCCAACCTGCTGCGGCACCAGCGCGTGCACTCGGGCGAGCGCCCCTTCCCCTGCCCCGACTGCGGGCGCCGCTTCGGGCTGCGCCAGGACTTGGCCGCGCACCGGCGCCTGCACACGGGCGAGCGCCCTTACCTGTGCGGGGACTGCGGCAAGGCCTTCGCCCGCGCTGCCCGCCTCGCCCAGCACCGGCGCTGCCACGACGCGGAGCGGGGGGAGGCGAAGGATGCGGCACCCCAGGCCCCGGGGGTCGGGGAGGGGGGGCCCCAGGAGGCTGGGCCGGGGGAGGGCTAAGGGGGTCCCAGGCAAAAGGGGGGGGGCTCTTTGTGCCTCAGTTTACCCAACAGGGCTCATCTCTGAGCTTGAGGGCCGGTGTGCTTCGTGCCTCAGTTTACCCAGCCGAGCAATTAAAAGCTGCTGCCGGAGGAAAGAGAACCCGCGTCTCGGCGTGTGTGGCTGCGTCGGGGCTGGGGTCACCCCTGCCTGGCAGGGCGAGGGCCGGGGGCTGCCCCACCCCCGGCAGCACGGGCCGGGCCGGGCCTGCTTTGCATGGGGGGCCGGGCTCGCAGCCCCCGCTCCCTTCCCCGGGGGGGGCAAACCCCGGGGGACCCTCGGGCCGCGGCTTCGTTCCTGCCCGGCGCTTCTTCCCAGCTGCGCCCGCTCGCCTCGGTCGCTGCCAGCGAACGTCACTTCCGCTCCCTGCGGCTCGGGGCCCGGGTGCCCGGCTCGGGGGCACTTCCGGGGGCGGGGCTGCGGGACGCGCTGTGGCGGGGACGGCGGCAGGATGGCCCTGAACGCGGCCGGTGCGGCGGGGGCGGGGCTGGGGGAGGCCATGGGAAGGGTCCCGGGGCAACGGGGTCCTGTCCCCCCCCTCAGCTGGCTGCATCTGTTCCACTCGGCTGCTGACCCATCCCACCCCACCCCAGAGCCAGCCGCATCGCAGCCCCGCGTCCCCCCTGCCCGCCCCAGAGCCAGCCGCGTCTCTGTTACTCCGCTGCCAACACCCGCCACCCCAGAGCCGGCTGCACCCCAGCGCCTGGCTTTGTACCCCCAGCCCCTGCCCCACCCCAGAGCCGGCTGCATCTGTTCTACTTGGCCGCCGGCACAGACCCCCCAGAGCCAGCCGCAGCACAGACCTGCATCCCCGGCCCCAATGCTCCCTGAGCCGGCTGCCTCTGTTCTGCTCAGCTGCCGGCACCCCCCACCCCAGAGCCAGCCGCATCCCCCCCAGCCCTGACCCCCGTGTCCCGCAGGTAAGGATGAGGAGCTGGGCTGGGAGCCGCCGTCGGAGGCGGAGCTGAAGGTGCTGCAGGCGCGGCGGGAGCGCCAGGACCGCATCAGCAAGCTGATGGGCGAGTACCTGCTCCAGGGCTACCGCATGCTGGGAGACTGCTGCCAGGACTGCGGGGTAGGGCCGGCCCGCAGGGGGGCGCTGGGTGCCTGGAGACGGGGGGCCGGACCCTCCATTCTGCCTCTAAACCCCCCTGCTCCTTTGTCCCCCAGACCATCCTGCTCCAGGACCAGCAGAAGCGGCTGTACTGCGTGGCCTGCCAGGAGCTGGACTCCGATGTGGACAAGGATAACCCCGGTACGTCTCCCCCCACCCAAATACCCCCAGGGGGCCGGGCTGAGGGGCCGGGGCGCGCCCAGGAGGCATGGGATGGGCAGAGCAGGAGCTTCCCCTCCTTGTAGGGAGCTTCCTTCAAGGTGCGTCCCGGTGGGGCCTGAAGGAGGGAAGGGCGTGCCAGAGAGCCCAGGCGTCCCAGCTCCGTCCCAGGGCAAGGAGAGGACCCAGGTGGCTGGGTTTGCAGCTGCCCCGCTCTCACCCCCCAACCCATCTCACGTGAGGGAGGGACCCCAGGCGGCCAGGCTCCAGTCCCCCGTGCTCGCAGCGCCTCAGCCCATGTCCCAGTGCCAGCGCCCTGACCGCGCCGTGCCTCTGTCTCCGCAGCGCTGAACCCCCAGGCCGCGCTGTCACAGGTCCGCGAGCGCCAGCTGGCCTCCAGCGCCGAGGGCCCCCCCAGCGCCCACCCGCCGCCGCCCGTCCCCCGGCCCGAGCACTGCGAGGGGGCGGCCGCGGGGCTCCGAGCTGCCGCTGCCGCCGCCGCTGCCGTCCCCCCGGACCCCGCCGAGCCCCTGGCCGCAGCTGAGACGGCCGTGCTGCGCAAGCTGGGCTGGGCTGCCCGCGAGCTGCAGCGCAGCGCCTCCATCGAGCTCAGTGCCCAGCTCTGCGGCCTTGTGCGGGCCGCGGCCGAGGCCCTGCGCAGCCTGCGGGAGCTCACGCCGCCCTGAGACCCCTCCCTGCCCACCCCGGGCACGGACTCACCCCCATAAACACCCTGGAATCTCCACCGGCCTCAGCTGCTTTTTGGGGGCCGCAGGTGGGGGCTGGCTGGTGCCCGGGGGGGGGGGAGAGGAGAGGAGGGGGCTCTGGGTCTGGGGGCTGATCCAGGAGGCAGGGAGTGGGGCGCTGGCTGGGGAATGGGGCCGGGGATGCCTGATATCCGTGGGCTAGCGAGGGTCCCAGCCCTGCCCAGAGCCACCCACCTCTGTTCTACTTGGCCGCTGGCACGTCCCACCCCAGAGCTAGCCGCATCCCAGAGGGAAGGAGGAGCTGGGAACTGGGCACTGGCACCCTAGGTGGCCCTGGCTGCGTCTGTCCATGTGTTGTGGGGGGGCAGTGGGGCCGAGGCATGGCGCTGGGGTGGGGGCAGGGTTGGGGGTTGCGGTGAGTGGGGGAGTCCTGGCTGGAGCTGAAGGGAGTGTACGGCACCTGCTGCCCTCAGGGCCAGCCCTGCTGTGCAAGGAGATGGTAGCTGGGTGGGGGAGTGTGTGCACATGCGTGTGTGTGTGTGTTTGTGCATGGAGGTCCTCTCGGTGGGGCTTTGTGGCCTTGCGTGTCTGTTCCATGCATGTGTGTATGCGTGTCCTGGCTTGCAGTTTTGGACGTGTGTGTGAGAGAGAGAGAGAGGGCTCACGTGTCTGCTCACATGTGTGTGTGTCCACGTGGATCTTTGTACCCTTGAGTGTGCAGATGCGTGTGCATGGATGTATGCGGATAGGTGTGTGTGTGAGGCTAGGGGGCAGGAGTGCAGGTCGGGTGCAGCTCCCTCATTGGGGGGGCTCTGATAGGATGGGGGTCGCAGGATGTGCCCCCTGCTACTGGCCCTAGGGGAGGGGCAGATCTCGGGGGCATACGGTGCAGGTGGGTGTGGGGGGTCCTGGCCATCCGCTGGGGTGGTCATGGTGCTGCTGTCCCGAGGCTGGGACGAGAGTGTGGTCTAGTGGTTGGGGGGGGGGGGGCGGGGAGCCCGGGCCCTGGGTTCTGGCCAGTGGCTAAATTTGGGGCCTGCGAATTCCTGGTGCCGGTGCCAGGGCCCAGCTCGGCTTACGGGGAACTGATCTCTCCTCGCGGACCGGGGTGGGGGGCACAGCCCTGCCCCCCAGCCTGGAACTAACTCAGGGTTAGTAGGGGTGGCTGCTCCTGTCCCCCCCCCCCCCCCCATGGCTGGGCGGGAGCCCAGGCTCGAAGCTCTCCTGCTCTAACCACTAGGCGTTACTCCCTCCCCTTCCCCCGGGTCCAGGCTGCCCCGCTCTAACCACTAGACCTGCCCCCCCCCCGTGCTGGAGGGCGCCCAGCGGCGCTCCCGCCCCGGCTCCTTCCTCCTCCCCCCGCTTCTGCTTTCGCTTCCTGCCGGGGAGCGGCCCCACGCGGGGCGGGGCGGGCCGGGCGGCGGCGGCGGGCGGGCCGGGCGCGGGGCAGGCGGGCCGGCCGGGCGGGCGGGGGTCCGCGGGGGTCGCCATGACGTCGGTGTGGAAGCGGCTGCAGCGCGTGGGCAAGCGCGCCGCCAAGTTCCACTTCGCGGCGGGATTCCAGGAGCTGGCGCTGGAGAGCACGCGGCGCTGGTGAGTGCGGCCCACGCGGGACAGCGCCGGGCCCCACGCGCGACTCGGCGCCCGCCGCCGCCCGCAGCCCTGCTGGCTCCGGGACGTCCCGCTCGGCGCTGGCCCCACGGGGCGCCATGCAGGAAACCCCTGCCGTGGAGAGCCCCCTCCCACGGGTGATGCCTTAGCGCCCCGCACCCGTGCCCCCCGCAGCTCCCCGAGCCCCGGACTCCAGCCCCCCACTCGTGACACCCATGTGATCGGCAGATTCCCCAGTCCTCCCACTCGTGACCCCCCCCCCGGGCTCAGCCCCCAGGCTCTGGATCGCCCCACCCGCGGCCCCCTGCCCTGGCCCCTCCACCCCACTCCCCACCTCCCTCCCCCCAGCCCACGTGGGCCCCCCACGCCCCCTTGCAGGTGACGTCATTGACACTGTGGGGCAGGACTGTTAACCCTACCTCTCCCGGGTCCCAGCCGGCCCCAGCTCTATGGGGGGGGGGCTTCTGGGGGGTTGTTTCCATGGCAATGGGCGGGGCAGAGGGCAGGGCACTTCCCCTTTCATTTTCTGTTATTTTTTTGAGGCCGAAATGCCCATAAATGGGGAAAGAGCCCGGTCGATATTGCATCACTGGGGGCTAAAAATAGAAACCAGGGTGGGGGAAGGGCAGGGGGCTGTGGGGCAGTTGTGGGCTGGGGGGGCAGATGGAGGATGGGGTGAGCCCTGGGGGGGAGGGGAGGGCTGGAAGCCCCACCCCTTTCCCCTCATGCTCCACCCCTTTCCCCATCCAGCCCCGCCCCTCCCCTAGGGACCCCTGCCCTCCTTTGCCCCAGCCCCCAGCCCCGCCCCCCACTGCAAGCCCCTCCCCATTGGCCACAGGCCCCGCCCCTTGGCCGACCCCAGGACCACCCCACACAGGACCCACCCTCTCCTCTCCTGCCCCTGGGGCAGCACTTCTTGGCCCCCTCCCCCAGGCGCTGGGCCAGTGCGGGGGCAGGGACGGGGTGTCGGGTTCCCTCCAGGCTAATATTAGCACCTGCACCTGCCCCCCCAGGCCTAAAAATAGATGGGGGGCAAGGGCTGCGGGTCAGGAGTGAGGGGCACCATCGGGGCTGTGGGTCCGGAGTGAGGGGTGGCGGGGGGCAGATCCGAGGGGCCCCAGGCCGGGGCAGGCCGGAAGCCGGGCCGACCGGGCTGTATCCGCCTGTTGTCCGGGTGTTTCCCGTGGGGGGCTGACAGGAAGGTGAACGCGCACGGAGAGCCCACAGCCCCCCCACTGGCTGCACACCTCTGTTCCACTCGGCGGTCTCACCCCAGAGCCAGCCGCATTGCAGCCACTCATCCCCAGGGCCCAAGGCCTCACCCCAGAGGCGGTCGCACCTCGGTTACACTCAGCTGCCAACACCCCGCACCCCAGAGCCGGCTGCATCGCAGGGCCCCACCCCAGAGCTGGCTGCACGTGTTCTCCTTTGCTGCCGGCACAGCCCAGCTCCCCAGCCCCCCCAGCCCAGAGGCAGCTGCCAAGCTCCTGGCACTCGGGCCGGAGTTTCCATCCCAGCCCCGGCGCCTCCGGCCGGGATCCTGGAGTCGAGTGCAGCGCCGGAGCCCTGCCCCGATGCGCGCCTGTGCCCCCGGCCAGGGGAGCCCAGGCGTCCAGGCTCCCAGCCCCCACTCCTCTCCTCAAGCTGGGGGGGAACCCAGAGCCCCCTGCCTCAACCCCCAGCCCCCAGAGCTGGAGGGACCCCAGGTGTCTGGGCACCCCCCAGGGCAGGGTTGCATCCCAGCACCCAGACTGCCCCACCCAGGGTGTGGCGGGAGGGTGCGGCGCAGAGGCCCAGGCAGGGAAGGGTTAATGGGGGGGGTTGCCCTCCTTGGCGCAGTGCTCAGTGCTGACTCACCCGGGCAAAGCCCAGGGACGGGGAGGGGGAGGCGTCCGGACTCCCCACTTCTCTGTCTGCCCCCACCCCCACCCCCCTCCCAGAGCTGGGGAGGGCCCAGGCGGCCAGGCTCCCCCCTCCCCATTTCTAGCCCTTATCTCAGGGGCACCCGGGGTAGGCGGGCCGGCCACCCGCCTCCCGGACGCGCCCTCCCCGCACCCAGAGGCCTGGCCCTGGAGATAAGGGGTCCTGGAGCTGCCTCTCCCGCCAGGAAGCCAGCGTCTGGCCCTGCTCAGCCCCCCCCCCCGCCCTCCCAGGCACCCCGGCTTCTGCTCCTTTTGGGAGACTGTGGGAGCCCGGACGCCTGGGCTTCATGGGACCCCAAGGCCCCCCACCCCCTGGGGTCTTTTGGGGGCAGGAGGCAGTGGGGTGGGGGTGCCAGACCCCCCCACCCACACCCCCCTCGTGTCCCCCCCCAGGCAGCCCGACAAGCTGGTGGTGGTCTGGACCCGGAGGAACCGCCGTATCTGCACCAAGGTCGGGGTCTGGGGGGGGGCGTTGGGGGCTCCGGCCCCGATCCTGGGGGCTGGGGTCTCCCCGGGGCTCGCACTGACCCTCTGCCACCACAGGCTCATAGCTGGCAGCCAGGCATCGAGAACCCGTACCGCGGCCTGGTGGTCTGGATGGTGCCCGAGAATGTGGACATCACCGTCACCCTCTACCGGGTAGGTGGGGCCGGCCTCGCACCCGTGCGTGCGCCCCTTGCACGTGTCCCACGGCCCCGTGAGGCCATGCTCCAGGCATGTGATGAGGGGTGCTGCCTGGGCTCACGAGGGGGCGGGGCAGGGTTGGCAATAGTGCGAGGCCTCGTGTGAGAGCTCCTTGTGTGACACGGCCTCGTGCAAGGGGCTCATGCTGCCCCCCCGTGCCCTCAGGACCCGCACGCCGAGGAGTATGAGGACAAGGAGTGGACGTTCGTCATTGAGAACGTAAGTGCCTGGCAGGGGAGGGGGGGAGCCCGGGCCCCCGGGTGCTCCCCAGCTCAGGAGGGGAGGGGTGGGGGGGTGAGAGCAGGGGGCCGGACCCCTGGGTGCTCCCCAGCTCAGGAGAGGAGGGGCGGGGGGTGAGAGCGGGGGGCCGGACCCCTGGGTGCTCCCCAGCTCAGGAGAGGAGGGGCGGGGGGTGAGAGCGGGGGGCCGGACCCCTGGGTGCTCCCCAGCTCAGGAGAGGAGGGGCGGGGGGTGAGAGCAGGGGGCCGGACCCCTGGGTGCTCCCCAGCTCAGGAGAGGAGGGGCGGGGGGTGAGAGCAGGGGGCCAGACCCCTGGGTGCTCCCCAGCTCAGGAGAGGAGGGGCGGGGGGTGAGAGCAGGGGGCCGGACCCCTGGGTGCTCCCCAGCTCAGGAGAGGAGGGGCGGGGGGTGAGAGCAGGGGGCCGGACCCCTGGGTGCTCCCCAGCTCAGGAGAGGAGGGGCGGGGGGTGAGAGCAGGGGGCCAGACCCCTGGGTGCTCCCACTCTCGCCCGCCCTGCAGGAGTCGCGGAAGGTGCTGGCCTCGGTGGCCGTGAACCTGCAGCGCTTCGCCCGCCCGACCCCGACGCAGACGGAGCTGCGCCTGCGCCTCCGCCCGCGCTCCACCAAGGTGGTGGCGGCCACGCTGCAGCTCACGCTCACGGCCACGCTGCTGTACGAGGGCAAGGCCACGTGAGTCATGGGGGCCTGTGGGCGTGGACGCGGGCTGGGTGCTGGGCAGGCATGCTTGCGGGCCCAGCCAGGCCGTTGCCTCGCTCCTGGGGTCTGCCGGGCGCCCCCAGCCTGTGGTTGGGCAGGGGGCGGGCCGGTCGGCCTCACGCACTGCCCCCCTGCAACCCCCCAGGGACGACGACATGCAGAGCCTGGCCAGCCTCATGAGCGTGAAGCCCGGAGACATCGGCGACCTCAACGACTTCGCCGACAGTGACGACGAGGAGCCGGGCACGCGGCGGGCACGGCCTCAGGACGGCGGCGGCCCCGGCACGGACCCTCCAGGTGGGGGCCCCCTGCCCCGGGCCTGCCAGCCCCTCGCTCCTGCCCTGGGGGGTCCCCGCTGGCGTGGCACGCTCTGTCTCCCCCTTCTCTTCTCTCTGGCGTCCCCCTGCCCCGAGGGGGGGCTCTGTCCGTCCCCCTCCCGTGGGGTCTGTCACTCTCTCTGTCTCTGTCTCTCTGTCTGTCCGTCCGTCCCCAGGTTTCACTGAGATTCTCTTGCTGAGCTATTTCACAGGTAGGACCCCCCCCGGCCCCCCAGTACCACACCCGGGGCAGCTTGAAACTAATCCCCCCCCCCCCCCGTCTCCCCCCAGACCCATCGCGGGAGCTCAACGTGCTGGCTGAGGAGGACGAGGACGCGGGGAGCAGCAGGGCGGGCGCCACCCGCCCACAACAGAGGGGTAAAGGGGGTGGGGGCCGGGGGGCGAGAGCAGGGGGGCCGGGAGCCCCGACGCCTGGGTTCTCCTGGCTCTGGGGGGGTCCGCGAGGTCCAGCCGTGGCCCTCAGCGCTGACCCCTCGTCTCCTCTCCTGCAGTCCCGGCTGCCCACATCGCTGACGTCCCCTCCACCCCCTCCGGGGAGCCCCTCCGCCCCGTGCTGGAGCTGGCCCCGCCGGGGGCAGCCCCCGCCCCTGCCCCTGCCCCCGCCCCAGCCCCGCTCTCAGCTGCCCCCCCTGCAGTAAGTGCGACGGGTGGAGCCGGGCACAGCCGGGGGCACGTGGGGAACCCTGGGGGGCAGGGGGAAGCCCAGGACCCCCGTCGGACCCCCAACCCCGGCCCCCACCCCAGCCCCAGCCCCAGCCCCTCCCCCAGGGCCGGACAGCGGCCACCTGGGAACCCGGGGGCTGGAGAGGAGCAGAAAGGAGCCTCGTCCCCCGAGCGGCCGGCAGCTGGGAGGTGAGCCCGGACCCCGGGGTGCTCCCCAGCTCTGGGAGGGGTGGGGGGGAGAGCAGGGGGAGCAGGGAGCATGGGGGGGGGTGGTCTCTGGGATGCCCCTGACCCTTGTTCACCCCTCCAGGCCAGGCGATGCCCCCGTGCCTGCCCCCCGGCGGCGGAAGTGCCCGGAGCCCCCTGCACCCCCTTCCGCCCCCCCTGAGGTACCCCCTGCCCCCACTGCACCCCCCCGGTCACGTCCCCGCTCCTTGGAGCCCCGCCCCTGCCCCCCGCGGCCTCCGCCTCGGCGCCCCCGCTCGGCCCCCCCAGGCTTCTCTGTGCTCGTCTTCCTGGGCCCGAGCCCCACCGTCCTGGCCCAGGGAGCGGGGTCCGGGCAGGGGGCTTCGGCTGCGGCTCTGCTGGCGCTGTCGGCTGTCCCGGGGCTGCCGCTGGTGCCCGGAGACCCCTCCCAGCACCCCTGTCCCTTGGCAGCTGGGGCGGCCCCCCCTACGCCCTGGCAGGGGCTCTCCATGGGGGGGGCCTGGACCGACGTGCCCTGTTTCGGGGGGACGACGGGTTGTGGGGGCCCAGACCCCCTGTGGCTGCCGGGGGAGGGGGTGCCCCCCCCCAAGCCCAGGCGCCTCTTTGCCCAAGACCCTCCCAGGGGGGCAGACACCGGGGGCCCAGGGCCAGGGGCCGGGGCAAGGAGCGCCGCACCGCCGCCGTCCAGCGAGGGGACCCAGGCGTCCAGGCAGGACCCCCCTCTTCCTCCTCCTCATCCCCCAGCCCCGGACAGCCTAGGGCAGGGCGGGGCTCAGGTAGGGATGGAGCATCCTTGTCCTTGCCCCCCCATCCTGCTCCCAGCTCCTGCTTGGCTGGACAGACGGACGGACCGACCCGCAGCTTGGGGATAATGCTGAGGCTCTGCCCCCTAACCCCGCAGCCCCCCTTGCTTCCAGCCCCATGCTGGGGGGGGACTGGGGCAGTATGGGGGGGCCCGGCGTGGTTTGGCCAGGGGGGTTGAGGGTGGGGGGGGCTTCCCAGCGCCCCCTGTCCCCGTCCCCACCCCCACCCCGTTTGCCCCCCAGGAGGCCCCGGGGCTGGTGACCTCCAGCCAGTCCCTGCTGTCGTGGTGCCAGGAGGTGACGGCCGGGTACCGCGGCATCCGCATCACCAACTTCACCACGGCCTGGCGCAACGGCCTGGCGTTCTGCGCCATCCTGCACCACTTCCACCCCGACAAGATGTGAGGCTGCAGGGACAGGGGCTGTGGGGCAGGGCGGGCACCTGCGGGTGCCGGGGGGTCCCAGTGGGTCTGAGCAGCCCCTGCCTTGTCCCCGTAGTAACTACGAGGCCCTGGACCCGCTGGACATCAAGAAGAACAACAAGCTGGTGAGTGGGGCTGGGCACGGGGGTGCCACGTGCTTTGGGCGGGGGCGTGGGAGCGGGGCACTGGCCCTCCGGGCTCTGCAGGGCCCTCACTTTCCCCCCCTCCCCGCCCCCCCAGGCCTTCGACGGCTTCGCCACGCTGGGCGTCGCGCGGCTGCTGGACCCGGCCGACATGCTCTTCCTGGCCGTGCCCGACAAGCTCATCGTCATGACCTACCTGTGCCAGATCCGCGCCCGCTTCACGGGCCAGGAGCTCAGCCTGGTGCAGCTGGGCGGCGGCGACAGCCAGAGCACCTACAGCCTGGGCCAGCCCGGCCCTGCGCCCGCACCCCTCGAGCCCCCCTGGCCCCCCGCCACTGCCACCGCCAAGGATGCTGGGATGGAGGTCAAGGTAGGGGCCGCAAAGGATGCTGGGATGGAGCTCAAGGCAGCAGCTGCAAAGGTTGCTGGGGTTAAAGCCAAGGCAGGAGCCACAAAGGATGCTGGGATTGAGGCCAAAGTGGGAGCAGCAAGGGATGCTGGGATTGAGGCAGAGGTGGGGGCCCCAAAGGATGCTGGGGTTGAGGCCAAACTGGGAGCAGCAAAGGATGCTGGGATTGTGGTCAAGGCAGGGCCCACAAAGGATGCTGGGATTGTGGTCAAGGCAGGGCCCACAAAGGATGCTGGGATTGTGGTCAAGGCAGGGGCTGTAAAGGATGCTGGGATTGTGGTCAAGGCAGGGGCTGCAAAGGATGCTGGGATTGAGGCCGAGGTGGGGGACCCAAAAGATGCTGGGAGTAAGGCCAAAGTGGGAGCCGCAAGGGATGCTGGGATTGTGGTCAAGGTGGGAGCTGCAAAGGATGCTGGGATAGAGGCCAAGGCAGGGCCCCCAAAAGATACTGGGATTGAGGTCAAGGCAGGGGCTGCAAAGGATGCTGGGATTGCAGTCAAGGTGGGAGCTGCAAAGGATGCTGGGATAGAGGCCAAGGCAGGGCCCCCAAAAGATACTGGGATTGAGGTCAAGGCAGGGGCTGCAAAGGATGCTGGGATTGCAGTCAAGGTGGGAGCTGCAAAGGATGCTGGGATAGAGGCCAAGGCAGGGCCCCCAAAAGTTACTGGGATTGAGGTCAAGGCAGGGGCTGCAAAGGATGCTGGGATTGCAGTCAAGGTGGGAGCTGCAAAGGATGCTGGGATTAAGATCAAAGCAGGAGCAGCAAGGGATGCTGGGAGTGAGGTCAAGGTGGGGCCTGTAAAGGATGCTGGGACCAAGGCTAAGGCAAGGCCCACAAAGGATCCTGGGATGGAGGTCCAGGAAAAAGATGCTGGGATTAAGGTTTACATGGAGGCAAAGGCTGCTGGGATTGAGGCTCACACTAAGGCAAAGGCTGCTGGGACTGAGGCCAAGGCAGGGGTGACAAAGGATGCTGGGATAGTAGCCATCAACAGCACCATCCCCCAGCCAGCCCTGAAGCCCCAGGCAGAGCTGCCTGCTGCAAAGGATTTTGGGATTGAGGTTAGGGCACGGGCTGCAAGGGATCCTGGGATGGAGGTCAAGGAAAGGATTGCAAAGGCTGCTGGGATTGAGGCTCACACTGAGGCAAAGGCTGCTGGGACTGAGGCCAAGGCAGGGGTGACAAAGGATGCTGGGATAGTGGCCATCAACGGCACCATCCCCCAGCCAGCCCTGAAGCCCCAGGCAGAGCTGCCTGCTGCAAAGGATTTTGGGATTGAGGTTAGGGCACGGGCTGCAAGGGATCCTGGGATGGAGGTCAAGGAAAGGATTGCAAAGGCTGCTGGGATTGAGGCTCACACTGAGGCAAAGGCTGCTGGGACTGAGGCCAAGGCAGGGGTGACAAAGGATGCTGGGATAGTGGCCATCAACGGCATCATCCCCCAGCCAGCCCTGAAGCCCAAGGCAGAGCTGCGTGCTGCAAAGGATCTTGGGATTGAGGTCAAGGTGGGGGTTGCAAAGGATGCTGGGATTGAGGTCAGGGCAGGGATTGCAATGGATGCTAGGACTGAGGTCAAAATGAGGGCTGCAAAGGATCCTGGGATGGAGGTCAAGGAAGGCATCACAAAGGATGCTGGGATTGAGGCTCACACTGAGGCAAAGGCTGCTGGGACTGAGGCCAAGGCAGGGGTGACAAAGGATGCTGGGATCGTGGCCATCAACAGCACCATCCCCCAGCCAGCCCTGAAGCCCCAGGCAGAGCTGCCTGCTGCAAAGGATTTTGGGATTGAGGTTAGGGCATGGGCTGCAAGGGATCCTGGGATGGAGGTCAAGGAAAGGATTGCAAAGGATGCTGGGATTGAGGCTCACACTGAAGCAAAGGCTGCTGGGACTGAGGCCAAGGCAGGGGTGACAAAGGATGCTGGGATAGTAGCCATCAACAGCACCATGCCCCAGCCAGCCCTGAAGCCCAAGGCGGAGCTGTGTGTTGCAAAGGATTTTGGGATTGAGGTCAAGGTGGGGGCTGTAAGGGATGCTGGGACTGAGGCTAAGGCAGGGCCTGCAAAAGATCCTGAGATGGAAGTTGAGGAAGGGATTGCAAAGGCTGCTGGGATTGAGGCTCACACTGAGGCAAAGGATGCTGGGATTGAGGTCAGGGTGGGGTCCGCAAAGGATGCTAGGATTGAGGTCAAAATGGGGGCTGCAAAGGATCCTGGGATGGAGGTCAAGGAAGGCATCACAAAGGCTGCTGGGACTGAGGCTCACACTGAGGCAAAGGATGTTGGGACTGAGGTCAAAGTGGGGTCTGCAAAGGATGCTGGGATTGAGGTCAGGGTGGCCCCCGCAAAGGATGCTAGGACTGAGGTCAAAGTGGGGGCTGCAAAGGATCCTGGGATGGAGGTCAAGGAAGGCATCACAAAGGATGCTGGGATTGAGGCTCACACTGAGGCAAAGGCTGCTGGGACTGAGGCCAAGGCAGGGGTGACAAAGGATGCTGGGATCGTGGCCATCAACGGCACCATCCCCCAGCCAGCCCTGAAGCCCCAGGCAGAGCTACCTGCTGCAAAGGATGTTGGGACTGAGGCCAAGGCAGGGCCTGCAAAGGATGCTGGGATGGAGGCCCAAAAGGAGTTGTCCAAGGATGCTGGGACTGAGGCCAAGGTGGGGCCCACAAAGGATTCTGGGACTGAGGCCAGCACAGAGGCAGCAAAGGATGCTGGGAAAGCGGCGGTCAATGGGGCCGCCCCCCCGGAAGCCACGAAGCCGCCTGCCGCTGAGGATCCTGGGCTTGAGGCCGCGACAGGGGCCGCAAAGGATGCTGGGACTGGGGTCCATACAGAGACAGCAAAGGGTGCTAGGAAACTGGACCAGCCAGCCACGACCCCGGAGGCTGGAGCACCTGCTGCAAAGGATGCTGGGAGCCCAGGTGCAGAGGATACTGGGAAGAAGTGGATCAACCGGGCCACGGCCTCACCCCCCCGGGAGCCGGAGTCGGCTGCAAAGGATGCTGGGAAGGTGGAGGTCGGGGAGCTGGTGCCCCCGCCCCGCCACAAGCGGCTCTTGCGCTCCCTGTCGGGGGGCGGCACTGGCCCCAGCCCCACGGCGCCACTCCGGCCCCACAGCACCCGCTCCGGCCTGGCCCATGTGCGCGATGCCGACCTGGTGCGCAAGCGGCGCTCCCAGCTGCGCAGCGAGTCCTTCTCCCTGGACGAGGCCGAGGGCAGCGGGTCCCCCCCCCGGCCCCCCAGCACCGTGAGTGGGGCTTGGGGGCGTGGGAGTGTCCTTTGGGGGTATGTGGGTTTGGGAGAGGTCCTGGAGGCGTGGAGGAGCGTCTCTGGCTTGGGGAGAGGTTATCGGGGGGGGGGTCTTTTGGGGGGTATCTTGCCTGGGAAGGGGTCATTGGGGTGTGGGGGAGAATTCCTGGCCTGGGAAGAGGTCACCCCCCAGCTCCAGGCAAATCTGGCCTGGGGAGGGGTGATTGGGGTGTGGGGGGGGGTTCTGGCCTGGGAAAAGGTCATCGGGGTGGGGGTCCGGCCTAGGGAAGGGTTCGGGGGGATGTGGGGGGTCTCAGGCCTAGGGAGGAGTCATAGGGAGTGTGGGAAGGTCCCTGGCTGGGGGAGGGGTCGTAGGGGGTGTGGGGATTGGGGAAGGGGGGCTGGGGGGGTGGCCGGGCAGGGTGAGGTGCTGCACTGGGGCTCCAGGGCCCTTACCCACCCCTCTCCCCTGGCTGCAGGGTGACAGCGAAGGCGCGACGGCCCCCACCAGCGCCCGGACGCAGCTGCCCCCAGGTGAGCTGCGGGGGGGTGGCGTGTGCGTCATGCTCATGCATGTGCTGCCCTGCCCACTCCAGCCTCACCCCCCCTTTACCCCCCCCCAGCCGCAGCCACGCAGCAGGGACCCCCGGACCCCGGCTCCCCTGACGAGGAGAGCCCGGTAAGGGGGCAGGAGATTTGGGGGCGGGGGGCTGGATCCAGGCCTGATCCTGGGGTGGGGACTGGGGCAGAGACCTGCGCCTCCCAGAGGGCCCGATCCTGCTCCCCCCTCACCTCCGCGCCCCCCCAGCGGTTCCAGGACACCAGCCAGTACGTGCTGGCTGAGCTGCGGGCGCTGGAGGTGGAGCAGCAGCAGCTGGACGCCCGCGCAGCCGTGGTGGAGACAGACCTGCGCTTCCTCATGCAGTCCGGTATGGACGGACCCCCCTGCCCCCTAACCCGTCATGAGCAGGGGGGCTGTCAGGGTCTTATCCACTCCCCCGGCCTCTGCCCTCGTTCTGGGGGGTATCTGGGCTGGCAGAGATCTGGGGGGCATGGAGGCTGGACCGGGGGGTGGGGAATATCTGGCCAGGCAGTAGCCAGGGAGAGGCTTTGGGGGGCATGGGAGTATTTGGAGTGGCAGGGGCTGGGGGTGGTCTTGAGGGCAGTCGGGGCTGGGCAGAGAGGATCCGGATGGGGTATCTGGCCAGGGGTGAGGTTCTGGGGGCATTTGGGAGGTGGGTAAAAGGGGATGGGGGTATCTCTGCTCATACCTGCCCCCCGGCCGCAGGCACGGACCGCCCGCGGGAGGAGGAGCTCATCCAGGAGTGGTTCACACTGGTGAACAAGAAGAACGCGCTGATTCGGCGCCAGGACCAGCTCCAGCTGCTGTGAGTCCCACGGGCTGGGGGCAGAGGGCTGGAGCAAGAGGGCAGGGGGGTTATGGGAGGGAGGGGCCTGACCCCAGTCCGGTGCCCCCCAGGACCCTCCACCTCTGTTTCCTGCCCTTTCCCGCCGTTCACTCTGGAACCTACTGACGGTCCCGTTTGGGTGGCAGTCCCCGACTCCTGGAGAAGTGGGGCTGGAAGGAGCGGGCGCAGGCCCCCTCTATCCAACCACTTGGGAGTGACTCCGGGGCAGGGTTTGCCCCCTGGGGCCCAGCCCAGCCCAGCCAGAAAGGGGTGGGCACGCTGGAAAGACCCCGATGCAGCCGCCTGGTGGCGGGGCAGGAGTGAAGGGCAGGATCAGGGCCCCCAAGGCTGCCAGAGCTGGGGGGGGGACATTGATTGCAGCCAGAGGATGGAGACTGGCACCACCTGGGGGCCACTGGAGGGGGGCAAGATGGCAGTGGGGGAAACTGAGGCAGGAAATGGGGAAGAAGTTGTCACTGGGGTAGGTGGAGGCTGGAGGGACCTGGGGCTGGGCTTGGGGTTTTAGAGCCCAGGGCAGAGCTTGGACCCCCCCAGCCCTGACTTTGCCCCCCCTCTTCCCCCCAGGATGGAGGAGCAGGACCTGGAGCGCCGCTTTGAGCTCCTGAGCCGGGAGCTGCGTGCCATGCTGGCTATTGAAGGTGAGTGCCCGGCCCCCAATGGGGGGATGGGGGGGTGGGGGGAGTTGCCCCCAGCCCTCTCAGACCCCCCTTTCCTCCCTGCCCCCCCAAGACTGGCTGAAGACGGAGGCCCAGCAGCGGCGGGAGCAACTGCTACTGGACGAACTGGTGTCATTGGTGAACCAACGGGACGAGCTGGTGCGGGACCTGGACATCAAGGAGAGAATGTGAGTGGCGGGTTGCGCGGGGGGGGGGGGGCAGCTTCATTCCCCCCACCAGGCCCCCGATCTGGGCCGGGCCAGGAGGGAGGTGCAGCTGGGGCGGACCCAGGAGCCTGGGAGATCTGCAGGGCAGGGGCAGAGGAAGGGGGTGGAGGCTGGCTGAGGGGGGCTGCAAGGTCTGGGGGGGGGGGGGTCTCTGGCCAGGCAGAGGCCAGGGGGGTGATGGGATGCATGGGGGCAGGGCAGGGCAGGGGGTGTTTTGCCAGGTGGGAGGGGGGCAGCTCTTGCCTAGCAGAGCTCTGGGGTGGGGGCTGGAGGTTGCGTGGGGGGAGATGTCACTTAGCGGGGCGGGGCGGGGCTGCAGGGTTTGTGTGTGGGAGGGGATCTTGCATTGCATTGCTGGGGTCGGGGGGGCCTGGGGGTCTCACCGAGTAGGGGACCGGGGTGTCCTGGGGGTCGCTGGGTGCTGAGCTCTGCCCCCGTGCCCGCAGAGCCCTGGAGGAGGACGCGCGGCTGGAGCGGGGCCTGGCCCAGCGGCGGCGGTCGGCCCGCAGGGAGCGGTGCCGCATCACCTAGGCCAGGGGCGGGGGCGCTCGGCCCTCCCCCCCGCAGAGACTCCGGCTATTTATTGGCGTGTGCAACGCTTGTGCCTTCCCCCCCCGCTTCCTTTGCACTCATTGGCTGCAGAGCCGGCAATAAAGGAGACGTGGATGGGACCCCCGGCTCTGCTTGGGGGGGCTAGCCGGGCACTCCCATTGGCCAGCGGTGGAGCCAATGGGGTGTCGGTGAAGGTGGGCGTGGTGGGGGTGGTCTCGTGGGCCCGGGCGGTTCAGGAGGCCTGGGGGGTGGGTGGGGCGGGGCCAGAGCTCGCCCCCCCACGGCTGCCCCCTCCCCGCCCCGGGCGGGCACCTGGGTCCCGGCCACTGAGCGATCCCGCCTGGGGGCTTCACCCCGGGGCTCCCCGTTGTCCTGGGGCTGCCCCCCCCCCCGGCTCCGTCTTTACTCTTGGGGTTGGTTTCCCCTTGCCCCCCCTTGTCCCAGCCCCCCCCTCTTTTGAGGTCTCTCCAGCCCCTTCCCCCATCAGGCTTTTCCTCTACGCTTTGCTCTCTGCCCCCCCTCCCGTCTTCCTTGCTCTCTGCCCCCTTCCCCGTCTCTTCTCCCCTCCCCCCTTGGCTCTTTCCTTCCTTTATTCTTGGGAGTCGCCCCCTTCCTCCACGTGCCCCTTGGCCCCTGCCCCCCTTGTCTGGGGTCTTGTGCCCCTCCACCTCTGCGCCCCCGTCCTCGCCGGGTCTTTCTTGCTTCTCCGGGGCTGGGGCCTGGCTCGGCCCGGCTCGGGGCTCTCTCCCCTTCCTCCTCCTCCTCTGCGGCCCGTCCCAACCGCCCCATTCTTCAGGCTGGGTGTCTTCCTCCGCGTTGCTCCGTCTCCCCCGGCCCGCTCCGCCGCCTCCTTTTCTTCGGGGTCCCTACCCCAGTGCGCCCCCACTCTCACTTTTGGGGGGCTTTTCCTCCTGCTTCTTCAATCTCTTCCCCCCTTTCTTCTTGCCCCCCTGCCCCCCTTATCCTTGGCTCTTTCTCTGCTCCCCCCCACCCTTCACTCTTGGTGCTTCCCCCTTTGTTCCCGGCTCATTTCCCCCCTTCTCCTCCGGGCTTTTCCCACCTTCTTCCTGCCTCCCCCCCAGCCTTTTCCCTGGGGCTTTTCCTCCTTGTTCGTCACTCCCCCCCCCCCCCCCCCGATCCTTTTCCTCCCTTTCCCCAGCTCTTCCCCTTCCTGCTTCTGGGCTGTTTCCCCCCTTATTGCTGGGGCCTTTCTCCCTTTCCTCCTTTGGTCTCCTCCCTCCCGTTTCTTTTCCTCCTTGGTCTCGGGTCCCCCCCCCCCCCCTCCCTCGTTCTTGAGGCCTGTCCCCCTTCTCTCCTGGGGTCTTTCCCCTTCTTCTTCCCGGCTCTTGCCCCCACTTCCTCCTTGGGTCCTGCCCCTCTTCTTCAGCTTCCCCCACTTCTTCTTGCCTTTTTCCTCCTTGTCCTGGCGTCTTTCCCCTTCTTTCTTGGTCTCTCCTCCACCATCCCCCTTTCTCCATGAGGGTCTCTGCCCCCCTCTTCATTCCTGGCTCTCTCCTTTGTCCCCCACCCCCTCTACTGCTTCCCCTCCCCTCTCTTCTGCCCCCAGCCCCTTCTCTCCTGGAGCCTAGGGCCACGGCCTGCAGGAGCCATCACGGCCAGGCCCACAGTGAGGGCGGGGGTCTTCCCCTTTCTTCCTTCACTGCCTCTTTCTTCTTCCCCTTTCTGCCTGAGGGGTGGGGAGAGACCCAGGGATAAAGGGGAAAAGAGCCCAGGAGGAGGAGGAAAAGGCCCAAGAATGAGGAGGAGACACCCAGAGGTGAAGGGGGAGACCCACACCTGGGAGGGCAGCAGGCCAAGAAAGAGGAGAAAACCCCACGAGCAGAAGCGGGGGAAGAGCCGGGGGGGGAACCTAACACTAAAGGGGGGAAGAGCCAAGGAGGGGCAGAAACAAAGCTCAGGACTGAAGGGGGAAGACCGGGGAAGGCGCAGCACCCCCGCCCCGCAACCTGCCACCCAGACCGGGGGCAGGTGCAATGGGTCCCAGGGGTCTGGGAGCCCCCAGCCACTGGGGACCCACTGCAGCAACCCCCCAGGGGCCTGTTGGGGGGACCCCCTTGGACACTGAGGCAGCCCCTACCTGGCCCTGCTGCCATCCTGGCTGCCTGGGACCTTGGAGCAGCCTTTGGTCACCCCCATCCCTGCCCCACAATGACCTTGGTCTCTCCCCCGTCCCCTCAAACCAGGGGTGCAGGTTCCCAGCCCCCCTGCCCTCATCCCCCAGCCCCCCCCAGAGCTGGGGAGAGCCCAGGGGTCCAGGCCCCCAGCCCCCCTGCTTCCCCCCTGGCCCACACTCCTTGCCCAGAAAACCCAGGCATCTGGGCCCCGTCGTGCAGAACCAGCCTCGGGGACAACTGAGGTGGGTTTATTGGGGGGGCAATGGAGGGACAGAGACATGGGGGACGGGGTACTCACAGCTTCCATGTCACAGTAAGGGGGGGCACGTGCCCTGTGCGAGGCCCATCCCCGTGAGCTGGGCTGCATGCGAGGTTCCCAGCTGGAGCGTGCATGTGTGTGCAAGGACGGGGTGGGGGCACACGTGCAAGTGCAAGCATGTGTCCCCTGGGGGGAGGGCCCTGAATTGGAGGTGCCTCCCCAGCCCCCTGTCAACAGTAGGATGCACTAAGGGGGGGGTAGACCATGTGTGGGGGGGCAGGCTGACCCCCCCCACCTAGGAGGGGGCTTGGGGGACCCTAGGGGGGGCATCCCCCAGCTCCGGGCGAATCTGGCGCAGGGTCTGGATCTCTGCCTGGAGGGCCGCCTTCGCTGCCTGCTCCTGGGAGGGGTAGGATGGGGGGGTCAGCCTGGGGGCCCCCAAAACCCAGACTCTCACCCCCAAACTCAGCCCAGATCCCAACACAGTCCTCAGCTGCCCCCCTCCACCCCAAGAACCTGCCCCCCCACCCCCAGCACATGCACCTGCTGCAGCGCCTCCTGCATCTTCCGCACCTGTGACTCCAGGTACAACACTTTCTCCGACAGCGCCTGGGCCCTGTGGGGACATCACAGGGGGGGGGGGGGTCAGGATGGACAGGTGTGGATGGCTGGGGGTCCCCTGTATGGCCCCCAGCCTCAGCCCCTCCCTGCAATTCACTCAGCCCTGGGCCAACAACGGTGGCAGCGCTGGTATGCGAGCTGGGGAGAGGGTTGCTTTTTGGGGGGATGGGTGCAGATACAGTGGCATAAGGGAGCCCCCCACCCTCAGCCCCTCACTGCACCCTGCCCCTTACTCAGTCCCTGGTCCACGTGACAGCGCTAGAGCGTGAGTTGGGTGGAGGGGCTGGTGCGGGTATAGGGGGCCCTCCCCCTCCCCTGTCCTACCCCCAATGCTAAGCCCTTCATTGCACCCACTGTTCAATTCACTCAGCCCCTGGTCAACAAAGTGCCAGTGCTGGAGCGTGAGCGGGGTGGAGGGGCCTTCACCCTTTCCTGTCCTACCCCACACCCTCAGCCCCTCCTGTTCAAGTCACTCAGCCCCTGGTCAACAGCAGTGCCAGCGCTGGAGCACGAGCTGGGCGGAGGGGCAGGATTTGGAATGGGGGGGGTGGCCCCTCCGGGCCCTGCAACCAGCAGCCGTGCTCCGAAGTGCTGCATCGCCGCTGAATTTCTAAGCAGCCACGAGCTCGTTAAAACTGAACGAGGTCACCTGGAGCCCAAGCCCCTGCCCTCGCCCAACGTCCCAGACAAACCCCACAGCAGCCTCTTTGTCAAGCCCCCGTCAGCCCTGACATCGCTGCCCCGGCTGCTAGAGCAGGCTGTTAATGCATCCCAGCCCGAGGCTCTGCCCCTGCTACAGCCTCCCACCCCCCGCAAACCTGGACCCGTCTGAGCAGAGGGAAAAAATCCTCCCTGACCCCCACGTGGCATCAACGTGACCCCGAGCGGAGGAGCAAGACCCTCTAGCCAGGGCCCTCCAGCTTTGGTCCCAGCAGGAGCATCGGCACAGCCCAGACACGGCACCCAGCCAAGGGGCTTAAAACCCCCTGGCATGGAGCTGAAAGCAGGGGGGCAACTAGCAGAGCACAGGCCTCAGTGCCTAAATCATCCCCGTCCAGCCCCTCCTGCGATGGAGAGGCCCCAGCTCCCCTAGGCGTCCGCCCTGCCACCTCCCTGCTCCATCCCCTGCTGCAACAGCAAGCCACGGGTCCGGGTCCTCGTGGCAGCAAGAGAGGGCAGCCCTTCGCAGCCGGCTATCGGGTCCCCTTCAGCGGGCCGTGCCCAGCTCCGTCTGCCTCTCCTTGTGGGACTGGGCTCGCCGAGCCCTGGGTCATCTCCAGCCCTTTTGCAACTTAGACTCCTAGAAACAAGGGCTAGGAGGGACCTCGGGGGGTCGTCCAGGCCCCCCTGCTCCAAGCAGGACTGGCCCCAACTCCATCATCACAGCCAAGGCTTTGCCTACCCAGGTCTTCAAAATCTCCAAGGATGGAGAATGCACCACTGCTCTGGGGAGCCTGTCCCAGTGCTTCACCACCCTCCTCCTAACATCCAACCTCAACTTCCCTTGCTGCAGCTGGAGCCCATTGCTCCTTGTCCTGTCGCCTGCCCGCACTGAGACCAGCCCAGCTCCAGCCTCTTTGCAACCCCCTGCAGGGAGGTGAAGGCTGCTTTCAACCCCCTCCGTCTTCTCTTCTCCAGACTCGATCAGCCCATTTCCCTCGGCTTCTCCTCACCAGTCCTGTCCCCCAGCCCCACAACCATTTTCCCTGCCCTCCGCTGGACTCTCTCCAATGTGTCCACAACCTTTCTGTAGTGGGGGGCCCACAGCTGGACACAGGACTCCAGATGTGGCCTCCCCCATGCCCCATAGAGGGGAAGAATCACTGCCCTCCATCTGCTGGCACCGCTCCTCCTATGGAGCCCAAAGCTGCCCAGAGCTCTAGCTGAGGATGGATGCGGGTGGATGGAGGGAAGGATGGATGGATGAGGTGGGTTGACGGAGGGCTGGATGGATGTAGACCCTTCCCTGTCGCCCCATCCAGCCGGGGCTCCCCTGTTTTGCAGGCAGGGTCCTGACCAGTTCCCCCTCAAGGTCCAGCCCCGTGCATGGCAACTTCCTCAAGGGGGAAACCTCAGTGATGCAAATAGTCTAGACAGGGCCCGTTGCCAGGGTGCCCGTCAGGGGAAATAGCGCATCAGCAAGTCACAAGGGGCCGGAGAAAGGTTCTGCGCCTGCTGGATAAAGCTCTGCAAGGGGGGGAAACAGCTCATTGGCTCCCCAAGCCAAGGTTTCAAAGTAATGCCTCGCCCCTTCTATGTAACTCATCCCCTGGTCAGCAAAGCTGACCGCACTGGAGCGCGAGCTGGGTGAAGGGGCTGGTCTTGGGGGTACGGGTGCAGAGAGAGGGGTATAGGCCCCCCCACACACACTTTCAGCCCCTCACTGGATCCTCCCTTTAATTTAACTCAGCCCCTGGTCAGCAAAGGTGACAGCGCTGGAGTGGGAGATGAGTGGAGGGACTGGTTGCAGGGGGAGGGGCACAGATAAATAAGCGTGCAAGCCCCACCCCTCCCCAATCCCCCTACTTACTCTTCCTCAGGGACCCTCTGATTGCCGCTTGCGGGGGGCTCCCATAGCTCCGGCACATGCTGCCCTGGGTGGGGGAAGATGGGGGGGGGGGCAAGCAGGGTGAGATGTGTCCCGTCCCTGTCACTCCCCCCAAGACCCCCCTATATGCCTCCCTGCACCCCCCCAGGGACCCCCCAGATTCCCCACTGGGCCCCAGGTCTGCTGCCAGCCCCCCAGGACCCTCCTGACTCACCCTCCCTGGCCAGAGTCTCCAGGATGCTGCTACAGACGGTGGTCACGGCCTCCCACTCCTCCTCCTCGCCCGCCTCCGAAAGGACTGGGGGGGCAGGAGGAGGAGTGAAGGAGCCGTCTCTGGGGGGTGTTGTTGCAGGGTCCCCTGGGGGGTCCTGGGAAGAGACAGAGTGTTAGCAGCTCCATGCTGGGGTGTGGCTGGTTCTGGGGGCTGGGTATCACAGATGTGGCTGGCTCTGGGGTGGGTGTTATGCGCTGGGTATAGTAGATACAGCTGGTTCTGGAGTAGGGGCTGGATGTAACAGGCTGCAGCTGGCTCTGGGGTGGACGTCCAGGGCTGGGTATAACAGAGGCAGCCAGCTCTGGGGTGGGACATGCCCCGTGCCATGCGCACGCACACTCACCGTGCCCAGCAGCAGGTCGGGCGTGGGGTCGGGCAGCACGGGGCCCTCCTCGTCACTGCTGGGGGGCCTAAAGGGGACAGGAGGCACCATGGGACCCTGCCCGGAGTGGCCCTGCCAGGGGTCCTGGGGGGCCACTTATGAAGGCAGGAGAGTCCTGGGGGGGGGTTGGGGACACATTCAGGAAGGGCCTGGGGGTCACCACCAGGGGCTTAGGGGGGGTCTCACATAAGGGGCTCTAAGGGTCACAGGGGGCGTCAAGGGGGCTCTGGGGAGATTCCAGGGAGACACTCCCGGGGGGCCTGGGGAGGGGCCTGGGGGGCCCTTATACAGGGGGCTGCTGGGGGACCCCCAAAAGGTACATGCACAGGGGGCTGGAGGGATTCATGTGGGGGGGTGGAAGGGGGTCCTGGGGGGATGCTTGAGTGGGGGGGGCTGTGGGGGTCCGCGGAGGGTCCTGGGGGCACCCGTGTGGGAGGGGCTGTGGGGGGGGGACTCGAGAGGGTCCTGGGGAACTCATGTAGGGGGGGCTGTGGGGGTCGCAGGGGGCATTCCTGCGGGGGGGGGTCCTGAGAGCACTGACGCGGGGGGTCTGGGGGCACTCACGTGGGGGCACCGAGGGGGGCGCTGCAGCTGCGGGGGAACTCAGTGCGCTCCTCAGCCAGGCGGTGGGGGGGTCCCTCCTGCAGGGACAGCACCCGCAGAAGCTGCAGCGCTGCGCCCCCCGACCCCCGACCCCCTGGCCCCGGCCGGGCCTCGTCGGGGGGCACGGGGGGCAGGGGCTGGCTGTGCCGCTTCTCCTGCTGGGCCAGGACACACAGCTCCGAGTAACTCCTGAGGGGCAAGTGGTGGTGAGCGGGGGGGGGGGGGGGCACAGACCCCAGGACCCTCCCAACCAGCCTGGCCCCAGCATCCCGCGCTGGCTGCCCCCCACCCTGCCCCCTCCACCCTGCCCTGACACCCCTGCCTTGCCCAGCTCACCGGCGGGGCCGGCCGTTGTCGTCGGGGGGTAGGACAGTGACGCAGACCTTGGGGGCATTGCGGAGCAGGCGGCGGCGCTGGGGGGGGCTGAGGCCTGCCAGGCCGCGCTGGCACAGCCGCAGCAGGCGGGTGCCGGGCGCCAGCCCCACCTGGGCCGCAAAGGTGAAGCGCTCCACGGCCGTCACCACCCCCTCGGCATCCGTCTCGAAGCCCAGCGCACCCAGGGGCCCCCGCAGCAGCGCCAGCTCCCGCGCCTCACAGCCCCGTGACACGGCCTGGGCACAGGAGGGCATCAGCAGCACGGCCCCTGGGCCCCAGTGCCCCCCACCCAGGACCCCAGAGTGCCCACCCTACCACCCAGGTCCCATGACCCCATAGCCCCCCCCCTTCCTGTGTCCCCATAGCCCCTACCTAGCTCCTGCCCCCCATAACACCCCCATGTCCCCATAGGGACCCCCCAGTCTCCATAACCTCCCATCTGGCCCCTGCCCCACACAACCCTGTAGGCCCCCTCACCTTGCCCATGTCCTCATAGCCCCCACTGGCCCCCACCCCCATTTCCCCATAGCAACCCCCACAACCCCATAGCTCCCCTCACCCTATGCATGTCCCCACAGTGCCCTCATCTTACCCCCACATCCCACAGCCATGCCCACCTGGAGCCGCCGCACGATGGCACGGGCGTCCTGAGGGCGCGCGGGGGGCAGGTGGAGGCGCAGGTAGCGCCCGGGCCCGTAGTACAGGTCCAGCGTGGCCTCGCCGGTGAAGGCCCAGGCCAGCACGTCGTGACAGGAGCAGTGGAACAGCACCCCCTCGGTGCCCACCAGCACCAGCCGCTCAGCCGACACCCCCAGGCGGCACGGTCGCTCAGGGCCGCCAGCCTCGGGGTCCCCGGCTCGCACTCGCCATGTCAAGGCCCCCAGGAGGGCATCAGGGTGGCCCCCGGCCTCGGCGCCCCGGCGCCGGGGCATGAGCCGGGGGCCGCGGCGGGCCGAGGCGGCTGCTTCCAGGCCGGCCGTGGTAGCGTGAGCCCGCGCCAGGTCCTGCAGATACTGGGCTCGGGTGCGAGCTGCCAGCGCGTGGAAGCGCCCGGCGCGCTCGGCCGCGTTCTCGGCGTTGATGGCCTTGGCCAGCAGGAAGGCGCGCAGGGCCGGCGTGTGCGGGAGGCGGGTGCCCGAGGGTGGCAGCGGGGGGCCGAAGGGGGGGATGTCCTCGCTGTGGGTCACCGCCACGCTGCGCAGGGGGGACGGGGGTGAGCCACGGCAGGCTCCTCGCGTAGGTGCAGGGCGGGTGCTGGCACATGGCCGCGGGCCCTGGGTGAAGGCTCCTTGTACGCTTGCATGTTCAATGCAGGAGCCTTGCACGCTCAAAGTAGACTCCTTGCAGGCTTGCACACACACAGTGCAGGTGCCTTGTGCATTTGCACGCTCAATGCAGGGCCCCCTTGCATATTCAATGCAGGTGTCTTGCACACTTGCACATTCAATACAGGCTCCTTACACTCTGAAACACTCAATGCAGGCAACTTGCACACTTGCATATTCAATGCAGGCTCCTTGCATGCTCACACACACTTGATGCAGATACCTAGCAAACTTGCACATTAAATGCAGGCACCTTGCGCGTGCATGCACATACGCACACACCCACCCACACACACCCACCCACAGTGAAATCACCTTGCATGCTTGCACATGTGTGCCTGCTTGGTGCAGGCTCTGGGCATGCTCTGGCACACTCAGTGCAGGTGCCTTGCATGCTCAGACATTCAATAGTCTTCTGCATGCCCAGTGCAGGCTCCAGACAGACACACTCCAACACACTCAGTGCAGGCTCCTTCCACACTCACGCCTACTCCACGCAAGTCCCTGGCACACATGTCCTGCAGGTGTCCTGCCCACCCACCCCCTTGAGGCAGGCTCCTTGCACACTCGCACACACTTCTTGCACGCTCCCCTCCCCTCCCGCCCCCAGACCTGTAGCTGGTGTGGGGGGTGCAGGGCTTGTGCACCCGCACGACGATGAAGACGTGCTGGAAGTGTGAGCGGACGGCGCGGGGCGTGAAGGGCAGTGCCCCCGGCTCCTGGAACACGATGGTCACGATGTCGTTGCCGATGTGACGCTTCCGCAGCAGCTGTTGCCGGGGGGAGACACACTGCCGTTACCACGGACACCGCCAGCCCCTGGGACCCCCTCAGGGCCCCCAGCCCCAATCCCCCGCTCTCTGGTGCCCCCAGCCCCGCCCCTCACCTGCTGGGGGTTGTTGGGGGTGTAGGGCAGCATGGTGGAGACGTGGAACATGATCTCGTAGTCCTGGTAGGTCGTGTACAGCGAGTGTGTGCCCGTGGAGTCGGCTGCGGCCAGACGCAGAAGGGTTAACGGGGGTCCTGCTTAAGTGCCCCCCCTTTCTCCCCCTCCATGGCCCCCTCCCTGCACTGCTGGGCCCTCTCAGCTCCCCAGAGACCCCCCTATTCCAGCCCCATCCCCAGCCAAGCGCCCCCAGGCCTTGTCCCCCTTCGATGATGCCCCCTACTTGCCCCACTCCCGGTGCCCCCTCCCTGCACCCTTCAGCCCCCCCTTTAGTATCCCCCTCTCCTCCTCCAATGCCCCCCAGCCTCCCAATGCCCCTACTCCCCCCTCTTTTCACCTTCCCACCCCCTTCTCCGCCCGGCCCCCGGCTCACTCTGGGTGTCCAGCTGGGCGCGGTACTTGGTGAAGCCGCGCAGGGCGACCACCTTCCCCAGCAGCGCCAGGAACTCGCGGAAGGGCGGCGCGGCCTCCTCGTTCCCGTACATCTGCTCCTCCGAGCCCTGCCCGGCCCGGCAGTACAGCACCCCCACCTTGCGCTGCAGGCTCAGCTGGGGGCGGGGGCGGGGTCAGGGAGGGCCACACCCCTGGCACCCCTGGGCAAGCCCCCCGCAGCCCACTTTGCAGGGTAGGCCCAGGTGGCACCCCAAGCTCCGCCCCTCTGAAGCCCCTCCCCCTGCAAGCTCACTGGGGGTGGAGTCAGGGCAGGCCCCGGCCCACCCAGGGACACCACCCAGCACGGCACCCCCACTCACCCCCTGCTCGTCCAGCTTGAGCAGGGTGTCGGGCACGCGGGGTGAGGGCGACGCCAGGCGCAGCGCCCCCAAATCCAGCACTGGCGCTACCAGCTCCAGCAGCCGCCGTGGCGACAGTGCCCGCGGCCCCCCGGCCCCCGGCAGCGCCTCTTCCAGCACTGAGGCCCGCAGGGCCCGCAGCTGTCGACATGGGGGGCAGGGTCACCGGGGGCAGCGTGGGACCCCCAGTACCCGCCCAACACCCCTCCCCCACCCACATGCACCCCCAGTGCCCCAGCAGCCCCACCCACAGCCCCCCACATCTCCCCAAGGCCCCCCTGGACCCCTCCACACCCCCAGTGCCCCCATGGACCCCCCACTGCCACCTGGCACCCCCCTGCAGAGCTTTCCCAGGCCCCTACACCCCCCCCCAAGGACCCCAGCTACCCCTCCTCTGCCCATTGCCTGCCCAAGACCCCCCCAGCCCCACCTGGCTGGTGCGGATGATGAGGCGGTGCAGGGTGAGGGGGGGGCCCCCCCCAGGCAGCTCCTTCTCCTCCCGCCGCAGCGACACGGCCACCGGGCCCAGGCGCCCGTCCTCGCCCACGAAGTTCTGGTGCTCTGGGGGGGCACGGGGGGGTGAGGGGAGCCCCCCACCTGAACCCTCCACCCCAACCTGACCCCGACTCCATACCCCCAGCCCAGCCCAGCCCTGACCTTTGACCCCCCAAATCAGCCCTGACCTGCCTGTGCTGACCCTCTCCACCTGAGCTGTGACCCCGTAACCCTGAGCCCACGCTCCCAGGCCTGACCCTTGACCTCCACCCCTGCCCCGAGCCTGACCCCATATCCCTGCCTCCTTTCAGCTCTGACCCTTGACCCCCAGCTCCCCACCCTGACCCTGGCTCTGACCCCTGACCCCTTCCTCCCTAGTCCTACCCCACCCAGCCCTGCCCCTGACGCCCCAGCCCCTCACGCCATCTCACTGCCCCTTGCCCCCAGAGCCTCACCCCTGCCGTAGAAGTAGTGGCGGTAGTAGGTGGCCCCCAGGTCCACGTGCTCGATGGCATGGGGGGGCCGGGCCCCGCGGGGGGGGGCGCTGCCCTCCAGCACGTTCACAGCTGCGTTGGGCTCCCCCCTGGGGGACACCCCGAGCCCCGGCACCTCCCCCAACTCGCCGGGTGCCCCCATCTCGCGCCGGAACCGGGGGCAGCTCAGCACCAGCGGGGTGTCACTCTCGCCCCCCCCCGGCCCACCAGGCCCCCTCCCCCTCCTGCCCAGGCTCCGGTGGGGGGCCGGCAGCCGATGCCCCAGAGCTCTCGTGCCCCTCGCACGCGCGCGTGAGCTCCTGCGGGTCAAACAGCATGCTCTGCACATCGTGGTGCGCCACGTACCGGGCCCAGCTCTCGGGGGGCCACCCCTCCTCCCCCTCCGCGTCCCCCTCGCGCCCCCCCGGCAGCCCCAAAAGCACCAGGGGGTCCCGGAAACGGGGGGCCGGGGGGGTCCCGTCCTCTGCGGGGGCGTCGTGGCTGTCCCCCTCCCCTGGGGAAAGCATGGGAGGGGCTGGGGAAGGAGGGTTGCTGCGGCGGGGGGTCCCTGGGGGCTTGGGGTCAAAGGTTAGGGAGGCCAGGGGGGGGCGGGTGGCGTGGCGACGGATCTTGCGGACAAAGAGGTCATCCGACTCCATAACCCCCCCAAACTGCCCCCTGAGCCCTTAAGTGCCCCTGCCCTGATGCCCCCTGACCCCTCCGGGACCCACTGATTGGCCGGGGCAGGGGCAGTGCAGCGGGGGAGCCCCGAGAGAAACAGGGAGAGAGCAGGAAGCGACAGGATTGGCTGGCGGGCCGGGAGTGGGTGGGAGGGAGCCTGGCCCCGCCCTCCTTTGCAACCCAGCAGCCAATCAGCTGCTGGGCTGGCGCAGGGTGGGGGCAACTTGAGGCCTCATTGGCTGGGGGAGGCAGAGGCTGGTGGGAGAGGCCGGGGGCGTCCTGGGGGCTGCGGGGGCAGGTACCTGTGGGGAGAGGGCAGGAGTCAGGGTCGAGACCCCTTCCGGGATGCTCAAGTACCCCCGATCCCCGGGTCCCCCCCCCAGTGCTTCCCACCGCCCCCCAAAGTACCCATGTGTTCCCCTTTTCACACCCAGACACTTTTGCACTTTAATACCCGGGCATTGTCCTTCTGATACCTGGGTCCCCCCCCCGCACATCGCCTCTCTAAAACAAGGGTACTTTCCCCTCCTCAGACCCAGGTATTTCCCTTCCAATACCCAGCTGCTTTCCACCTCAATGCAGGGGCATGTTCTTCCCAGTACCTGGGTACCTTTCCCCTTAGTACCCAGCTTTTTTGCTGCAATGCCCAGAGACTTTGCCTCTTAACACCCAGGCATTTCCCATCTAATACTCCTTACTGCCCTCATCATACCCAGGCATTTTCCTTCTGATACGCAAGAGCTGCCCCCCTAATGCCCAGCTCTTCCCCTTCAAAGCCCCTGGTACTTTCCTCCACTAATACTTGGGCAGTTTTGCTCCCATACCCAGTGCTCCAGCCTTCAATACCTGAGGATTTTCCTCCTGATGCCGGGGTATGGCCCTATTGGCACCTGGGTACCTTCCCCCTTACTCTCCCGGTATTTTCCCTCTCATCCCCAGTCACTTCCCCCGTGACTGCCCCGGCCTTCCCTTGCCTGGCTTCTCCCCCAGTCCCCGGCAGGGCAGCCCCGTACCTGGGTACCTTCCCCCTTCCTTAGCACCCGCCTGGTTCTTGCCCCCGTCCCCAGGCATCGACTCTTAGTACCCAGGTACTTCCCCCACTAATACCTGGGTACCCCCTGAATCTGCCCCCAGCAATACTCAAGGGTTTTCCCTCTGCTGCTCAGCAGCTCCCCCCTCCAGGACTTCCCTTGGCTAATACTTGAGTGCTGCCTGCCCCGCCCCCCCCCCCCCCCATACCGGGGTGTGGGGGGGCAGGTGTGAGGCCACCCACGCGCCATGGCCAAGACTGCAGGAAACCACTGCCCCCCCCTGCTACTTCCTGCGAGGACGGTGGCGGGGGGAAGTAACCACTGCCCCGGTGTAGACAGCAGCACCCCCCCTACCCCGTGGCCCCCACGCATGAGGGGGGCTGGCGAGGGCAAGGGAGGGGTGCTGGGGGGATATTTTCTAGGTGGTTTATCTGCCCCCCCTCAAAAAAGGAAGTTGCGCCGAAGGCCGCAGCAGCAGCTGCTCTTCATGCGTGGGGGGCGCAAAACCGTCCCAGCCGCCTGGGCCCTGCGCGGCTGCGTGTCGCATGCCTCGGTTCGCAGGGGGGAGGTGTCGGATGCCTGGGCTGCACATCCGCGTGTGTCCCGGACGCCTGGGTCGTGTGTGTGTTGCGTGTGCGTGTCCCCGTCACCTGGGTTCTGCACATACAAGTGTGTGTGCGTGTGCCCCGGCCGCCTGGGTTCTGCATGCGTGTGCACGCCCATGTGTCTCTGCATGTGTGTCCCAGATGCCTGGGTTCTGCACGCGTGTGCGCACACGCGTGTCCCGGCCGCCTGGGTTCTGCACGCCTGCACCCTCAAGTGCGGGCTCTGCTTGTTAACCCCTTGCACCCCAGGCAGCACCCTGACGTCCCCCCCACCTACCTGGGGGCCCATTGAGGAGGCTATGAAAGGGCCAGAGACCCCCGGGGAGGGGGGCATTTCCCCTCGACCCCCCACAGCTACTCACCCGCGCGGCAGGGGCAGGTCCCAGCCCAGGGAGGGGGGGTCACAGGAGCCTGGAGACAGACACAGCTGGGTCAGCCCCGGCCGCCACATGCGGCTGCCTCTGGGGTGGGCCCTGGCTGCGATGCAGCTGGCTCTGGGCGGGGAAGGGGGGTTAGGCTGGGCTCTGGAAGGCGGTTGCCCTTTGACCCCTGGGGGAGTTTCGGACAGGAAGTGCAGGCGAAGGCTGGATCCTGCGGACTCAGGAAACAGGAACTGCCTTGGGATGTTTATCCGGACTCCCGGGCTCCCCGCCTGGGGGAATGGGACCCTCACATGGGGCATGGACAAATGGATGGAGGCAGGGCCTGGCTGGCCCCTGCCCCCCACCCCAGCCCCGCTGGTGCCCCTCACTCCCACCCTGCAGCTCCCTGACCCCTTCAAACGCTGCTGTGCCCCTCGCGCCCGACCTGCAGCCCCCCAACCCTGCCAGTGTCCTTCAGTCCTGACCTGCAGGCCCTGGCACCCCCAAACTTTCCAGTGCCCTCACTCCCGACCTGCGGCCCCCCAGCCTTGCCAGTGCCCCTTGCTCCTGACCCGCAGGCCCCCGTCCCCCCCGGCGCCCCCCACTCCCAAGCCGCAGCCCCCCACGCAGCCTGGGGCATCGGGGCTGGTACCTGGGGCACTGGCAGCTGCGAGGCCAAGGCAGGCGGCGCGACGCGGTGCTGTTTCCTGCTGCGCGGGAAGTGATGGTGCAACGCGGAGCCGGAGCGTGGCCCCGTGCGTCACACCCCCCCCCCACGACACATCCTCAGGAAGAGCCAGGCCTGAGAGGGACCCCCCCCCACCATACACGCACACACGTGACCCGCGCTGGTCTGCCCGCCAGGCCCCGGTGCCCCTCACTCCCGACCCGCAGCTCCCTGCGCCCCCAGGCCCGGCCGGTGCCCCGCACTCCTGACCCGCAGCCCCTGCCCCCACCTTGGCAGTGGCCCTCACCCCCGACCCGCCAGTGGGGTGGGAACGAAGGCCGGGGGCCACGGGTCAGGAGTGTGGGGCAACGGCAGGGCTGTGCTTGCCCAACCTACCCCCCCATATACAGGTGAGGGGCTGCCCCCAGCCTGAACGGGGTTCTGCCCTCCTCAACCGAAGAAACCAAGGCATCCGGGCTCCCAGCCCCCCCAGCACCCGAGTGAACTCAGGCGCCTGGCTCCTAGCTGACTGGGGCTGCCACGCTTCTCCCACGTGCCAGGGGGGTGGCTGGCTACATGAGGCTACTTGGGATGGGGGGAATTAGAATATATGAATATTCATGAGGGGGCAGTGCCACCCTCCTCACCCCCCAGCACCCCCTTCCCTCCCACAGCTGGAGGGCACCCAGGCGTCCGGGTCCCGCCCCCCCCCCCCCCAAGCACCCGGGCTGCCCCCCCTTCCCTTCTCACCACTTCCTCCGCCTTTCTTTTTTTCTTAAGTTTTTTAATAGTTTTTTTTTCTTACCAACCAAAAAAAATAATAATAATAAAACAAAATCCCCCCAAACCCCAAAATTGGGGCTCCCCCCCAAACCTGAAAGGAAAAACAAAAGAAATACCTTCCAATCTGCCCCCCAAAGAAGCAAAGAACGGGGGGGAGGGCAGAAGGGGGGGGTCTCCTGCCCCCAGGGGAATATAAGAGGGGAAGGTCTCCTGCCCCTCTGTGGGGTCTCCTGGCCCAGGGCCAGCACAGCTGTCCATGGGCCCCCCCGTATTGCTCAGTCCTGGGGGGGATGGGGTACGGCGGGTCCAGCCCGGGGTGTGGGTGGGAGTGGGCGGCCCCCCAGCCTCAGTACTGATGCTGGAGCAGGGGCTGGGCGGCTGGGCTGTCCTGGGGGAGGGGCGCAGGCTCCGGCGGGGCTCTGGCTGCAGTGCTGGATCCTGGGGGGGTCTCTGGAGGCTGTGGGGAGAAAGACCCAGTGGTTAGAACAGGTATATCCCCAGTGGACCCCCTCCCTGGAGCTTCACAGGGCGGGCATCGGGGATCACGGACCCCCCCCCCCCAGAAGAGCCAGGGGGTATCAAATCTGCCCTGAGGTCAGGCGGCTGCCCCCTCTCCCAGGGGGTGGGGCGTATAGGAGGTTGCAAGGGCCTCAGGCCAGCCCAGGGTGTGATATTGGGGGGGGGGGGTGGCTCAGATACAGCCAAAGAAGTAGATGGAGGGGGGGGGCCCTCACGTCAGCCCAGGAGATCCCCAAAGCAAGGGGGGCTCACCTGTGTGCGGGTGCTGGGGGTGCCCGGGGGGGCTGTGGCACTGGGGGGCGTGGGGGGCCCCCCGTCGCTGCTGTCGCCCCCTCCTCCAGGGCCGCGGCGCCCAGGCAGGCTCCATTTGCCACAGGGCCCATCAGGAGGGCCGGGGGGCCCGGGTGGGGGCCGTGGGGGGGCACTACGCCCGTTCCCTGCCCCCTCAGCACTCCCCGCCTGGCTGCCTGGGAGGCGTGGGGGGGCCGGCGCTCGGGGCGGGGCCTCGCGGCGACTTTCCCCTGCCCCCCGCCCCGGCCAGGATGGCGCTGCGGCAGCTGGGCTGGGCTCTGGGCCTGCAGGGAGGCAGACGAGGGGTTAAAGGGGTCCGGGCTCCCAGCGCCCCCCATTCTCACCCCCAGGCCCACCTCCCCTCGCTGAACTGGGGAGAGCCCGGGTGTTGGGGCAGTACCTGGTTGGGGCTGGCCGGTGGTGCTGGGCGGGTCGTGGGGGTTTGAAGCCCCCGAACCCCCGCCGCAGTCCGAGTCCTCGATGTTGCCCCCGCTGTTGCACCCGGCGCCGCAGCCCTTTTGCAGCCTGGGGGAAGGAAATAGAGGAGGCGGGGGTCAGGGGGGTGGAACCCAGGTGTCCGGCCTCCCTGCCCCTTACCCCCCAAGCCCCCTCCCCGCACAGCCAAGATCGAACCCAGGCATCCCAGCCGCCCCCAACCTCCTAGCAGAGATGGGACCCAGAGATGGGCTCAGGCTGCCTTCCCCTGCACCCAGCTGCCCCTCCAGCGCAGTGCCGCCCGCACCCACCGGTGCCAGGTGCGCAGCAGGCAGTTGGCGATGGCGCGGGGGCTGGGCGGGGGCCCGGCCAGGCGGCGCAGCTGGGCGTGGGGGCCGGCGTAGGAGGTGGTGAGGGGCGAGACGTAGATGGGGTAGCCCACGGGCTGGTCGCACGAGGAGTTCACCATGTTGCGCAGCGCCTGCTTGGCGTTCTGGATGCTGCCGCGCTCCGGGTTGCGGTTGCGCAGGAAAACCAGCTCCTGCTGCTGCCCGGCCCACAGCCCCCGCACGCACTCCCGGTTCACCTGCAGGGGGGACAACGGTGAGACAGGGCCCGGACGCCCGAGTTCACCAGGCCTGCAGGCCTACCATCTGCTCTTGGTTCAACTGCAACGAAGAGCTGACCCTGGGCCTGGACGCCTGGGTTCCTCCCCGCCGCGTTTCACCTGGTTGGGGGAGGGGGGTGAGATGGGGCCAGGATGCCTGGGTTCCACACAGCGCCTGGCATCCAGATGCTGAGCTGGGGCAGGGGGGGCCTGGGCACTGGGGTCCCTCACCTTGATGACGCGGAAGCCGAGGTGGCGGCGGTGCAAGGTCACCACCTTGTACTCATCGGCAGCATCGTCCAGCACGTGGCGCAGGGCCAGCAAAGCGGGCGCGTTGGCCAGGATGGCACCACGCCAGGCCGGGTCACCCTCATGCGAGATCACTAGGCGCTGCTCGTGCCCTGCAATGGCCTCGTACAGCACAGCCGGATCCTCGTACTCGTCTGGTGACGTGAAATGGTCCTGGGGGGGGGGGTGGAGGGAGTCAGCCAGCCCCTCCACCTCGTCTGCAGGTGCCCAGGGGTCTCCCTCGGGAGCACACGTCTCCCCCCCGCCCGCTCTTACTACCTGCCCAGGGAACCCAGGTGTCCAGACTCCCAAGTCCCCACCTCTCACCTGGTGCAGCTTGAGGGCCATGCGCACGCCAGGCGCCACGACGCGGTGCAGCAAGTCCATGTCGGCGAAAACCCACTCGTCACGGGGGGAGGTGATTCGAAAGTCCCCCTTGAACAGGGCATGGAGGCCGTATAGGAAGGGCTCCAGGCTGGGGGAGCAGGGGAGAGTCAGTGGGGGGTGGGGTGGGGTGGGGTGGCGTAGGTTGGGGCGGAGCAGGGGCGTCTCACCTGGCCGACATGCTGTGAGAGGCAGTGCCCAGAGCCCGGCGGCCCAGCACACACAGCCCGAAGCACAGAGTGACCAACGGAGAGTCCCACTCCTTGTCCACGGGCTGCAGAGACCAGAGCAGGCAGGTAAGGGGCTGGGAGCGGGAGCAGGAGAGGAGCCAGGCGTCCAGGCTCCCAGCCAGCCCCCTGCTCCCACCCCCAGCTCCACTCCCCTCCCAGAGGAGCCAGGCGTCTGGGCTCCTGCTCTTGCTCCCCGCCCAGCGCAGGAGAGGAGCCAGGCGTCCGGGGCGCACCGTGGGGCACTGGGCGGCACAGTGCTGGATCCAGGCCAGGTGCGCGTGGCGGAAGGCGGGCAGCGTGAGGCCGGCCGCGCGGGCATCGTAGTCCTCGTCGATGTTGGGATTGAAGGTGGGGTCGGTATCGACGTAGCCGGGCGCCACAGCGCCGCGCAGCCCCTCACGGATGCCCTCGTGCCGCAGCCAGTCCTCCAGCTTGGGCGACCGCGTCACATAGTAGATGATGCTCTGGGGGGCCGGCGCGGAAGGGGGGGATGAGCGCACCCGGGGCAGCATCCCCCGGGAGCTCTCCTGGGACTGGGCCTAAGCTCCGCCCCTCAATGCCAGTCTCAGCCCTGCCCACAAGCCCAGGCTCCGCCCACTCCTAAGACTCCACGCCCACACACTGCCCCCTCCAGTGCAACAGGTTCTAGCCCCACCCCCAACTCCAGCCCCACAACAAGGCCCCACCCCTTCCACACAAGAAGGGTCTAGCCCCGCCCTCTCCAGCCTGGGCTCCACCCCAAACCCAGACCCCACCTCTTTCCCAAGACTCCACCCTCCCCAGGCTCCGCCCCTTCTTGCACAGGGAATCTTAGCCCCACCCCCTCCAGCCCAGGCCCTGCTCCACATGCCCTACCGCACTCATTTCCCAAGACCCCATTCTCCTCCACCCTCTCCAATCCAGGCCCCACCCCCTTTCCCAAATCCTTCTCTAGGCTCCACCCCTTACACAGCCATGGAGATCCTAGCCTCTCCCCCTCCAGCTCAGACCCCACCCCCTGCCCCAAGCCCCTCCCTCCACCTAGCTCCACCCTTTCAACCAAAGTATTAGCCCTGCCCCCTCGCCAGGTTCAGGCCCCACCCCCAAAACCTCATGCCCCACCCCATCCCAGGTCCCACTTGCCCTAAGCCAGGGGTGGGCAAATTTTATCCAACCCGCGGAGCCCCTAAAAAATGTAGAAAATTAATATTTATCTGCCCCTGGCTGCCTGTCATGAGGCCCTCGATGGCGTGCCAAAACTCAGCAAGTGGCCCTCTGCCCGAAATAATCGCCCACCCCTGCCCTAGGTTCTCCACGTCCACCCAAGGAGCTCCAAGCCCCTCCCCCCAGCCCAGACCCCGCCCCCTGACCTTGACGTAGTAGGTGATGAGGACCTTGCGGAGGTCGTAGACCTGCAGCATGGAGGCAGCGTTGTTGTCGCTGATGCTGTAGCCCTCCAGCACGTACTTGGTGGCGGCCACCTCCCAGGCCAGCCAGCGCTGCCCGAAGGCCGCATTAAAGGACAGCACGTGGGGCAGGTGTCCTGGCTCGCAGCAGCAGCAGCCCTCGTCCTCCTCCACCCCCTCCGTGATGGCCTCCACCTCCCGCTGCTGGCAGTATGTGCCTAGGGGCAGAGGTGGGTGTCACACGGGGCTGGGGAGACAGGGACGCAGCTGATGCTGGGGTGGGTAGTGGTGGCAGCTGAGTGGAACAGAGATGCGGCTGCCTTGGCAGGGGGGAAGCTTTGGGCACTGGGGATGTGGCGCTGAAATGCAGCTGGCTCTGGGGCGGGATGCATCAGTGGCCAAGTAGAGCAGATGCAGCCGGCTCTGGGGCGGGGCAGGAGCTGGGGGTACAAAGCTGGCCGCTGGGGTGCAGCTGCCTCTGGGGTAGGGGGTGTTGGCAACTGAGCAGAAGTGAGATGCAGCTGCCTCTGGTGTGGGGCCTTGGGCACTGGGGACGTGGGGCTGAAACGCGGCTGGCTCTGGGGTGGGATGTGTCAGCAGCTAAGTAGAACAGATGCAGCTGGCTCTGGGGTAGGGTGTGGAAGCTGGGATATAGGGCTGAAATGTAGCTGGCTCTGGAGTGGAAAGAGCCAGCAGCTGAGCAGAACATGCAGTTGGCTCTGCGGGACATCAGGGCTGGGGAGATGAGGATGCGGCCGGCTCTGGTGGGCATCAGGACCAGGGATACAGGGATGCAGCTGGCTCTGGGGGGAGGTTTTAGGACCAGGGATACAGGGATGTGGCTGGCTCTGGGGGCGCTGGCGCTGGGGATACAGGGTTGCAGCGGGCTCTGGGGGGAGGTTTTAGGACCAGGGATACAGGGATGTGGCTGGCTCTGGGGGCGCTGGCGCTGGGGATACAGGGTTGCAGCGGGCTCTGGGGGGAGGTTTTAGGACCAGGGATACAGGGATGTGGCTGGCTCTGGGGGCGCTGGCGATACAGGGTTGCAGCTGGCTCTGGGGGGCGCCAGGCACTCACCGCGGAACTCAAGGCCACGCAGCTGGAAGGTGACAAGCCCGTTGCCAATCTCGATGAGGTGCACCAGGGCATTGAGGTAGTCAGAGGCTAGGATGAAGCAGTCACCGGCCGCGTAGTTGCCCCACCGCCCCAGCAGCAGGTCCCCGCACAGCGTCTGCTGCAGCGACCGCGTCAGGTGCTCGTAGAAGATGGAGTTCAGATTGTTGTCATCCGCCCCTGTGGCCAGGCAAGGGTTAAATGGGGGGGGGTGCTTGGCCCAGGCTGGCCCTGATGCCTCCTGGGAAGCTAAGCAGGATCCAGCAAGGTCAGTTTGTGGATGGGAGACCACTGATAGCACACCAATGATACCACACTGGTGGCTCGATGGGGACCCCTACTCACCGGGGTTACGGTCCAGCTGGGTGGCCAAGCGGGTATTGGAGTGGTCGACCCTCTTTGTGCTGAGGGGGGGGAAGAGAGATGAGTTAACACTGCCCCCTCTTCCCCCACCCCAGTCACCAGCCCAGACAGAAGGAGCTGCGGGGGGGGGGGTCCTCACACAGGGAGGTGGGAGCAGGCCCAGCCCAGCTGCGGGACCTCAGAGGGAGAGACAAGCCCAGGGTGTGTTTATGCAGCCCTGGCTATTGGGGGGGAGGAGGGGGGTCTCCAGTTCACTGCTACGAGGTGCCCAGTTCTGGGGAGGAGGGAATTTGGGGGGGTCCTCATTTCAGAGGGGACCACACCTGCAGCAGAGGGCCTACCCACCTGTGCAGGATTTGTGGAACAGGGAGCGAGGTGGAGGGGGCCCGGGGACCCCAACTCACTTGTAGTCGCGTTCCCAGAACTTGAGGGGCCGCGCGTAGGACATGAGGAAGACGGCGCTGCCCAGCAGGGGTGTCAGCGGGGCCGAGAAGATGGCAGCCAGCGCAGCTTGCACAAACAGCATGGCCGAGTCTGCAGGGGGGGCGGTCAAGGAAACAACCGGGGGGGTGGAAGCCCCCCATGCACCCCCACAGGCAGGACTGGGACCCTGCACTGGCAGAAACCCTCTGACACCAGAGAGACGTAGCTAGATCCCCCCCAACCATCCCAAACCATAGCCCTACCCTCCTCCCCCACACGCCACTGAGGCACAGACCCCCCAGGATCCCCCCCCAACACACCCCACTGGGACACAGACTTCCTAGGGCCCTCCCCAGCTGGACCCTCAACACCCCCCGAGGTAGAGACTCTCCACAGACCCCCCAACCCCAAACCACAGCTGAACCCCCCCTCCCCTGCAGTACCTCCACGATGCTTCCCCAGCCTGACACCCCCAAACCCCAGTGGGACCCCACACGTCCACAGGTGCATGGGACCGCCCCAAGACACCCTCACATCCCTCAGGGGCATGGAAACCCCCAATAAGGCTGCCCTCAAACTGCAGCCCCCAACCTGCCTCATGCAAACCGACTGCTTGGGGACGTGGACTTCCAGACCCGCCCCCCAGTCAGGCCCTCCAAGCTCCCCCCAGACCCTGGCGACAGGCAGGATACGGGGCACGGCAAAGGGCTGGGCGAAGGCGTGGAAGGCAGAGCCCCAGGTGATCTGCCAGGGCGCGATGTAGGTGAGCACGAAGCGCAGCTTGTACAGCAAGTCCCACAGCTGTTGGGAGGGAAGGGGGTGGGGGGTCAGCACGGTGCCCAGACACGTGGGTTCCCCCCAGCTCAAGGAATAAAGCGAGGGCTGGGGGGTGAGAGCCGGGGGGGGTACTGATAACCCGGATGCCTGGGTTCTCTCCCTGCTGTAGGAGGGAGTGAGGCATGGAGGGTGTGTGTGTGGGGTGGAGACCCCCGCCCCACCTTGCTGCAGACGATGGACATGAGAAAGTAGTCGAGCACGAAGCCCTCAGTGCAGCGGGGACAGTCGAAGCGGAAGAAGAGGACGGTGAGGCCGAGGGTCACGCACTGCTGGGGGGGGCAGCAGAATGCTCCGCGCAGGAGCTTCATCCCTGCCACGGTCAGCAGCAGGGCACGGCAGCTGTGGGCACAGGGGGGGGTGAGATGGGGGCCAGGACCCCCAAACCGCCCCTGCAATCACCCAACCCCTCCAATTGGACCCCCAGCCAGACACTGATCCCCCCACCCCCCTGACTGACCCCCACCTCAGCTTGTCCCTCCCCCCCCCCCCACACCTCTGGACTCCTCTTTGCCCAGGCGGAGGCACATACAGTGGGGAGCCCCTTCCCTGCTGTGTTAGTATTAAGCTGCCCCCCAAGAACAAAGGAAAAGACAGGGACAACTGAGATAGGCCCGTTTGAGGCTCCGGTCCCAGGACTGGGCCCTGAGCACCCCCCCCAGGCAGGGGTGGGGGGCAAGGAGCCGCGGGGTGGGCAGGTGTGGGGGTACCTACTAGAGGCAGGGGGTGCCGGGCTGGGGGGCGCTGGCAGCCTGGGCGTCCAGGGTGAGAGCGTAAAGGACCACAGCCGGGTACAGCGCATACTTCTCCGCACACTGCAGCCAGACGTACAGCTTCTCAAACCACATCAGCTGGGCCGCACCTGGGAGGGGGGCAATGCCGGCATCAGGGCTGGAGACACAAGGCCCCATGCTGGGGCACGGCCAGCTCTGGGGCAGGGGGCTGAGTATAACAGAGATGCAGCTGCCTCTGGGATGGGACCTTGAAAAATGGGCATGCAGGGCTGAAATGTGGCTGCCTCTGGGGTAGGGGGTGTCAGCAGCCAAGTAGAACAGAGGCAGCCGACTCGGGGGGGGGGGGGTCTGTGCTGTGGCTGGCTCTGGGGTGGGTTGTGGTGGCAGCTGAGTAGAACGGATGCAACCAGCTCTGGGGTGGGGCAAGGGCTGGCGGTACAAAGCCAGTCACTGGAATGCAGCTGGTTCTGGCGTGGGGGGCGTCAGCAGCTGAGAAGAACAGAGACATACATAGCTGCCTCTAAGGTGGGGCCTTGGGTAATGGGGCTGCAATGCAGCTGGCTCTGGGGTGGGACATGTCAGCAGCCAAGTAGAACAGCAGCAGCCAGCTCAGCGGAGGGACACTCACCGCGCACTTCGAACTGGCTGTACTCATGGGGCTTCAGCACCGGCACAGCGAGGCAGACCCAGGGCAGCTGCTTGCGGAGCTGGGGCAGCAGGTAGTGGGCGAGGAAGCCGACCAGCCCAGCTAGGGCATACAGCACGTAGCCCAGCACCGACTGGGGGGCCGGGGGGCAGGGGTCAGAGATGCCCCCTCCTGGCTCACAGGAGACTGGCCCCAGACCCTGCCCCAAGACCCTCGCGCACCCCTGAGACCTTTACACTCCCCACTTCACCCCCCCCCCCGAGATCCTCTCACACCCCGCCATATCCTAGTGGCCCCTCCAAGACCCTCACATCCCCCTATACACCCTGGCCCTTCTGAGACCCTCTCACCCCCCATGCACCCCGAGATCCTTTCACACACCCCCATATCCTACCAGCCCCTCCAAGACACTCCCCCATGGAGCACCCCTCTCCACACCCTGCGTGCCCCAAGACTTCCCTCCAGCCCTGAGAGGGGAATGGGGTTTGAGGGGAGAGCAGGGGGCTGGGAGTCCGCACCTTGAGGGCGATGAAGACAGTGCTAGCACTGATGGCGAAGGTGAGCACGGCGATGACCACGCACATCACCAGGTCCGAGTAGAGGATCTCCCGCTGTGGGGGGAGTGGCCGTCAGGGGCGCAGGCATCCTGGGGGGCCCTTCTCCTCCCAAAACTGCCACCCCAGCCTCCATCCCCTGCTCACCACGGAGCTGCGCAGCTTCTCGGGCAGGGGGTCCTGCACGCCGGGGGGGCTCTCGGGGCTGCGGTTCTCGAACTCTGGGAACAGCTTGGCACGGACCAGGGACCTGGGGGGGTGGGGGAGAGGTCAGCTGGGCAGGATACCACCCCCCACACTCCCACCCCCTTCCCAGAGCTGGAGAGAACCCAAGTCCGGCCCCCCAGCCCCCGGGCACTGACCAGAGCACGGTGGGGTCACTGCTCTGGCGGCTGAGGTGGTAGCAGAGGGCGACCAAGAGACCACAGAACACAGAGAACAGGATGGGCACATGCTGGTCACTCCACGGCGCCTGGAGGGATGAGGGGGGGAGCAGGGTGAGTCTAAACCCTGGGGCCAGGTCCCCCTTCCCAGCTCCCCTTCCCTATCCGCATCCAGGATCAGGACCCCCCAGTACCTTGATGGCGCCGAGGCAGAATCCGTAGAGGAAGGTGGCGACAAGGAGACTGCGCAGGAGGCTATACAGGGCTGAGAGGGGGCTGGTGGCAGCTGGGGGGGCAGGAAGAAGGCAAGGTCACTACCAGGGGCTTCCCAGCCCCCACTCCCCACCCAGAGCTGGAAAGAAGCCAGGTGCCCAGGCTCCCAGCCCCCCTGCTCTCGCTCCCAGCACTGCAGAGAACCCTGGTGTCCGGGCTCACCCGTGCCCCCGAAGAGGTGCATGTCCAGCTGCTCCAGGACGTACATGAGACAAGTGTTGACCTGGGGCAGGAGTCCAAGAAGGAAGACGATGGGAAAACAGAGGGTGAAAACTGCAGGGGGGAGAAAAGGGGTCAAGCAAGGCCCCCGGGACCCCTTCAGCTCCCCAAATCCAGGCTGAAGTCACCCCCCTGCACTGCCGCTTCCAGGTTCCCCCCTCTGGCTGAGGGGTTCCAGGTTGGATGGAGGGAGCCTCACTCACCAGTGGTGGCATCACGGGCAGCCTGGAAGAAGCCAGGGGAGAAGAGGGCCAGGCCGTAGAGGGTAGCAGGGGGCAGGGGTGGGGCACGGGCGCACAAGTCCAGCCCCCAGATGACAATACAGGCCACGCAGAAGTAGACAGGACGGCTATAGGCAATGATCCAGTTGTGACCCTGTGGGGGGGGAAGGGGGGGGCAGCAGGGTCAGAGGGGCTGGCACTGCCCCCTCCTGCCCCCCAGTGTGTGTTGGGGCTGTTAGGACCCAGCGCTGGGATGCAGCCAGCTCCAGAGGGCATTGGGTCTGGGGAGATGGGTCTGGGGTGGGCTGTGCTGGCAGCCAAATAGCACAGATGCAGCCAGCTCTGGGGTGGGGCAGGGTCTGGGGACACAAAAGCTGAGCACTGGGGTGAGCCAGCTCTGAGGTGGCGGATGTCAGGGGCTGGGCAGAACGGAGACGTGGCTTCCTCTCGAACACAGCCTCAGGCATTGGGGTCATGGGGCTGAAATGCGGGTGGCTCTGGGATGGGACATGTCAGCAGCTGAGTAGAACAGATGCAGCCGGCTCTGGGGGGCGCTGGGGCTGGGATATGGGGCCCCTTGCTGGGCTGCGGCTGGTTCTGGGGTGGGGATACCAGACCCTCCGTGGTGAGCCCCGTCGGTCACTCACGTGCATGGGAGACGCGGCGTCAGGCTGGACACTCTAGAAGACAAAGCAAGAAGGGCTCAGGCCCCAGTGGTGGGGGAAGGGGCAGACTGAGGGCACCTAGGTGGGCAGAGGCTGCCAGGGAGGTAGGCAGGGGGAGGTCTCACCTTGAGCAGTGAGTACTGACAGCTAGCGATGACCACGCAGAACTGGAAGACCCAGATGTCCCTGAAGAAGCCCTGAAGCAGCAGCAGGTAGCCCAGAAAGGCCACCAGGACCACCAGAGCGACCACAAAGACATTCTCCATCACCCCCCGGTGCCTACAGGGCCAGAGAGGGGGGGTCAGGGACCAGCAGGGACCCCCTAAATGTGGACTGGGAAGAGGAGGCTGCTTGCTGAGATGTGGCTGGCTCTTGGGGGCATCAGGGCTGTGGACGTAGGGCTGGGGCTAGACAAGGGGTCAGGACTCGGGATTTGGAGCCGAGACCAGCTCTTGTGAGGAGTCAGGGCCAGGGTCCCTGGCTATGGGTAGGAGTCAGGGCTGGGGTAGAGAGCTGTCCCTGGTTCTAGTGGGGACAGAGCTGGGGCTGGCTCTAGGGAGCTCAGGGCTGAAGGTACAGGGCTGCAGCTGGCTCTGGGCAGTTGGGCCAGGGCGTGGGAGACAGGGCCTTTCACTGGGATGCGGCCAGTTCTGGGGGGCCATTGGGGCTGGGGTACGGGGGCCACTGACCGGTCGAGCAGGGCCAGCAGGGCAAGGCGGTCGTAGCGCACCCGCACCCAGCGCCCAGGCAGTAGCCAGTACTTGTAGCAGTGCCGGGGGCGGCCGCGCTCCTCCATCATCAGCGCGTGCTCCTGTGACTCGTGCAGAGACTCCTGGTCCAGCAGGTCGAACTGCAGGGAGGGGGTGGGGGAGTCAGCAATCGTCACAGCCCCCCCGAGGCCCATCCAGTGCCCCCCACTTCCCCACCCTACCACACAGACCCACCCACCTGGCTGACAGCGCCTCTACTCCAAGCCTGAGACCTGCCTCCCTGCTCTCACCCCCCAGCCCCACTCCCCTTCCAGAGCTGCAGAGAACCCAGGTGTCCGGGCTCACAACTGCCCCTGCTTTCTCCCAGAGCTGAAGGGAACCCGGGCATCCAGGACGCCAGCTCTTCCCAGCTCGTCCCCTGACCCAGAGCCCCGGAATCCACTCAGCCCCTGCCTCCTCCACCCCCTGGACCCACAATTGCCCCCCTCCCGCCAGTCCCCCAGGCAAGGCCCCCCCTCACCTCGGGGATCTCCAGAGGGACGCGCCGCACCTGCATCCCCTGAAGCACCACAGGCCGGGGCTGGAGCAGGGCCAGGCCGGGTCCCCCACCCTCGGCCACCTCTGTTGAGTTGAAGCTGGATGAGTGCGAGTGCCGGTCCCTGCAGAAGACGGGGGTCATTAAGGTCGAGGGGTAGACCCCAGACATAGCACCCCTGCTGGCTGCTACCCTACCTCCAACGAAACACCGCCTACTGCTGAAAGACTGGTGTGCTATATACACTCTCCCACCCACTTCCAAACCCCCCTGACCCTCACTCACCAAGCACTGTTCCCTGTGTGCTCGGCACCAACCTGCTGCCCCATGGGGTTCTCATACCCGCCACCTGCCAGGCCAAAGGTGTAGGAGCGCCGCACACCTGTGGGGAGATGGGAGGGGGCACTGAGGGGGAGGGGGTGCCAGGCCCTGGCCCCGGACCCCACACCCTCCCCCAGAGCCCTGATAGAAGGGAAAGTCCCAGGCATGTAGGGGACTGTGGGTCAGGAGTGAGGGGCACCAGAAGAGCTGGGGGGGGGGGGGGGGGGGGGGCAGAGGCTATGGGTTGGAAATGAGGGACACCAGGCATTGGGAAGGGGGGAGCAGGGGGCTGCGGGTTGTGAGCGAGGGGCATCACCCAGGCTGGGGGGGTCCATGCCAGGGAAGCCTTCCCCCCCAACCCCGCTCACCGCTCTCGTCATAGAAGTAGTGTACGGCACCCTCAGAAGTGTCATCAAAGGTGCAGGCCTCATGGATGGCACCGCGTGGCAGCAGCAGCGAGCTGGCGAACTGCAGGGCCGAGGGCAGCGTCAGTGCCCGCCCATGAGAGGCTGCCCGGCCCCGGTGCAGGTCCTGCAGGCTGGGGGGGCAGGGAGGGGGAAGGAGGGAGACAGAAGGACGTCAGCCAGAGACTGGGGGATGGGAGACTGTGGGTTGGGAGTGAAGGGCACCAGCAGGGCTAGGGGAGCAGGGGGCTGCAGGTTGGGAGTGTGGGGCACTGTTTACCTGGGTGGCGACCCCATGACGGAGGAGGGGGGTGTGGGGTTGCTGCCTGCATTGTGCCGCCGCCGCATGGCCTGGGAGCGCCGCACGCTGCTGGCTCTCTCCCGCCGGCTCTCATCCCCACCTGGCCCTGCTGTAGGGAGACAAGGGATGAGCCAGAGTTTGGGATCAGAGCTCTTCTGGTGCCCTGCCCCCCTCCGCCCCGCCAGAGCCATGGAAGGGCTGATGTCACAAACAGACCAGGCCACAGCTCCCAGCAACCCCATCCCCAGACCCCCCCCCCCCCAATATCGGTCTTTCCCAGCTTAGGTTGGGTAGACTCACCTCCGCCCACGGCACCCTCATCCATCAGCTCTCCGCGCCAGCCTGGCTGGTTGGCCCCAGGTCCCCCGGGTTCAGGGGGGGCCTCTAGGTCAGCCTTGGCCAGGCCAGGCGGGGGCAGTGGAGGCGGTGGCAGCGAGGGGGCTGTGGCTGTGGCGGGGGGCCCTGGGCCAGCACCATCCAAGCTGAGCACGCGGGCGTGGGTCTTCGCGGCCCGGGGCCCATAGCGGGTGGCCGCAGGGGCCTCGGTCTCTGGAGAGTAGCAGGAGGTGGAAGAGGAGCTGTCAGAGCTGTAGGGGCGCTGGGAGCGCAGGCTGGAGTCCTCACTGCCCTCACTGGAGTCCTCGTCCTCCGTGAACGCCCCTCCAGGCTCCAGGCTCCGGCCTCCAGGTCTCCGGCGCCGACGTCCACTTGGTTTCCCCCGCCGCAAGGCCAGCTCCTTGGGCCTCACCACGGGCTCAGCCGGCGGTGGAGGAGAGCGGGGCAGGTCTCCGTCTGAGGGGGGCTCCGTGTCGCTGCCAGCGGGGGGTGCTGGGACCCGCCCAGGGGGGCTGTCCAGCTGGGTGGAGTGGGTCTGCTCGCTGCGGTAGCTGCTGCGGGTGCTGGGCGTCTCCTTGTCAGTGCCACTGAAGCAGCTGTCAGAGGAGCCGGCCTGTGGGGGAGGAGGGTGCTCGGGGCCCGGCCCCTCCAGGGGCCGGTAGCGGGGTCCTCCGGGCAGTGCCAGGCTCAGGAAACTTTGGCTCAGGCCACCAGGCAGCAGGGGGCTGGGGGGAGCCTCGACGGGGCTCTCGCCTGTCCAGCGGCTCCCTGGGGAGGGCTCCGAGGAGTCTGTGCTGGGCGCTGAGGAAGGGGCTGGAGGGAGGGGCTGGAGAAGAGGGTCCGGAGGTGCAGGGGTAGGGGGTGCGTTGCCGGAGGGACCCCCGGGCAGGCCATCGGGGGGGGAGTCACCAACTGCAAGGGGAGAGAAAGGGAAAGAGCAGTTATCCACCTCAGACGTCCAGGCTCCCAGCCCCCCTGCTCTCACCCTCCACTCCCAGAGCTGAGCTGAAACCCAGGCATCTAGCTCCCCTCCAAGACCTGGTTCCCATGCTGCTGTCTATCTGCACCCCCAAAGGGACAAGCCCCCCTCAGATCCCCCAGTGCCCCCCAGCCCATACTGGGGTCATCTTGCTGGCGGCGCTTTAGCAGTGCGCGGTCGGCCGAGGTGACGATGACGTTGTTGCTCCCCTGGGCCCTCACCAGCTCCTTGATGTCTGCCGGATGGACAGACAAATGCCCGGGGTCAAGGGTGGTGGTGGGGGGACCCCAGCAGGCCCTGACCATGGGGTAACCCAGCCCACGCTAAAGGCCCCTCAAGGAGCCTTATAGGTGGGGAGCAGGTACCCCATGTCTGCGGCCAGGCAGGGCAGCACTGATGGAGGCACCACCTTCCCCTCTGCCCTTGCCAGTGCCCCACTCACCTCGTCGGGCTCCAGCATCTTCCAGGTGGGGCAGCAGCTCCTGGGGGGAGACAGGCAGATACAGGGGGGTTCAATGCTGGCCCCTGAGCCCCCGTGTGCCCCAAGGCCCAATTATCTAGCACAAATAAACTCCTAAATGCATCGTGCGAGTACCAAGTCTCAGTCCTGCCCCTCCAATGGCCCACAGAGATCTGCACAGTGCAATTGCTTGCGAGGCTGCAGCTAGCTCTGGAGAGGCATTGAAGCTGGGAAAAGGGGGTTTGTCGCTGGACTGCAGCCCGCTCTGGGGGGTGGGGTAAGCATAACAGACAAGGCAACCTCTGGGGTGGGGCCTTGAGCAGTGGAAACACGCCGCTGAACTGTGGCTGGCTTTGGGATGGGATGTGTCAGCTGCTGAGTAGAACAGAAGCAGACAGCTCTGGGGCACATCAGGGCTGGAGATCCAAGTTTGTGCTGCAGCTGGCTCTGGGGTAGGCTGTGCTGGTAGGCTGAGTATAACAGATGCAGCCAGGTCTGGTGCGGAGCAGGGACTGGGGATACAAAGCCAGGTACTGGGGTGCAGCTGGCTCTGGGAGGGCATCTGGGCTGGGGAGACAGGCCTGTGCTGCAGCTGGCTCTGTGGTGGGCTGTGCTGCCAGCCCAGTATAACAAATGCAGCTGGCTCTGGGGGGCATTGAGATAGAGACCCTGATGTTCTTTGCCACTGCTGTCTCCTGAGAGAGGACTCGCAGCGACGTATGCTGTTCACTTCCAGACTGCAAAGCTAAGGCAACCCGCGCCTCTTCTCCCGTCTTCCTCGTACCCACCCTGGACTCACCATGACTTGGTTGAAGCCAAAGACGGAGTGCTGGGAGCTACAGCGCACGGGCGGCGTGGAGCTGGCCTTCCTGAACACCGTCATCTCAACGCTCCCACCCGGGTCCCTGCAGGGAGAGGCAGCGTCACCCACTTGGCAGCACCTCTCCCCAGAGGCAGCCACACCCCAGGGAGGAACCCCATCCCCCCAGACTCCGATGGGCCCCACCTGGGGAACCCAGAAGACCCACCTGGGCATGTTGCCATCATCGCCCGCATCCCCCTCCTCGGCCTTGGCCCCGTCGGGCAGCACAGCGCCTCCTTTCTCCACGATCTCGCCCTGGTCGAACATGGTGTGCAGCCGGTAGTTGACAGTCTTGATGATGGTGAAGAAGACGCCGACCACGGCACAGTACATACCGGCCACCAGCCTGCTGGGGGGCAGCACCTGCGGAGAGATGGACCGCCGCCGTCAGGGAGTGGTGAGGAGGTCCCAGCACTCCCACCCCGATAGTCTCCCAGTTTGACCCCCCATCCCCACTCTGCCAAAGCTGGAGAGAACCCAGGCATCCGGGATCTCACCCCACCACTGCTTTAAGCTCCCAGAGCCCACCCCCCTCCAAGAGGACAGGGAAAACACAGGTATCCGGGCTCCCTGCACCCCCACTTCCACCCCGCCAGCTTCTACTCTTCTCCCAGAGCCGGGAAGATCCCAGGTGTCTGGGCGCAGGCTCTCAGCATCAGCTGCTTGGACAACCCAGACGCCACTCACCCGCCAGAAAAGAGAAAGAACCCAGGTGGTGTCCCAGCTCCCAGCCCCCCAGACCCCACTTCCCCAGCTGGAGAGACCCCAGGCATCTTGGTTCCCAGCTTCTGCTCCCCACCGACCCCACTGCTGGAGCTGGGCAGCACCCAGACATCCGGGCTCCCCGGCTTTCCTGCTCTTACCCCTCCAACACCCCCCCCCCCCAAGTGTACGGAGAACCCAAGTGTCCGGGCTCCTGGCCCAACTCCTCCAACGACCCCCACGGCCCCAACCCAGAAAAAAATGTACCGTGGATCTGCACCAAGCCCCTGCTTTTCCCCTCCCAGATCCATGCCTCAGTCTCCCTCCACCAAGACCCCCCTCCCCATTCCCAGATCCATGCCTCAGGTGCCCCCCCCGTGCCTCAGTTTCCCTGCACCAAGCCCCTCTCTCCCAGACCCGCGCCTCACTTTCCGCCCCCCTTTGTCGGCTGCTGGAGACCAGGAGAAGAGGGGCGCCACGGGGAGGGGGCGCCCGGGGCCTTACCATGTAGAGCAGGAAGGGGAGGACGAGCAAGAAGAGCCAGGCGTAGAGGTGGAAGCAGTTGGAGAAGGTGCTCTGGTGCGGGTCGAAGAACCAGCCGCCCGTCAGGGAGGCCCACACGCCCTGGCGCAGGATCTGCAGCACCTGGGAGCCCATGGCCGGGGCCCCCCGCCCCCTCGGGGATCTCCTCTGACCCGCCCGCCCCGGCCGGGACCCTCATCCAGGCAGCTGCCCAGCCCCCGCTCCCCCCTCCTGGCGCCTTCCCCTCCCCCCCAACCCCACTGCCCCGGGGGCGGGGGCAGGGCACCCCTGGGTGATGAACGCCCCCCCTCGCTCACGCCATGGTGACCCCAGGGAGGGCTGGGGGGGGCAGGGGCCTGGGGGCAAGCACCCGGGGGGGCCCAGCCAAGGGGAGGCCTAGGGGGGCACAGGCAGGGCCGAGGGGGGGGTCCCTAAACCTCAGGGGGGAGGAGGGGGGTCCCCAAAGGCGCGGGACAAGCGCAGGCTGGCCAAAGTCTGGTTCACTTCCGGGGTCAGAGGTCAGCGGCGCGGGCCCGGCCGCAGAGGGTCCCCTGCAACCCGCGCAGGCCGGAAGCAAGGAGCCCGAAGACCCAAGGCAGAGCAGCCCGCCGCAACTGCGCATGCGCCGCGCGAGTCAACGGCCCCGCCCCTCCCCGGCTCAACAGGAAGCGGAAGGGAAGGTGCCAGGGTCAAAGGCTTGAAGACTGTTGGGGCGCCCAGGCACATGCGCGGCTCTCTTCCGGAAGGTAGACGGGATCCAGCATGCGCATGCGCGCTCGAGGGCTTTCCGGCCTCGTGTTCTCAGCGCATGCGTCGAGATCCCGCTTCCGGTGCCGCGCTCCCCTGACAGCACTGCGCCTGCGCGCGTTGCCTGGCGGGGCCCGCAAATGGGCAAACGGTGCACTAGGGGAAGGACCGAGCGTTCCACTGCGCATGCGCGCGCTTCCGGCTGGGCCGGGGGTGGGCATTGGACAAGTGACGTTACCGCGCTGTCTATTCCTATTGGACAGGTGGTTCGGACGGACGGGGTGGTCTCCCAATCAGTGCTAGGAGGGGGGCAGCTCGTAGGTTTAGGGGGGTTCTGGAAGCCCGGAGGCTGGCGCACTGTTGTGGGGGGAAGCTCACAGCTCCGGGGCTCCCAGCTGCAGCGCGGCCCGGGCAGGCGGGGGCTAGCTGCGGGGGACCCCCGCACCCCCCACCCCACTGGGAGAGACCCCGGGCTCCCGCCCTCAGCCCGCGGCCCTAGCCCCGCGGAGGGAGCCCAGCGTCCGACCCCCCCCGCCCCCCGGAGCCGGGGAGGGAGCCCAGCGTCCGGGCGCCCTCCCCCCTCCCTCCCCCGCCCCCCGCAGTTCCTGTTCCTTTGTCCGGTAACAATGTTGCGGCTCCGCCTTCCGGCCGGGCCGGGGCCAGGCTCCACCCCGGGCCCGGAGCCGAGACGCGGCGGGCGCGGGCGCACGGCGGCCCCGGGGCTGGGGCTGGTGGGAGCCGGGGGGTAAGAGCCAGGCTCCAGGGGGTAGGAGCCCGGGCGGGGGGCAACAGGCAGGAAAGGGGCAGACCCTGGCCCTGCCGGGGGTGCGACGCCAGGCAGGCCCGATCCTGCCCCGCGGGGGGGTAGGAGGCAGGAAGAGGGCAGGTATTCCCCCCCAAGGGGGGGCAGTAGATCAGGGAGGCCCCGATCCTGCTTCGCTGGGGGGTCGGAGGCAGGAAGAGGGCAGAAGTTTTCCCCTTGGGCCGGGGTAAGAGACAGGAGGAGGCAAAAACTTGCCCTTTAAGTGAGTAAGAGGTAAGGGAGGCCCTGATCCTGCCCCACGGCGGGTGGGCGGGGGGTTAAGAGGCAGGAAGAGGGCAGAAGTTTTCCCCCTGGAGGGGGGTAAGAGACAGGCAGGGGCGTAATCCTACCCCTCAGAGGGGTAGTAGTTCGGGGGCCCCTGATCCTACCCCCCCAGAGGGGCTACGGGCCAGGAAGGACCCTCAAGGGGGGCACAGCCTGGCGAAGCCCATGGGCCAGTTGCCCCCCGTGCCTTGACCCCCCCCCCGGCCGTGGCGATGCCCCATGGAGCTGCCCTGGGGCCGGCCGGAGGAGGGGGCCGGGGCCCCGGGTGAGGCGCTGCCGGCGCTGGTGGACTTCGGGGAGCTGCGGCTGGAGGAGGTGATCGGGGCGGGCGGCTTCGGGCAGGTGTACCGGGGCGCCTGGCGCGGGCAGCGCGTGGCGGTGAAGGCGGCGCGGCGGGACGCGGACGGCGAGCCGGGCGCGGCGGCCGAGAGCGTGCGGCAGGAGGCGCGGCTCTTCGCCCGCCTGCGCCACCCCAACATCATCAGGCTGCAGGCCGTGTGCCTCCAGGAGCCGCACCTCTGCCTGGTGCTGGACTTCGCCGCCGGCGGCCCCCTCAGCCGCGCGCTGGCCGGGCGCCGCTTCCCGCCCGCCGTGCTGGTGGACTGGGCCCTGCAGATCGCCCGCGGCATGCGCTACCTGCACGCCGTGCCCGTCATCCACCGCGACCTCAAGTCCAACAACGGTGAGTGCCCCCCATCCTGGTGACCCCTGGCTCTTCTCTGACCCTGGAGCCTGCTCCCCGTCCTGGTGACACCCAACTCTTCACCTTGGCCCGTAACCCCTGACCCCTGAGGCTGCCCCGCCTCCATGCCTTGGTGACTACCCAACCCCTGAGGCTTCACCCAGTCCCGCTAACCCGAGTCTTCACTCTGGCCTGTGACCCCCGACCCCTTGGCCTCAACCCTGAGGCTTCCCCGCATCCTGGCGATCCCTGACTCTTAGTCTTGACCCCTTACTTTGCTCTGGTGACCCCTGACCTCTCAGCCTGACCCCGGAGGCTTCGACCCTGTCCTGTGACCCCTGACTCTTCGCCCTGCCCCGACACTCCTTAGTTTGCCCTGATGGCTGATCCTTTGCCCTGGTCCGTAGCCCAGTAGCTTGCCCTGGTGGCCCCCAGCCTCTCGCCCTGCCATGGTAAACCCTTGATTTTTCAGCCTGATCTATAACTCTGTAGCTTGCCCTTGTAATCCCTGATTTCTCACCCTGACCCTTGACGCTTCCCTGTCCTGGTGACCTCCGACACTTCACCCTGGCCCATGACCCTTTAGCTCGCCCTGGTGACTCTTGGCCCTGCTCAGGTTACCCCTGACCTGGTGATCCCTGATCCTTCACCCTGCTCCTGGGACTTCACCCTGCCGTGATGACCCCCCCAAGTCTGAACTCTGTACCCCCTCACATGACCCCTCACCCTCTCGCAATGACCCTCCCTCCAAACCTAGGACCCTGACCCCAAATTGATGTCCCCTGACCCTGGCCAGGTGCTCCCCAATCCTTGACCTAGTCCTGTAACCCGACTAGGTGACCTCCTGACGCTCACCCCTGCCCAGGTACCCCCAGTCCTGGGACCCCAAAGCAGTGCCCCTCGCTCCCAACCCTGGACGCCTGCCCGGGTTCTCCCCAGCTCCGGGAGGGGAGTGGGGGCGGGGGGTGAGAGCGGGGGGCGCTGGGAGCCCGGACGCCTGGGTTCTTCCCAGGCACCAGCCCCCCTGTGCACATGAGCACACGCATGTGCAACACGGCACACAAGGGGCCCCGTGTCTGTCTGTTGGTCCGGCTGCCCCCGCCCCCCACCCCCCTCAAGTCCGCGCCCGGCAGAGCCGCATTCCACCTCCCACCCGCGGCTGCAAGGCATGATGGGAGCTCCCCCCCACGGCCAGGCCTGGAGCATAGGTCAAAGGTCACTGCTCCGCCCCATGGCTCACCCAGAAGGGGGGAACCCAGGCGTCCGGGCTCCCAGTCCCCCTGCTCTCACCCCGTAGACCCCCCTCCCCTCCCAGAGCGCCCAGGCCCCTGGGTTCCCGGAGGAGGGGGCCTCAGGGCATCATCCTGCCCCATCCTGTCTGACCGGTTCCATCCCCAGCTCCAAGGGGGCCACAACTGCCCCCTGGGGGGAGGGTCCTGATGATGAGGGTGGGGCCAGGCAGGGGATGCACCGCCCCCCCAGCCTGGCCAGAGCCTCCCAGCTCCACTTCCTGCAGCCACTTCCTGCCCCGACTTCCTGCCCCCCCCAGGGTGGAGGAGGGGCAGGGGGGGCTGTAGCGGAGGCAGGACAAAGGGTCCATTCTCTGGCTCTGGGAACCTTCCTGCTGCGCAGGCGGGTCACGGGGAGCCTCGACGCCTGGGCTCCCTCCAGCGCTGGGTGGGGGGTCAGAGCAGGGGGGTGGGGGCCTGGACACCTGGGTTGTCCCAGCTCTGGGAGGGGAGTGGGGCCTGGGGGCAAGAGCAGGGGGCAGGGAGCCCAGACGCGGGGGTCCTCTCCCTGCCCATTCCCACTCTCCTGCCCGCCTGGAAAGAGGAAGTGACTCGGGGTGGGACAGGAAGTGCTGTCTAGAGGGCGGGGGTGACGGGGTGGCCCAATCCTGGCCAGGGGGGCTGGGATCTAGAGGCTCCGATCCTGGGGGGCAGTTCCGGCTGGGAGCCCCGACTCTGGGCACTGAGCCTTGACCCCTGCCCCTGCAGTGCTGCTGGCGGAGCCCGTGGACCCAGAGGCACCGGGCGGGAACACGCTGAAGATCACGGACTTCGGGCTGGCGCGGGAGTGGAACCGCACCACCAAGATGAGCGCGGCCGGCACCTACGCCTGGATGGCACCCGAGGTCATCAAGTCCTCCACCTTCTCCCGCGGCAGCGACGTCTGGAGGTGGGGGCTGACCTGGACGCCGGGGTTCCCTGTCCCTGGAGCTTGGACGCCGGGGTTCGCAGTCCCCGGACTCCTGGGCTCCCCGTCCCAGCAGGGGTTGGTGGGAGCCTGGACGCCTGGTCGCCCCGCCCCCCAACTCTGCGGGTGCCTGGGGGCCCCCACCCAGGCCCTCACCGGCTCCCCTGTCCCCCCAGCTACGGGGTGCTGCTGTGGGAGCTGCTGACGGGCGAGGTGCCCTATCGCGGTATCGATGGCCTGGCCGTGGCCTACGGCGTCGCCGTCAACAAGCTGACACTGCCGATCCCATCCACCTGCCCCGAGCCCTTTGCCCAGCTCATGGCTGGTGAGCCCAATGCCTGTGTCCCCGGGGTGGGGGCGGTGTGCGGGATCCTGGACGCCTGGGTCCTCTCCTTGTGCGGGGGGGGGGGGGGGGGGGCGGCAGATCAGAGCAGGAGGCCGGGAGCCCGGACACCTGGGTTCCTTCAGCGGGGAAGGAGCTGATGGCTGCTGTGGGGGGTTCCTTGCACAAGAGGAGAGGAGTGCAGAGGCCTCCCTGACCCCTCCCCTCCCCCCCATTGAAGAGTGCTGGGACCAGGACCCCCACGAGCGGCCGAGCTTCGGAGCGGTGCTGAGCCAGCTGGAGGCGCTGGAGCAGCAGGGCCTGGCTGAGCTGCCGCCGGGCTCCTTCCACTCACTGCAGGACGACTGGCAGCTGGAGATCCAGGCCATGTTTGACCAGCTGCGCGCCCGTGAGAAGGTGCGCCGCCCCCCAGGGGTCTCCCAGCTCCCCCCAGTGACCTCACGCTACCCTCCCAGCATCCCCTGGTGACCTTGTGTTGCCCCTCCCCTATCACTACCCGCCAGCACCCCTTGGTGGCCTCGTTGCTCTGACCCGCCCTGTGCCCCTGATGACCTCCCACAGCCCTGGTGACCCCTCCTGCCCCCCTCCAGGAGCTGCTGAGCCGGGAGGAGGAGCTGGCGCGGGCAGCGGTGGAGCAGAAATGCCAGGAGGAGGCGCTGCGGCAGCGCGAGCACCAGTTGGCCCAGTGGGAGCTGGAGGTCTTCGAGCGAGAGCTGAGCCTGCTGCTGCAGCAGGCCGCCCGTCAGCCCCCCCTGCTCAAGCGCCGCCGCGGCACCTTCCGGCGCGCCAAGAGCAAGGGCCGGGATGGCGGTGACCGCATCAGCATGCCCCTTGGTACTGCCCGGGGCGGGGCTGCAGGGCAGGAGTGAGGGGCATGGGTGGGGGGGGCTGTGGGCTGGGAGTGAGTGGCCTCAGCAAGACGGGGGGTGCGGGGGGGTGCGTGCAGGTGCTGTGGGTCAGGTGTAAGAGGCATTGGGCCATGTCTCACCCTCACTCCCCTCCCCCACAGACTTCAAGCACCGCATCACCGTCCAGGCGTCTCCTGGGCTGGACCGGCGCAACGTGGCTGAGGGAGGGGCCGGGGGGTCCCCCACCTTCCCCCGCTTCCGGGCCATCCAACGTGAGTCCTGCACTGCCCCTTTAACGGGGGGGGGAATGGACCCAGGAGTCTGGGTCCCAGCTGGCTGGGAATGGGGTGGCATAAGTCCTTCCCCTCACCTGACCCCTGAGCTGAGAGGGGAGGGGCTCATCTGGTGACACCATCAGGGCTCTTCATGACATCAATTTCTTCTTGCCCAGCGGGGAAATGTGGGCTGTGATGTCGTTATTCCTGTTAACCAATTGGAAGTGTTTTAAAGTCATGAGGTTACAGGTAGTGTCCTTCTGCCAGCCACTTGAGGAAAGTCACAGTGTGTGTCTGTGATGTCACTTCCTTGTGGCCAATGGAGTAGGCGGGAAGACCCCAAGTTATGATGTCATTTACTGGGGATTCATAGATTCATAGATGTTAGGGTCGGAAGGGACCTCAATAGATCATCGAGTCCGACCCCCTGCATAGGCAGGAAAGAGTGCTGGGTCTAGATGACCCCAGTTAGATACTCGTCTAACCTCCTCTTGAAGACCCCCAGGGTAGGGGAGAGCACCACCTCCCTTGGGAGCCCGTTCCAGACCCTGGCCACTCGAACTGTGAAGAAGTTCTTCCTAATGTCCAATCTAAATCTGTTCTCTGCTAGCTTGTGGCCATTGTTTCTTGTAACCCCCGGGGGCGCCTTGGTGAATAAATACTCACCAATTCCCTTCTGTGCCCCCGGGATGAACTTATAGGCAGCCACAAGGTCGCCTCTCAACCTTCTCTTGCGGAGGCTGAAAAGGTCCAGTTTCTCTAGTCTCTCCTCGTAGGACTTGGTCTGCAGGCCCTTAACCATACGAGTGGCCCTTCTCTGGACCCTCTCCAGGTTATCCGCATCCCTCTTGAAGTGTGGCGCCCAGAATTGCACGCAGTACTCCAACTGCGGTCTGACCAGCGCCCGATAGAGGGGAAGTATCACCTCCTTGGATCTGTTCGTCATGCATCTGCTGATGCACGATAAAGTGCCATTGGCTTTTCTGATGGCTTCGTCACACTGCCGGCTCATGTTCATCTTGGAGTCCACTAGGACTCCAAGATCCCTTTCCACCTCTGTGCCACCCAGCAGGTCGTTCCCTAGGCTGTAGGTGTGCTGGACATTTTTCCTCCCTAGGTGCAGCACTTTGCATTTCTCCTTGTTGAACTGCATCCTGTTGTTTTCTGCCCACTTGTCCAGCCTATCCAGGTCTGCCTGCAGCTGTTCCCTGCCCTCCGGCGTGTCCACTTCTCCCCATAGCTTTGTGTCATCCGCAAACTTGGACAGAGTACATTTCACTCCCTCGTCCAAGTCACTGATGAAGACATTAAAGAGTATCGGTCCAAGGACCGAGCCCTGCGGGACCCCACTGCCCACACCCTTCCAGGTCGAGACCGACCCATCTACCACGACTCTCTGGGTGCGACCCTCCAGCCAATTCGCCACCCACCGGACTGTGCAGTCATCCACATCACAGCCTCTTAACTTGTTCACCAGTATGGGGTGGGATACCGTATCGAAGGCCTTCCTGAAGTCTAAGTATACGACATCCACCCCTCCTCCTGTGTCCAGGCGTTTCGTAACCTGGTCATAGAAAGAGACTAGATTGGTCAGGCACGATCTGCCCGCCACAAACCCGTGCTGGTTTCCCCTCAGCATAATTTGCCCTGCCGGGCTCTCACAAACGTGAGCCTTGATAATTTTTTCAAAGACTTTGCCAAGGATGGAGGTGAGACTGACCGGCCTATAGTTGCCCGGGTCCTCCTTCCTCCCCTTCTTGAAAATGGGGACCACACTGGCCCTCTTCCCGTCCTCCAGGACCTGGCCCATGTGCCACGAGCTTTCAGATATTCCCGCCAGTGGCTGTGCAATGAGATCCCATCCTGGGATGGCAGGGTGGGGGCTGGTGCAACTCTTACCCCCAAGCTGATTGGTCAGTTAAAAATTACATCAGCAGCTGCATTCTGTGCCCCCCCCCGTCCCTCCCATCTGTGCCCCCCCCCCCCCCGTCCCTCCCATCCATTCTGTTTTGATTGGACCAAGGAGCACGATGTCACCAGCAGTTGCATCAGACGTCACTGCTCTGTCGATGGGTTGGAATATATGGTGTCTCAGGAAGGGGCTTGTGATGTAACTTCCTGTTGGCAGTTTCACCGGGATCACAGGAATTGACATCATGGGGAAAAAGGCAGAGCAGGTTCGGGAAGAAAGTGTGCACCATTCTGCCTAGTACCGTGAGCTGATTGGTTCATAGAAATGACATCACATGATGAATTCCCATCCCAGAGACAGAGAGAGCTTGGGGAGTTAGGACAGAGCAGGAAGTGACACCATAAAGACTATGTGCTGCTGTTAGAAATGCCATGCATGATGATGCGTGACATAAGTAGCTGCTTCCTGGTGGTGTGCCAGCATCCCGTGATGTCACACGAGGCTTCCAGTGACATCATCCTTCATAGGCCCTGTCTCAAAGTGAGACACATTTGCATGCATCAGTGACCACATGTGATGTCATAGAGGGAGGGGCATGACATCACTGTGACCCCACTGACCCTGCCTTTCTCACGCAGTGGAGCCCGTGGAGAGCACCCCCAGCTGGGCCCGGCCGGCGCCGCGTCGGGGGGACGAGCCTGGGACTGGGGAGCGACGCCCCAAGGCTTGGGGCCCTGGGTCCCCCACGCAGAATGGCAGGTAGGGGCCGCCCGGGCGCCTGGGGCCCCTCCCTGGCTGGGAGGGGAGTGGGGTGGGGGGTGAGCGCAGCGGGGGGCTGGGTTCTGACTCTTCCCCCCCCCCCCCAGGCGGAAGTCACGGCTGGACGATACAACGTGGTACCTGGAGTCTGAGGAGCCCCCCACGGGGGAGGGGACCCTAAATGGTGAGACGGGGTGGTCCTTAGGAAGGGGGGAGAGGGGGTGGAGGAGGGGGCAGAGCCCTGAGAGGGTCCTAGCCCCTTCCTGATGTGCCCCCCTCCTCTCCACTGTCCAGGTGATGCCAGTGGGACCCAGGAGTCAGAGCGGGGGCTGATCCAGCGGGCGCTGCTACGGGGCACGGCCCTTCTGGCCTCCCTGGGGCTGGGCCGGGACCTGCCTGCCCCCGCGCCCCCCCGGGAGGAGCGGGGCCCCCCACCCAGCCCCCCCCATGCCCCCACTCCTCCACCTTCCCCTGAGCTCATCCACTTCACCCCCCCACACAGCCCCGTGGAGCTAGGGGGGACCGGGGAGGGGGGTCCCCGGACTCCGGGGTCCCCCGAGCCCGGGCAGGAAGGGGCTGCCCGGATGCCTGGGTTCTCGGAGCTGAGCCTGGAGGGGGCCGCCCGGACGCCTGGGTCCCGGGAGCCGAGGCCAAAGGGGGCCGCCTGGACGCGTGGGTCCCAGGAGCCCAGCCATAGAGGAGCCGCCCAAACGCCTGACTCCCCAGAGCTGAGCGTGAAGGGGCTCGCCCGGACGCCTGGGTCCCCGGAGCCCAGCCATAAGGGAGCCGCCTGGATGCCTGGGTCCCCAGAGCTGACTGTGAAGGGAGCCGCCCGGACGCCTGGGTCCCCAGAGCCTGGCCCTAGAGGAGCTGCCCGGACGCCTGGGTCCACGGAGCCCCTAAGCGACCCGGCCCCTCGGGGCGACCGGGGGGCGCTGGCCCCACTGTGGGTGCAGCGCTCCCCCAAGAGCCCGCGGCCGGCGGAGAAGTGGGGTGAGTGCAGGGGCCGGGGATTGGGGACCCCCCTAGGGTGGGGAGAGTCTGGGAGCTTGGGGGGGCCCAGCTGCTCTGACCCCTCGTTTCTCCCCATCCCGCAGGTGGTGCCCTGCCCTCACCCTCGTCCCCCCGCAGCCCCCACTCCCCCCGGCCCTGCCCCCGCACCGGCCCCCTGGCCCGCCCTCGCCCCTCCCCCGTGCGCAGCCGCATCGACCCCTGGAGCTTCGTGTCGGCCGGGCCCCGTGCGTCCCCCGCCCCGTCCCCCCAGCCCCCGCCCCGGCGCCTGGCGCCCCCCGACCCCGCCAACCCCTTCGACACCTCCGACCCCTTCGACCCCTTTGCCCCCGAGCCTGGGGGGCTCAGCCCCTTCCCCTCACCCCCGCCCCGCCGGCCCCCCACCCGCCCCGACCCAGCCGGAGGCCCCCAACCCCAGCCCTGGTGGGTGACGGACGAGGGCAGGGCCTGGAAGTGAGGCACAAGGGGGAGACAAGAAGTCCCACCCCAGCCCTGCATGGACAGGAAGTCCCGCCTTCTTCTGGATCTTGAGCCCTGGAAGGTCTGCGATGGCAAGAGGAGCCAGACAGGAAGTCCAACCCCTCTGGGGGAAGAAGTCCCAACTTCCACTGGACCTTGCGCACACAAAGTCCTGAGCCCAACAGGGCCCAGGCAGGAAGTCCCGCCTTTCTGCTGGTTGGCGGCACAGGAAGCCTTGCCAAAGACTGAACTGGAGGCAGGAGCAATACAGGAAGTCCCGCCTGTGCTCCACCAGCTTGGGATACTTCACACGGGAAGTACCTTGCACTTCTGCCTGGCAAAACAGGAAGTCCCACCCTCTTTGGACACGATACAGGAAGTTGCACCTGTCTTCCCTCCCTCAGGACACTTCATGCAAAACAGGAAATCCCATCCTTGAAGGATTGCTGTGCAGGAAGTCCTCCCCCTTCCTGCACTGGGCACAGGAAGTCCTGGAGCTAACAGAAGCAAACCAGGAAGTTCCGCCCTCTTTGGACACTGGATACAGGAAGTCCTACCCTCTCTGGCTTTAGGGGCACAGGAAGTCCTGCCTCTTGCAGATTGCAGCCAATGGGGGGGAGGCTTTGTCTATACACTGGAAGGGGAGGGGCCCCCAGGTGCACTGGGGGTGATGGGGCCAAAATGATGCACTGCGGGGGGCTGATCCCGCCAGGCTGCCCCGGCCCTGCAGCAGCACAGGGCACGGGTAGGGCTGGGGGTGCAGCTCGGGGGGGCGGGGCTTTGGTTCTGTAGATACTAAAGGTGTGTCCCCCCCCCCCCGGGGTGGAGCCCAGGTGTCCGGGACCAGTCGTGCCCCCAGCTCTCAGGAATCTCCCCCCCCCCCCCAACGTGCGAGCGCACGTGCGTGTCTGTGACGTGAGCTACTGATTTCTCCTCGACCCCAATTCACTGTGAGGGCACTGGCATACGGGGGGGGGGCGCCTTGTGAGTTCAGTTTTTGGGGGGGCAGGACGGCTGCTGTGACACTTATGGACCAAGACCAAATAAACTCAGCTGCCTCCAAACCTCCCCGGGCTCCTGCCTCTGGTGTTTCGCACGGGGAGGGCACACAAGTCACTCGTGAGTGCACGAGGAAGGGCAGCAGGCATGTGGACACGTGCACACAGGCAGAGCCTGGGCATGTGGGACCCAGGTGTCCCACACATGATGCAGGTGTCCAGGGCGTGTACACACATCTGGGCCATGCATGTGCACACGCATGGGACCCAGGTGCCCCGCATGGACACAAGTATGCAGGAGCCAGGTAGCTGGGGGACACACACGCACACAGGACCCAGGTGTCCGGGACAGGCGTGGACAGACATCACAGACAGCTGCAGCCCATACCACAAACATATGCATGAGAACTTGGGTGGCTAGGGCACACGTGTGCATGCAGAACCCAGGCAGCCGAGACGTGTGCGTGCACAGGCAACCCAGGCATCTGGGAACTTGCATGCACTTGCCTGCACAGAACTCGGGCCGCTGGGGGACACGTGTGCATGTTTGTGTGCACACACAACTCAGGGGTTTGGGGGACACCTGCATGCACATACAGAACCCCGGCATCCAGGGCACACCCCCCCCCCCAAGGCCCCCAGGAGCCTGGAACACACACACACACCCCAGGCGTCGGAGACGCCCAGAATCCAGGGGTCTGGGCCCAGTGTGTGCACACACATACACACACCTACATACATACACACACAATCCAGGCGTCTGGGCCACAAAGAGGACTTAGGTGTCCAGGACACACTCACACTTGCACGCGACAGAGCCCAGGGGCGGGGGGGGGGGGCACACTGAGCACCCAGGTCAGGGTCTGGGACGCAGACTCACAAACCAGGCGTCCGGGATGGACTTGTGCGCGCACCCCCGCTGTGGTGCTGGGGTCACGCGCACACCCAGGGGCGCCTGGGTTTCATGTACATCCCCCTGCCCCTGCAGCGGCGGCCGCTGGGGCTCCGTCCGGGCCCAGCCCTGGCGCCGGGGGCTGGGGCGTCCCGGCCCCGACCCTTCCCGGAGCGGGACCCTGAGGCGGGAGGGAAGGGGCCGAGGTCCCCGAGCGGCGCCGCTCCCCTGCCCGGGCCGGGCACGGAGCCGGGGAGACAGAGCCGCGGTTCCTCCCCGCCCCCGCGTACCTGGCGGCGGCCGGGCGGCTGCTCCGCTCCCCTTCCCTTCCCCTTCGTGCCCTGCCCGCGCCGGGCGCCGAGCTCCACCTCCCCCGGCCGGCCGGCCGAGCCCCCCGCCCGGCCCCGGCCCCGGCCCCGGCCCCGGCAGGGAGACAAAGGAGCCGGGCGGCCGCGCTCCCTCCCCGCCGCCTGGCCGCGGCCCCGGACACTCCCCCGCCGCGGGTTACGTGTGTCCGCCGCGCGGCCGCGGGGATTGGCGGCGCCGGGCCGGACCGGGGGCTCCGGGGGGCGCTGCGCGGGCTTTGCGCGCTATTTTCAGCCCCTCGCGCGCCGCCCAAGATGCGCGGGGCGCTGCTGGCGCTGGCGCTGCTGGCGCTGGGCGGGGGGGGGCGGCCGGCGGGCGCGGAGCGGGAGCGGGAGCGGGAGCGGGCCCCCGCGGACCGGGACCGGGACCGGGAGCGGGAGCGGGCCCCGCTGCGCGAGCGCTTCAAGGTAGTCTTCGCGCCCGTGGTCTGCAAGCGCACGTGCCTCAAGGGGACCTGCCGCGACCGCTGCCAGCCCGGCTCCAACATGACCCTCATCGGCGAGAACGGCCGCGCCGCCGACACGCTCACGGGCTCCGGCTTCCGCGTGGGTGAGGGGACCCTCGCGTCCGGGGCGCGCCCCCACCCCCCACGGGACCCTCGCGTCCGGGGCGCGCCCCCACCCCCCCACAGGACCCTCGTGTCCAGGGTGCACCCCCACCCCCCCACGGGACCCTCCTGTCCAGGGTTCACCCCCCACCCCCCACAGGACCCTCACATCCAGGGTGCACCCCCACCCCCCCACGGGACCCTCCTGTCCAGGGTTCACCCCCCACCCCCCACAGGACCCTCACATCCAGGGTGCACCCCCACCCCCCCACGGGACCCTCCTGTCCAGGGTTCACCCCCCACCCCCCACAGGACCCTCACGTCTGGGGCACACCCCCACCCGCCACGGGACCCTCGCGCCCGGGGCGCGCCCCCACCCCCCACGGGACCCTCGCGTCCGGGGCGCGCCCCCACCCCCCACGGGACCCTCGCGTCCGGGGCGCGCCCCCACCCCCCACGGGACCCTCGCGTCCGGGGCGCGCCCCCACCCCCCACGGGACCCTCGCGTCCGGGGTGCGCCCCCACCCCCCCCACAGGACCCTCGTGTCCAGGGTGCACCCCCACCCCCCCACAGGACCCTCCTGTCCAGGGTTCACCCCCCACCCCCCACAGGACCCTCACATCTGGGGCACACCCCCACCCGCCACGGGACCCTCGCGCCCGGGGTGCACCCCCCCACGGGACCCTCACGTCCAGGGTGCACCCCCACCCCCCCACGGGACCCTCCTGTCCAGGGTTCACCCCCCACCCCCCACAGGACCCTCACGTCTGGGGCACACCCCCACCCGCCACGGGACCCTCGCGCCCGGGGTGCACCCCCCCACGGGACCCTCACGTCCAGGGTGCACCCCCACCCACCCACAGGACCCTCATATCTGGGGTGCACCCCCATGGGACCTTCATGTCCAGGGTGCACCCCCACCCACGGGACCCTCATGTCTGGGGTGCACCCCCACCCACCCACCCATGGGACCCTCACATCTGGGGCATGCCCTTACCCCCCTACAGGACCCTCGTGTCCAGGGTGCACCCCCCCACGGGACCCTCACATCTGGGGCACGCCCCCACCCACCCAAGGGACCTCACATCCGGGGTGCACCCCCACCCACCCATGGGACCCTCGCATCCAGGGTGTGCCCCCACCCACCCATGGGACCCTCACGCCCAGGGTGCACCTCCCTACCCATGGGACCCTTGCGTCCAGGAGTGCACCCCCTACCCACAGGACCCTTGCGTCTGGGGTGCACCCCCCACCCACGGGACCCTAGAGGGAGGGGACCCTTGTGTCTAAGCCTGCATCCCCCACGGGACCCTTGATCGAGGGGACTCAGGTGTCCAAGGGTGCAGCCCTCCACAAGACCCTAGAGCGAGGGGACCCACATGTCCGGGGCACGACCCCCAGAGACCCGAGGGGCTGACCCAGAGCCAGAGGGAACGCAGGCGTCGGGGGGCTGCAGCCCACCCCCCGCAATGGGAGGGGACCCAGGTGTCGGAGCTGCCAGGCCGCCCCCCTGGCATGACAGAGCGGGACCCAGGCACTGACCAGCCCTGAGCTGGAGGGGACCCGGGCATCTGGGCTCCCAGCCCCCTCCCGCTCTTGCCCCCCAGGCCCCTCCCCTCCCAGAGCTGGAGGTAAGCCCGCACGGCCTTGCACATGCGTGTGTCTGTGAACACACGTGCACCTGCCCCCACCCCACGTCAGAGCTTCCACCAACCCCACCCCCCTCCAGGGGGAAAGTCTGAGCTCAGCCCTGGCCCGGGCCCAGCCACACACACACACACACGCCTACACACACACATGCACATGCACATGCGTTGGCACACATGGTCACTGGGGCCTGGCCAGCACAAGCCTTGGCCAGCACGGACACGCACACACAGGGCCCAAGTGTCTGGGACAGACACACACACCCAGACACACAGAACCCAGGTGTGAGGCCAAGACACACACACAGAATCCAGGCATCTGATGCACACACACATGCGCTTGCACACACTCGGACACACAGAACTCAGGTGTGTGTGATGAACACACACAGAGTCCAGGCATTTCAGTCATGTGTGCATGCACACACACACACAACCCAGGTGGCTGGCACACACACACATACAGGGAACCCAGGCATTTGGTGCATACACACACATACGCCCCCCCCAGGCATTTGTTTCTCTTGCACACAGACGTGCACACGCACAAAGAGAGAACCCAGGTGTTCAGGACACAGACACTGAATCCAAGCATTTCAGTTACACACGCGCGCACACACATACAGCCCCCCAGGTGTCTGAGACCCCCCCCCCACACACACACACAACCTGGATGTCTGGGACACACACACACAGAAACCAGGCATCCAACGTGACATACAGACACACTTGCTCACGTGCACAACTGCGCACACTTGGGTCTAGCCAGCATCCTGGAAAGAACCCAGGCGTCCTGGTTCCTCCCCACCCCCGTGCTTTAAGCCACCAGACCCCACGCCCCCCCCCCAGGTTCCCCGGGGGCTGGGGGTGAGAGCAAGGGGGGCGGGAGCCTGGACCCTGTCTCCCCTCCAGCCCGGGGGCCAGGGGAGAGCACGGGGGGGGGCGCGCCGGGACGCCTGGGTTCTGCAGCCCTGACTCAGGCAGGATGTGGGGCTGCGGGTTTGCGGGCGAGGAGCCCGGGGCCATTTCCCGGCCGTGCCAGGGTCACCCTGCGGCCTCCGCCCCAGAGCTGGAGGGAGCCCAGGGTCCGGGCGCCCAGCCCCCTGCTCTCCTCCTGCCCAGACAGGCAGAGAACAGAACCGGGCGGCCGGCGGCCAGCCCGCTGTTCTGAGCCAGGCGGGCCTCCGCTGCCCTGCCAGCGCTGGAGACAGCCCAGGCACCCGGGCCCCTGGTCCAGCCCAGGACCTGCTGGGGGGGCAGGCAGCCCAGACACCTGGGATCCTGCCCAGCTAGGGGTCGATGCTGGGGGCCCGCGCACCCGGGTTTTCTCCCGCTCTGGGAGGGGAGTGGGGCTTGGGGGTGCAAGTTGTGTGGGGGACTGGGCACCCGCATGCCTGGGTCCCCTCCCAGCTGGGGGGTGATTGCAGGGTGCTGGGGGGCACCCAGACACCTGGATCCCCTCCCAGCTGGGGGGCTGTTGCGCGTGGCCCAGATGCTTGGGTTCCCTCCCAGCAGGGGGGTGATTGCGGGGCACTGGGGGGGGGCCCGGATGCCTGGGTCCCATTCTCACGGCTCCCCCCCCCTCGTAGTGGTGTGCCCGCTGCCCTGCATGAACGGGGGCCAGTGCACGTCGCGCAGCCACTGCCTCTGCCCCCCCGAGTTCACGGGGCGCTTCTGCCAGGTGCCGGCCGGGCGCCAGGGCGCGGGGGGGGCCGGGGCGGGCACGGAGGAGGCCGCGGCGGGCGCCAAGCAGGTGCAGGCCGTCTACGCCGTGCAGGTCATCGCTGACGGCCACGACCCCCCCGCCCATGGCCCCAAGGCCACGCTCGGCCATGCCACCTTCACTGTGCCCCTCGGGCCCGGGCACCACTCCGCTGAAGGTACTGGGAGGCCTGGGCGGGGTGGGGGGTTCTGAGTGGGGGGGGATGAGGGGGTCCCAGGGGGGTGGGAGGGGTCAGGGGTCCTGAGTGGGAGCAATAGGGCGGTCCAGGCAGGCTTGAGAGGGTCCCTGGGGGGGCAGGAGGGGATGAGGGTCCTGAGAGGGGGGAATGGGGGGCCCTGGGGGGCTTGAGGGAGTCTCAGTGGGATGGGAAGGGTCAGGGGTCCTGAGTAGGGAGAAATGAGGGGCAGAGGGGGTCCCAGGGGAAGGAGGGGGGGAGGTCCTGTGGTGGGGGCTGGAGGTGGCAGGGGGTTCCTTGAGGAGCATGAGGGAGTCCCAGGGGGCAGGAGGGGAGAGGGGGGCCTGAGTGAGGGGGCACAGGAGGGTCCCAGGGAGTCTTGGGAGGGTTCCAGGAGGGGGTGGGGGTCCTTTGTGGGGGGGGCAGGAGGATCCTGGGGGGGCTTCAGGGGGTCCCGGCTCTTGCATGGGGGGGCTGGTGGGAACAGGGGGGTCCCAGGGTGCAGGAGGGGGTGGGGGTCCTGCATGCAGGGGTCTGCAGCCCCGTGACCCCTTTTGCCCCTAGTCCAGGTGCACCCCCCCCTGGTGAACGTACGAGTCCACCACCCCCCTGAGGCCTCTGTGCAGGTGCATCGCATCGACGGGCTGGGGGCCGAGGTGGGGGGCCCGGGCGCTCCCCAGCACCTCATCCCCCACCCTGGACACAAGCCCCCAGCCCCCCACGCCCGGCCCCACACCCCCAAGCCGCTGGGGCGCTGCTTCCAGGAGACCTTGCCCAAGCAGTCGGTGAGTGGGGGGCACTGGGGGGGCCCGCTGGGGGGGCTGTGGCCACCTCTCACCTCCCCCTGTGCCCCCCAGTGCGGCAGCAACCCCCTGCCCGGCCTGACCAAGCAGGACGACTGCTGCGGGAGCATCGGCGCATCCTGGGGCCAGAGCAAGTGCCACAAGTGCCCCCACCTCCAGTGTGAGCCCCCCAGGACCCCCGCCGAGTCCCCGGGAACCCTCTACACCACCCCTGGCACCCCCAGCCCCCCTTGCCCCCACACCACCCCTGGGTCTGCCCAGACCTCCCCCCATACCACCCCTGGCACCCCCAGACCCCCCCGATCTACCTGGCCCCCCCCCAGGCCCCCTGTACCACCCCTGGGACCCCCTGACCCCCCCAGTTCCCCTGGAACCCTCCCTAGACCCTCCTGCCCCCCAATCCCCCTGTGTCCCCCCAGACCCCCTTGATCCACCTGGGCCCCTACTTGCACCCCCAGGCTAACCCTGGGACCCCCAGACCCTTCTGCCTCCCCCCAGATGCCCCTGGGCCCCCCCAGACCCAACTTCCCCCCAATCCCTCTGGGTCCCCTCAGCCCCCCCAGACCAGCCCAGCCCCCTCCAAACCCTCCAGCCCCCCCTACCCCAGCTGGGACCCCCACCCCACTTTGGGCTCCCCCAGTGCCCTGTGGCCCTCTCGGCCCCTCTCTAACCCCCTTGCCCCCCCCCCCCGATGACTTTCCCAGTTGCCTCTGGGCTGCCGCCTGCAAGGAATTTGCCCCCCCTCCCCCCACGTGGGGCAGCTGGGGGGGTGGGCAGGAGCAGGGATGGGGGGACAGGGGGGTGTTCATTGCCTTGTCTGTCCCCCCCCCCCCCCTCCGGCTGCCACCCCTCCCCTCGCATTCCTTCCATGGCCCCTCCCTGGCGGCGCGGCCCAGACACCGGGGCCCGGGCCAGGCCCACGCAGCTCCGGAAACCGGGCGGCCGCCCCCCCAACTCACAGCCCCCTCAGACAGGGGGGAACCCAGGCAGCCAGCCCCTCCCCCTCCCCTCACCCCCGTCCCCAGACAGGGGGGAACCCAGGTGTCGGGGCTGTGTTGCAGACACGGGCGTGCAGAAGACGGGCCCGATCCGGGGGGAGCAGGGGGGCGACTGCCCCCAGGGCTACAAGCGCCTCAACAGCACCCACTGCCAGGGTACGGGGGGTGTTGTGTAGCCGGGGTGGGGGGTTCCCTGGGGAAGACGGGGGGGCTTGTGTTCGGGTGGGGGTTGCTCTCTGGCTGTACAGTGTGTGGTTGTGGAGTAGTGTCAGGTTGTACGGCTGTGCGTGGCTGTGCAGTTGTCTAGTGTGTGGCTGTGTGCTGTTGTGTAGTGGCGTGGCGTGCGTCTCCCTGCAGACATCTACAGGTACGCACTGCCAGGGCTACGTGTGGTTGTGTGGCTGTGTGCAGTCGTGCAGCCGTCTGTTGTGCGTCCCCCGCACACATCAACCCTTGTGTGCTGCTTGTACAGCTGTGTGTGGTTGTGTAGCTGTCTGGTTGTATGCAGCGGCGTGCGCTTGTGCAGCCACGTGTTGTGCGTCCCTGCAGACATCAACGAGTGTGCGCTGCCGGGCGTGTGCGCACTGGGCGACTGCCTCAACACCCAGGGCAGCTTCCGCTGCGCGTGCAAACCTGGGCACGTGCTGGCGCCGTTGCGCACCCAGTGTGTCCGTACGTATGGGGGGGTCTGAGAGTCTGTGGGGGGGCTGAGTGGGGGGGCTGTTAGGCTGGGGGCTCCACTGAGGGGGGGCTCTGGGGGCTTTTGGGGGGCTGGGGGTCTATGGGGGGGCACAGGGTGGGGGCTGCCAGGAGCAGAGGGGGGGTCTGAGCTCAGCAGGGGGTGGTGGCAGGCCTGGGGGGGTCCAGCCGGGAGTTTGGGGGTGTCTGGTGGGGCTGGGGGGTGCCCAGTGACTTCCTTGTCCCCCAGCGGAGAAGCCAGAGGAGAAGAGCCTGTGCTACCGCCTGGTGAGCGCCGAGGGCTGCCAGCACCCACTGCCCACGCGGCTCACGCGCCAGACCTGCTGCTGCAGTGTGGGCAAGGCCTGGGGCGCCCGCTGCCAGCGCTGCCCAGCCGACGGCACCGGTAGGCACTGCTGGGGGGAAACGCGCAGCGCGGGGGGCACCACGGCAGGAAGCTCGCAGCGCTGACGTGGTGCCCCCCCCCCCCCCCCCCAGCGGGGTTCAAGGCCATCTGCCCAGCGGGCAAGGGCTACCACATCCTGACCTCGCACCAGACACTGACCATCCAGGGCGAGACCGACTTCACCCTGCACCTGCACCCTGATGGCGCCGCTGGCCTGCCCCCCCCGGGGCCCCCCCGCCCGGCCCCCAGCCCCCCTGTGCCTGGCCCCCCACCCCTTGACCTCCCAGGTCAGTGCCGGACCCCACAAGCCTCCCTGAACCCCCCCAGGGACCCCCGAGTGATGCCCTCTGACCCCCCAGACCTTCTCCAAGGCCCCCCCATCTCAGTGCTGGACCCCCCCACACCCCCTGACCCTCCAGGGCGCCCCCGACCCCTCAGGGCAGTGTCAGAGCCCCCCGCCTCTAAGCCCCCAGAGCCCCTCCAATGCCCCCTCTGGACCACCCAACCCCCCAGACCAGTTGCAGACCCCCTGTGACCCCCCCCGACCTCCTCAGCCCTCCCTGCCCCCCTAGGTCAGTACTTCCCCATGGACCCCATTTCTCCAGGGGGGGCAAGTGTCCAGGGACCCCCCCAAACCCCCCTCCATTCTCACTGCTGCTGTCTGCTCTCTCTTCCAGTCGTCAGCCCCGCAGCCATGGTGAGTGGGGACCTGGGGGGTGGGGGGTGGGGGTGGGGGAGGGGCAGAGCCCCCCTTAATGTCCCCCTCCCCAGCTCCCGGCGTATTCGACCAACTCCGAGGAGCAGTTGGTGGATCAGTTCTACTACAGCCCCACGACGCCCGGCGCCCGCTACCCCGGTAAGGCAAAGTTTTGGGGAAGCTGGCAGCACTGGGGGCACTGCAGGGGGGAAGATCACAGCACTGGGAGGGCTGGGGGCACTGTTGGGGGGGAGCTTGCAGCATTGGGGGCACTGCTGGGGGAATCTCGCAGCGCCAGTGACCCCCCCCGGCCCCCCCAGAGGTGGTGGCGCGGCCCACGACGGCCATGGTGTGGCAGGTGGCGCCGGAGCAGTTCACCCGCAGCGCCGTGGAGATCGCCCCCACCCAGGTCACCGGTGAGTCCCGCCCCGAGAACCCGGGCATCTGGGCTGCCAGCCCCCCCGCTCGCACCCACGGGACCCCCTAATTCAGCCCCCCCTTGCCTTCCTGGGTGTGTGTGGGGGCATCCCAGGAGTGGGGGGGCTGCTGCTAAACCCTGTGCCCCCCCTCCCCATGCCTGTGCCCATGCCTATGTACATATCTGGGCCCACGCTCACGCCTGTGTCTGCGTCTGTGCTCGTGTGCGTGTCTGTATCTGTGCGCACGCCCATGTTCACATCTCTTTGTGTCTGTGCCCATGTCTGCCCGTGCGTGCAGAGACAGATGAGTGCAAGCTGAACCGCAACATCTGTGGGCACGGGGAGTGCATCATGGGCGCTGCTGGCTACACCTGCCTCTGCTACTCGGGCTACCGCTGGCACCCGCAGCGTCGTTTCTGCACTGGTAGGCTGCCTTGCACGAGAGCTGGGCCTCGCACGGGGGCCAGGCCTGCTGTGCCACCCCTCTGCAGGCTGGGGAGGAGGCCAGGGCGTGGGGGTAGGATCTGTTCATGTGACATGGTAGGATAGGGGGGTGTGCACATAAGTGTGCAACGTGCATGTGTCATGGTGCGTATACCTGTGGTACACAGGAGGGCACATGCTCCCACTTAGAGGGTGTGACACGTGTGCAGCTGCAGGGGTTGGTTGTGCGTTACGCATGGGTGATTTGCCCACATGTCTCTATAGGAGGCGTGCGATGTGCATGTGACCAGTCATGGCCCCGTAGGTGTACATGCGTGTGACACGTGTGAGATATCATCTCCCTGGAGGAGGTGTGCAACACATGCAACACGTGCAACACTTTACCTTCCCATGGCGCTTCCATGTAGTAGGCATGTGACATGCATGTGACCCATCACTTTCTCATATGCGTGTGACACACGTGCGTGTGCAACACGTCACCTCCTATGGGAGGCACAGAACATAGATGACACATTTTACATATCATGTCCCTGTAGGACTGCAACACACGTGCAGCCCATGTACAACATCTCACTGACCCCATAGGAGGTACAGGACACACGTGCAAAACATCACTTTCCTATAGGAGGTGTGCAACACACATGCAACACATTTCCTCCCTCATAAGTATGGAACACGTGGCATGTCACATCCATATAGGAGGTGTGCAATGTGCAACACATCACCTCCCCGTAAGAGGCATATGATACATGTGTGATGTCACATTTCTATAGGAGATGTGACATTTGTGCAACACACGTGCAACACGTCACCTCCCCGTAGCAGACATGCAACACCTGTAAAATGAGTCACGTCCCTATCTCGGAGGTGTGTGACACGTGTGAGGCACATACGACACATCACCTCCCCTTGGAGGCATGTGACACGTGCAACACACATGAACACTCCCCAGGGCCACGGGGAGGTCCGGGGGCTCGTGGGGGGGTCACTCAGCATCTCTCCCCCCACCCCCCATGCGCAGATGTGAATGAGTGTGAGGCGGAGCCGTGCGGGCTGGGCAAAGGCGTGTGCATGAACACAGGTGGCTCCTACAACTGCCACTGCAACCGCGGCTACCAGCTCAAGGTGCACAAGGGCGTGCGCTCATGTGTCGGTGAGTCCTCGTGCAAGGGGTCTCAGCCCCGCCCCACCGCCGAGCTGGCGAGAACCCAGGTGTCTGGGCTCCCGTCCTGCCCTGCTCACACCCGTCTCCCCCTCCCTCCCCCAGACATTGACGAGTGTGCAAAGCCCCATGTGTGCGGGGACGGTGGCACGTGCACCAACTACCCCGGGCACTACAAGTGTGACTGTCGCCCTGGTTACCGTGTCAAGTCCTCGCGCCAGCCCCTCTGCAAAGGTACCCACCAAGGCCCCAGGCGTCCGGGCCCCCAGGCTCCCCTCCCCTCCCCTCGCAGGGCTGGAGGGGCCCCAGGGGCCCGGGCCCCCAGCCCTACCTCCCGCTGTCTCCTGCAGACATGGACGAGTGCGAGGAGTCCCCGTGCAAACACGGCTGGTGCGAGAACCTGCCCGGCTCCTTCCGTTGCACCTGCCAGGACGGCTTCGCCCCCGCGCCCGACGCCCGCTCCTGCCTCGGTAACACCCCCGTGCCTGGGACCCGGGCATCCCCTGCTCTCACCCCCCCACCCCCCATCAGGGAACCCGCGTGTCCTGACCCCCGCTCGTGCCTGCAGATGTAAACGAGTGCGAGGGGGGGACGCGGTGCCCCCACGGCGTGTGCGTGAACACACTCGGCTCCTACAAGTGCCAGTGCCCAGCTGGGCTGCGTGCGCGCAAGGACGGGCCCCGCTGCGAGGGTGAGCGAGGGGGCACGGGGGGGAGCTGGGGGGATCACAGGAATCATGGAGGGGCTGGGGGTCATGTAGGGTCCTTGGGGAAGGGGCTGGGGCATTGTGGGGATCATGTAGGGGTCACAGCGAGGCTGGGGGCAGGGGGTCATGGGGAGCTTTGGGGGGGTTGTTGGGGAGTTGTGGGGTGTCATGAGGGGCTGTTGGGAGTCACAGAGGGCTGGGAGGTTATTGGGGATATCTAAAGCAGCTGGGGAGTTTGGGGGGGGCGTGCAGGGGCTGGGGCATTGTGGGGGGGGTTATGGTGGGGCACCAGTGGGGCTGGGCGTCATGGAGGAGTCAGAGGGGGGGATGGGGTGGGGGAGGGGATGGGGGTCACAGGGTCATGGGGTGGGAGAGGAGTTGGGGGGTTGCTGGCAGGTCACGCAAGGGTCATGGGGTCACCCCCCCCCGTTCCCCCACAGACATCAATGAGTGTGAGTTCCCAGCGGCCTGCGTGGGCGGCGAGTGTGTGAACACGCTGGGCTCGTACCGCTGCCTCTGCCGCCCCGGCTACCGCCTGCTCAATGGGCGTCGCTGCCAGGGTGAGCGCCCGCCACGTTGCACAGGGACTAGGGTGGGCACGGGACAGCCTCGGGCGTCGCACAACAGAGCCCTGGAGCTATGGGGTGGCCTTGTGTGTCACACATTGGTGTCCTGGAGCCACAGGGAGGGGCACAGGGTGGCCTCGTGCATTTGCACAAGGGAGTCCTAGAGTCATGGGGTCAGTATGGGGCAGCCTTGTGCTTCGCACAATGGAGCCCTGGGGCCATGGGGCAGGCACAGGGTGGCCTCGTGCATTGCACAAGGGAGTGCCGGGGTGCAGGGACTAGCACGGCACATGGGCCCCCGGGGCATCGCACAGGAGCCTGCAAGCTGGCACATGTGGGTGGCATACACCAGGGTTTGGCCATGTCGCGCGGGTGGTTTGTGCAAGGCTCTCAGAAGCATACAAACACCCCCCCAGACATCGACGAGTGTGCGCAGGGACCCTGGGCTCTGCCTGCCCCACGGCACGTGCGAGAATGTGGACGGCTCCTACGTGTGCACGTGCGAGGAGGGCTACGCCCCCACCGAGGACCGGCACAGCTGTGAGGGTGAGCCTGGGGCCCCCGATCCTGGGGAGTCCCTGGCTGGGGGCCTGTCTGCTCCCCGGGGGCCCCAATCCAGACCTGACCCTGCGCTACCCCCTCCGGGGCCGGGACGGTATGATTCCATTGGGGTTCTGGCTGGGGCAGGGGGTGGGGACGAGGCAGGGGCCCCGATCCGGGCCCGATCCTGACGCCCCGCACCCCTGCAGCGCTGGAGCCGCTGGTGCACAAGAAGGAGTGCTACCTGAACTTCGACGACACCGTCTTCTGCGACAGCGTCCTGGCCACCAACGTCACGCGGCCCGAGTGCTGCTGCTCCCTGGGCGCCGGCTGGGGCGGACCACTGCGAGATCTACCCCTGCCCCCGTGCCCGGCTCCGGTACCTGTCCCCCCCACCCGGGCGCCTGGCTTTTCTCCAGCTCTGGGTGGAGAGTGGGGGCTGGGGGGAGAGCGGGGGCAGGGGGGGCTGGAGGCCTGGATGCCTGGGGTCCCTCCAGCTCTGGGAGGGGGTTGACACGCCCCGGCCCCTCACCCTCTGCCCCCCCCCCAGCCGAATTCCACTCTCTCTGCCCCGACGGGAGGGGCTTCATCCTGGACGACAACATCCTCAACTACGGCATCCCGGCGCACAGGGGTGAGTCCCCGGGACACAGGCGTCGGGAGAGGGGTGGGGGCGGTGGATGGAGGGGGAATTCCAGGCCCACGCTACCACCCTCCAATGCAAGGGGCTAGGGCAGACCCCAGCCCCGAGCCGGCTGCCTCCGTTCTACTCGGCTGCCGGCATGTCCCCCCCCAGAGCCAGCTGCATTGCAGCCCTGTGTCCCCAGTGCCCGAGACCCCACCCCAGAGGCAGCCACATCTCTGTTACGCTCAGCTGCCAATACCCCTGCCCCAGCCCTGAGCCGGCTGCCTCTGTTCTACTCAGCCACTGGCACATCCCACCCCAGAGCCAGCTGCAGCACAGACCCACACCCCCAGAGCCAGCATCCCCCCACCCCAGAGCCAACCACATTGTAGCCCCGAGCCCCCCAACCCCCCGGCTCCGCGCCCCCCACCCAAAGCAAGCGCTGAGGCCCCGGCCCCGCAGACATCGACGAGTGCTCGCTGTTCGGCGCCGAGATCTGCAAGGAGGGCAAGTGCGTGAACACGCAGCCGGGCTACGAGTGCTACTGCAAGCAGGGCTTCTACTACGACGGCAACCTGCTGGAGTGCGTGGGTGAGCGCCCCCTCGCCCCGGGGGGCCGGTCCCAGCCAGGGGGGCCGCGCTCTGGACTCGATCCTGGGGCCCAGGCTGGGGGGGATGAGGGGGGACCTGTGGGAAGGGGCTAGTCTCTGAGCCCCCCCCCCCCCCCCCAGATGTGGATGAATGCCTGGACGAGTCGAACTGCGTGCACGGCATGTGCGAGAACACGCGCGGCTCCTACGTGTGCACCTGCCCCGCCCCCACCGTCTACCACCCCCACCACAAGAAGTGCCTCCTGCCCGGGGAGCTCGGTGAGTGCCCCCCCCCCCCCCCACCCGGAGAACCCAGGCGTCCTGCCCCCCCCCCGCCCCCGCCAGAGATCCCAGACATCTGGGCTCGCCCCCGTTGCCATGGTAACCCCATGCCCTCCCCCCAGACGTGGACGAGTGCCGGGACCCCGGGGCCTGCCGCCACGGGCGCTGCATCAACACGCTGGGGTCCTACGTGTGCGAGTGCAGCCCCCCCCGCGCCTCGACCCCAGCGGGCGCGACTGCGTCCTGCCCGACACCCAGGCAGGTCAGGCACAGGGCGGCGGGAGCACGAGCGTGCAGCCCCGGGGGCAAGCGTGCAACACAAGCCTCCCCTGGCGGGAGTGTGCGAGGCTCAGTGGGGAACGTGTGCAGTGTACTTGTGAGCGTGCAACTCCCTAGTTGTGAGTGTGCACCCCAACCATGCACATGCCCCCACCCGTGAGCGCCCCTTGCACACCTGTGAGTGTGCAACCCCCTCCCAGCCCCCCTCCTCCAAACCCCTGTCCATGGTGCCCAGCTGGGCCCTATGTGTGCCCTCATGTCCCGCAGGTGTGAGCTAATGAGGCCCTCGCACACTCACTTTCCCCTTTTGTACTTACCCCTTGCACACTCACTCCTTGCATACTCCCCCATTTACACATCCCTCTTGTACACTTCCCCTTGTACTCACCTCTTGTGCACTCACTACCTTCTTGCACACTCATCCCTTGCACACTTCCACCTTACACTCCCCTGCACACTCTCTTCCGCTTGCAGTCACCCCCTTGCACACTGTCTTTGCACATTGATCCCCTTACACACATACATACCTCTTGCACTCTCCCCCTGGCATACTTACCCCCTTGCGCACTCACCCTTTGGCACACTCCCCCCAGCACACTCCCCCCTTTCACTCCCCCCGGCACACTCACCCCTGGCACACTCCCTCCCCCAGACCGGGCAGGCGAGCGGCGTGACGTGTGCTGGCAGCGCCGGGGCGAGGACGGGATGTGCGCGGGGCCGCTGGGCGCTGGAGCCGTCACCTTCCACGAGTGCTGCTGCCGCCGCGCCCGCGCCTGGGGGCACCAGTGCAGACCTTGCCCCCCCCGCGGCCCCGGTGAGCTGCTTGCACGCGCAGGGCCCAGCCTGGGGGGTGGAGGGGACCTGATCCTGGCAGTCCAGACCTCATCCCACTGTGGGTGTGGGGGGGCCTGATCTTAGTCGGAGTGTGCTCCTGATTTGGGCCCAATCCTGGAGTGGGGGGGTGATCCTGACAGGGGGGTGGTCGCAATCCTGGGGGGGCTTGATCCTAGTAGGGGAGGTGTGGTCCTGATTTGGGCCCAGTCCTGGGGTGCCAGCTGGTTTGGGGGGGGCTGATCCTGGCAGAGAAGCACGGTCCCGATCCTGGGGTGGGGGCCTTGATCTTGGCAGGGGTGTGTGGTCCTGATCCTGGGGCGGGGTGGGGGGCTCCTGACCCTAGCGGTGTTGTAGGGGGCAGGGGCTTGACCCCGGGGTCGGAGGTGTGATCCTGATTCAGGCCCATCCTGGGACACCAGCCAATTTGGGGGGGGGGCAGGGGGAGAGGTCCTGCTCCTGGAGGGTGCCGGGGTGCGGGAGGGCCCTGATCCTGGCACAGGGCTGTGGTCCAGATCCGGGCCCACTCCTGGGGAGGCGGAGAGGGGCCGGGGCTGCACATGGCTTGACTCGGGGATGCCCGGTCCCCCAGCAGGGCAGCAATGCCAGTCGTCGCAGAGCGAGAGCAACTCCTTCTGGGAGATCAGCCCCCTCTTCCTGGGCAAGGGCCGCAAGGGTGAGTGCGACGGACCCCCGAGCCCCGACCCCCTGGTGCTGGGGCCCTCCTTTCTACTGGGGTGGGATGCGTCCCACCCCAGAGCCAGCTGCATCTCAGTCTCACCACTCCCCCCCGCTCCCAACCAGAGGATGACAGCTCGGATGAGGACTCTGACGAGTGTCACTGCCTGAACGGCCGCTGTGTCCGCACCTACCATGGAGCCGTGTGCGAGTGCCCGGCCGGCTTCCAGCTCGACGCCAGCCGCACCCGCTGCCTCGGTCAGCCCCCAGATGCCTGGGTTCTCTCCCAGTACGGGGAGGGGAGCGGGGGTGTGGGGCGCCGGACATGTGGGGTCTCAGTACGGGGAGGGGAGCGGGGGTAAGGGGCGCCGGACACGTGGGGTGTCAGTACGGGGAGCGGGGGTGCGGGGCTGCGGGGCGCCGGACACGCGGGGTCTCAGTACGGGGAGGGGAGCGGGGGTGAGGGGCGCCGGACACGTGGGGTGTCAGTACGGGGAGCGGGGGTGCAGGGCGCCGGACACGTGGGGTGTCAGTACGGGGAGTGGGGGTGCAGGGCGCCGGACACGTGGGGTGTCAGTACGGGGAGCGGGGGTGCGGGGCGCCGGACACGTGGGGTGTCAGTACGGGGAGTGAGGGTGCGGGGCGCCGGACACGTGGGGTCTCAGTACGGGGAGCGGGGGTGCGGGGCGCCGGACACGTGGGTGCTCTGCCCCGTGACTCCCGTCTCCCCCCAGACATCGACGAGTGCCGGGAGCTGAACCAGCGGGGGCTGCTGTGCAAGACGGAGCGCTGCGTCAACACCAGCGGCTCCTACCGCTGCACCTGCAAGCCCGGCTACGTCCGCTCGCGCCCCCACGGCGGGCTCTGCCTGCCCCAGCGCCGCCGGTAACCCCCCGGGCCTGACCCCGACCCCCTCCCCCATTTTATAAGGGCCAGAAAAGGGGCATTTGGGGGGATTTTCCCCCCCACCTTTCTATTTTTTACTCTCGCGGGTTTTTTATGCTTTTCCTCCTCTTTGCCCCCGTTTCCACAGCAACCGGGAGGGGTTACCCCCCCCACGTGTGGCAGGCGGGGGGATGGAGTTTGTAAATAAGAGCTAACGAAGGACAGTGACGCTGTTTTAATTAATTAAAGGAAGGGAGAGGATCCCAGCAGCCGCGTGTGGAGTGCGTGTGTCTGGAGGAGGAGGGGGGGGGACACGACGACACTGGGGGCTTGCAAACATGATGTCAGCAGGTTTCCCAGCATGCCCTGTGGAAGAGGGTGGACTACAACTCCCAGCTGCCCTTGGCGCCAGCCCCCACAATGCACCACGGCAGGGTAGAGCCCTGTCCCTTCCCCCTAAATGCCTGCAAACTACCCTTCCCATGATGCCTTAGGGGGCTTGAGCCTTCCCTTCCCAAAATGCACTGGGTGCTGGTCCCACCCTGCATCAGGACAGGGTCCAAGCTGCAGTTCCCAGGGTGCTCTGCGGCTCCGGCCTGCCAGGCCCACAATGCACAGTGGCAAGGCAGGGTCCTGGCCCCGCTCCAGACTACCTTTCCCATGAAGCTTTGCAGTCCCATGCTACACCTGGTCCCGGGGAGGGCGCGGGACTGCATATCCCATAAAACCCCACGCGCTGGAGGGGAAGAGGAGGGTCAATCCATGACATCATTCTCTGCAGGCGGTTCCCGTGGTGCTTTGTGGCACCAGGAGTCAGGGACAACATTTCCCACACTGCCCTGGGGCAGAGCCGTGTCCCACAATGGGTGGTGACAGGGTGTGTTCCCAGAAGGTTTTGCGACGGGCCCGGACTCCCATTCCCACACTGCTCCGCGCTGGGGCGCGCGGACTCTACTACCCACAATGCGCCGAGGCGGTGGACTCCAGTTCCCGCAATGCCCCGCGCGGGGGGCGGGCACGCTACTGCCCGCAGCGCGCGGTGCCGGGACTGTGTCGGAGCCCCGGGGGGCGGGGCTCGGGGCGGGGCCTGAGCCCGGTCCTGGGGGTGCGCACAGCGCCGGCGCCCCGAGCTCGGCCGGGCTGCGGGCAGCCGAGCAACCTGTGCCTCTTGCAGTCCCGCAGCACTGCGGAGCGAGTTGTCCGCAGCGTCCTGTGCTGGGCCTGCTGGCGCTTGGCGGCGCCTAAGCCTGCAGGCCCGGGGCCGCCGCCCCCAGCCCCGGAGGGGATCAGCGTCCTGGGGCCAGCCTGGCCCCGGGCGGCCTGTGCCCCTTCCCGCCCCGCCCCGCGTGCTCCTCTTCCTCCAAGAATGGCTTCTGGGCGCAGTTGGGATCTTGTTGCGGGTGGGAATTGGGCCCATGGGCTGGGGGGGGCCCTGTGGGTGGTGCCAGGCCTGCCGTCCCCCCTGCGTGTCCCGGGTCCCTTGCAGCATCTCTGTGTAATGCCCCCCGACTACGTTTTGTCACAACCTATTGACTAAATGCCTCTGGCACAGCGGGAAGTCCCAGCACAGCAAAAAGCCCCGCCAAGTTCAATGGCTGCAATCGTTTAAGTTTCAACAAGTCCTCGTGATTGGCTGACCATGCGCGCCACCCATTGGCCGGTTACAAGTCAATCCCACTTGGCAACTAGTAATTGGCTTACTAGCTATATCACAGTAAAAGCCGTTTCCGCCCTCATCGGAGAACTGCGCACGCGTCTCGGAGTAAACTTAGCGGACTGATCACCCGCCAACAACTCCCCGTCACCGACTTTCCTGACGTACTCCGTCCCTGGTACCACGATCAGCCGATTACGAGCGTCTCGTCTCGTCTCGTCTCGTCTCGTCTCGCGTTCCAGAGAGCACTCGCTGCGTTTGTAACTGCAACTGCGGTGGGAGAGAACTCCCTGGGGTTCATTGTCTAGCTGCACAGGAACCAGACAGCCACGGGTAAAGTATTAACAGCCGTTTATTTGCTCGAGCGAAGACCGTAAAGCCAGCAAAAGGCAAAATGGCCCCCTCCAAAGGGTGGGGCGTTCTTTTATACTTTTTCCAGCAAGGCAACACTACAGGGTTAACAAAAGCAATACCTGGGCGGTGCTTCACAAATCTTTATAACAGCATATTTCTATTAAGCTGAACTAGCACTTTTTAAAAGCTAAAAGTTACGTAACAGTAACAGTATGATAGGTTAGCAAGAACTTGCGGTGGTAGATACTTCTGAAGGACACGATCACTGTACTTAGAACAACGGCTTCTTCGTCTTATCTTGCTTCGTGCTGTAGCTGATTTTCCGGCACACAGACACGGATCCGCTTGTTGCATTTTACTCAGAAAATGCTTAACACAGTTAAAATGATTACTTGACACAAGCAAAGGCTTAGCTATCATTCTGCCCTGTGGTCAGCGGCATTGCTAGGCCACAGGTCATGCCTTGTATTCAGCTGCAAAGCTAATACTTCTTAATAATCCAAATGATTGTTAACCTAACAGTGTGCTATCAGAAAACTATTCTATTTCAGGGTAATAACAAACGTGCTCACCACACAACCAATTCAGCGTTCTGCCTGCGCTGCGCGCATCCGCGGCGTAAATAAACAATCTTTTTACCAATACGCATCCGTGCCTAATTCCGCTCCATTCGCCAAAGTACCCACCTGGCGCTCCGGGCTACCGGCCATAGCCCGGCAAGTCGGCCGGCCACCGCATGGCGTCACGAACAGGATCCAGGGAAGGAGCAATGGAGTTGGGATTAGTTAAAGGCTACCCCCTTCCCAGTGGGGTGCGCGTAACGTCTGATTCAGGTGACCGATGGGGCCACGTTACATATCGTCAGGCAGGATGGGAAGGGACACCCCAGGACAAGTTTAACTGTCCGACTCTGGCACCCCAGTCGCGCGGCCACGAACTGCTAACCCAGCTCTGTGATAATTTAGAAGCGAAGGGCCGCACCACAGCAAGGTGGACAGGCCCCGAATGGGACAAAGGGAAAATGATTAATGTACTGTTCCGCACAGTTTTGCTCCTACTACGCGAAAATACAAACTTAGAAACCCAGCTAGCCACGGTCAGCAAAGCTGCCGTGGAAATGGCAGCGCAGCACAGCCCCGAGCCACCGCTCGAAAATGGCGCCAAGGAAAAGGGGAAGTGCTCAGAAAGCCCGGAAGAGAAGGGGGAAGAGGGCGGCGCCACGAAAGGCTGGGTGGGAACACAGCCAATGGCCCCGCCCCCTTATTGCGGGGGGGGAACCACCGGGCGGGAACCGGTATCCAACCTTCCCGCTGGGTACGCTGACACCCCCGGCAGCCGCTCAACCCAAAAGCCCAGCCGGCACGCCGAGCCATCCCACTGAGCGCCCGGTCGAGTACCAAAGGCCGAGACATCACCAACCTGACCCTCGAAGAGCATCGAAACTGCCACCCCAGAGGACGCCAGAGGAGAGAGCCATGTTTGGCTTCCTCCTGAACCACTCCAAACTCGCTAAACAACAGCTACGCGTCTTGGGAGATGCAGGACAACGACAGCTGGCAAAGGGGTTGGGCTTCCGATATGTTAAAAAGATAGAACCCAAATAACCGCCGCTGGCCAGGCCAGCGGAAACACCTGTCAACCTGGCCTGGCGGACCCTCGCCTTGTACGAAACTCGTTGTAGAAACTGCTACCAACCCACGCCCTGCAACACTTCCACATGGCGCTACGACCCTACCCCGACTGCAGATCACCTGCAGGGGGCACTAACGGACTTTCTCCGACGCTTTCAACAGCAAAGTGTACCCACGCCAATTACGACAGCAAGTCTACGAAAACCCAAATTTACTGCTCTTGGTTTTCCCTTACGGGTCTGGAACCCAAGACGCACGACGGTCGTAGACCCACACCGAAGGGAAGAGCAACACCGCGAACACTGAGACGCCGACGCGTGACGTTACCATGACACCTGACCACACCGTCATACTCAGACTTCTCGTAATTAGCTCAATCCTATTAACTCTCTCAGCAGATGTAGAAACCCGCACGCTTCCAAATGTCTCAATACCCTTAAATAAAAAAATTGAGTCAATGCGAAAAATGGCCGCCAACACGAACAAAATCTCAGGTATCGGACAAGGGTGGCTATCTGACCTATTCAATTGGTTTGGCTGAGACGCATCCTCATGGTTTTTACACCTCTTAACCCCCCTTATTACCTTGTTAATGCCTCTTTTTAGTATTGGTATTTGTGTATGTGTTAGTTGTTGTTTTATACAATACCTTAAAAACAAACTTATTTCGCTATCTGCTTTTGTATATACCCGCTTGCCATATGAACCCCCCGAACAAGACGACAAAGACGTAATCGGCTTATAGCATAATAGTTCCGACTGTGCCATCGGCAAGGGGGCATGTCAGAACCCATTGACTAAATGCCTCTGGCACAGTGGAAAGTCCTAGCACAGCAAAAAGCCCCGCCAAGTTCAATGGCTGCAATCGTTTAAGTTTCAACAAGTCCTCGTGATTGGCTGACCATGCGCGCCACCCATTGGCCAGTTACAAATTAATCCCACTTGGCAACTAGTAATTGGCTTTCTAGCTATATAAAAGTAAAAGCAGTTTCCGCCCTCGTTGGAGAACTCCGCATGCATCTCGGAGTAAACTTGGCGGACTGATCACCCACCAACAGCTCCCCGTCACCGTCTTTCCTGACGTACCCCTTCCCTGATACAGCTGATTACGAACGTCTCGTCTCGTCTCGTCTCGTCTCGCCTCGATACCTTCTCGCATTCCAGAGAGCACTCGCCAGGTTTGTAACTGCAACCAAAGTCAACGTTGTGCCTGCGCTGCGCGCATCAGCGGCGTAAGTAAACAATCTATTTTTACCAATACGCATCCATGCCTAAATCCGCTCCATTCGCCGAAGTACCCACCTGGCGCTCCGGGCTACCGGCCATAGCCCGACAAGTCGTCCGGCCACCACACGTTTCTCATGATGCTTTGCATGCAAGGGTGCCCCCCCTCCCCCCCCCCCCCCCCGTGACGCTTTGCACACCTGGCTCACGCAGTGCTGTGGGGAGGGGGAGGGGCACTGCCTCGGTGGTGGGAGTGGAGATATGGGGGACCAGGGGCAGGAGAGAGGACAAAAGGGGAGGTGGGGGGGAGCAGGGCATGGTGGGGATGAGCCTTGGGGTGGCCCTGGGGCGACACTGCCCCCCCGATCCACCACAGGCCCTGCCCCCCACCCCCATGGTCTGGGAGGGAGAGTGGGGGTTGGGAGTCCAGACACCTGGGTTTGCTCCATATCTGGGAGCCCAGACACCCAGCAGCGATTCCACCTCTCTGGCTCCCCTGTGCTCAACCCCCCCCCCCGCCCGAATGACACCACAGGCTGTGCAGGGTCAAGCACTTTATTGGCGCAAGAAAAGAAGACGGGGCGACAAGTAGGGGGTGCACATGGATGCACGTGCACCCCCTACAAAAAGGCACTGCTGACACTTGGCGGTGCCTGCGGGCGGTCATAGCTCACCACCCCACCGCGGACACCACTGGCAGCGTCTGCAGGCAGTCAACAATCCCCACTGGCTGCCATCGGCGTCTGCGGGTGGTCACTGACCGGTAGTCAGTGCTTGATCCCCCCGGCTGCCAAGAGCGTCCGTGGGAGCTCCCCACTTACCGCTGCCGTGCTCCCACCGCTGCCATGCCCCCCACAGCTGCTGGGGGCACGTGCCATTCATGCTTGCGGCTGGGCCAGGGCTCCCAGTGTTGGACTTACAACCAACACACAGGTTCAGCAAACCAGGGTTTAGTGCATAGTAATGGACAACTGAGTCCGATTATTTAGCACCACGCCACACCACACACTCGTCGTGCACACCATTCACACTAAGTCACCTATCCGCGGCTCTTGGAGTCACGCTGCGATGGCCAGTCACAGGCTTCTTCAAGGCGATGTCCAGTTGAGAGGGGGTGCCGTCTCTCTCACAACGTGCGGGTAGGTTGGTGTTGGTGGTCAAGGCCCTCAGTAGGCTGACTGTTCACTGCCTTTTTCTTTCTTTTTGGCGCAGACTTTGACCAAAGCCTGGAAACTGCTGGAGGCTTTTTCACCAATCACCATCTTCCTTTTTGCCTCGATTTATTTTGGACTCTGTCACCAGTTACGTGCCATTTTTCACAATCCAGTCTGTTTTTCAGTCCCAGTTGTACCATCTCCACGTTCCTAAGACCCCTGTATCTTACCTGGTTACTTACTACAGCTGGTTCATACCAGCCTTCGTTCAACCATTACTCCCACCTCAGCCACAGCACACAGACTTACGCAGGCTCACTCCCTGCTTTTTCAGAAAATGGTTGACACAGTTAAGATGGTTATTTAGCATAAGTGAACGGCTTGCTTAGCATAAGCATTCATAAGCAAAATCATAGCGTGAGTACAACATGTTTTGAACAATAATGGCATATTCCAAAACATGTTTCAACACCAGCTACTAGAAATGCCTCCAGCAGATATAGCCCATGCTGGCAGCAGTGGCCACTACCACAAAGAACAAGGGCGGCAAGAGGAAACTCAGCAAGGGGACAGCCACACCAGTCACCGTATCCAGCACCTACGGGACAGGGAAGAGCTGGTTACTGGAGCTGGTGGCAATGAGGACCCTCCCCACACTGCCCGAGCCCCCCGGCTGGCATTGGGGCCTTGCAGAGGCACCTCCTGCAGCTGCAGGCCAGCACAGCCCGCGGGCCCATGCACGCTCGCCCCTGGGCTGGCACATACCTGGTGGCTGATGCTCCGGCCATAGCGCAGCTTGGTGACAAACTGCTCGCAGTTCTGGAGGAAAACATTGTACCATATCTTCCTGCCCGCCTCTGCCTCTCCCTTGGCCAGAATCTCCTCCACCGGCTGCGGGGTGCGTTTGCTGTCGTACTTGTTCACGCAGTACTTGTCACCCCCGAGGATGTCACGGAGACGCTCCTTCTTCACCACAGCCCAGGAGGGTGCTAGGCCTCCAGTTCCTCAACTCTTCCCGTGGACCTTTCCTGTGCACGAGGGTCGCGAGGCAGCAGTGGTGGCTGTGTGGTAGAGTTTCTGCCTACCACGTGGCAGATCGTGTGGCATCTCGGCGGTGGAAGCAGGGGGAGCTACCAAGGAGGAGTACACCTGCATGGCCCGCACTTGCGGGCAGGCAGGGTGAAAAGCCAAAGCAGCTGCAGAGCTGAGGCTGGCAACACAAGTTAGACAAGAAAAAGTCTGTGTTTAGGTACGTAGGGAGTAAAAGGAAGGCGCAGGGCAGCATGGGACCCCTACTGAACAGTGAGGAGCAATTAGTGACAGACGGGGCGGAGCGGGGGGGAACGGACAAGGCTGAGCTAGTCAGTGAGCTTTTTGCCTCGGTGTTCCTGAACAGGGCTCAGGATAACTCTGCTAAGGGGCTCTTAGACGGGCATCCGAGGGACACCAGCCCCCCAGCTGTCGGCGCTGGCTTGGTGCAGAGTCGCTTGGATGGACCGGATGTGTTCAAGTCGGCCGGCCCGGATGGGCTGCATCCGAGGGTACTGAAGGACTCGGCCCGTGTCATAGCAGAACCGCTGGCACGGCTGTTTGAGCGCTCGGGCCAGGTCCCGGAGGACTGGAAAGGGGCCAACGTGGTCCCTATTTTCAAGAAGGGGAGGAAGGAGGACCTGAGTAATTACAGGCCAGTCAGTCTCGCCTCCATCCTTGGAAAGGTCTTTGAAAAGATCATGAAGGATCGTATTTGTGGGAGCCCAGCAGGAATAATAATGCAGCGGGGAAGCCGGCATGGGTTCGTAGCACGGGGATTGTGCCTGACCAACCTGGTTTCGTTTTATGCCAGGGTCACAAAGGCTCAGACGCAGGAGTAGAGGTGGATGTCGTTTTCTTGGACTTAAGCAAGGCCTTCGAGATGGTAGCTCATCCTAGTCTGATCAATAAATGAAGAGGCCGTGACGTACGTGCTTACACGGTCTGGTGGGTGGCAGATTGGCGTAGTGGTCACACCCAGAGTGGTAGTAGACGGGTCGGTATCGACCTGGATGGATGTGGGTAGTGGGGTCCCGTGGGGTTGAGTGTGTCCAGACCTGATCCTGGCAGTCCAGACCTCATCGCATTGTGGGGGGGAGACCTGATCCTAGTTGGGGTGAGGTCCTGATTTGGGCGCAATCCTGGAGGGCGGGGGAGGGGGGATCCTGGCAGGGTGGGTGGTCCCGATCCTGGGGGGGTTTGATTCTAGTAGGGGAGGTGTAGTCCTGATGTGGACCCAGTCCTAGGGTGCCAGCTGGTTTGTTGGGGATGGGGGGGGCTGATCCTGGCAGAAAAGCGCAGTCCCGATCCTGGGGTTGGGGGCCTTGATCTTGGCAGGGGGGTGTGGTCCTGATCCTGGGGCGGGGTGGGGGGCTCCTGACCCTAACAGGGTTGTGTGGGGCAGGGGCTTGACCCCAGGGTCAGAGGTGTGATCCTGATTCAGGCCCATCCTGGGACGCCAGCCAATTTTGTGGGGGAGCAGGGGGAGAGGTCCTGCTCCTGGAGGGTGCCGGGGTGCGGGAGGGCCCTGATCCTGGCACAGGGCTGTGGTCCAGATCCGGGCCCACTCCTGGGGAGGCGGAGGGGGGCCGGGGCTGCACATGGCTTGACTCGGGGATGCCCGGTCCCCCGGCAGGGCAGCAATGCCAGTCGTCGCAGAGCGAGAGCAACTCCTTCTGGGAGATCAGCCCCCTCTTCCTGGGCAAGGGCCGCAAGGGTGAGTGCGACGGACCCCCGAGCCCCGACCCCCCGGTGCTGGGGCCCTCCTTTGCAGGCGTAGGGGGAGCTGGAGGTGCTAGTGGGATGTGGGGGGAGTAGGGCCCTTGGTGGGGCTGGGGGGTGAAGGAGATGTCGGGGTGGTGGGAGTTTGGGGAGCAAGGGCCTGATCTGGGTCTTTTCCTACTGCAGCCCCCAGGCCATGGGCAACCTTCACTTATCTGGGCAGCGCCTGGCACGACAGGGCCTCGGTCCCGGCCGGGGGGGTTTGTACAGCACCCGGCACCCCCCGATCTCGGCCTGGGGGAGCGGGCAGCTGAGCAAACCTGTGCCTCTTCCTGCCCCGCAGCTGGGACAGGTCCTGCAAAGCAAGGTTTTTGGCTACATCCTCTCCTGGGCCTGTCGGCGCTTCTTGGCTGAGTGCCTCTGCTAACACCAGAGTCCCCGCCAGCCCCTGAGGGCATGGACATCCCCCCTGCGCCAGCCTGGCCCCAGGGAGGCCCTGCCCCGCACTCCCCTCTTCCAGCAATAAAGCCTTTAGCCCCACAGGGGCCCCTGAGTAGTTTGGATCTTGTTGGGGGTGGCAGATGTTGCTGTCGCGGGATACTTCGTGCACACCTGGACGCACGCATCCATCTGTCCGCCCGGCCGGGGCCCCTCTGTCTATCCGTGTGTCCCCTGGGTGCTTCCCTCGCTCCTCGGCTCTGCCTTGCCTCAGGCCACCTGCCCGTCCTGCCCCCGTGTCCAGGCCCCCTGCCCACCCCTCTGGCTTCTCCTTGCTCCACTTGCCCCCTCACGCCCCCAACCCCCGCGTCCGGGATGAGGCCACAGCTCACAGCCTGTGCAGGGCCAAGCCCTTTATTGGTGCAAGGAGAGAACACAGGAGCGTGCTGCACGGGCCGACGTGGCGCCACGGCCGGGGGGGCCAGGCTGATGTTCGTCCCGCCAGGCTGGGCTGGGGCTCTTGGCTACTGGAACTCTCGCAGGAAGACGTAGCCCCCCGTGACGGCCACAGCAAGGGCACACAACCACGGTGAGATGCAAACCAGCGAGCCAACAGCCACAGCTGTCACTACATCTTGGACCTGCAAGACACGGAGGAGCCGGTTGCCTGAGCTGCACAGATGAGCAGGTGGCAATCAGGAACCCCTGCCCTGCCCGCACTGCCCGAGCCCCCAGGCTGGGATCGGGGCCCTGCAGAGGCACGGCCTGCGGCCCCACGCACGCTCGCCCCTGGGCTGGCACGCACCTGGTGGCTGATGCTCCGGCCATAGCGCAGCTCGGTGACAAAGTGCTCGCAGTTCTGGAGGAAAACGTTGTAGAACATCTTCTTGCCCACCTTGCCATTCGCCTTGGCCAGAATCTCCTCCACCGGCCGCAGGGTGCGTGTCTTGTCATACTTGTTGTTCACGCAGTACGTGTCACCCCTGAGGATGTCCTGGAGACGCTCCTTCTTCACCATGGCCCACCCGATGGAGCTGGACGAGAGCCAGGCAGGGCTGGCCCCTCCACTCCCGTCTGGTGGGGGGCAAGGGAGCGCAGTGAAGCCCAGCCCCTCCACGCTGGCCGCAGGGCCTCAGCCGGGAGGCCCTCGCCCAGCAGAGCCCACCCACACACACGGGCAGATCTGGGATCACGAGAAGGGGGAAGCAGGCGGGCCGAGGCACCCTCGCAGCTAACAGCACACACTTTCTCCAGGTAAGAAGAAATTAGACACTTCTCTAATACACCAGGGGCCTGCTGTTCCCTTGAAGATCCCCCCCCGAAACAAAGATGCCACGTGTCCACCCCAGGACTGCTGCGGGGGCACAGCTCCTGGCCGCCTACACCTCTGGCTGGGGCAACGCAGGCGGGCGCAGGGCTGTCTTCCCGCCATGCCTCCGGGCAGCGGGTGCGCCGTCCCAGGGACGGGGAGAACCGGACAGGGGCCCACGAGTCTGAGAGGGGCCGTGAGCGAGACCGGGGGGCCCTGGAGCCCCGGGAGGGCCAAACACGGGACCACGGGGTCCGCAGGCCAAAGGGGCCAAGCGTGTGACCTCAACATCCCAGTGGTAACACCCACACGGCTTGGGGCGTTGTGCGGGGAAGGGAAAGGAGCCGCGCATCCTGCCCGTGAATGGGACCCATCGGGCGTCGGGCCAGCTTGAGGCCAGCGGGCAAGGTGTTGGGGTTGGGGTCGCTCCCAGTTCTTCCTTAATCAGCCCTTAATATTGAGAGCGAGGCACGGCGGGCGGGCGGGCGGGCGATCCGGGGGCTGCCGTTAACCGGGCAGGAGCCGCGGGGCTAGCGGGGTGTCCACGAGCCTGTGGCACGGCCCTTACCGAGCGGCGCCACGTGAACGACGTAGCCATCGCCCACGGACAGGGCCCAGTGCTCGAACAGGGGGCGAGAAATTTGGATCAGATCCCCGGGTTGTGGCTGCGGGAGAAAAAGCAAAGGGGGTAAGGACGCTGCGCACCCCTCCCGGCCCGGCCCCGGCTCCTTCCTGCCAGGCTTCCAGCGAGGGTTGCCCCCGAGACAGGGGCAGGGTGGCAGCGAGGCGGGAGCGGGCGCCGCAAGCCCCCCGCGCACCAGTACCTCCGCGCGGGTCGCCGTGGAGGAGCGGGCGGGGCGGGGCGGGGCGCGCGGGGCATCACACGCCGCTTCCCGCTCTGGCCGGCCCGCGAAGCCCCGGCGCGCTCGGCCGCCGCCGCCCCTGGCTCCGCGGGTCAGTGCCGCCGCCGGGGGGGTGGGGGGCGGCGGGGGGCCTGCCCTTCGTGCGGCCGCGCCCTGGGCGGTCATGTCCGTGGCCCTGCAAGGAAGTCGCCCACTTTCTGTTTTAGTTTCGCCGCGTCCTGCCCCGGACACGCGCCCCCGAGTCGGAGAGAGGACAAAGTTTGTGGTAACTCCCCCCACCCCCCGCCCGCCGAGGCTCCTTGCAGATGTGGGGCCGCTAAAGTGCGGGGCCCGGCCCGGCCCGGCCCGGCGGGGGAGCCGGCTCCTGGGGCCGCGTCGGGGCGCTCGGGTGGCGGGAGACTCCCGCAGCCCCGGGCCCCGCGCCGCCCTGCCCCGCGCCGGGGGCTGAGCCCCGTCCTTGCCCTTGCAGCACGTCGCGGCAGCAGCGCCCGGGCCGGCCGGCCGGACGGGAGCGCGCCAGAGCATGGCCGTGGCCAGGATGGTGATGCCGGTGAACACGCGCGGGGACGCGGGGGCTGGCGTGGGCACCAGGAGGGGGCATCATGGGGGGCCGCGCGGCCCTGGCGGGGTGAAGGAGGTGTCGGGGCGACGGGAGTTTGGGGAGCAGGGCCCCGATCTGGGTCGCCTGCTCCCTGGCACAGCCCCAGCCTGTGTCCGCTGGTGTCCATGTGGGCAGTGCCCGCAGGACAGGGCTCCGATCTCGGCCGGGGGTCTGCACAGCGCCCCGCGCCCCCGGAGCTAACCTCTGCCTCTCTCCCATGCAGCTGGCAAAAATGCTCGTGGGCATACTTCTCGCATTCGCCATGATCCTCCTTGCCAAGCGCACGGCGCACGCAGCCTCCACTGGGCCCTGAAGCCCCGGGAGCCACCGCCCTGGCAGCGCTGAGGCAATGACCATCCTCCCGGCGACACCTGGCCCCGGGGCAGCCTCTGTGATGCCAGGCGGTGCCTCCCTCCCCGCGCCTAGACGATGTACCCCAGGATCCCTTCCGCGCCTCGCCTGCCCCCCCTTCCCGCGCAGCCTCTTCCCCCAATAAAACCCTTTTAGCCCCACAGCGGCCTCTGGGCACAGCTTGGATCGGGGGGGGTCGGGGCCGGAGGCTGGGGAGGGCTGTGGGCTGGACAAAAGGGGCCCTGTGGGTCGTGCCTCACCTACCTCCCCTCGTTTCCCAGAATCCCTTGCCCCCCCTTGTTCAAGGCCCCCCATCACCTATGTTTCTGGTGGTGCTTTGCACAAGAGGGTGCCCTGTGAGGCTTTGCACACTTTGCCTGGCTTGTGTGGTGCGGAGGGGGCGGGGGGGTGACAGCACTGCTGCCCCATTGGTGGCAAGGCCGGGGGGGGGCCAGGAGAGGGGGCAACAGGGGAAGTGGGGGTTGGAGCCCCACCACCTGCCCCCCACTGCCAACCCAGGGTCCCCCACAGGGCCTAGTCCCCCATGCCCTACGGTGTGGGGTGGGCGAGAGCATGCCGGGAGCCCGGACGCCTGGGTTCCCTCCCACTCTGGGAGGGGAGCAGGTGCTGGAGGGGGCCAGAGCAGGCGGGGCTGGGAGCACGGACACCTGCAGGGCCAAACGCTTTGTTGGTGCAAGAAGACAGGAGTGTGCCACGCAGGGCTGGGGCCAGTCTGCCATTCGTCCTGCTTGGCCGGGGACCAGGGGGGCAGGCTCCCGGCCCCTAGGACTCCCCAGAGGACGTCGCTCACGTGGGCAGCAACACCCACAGCAAACAAGTAGGGCGAGATGAAAGTCCACGAGGGCAGAGACACAGCAGTCGCCGTATCCCAGACCCACGGCACATGGAGGAGCTGGCTACCCAGGCAGCACAGGCTGGCAGGGGGCAATCGGGCCCCCCCGGCCCAGCCGCAGGTGCAGCACCGCCACCCCAGAGCCAGCCGGCACCACCTGCGGCCCACCACCTGCTCGTGGCCAGGGCTGGGTGCGCACCTGGTGGCTGACGCGCCGGCCGCAGCGCAGCTTGGTGACAAAGTGCTCGCAGTCCTGGAAGGCAACGCGGTAGCACATCTTCTTCCCCCTTGGCCTCTGCCTCAGCCAGCATCTCGCCCATGGGCCGCGGGCCGCGTCTCTGGTCCTGCTTGTTGTTCACGTGGTACTTGTCCCCCCGGGCAACATCACCGAGACGCTCTGTTTTCACTGTGGCTTGGCTGATGAGCCTGGAGGAGCTCTATCCTCCACTCCCGCCTGGCAGGGAGCGAGGGAGCACGGTGAACACCAGCCCGCCAGGCTGGCCACGGCTCCTCCCCCAGGAGACCCCACCCAGCAGAGCCGCGCAATTTGCCCTTAAGGCTACAGGTGCGCGACAGGGGCCTCAGGGGCCTCGTGAGGCCGAGAGGGACCCGTCAGGCCTGAGGGCTGGATCAAGACTAGCGGGGCTCACAAGAGACCCAGCGGGGAAGCGTTAGGGTTAGCGCTCACTCTAGTGCCATTACAGTCTGATCCGGGCAGGAGCCGCAGGGCTCTCGGTGGGGAGGGCAGGCCAGGGGTGTCGTGGCCGGCCCCGCGGCCACAAGCCTGTGGAACAGCGCTTACCGAGCGGGGCCGCACGCATGACGTAGCCATCGCCCACGGACAGAGAAGCTGAGCCGTGCTCCAGCAGGAAGCAAATAAGTCACCCCGGACATGCAGCTACCATCCCTGGTATCAGAAAGAAGCAAGAGATGTGCAGCGGCTACTAGGGGGAAAGGAAAGTCTGGGAGGGGGACACCTCTGCACACAAGGGACTTCGCCAAACGGTTCTTGCCAAGAATGGTCAGATAGAAACCAGGCTGCACAACGGAGATTTCGTTTCTGTGAGACTGAAAATGCACGGCAGCGAGGACGGGAGGCGGGCGAGGCAGGGGAAACGCTGAAGTTGTGCCAGAACAGAGCTGGGCAATGTAGATGGGTAGCTGGGGTTATGGGATGGCCGGCAGGCTGTAACGCGCCCTAAGTCCAAGGTCTGCACTGAGTCCATGTTTTTTGTCTGCAGCAATGTCTGCCCTGAAGGTCGTGGGCTTGCATTTGTGGAGGTGCAGGTGTACAACCCAGGACTGCTGATGGATCTGTTGTGGGGTGCACGGCGGGCTTCAGCACCGAACCACCCGCTTCACCGCGCCCAGCCATAAACCAGCGCTTCGGGTGTCTCCCCTGGCGCGCCTACGTCCGGCCGCCCCGCTTCCTGGAGCACACCCGCGAGCGCTGCCTCCACGCGGGCCTGGGCCTGCGTTCGGGTTCTGTGCAGCCGGGGCTACGCAGGGCCGGCAGCCCTTGGAAGTGCTTAAGCCACCGCGGTACTTGGGGTGCTCAAGCCGAGTGTGTCTGTACATCAGGGGGTTGCCACGGGGCGCTCCCCACGCAGGACACAAACAGGTGGAGGTGGGGAGTCGGGGCCCCCGGATGCTTCGTCAGGTGTCTGTACAGCGCCGCCTCCCTCGTCATCACCCGGACTCCCGTCACTTCCACCCGGAGCCGGCTTACCTTGCTCCATGCTCGCCTGGCACGGGGCAGAGCCAAGAAAGGTGGTCGAGGGTCTCGCCCCCGGCTTGGCAGCTTGCCCTGGGGTGGCTGGGCCTGGCCTCTCGTCTTGCTCTGCGCCTCCACGCCGTCCCTGGGAGCACGCCGTGAGCTGTGAGCCGGTTCAAGTCCCCATGCTCTTTTCTTTGCAAAAGATCTGGTCTCTGGTGGCCTTGCAGTCATCACCTGGGAGCAGCCCCACGGTCAATAGCCTGTCTCTGTGTCTGACTGCCTTCTGTATCTCCCTGGGGTTGGACAAGGGCCTGGGTTTTCCGTCCGTAGCCGGTACTCGCTCTGGAAATCCTTCAGCACCCTGCAGAACCAGGGCTGCCCCGTGGTGCACGGTCTCCCTGTGGCTGCAGCGAAGACCCCCACGGTCTCAGGAGGGCACCTGTAAAACACTTGTCAAGACAGGCTGTTCTGGTTGCTGGCCCAGTCGCCAGCTTGCACATCTGGCCCGTGTACCGTGCCCACAGGGAGAGGTGGCTGTCTAGCATCCCCGGGCCCCGGCCCTTCTCAGTCGAAGTTCAGGAGGGTGATGGGCCTCCGGTTCCTCAACTCTTCCCACGGACCTTTCCTGTGCACGAGGGTCACGAGGCAGCAGTGGTGGCTGTGTGGTAGAGTTTCTGCCTACCACGTGGCAGATCGTGTGGCATCTCGGCGGTGGAAGCAGGGGGAGCTACCAAGGAGGAGTACACCTGCATGGCCCGCACTTGCGGGCAGGCAGGGTGAAAAGCCAAAGCAGCTGCAGAGCTGAGGCTGGCAACACAAGTTAGACAAGAAAAAGTCTGTGTTTAGGTACGTAGGGAGTAAAAGGAAGGCGCAGGGCAGCATGGGACCCCTACTGAACAGTGAGGAGCAATTAGTGACAGACGGGGCGGAGCGGGGGGGAACGGACAAGGCTGAGCTAGTCAGTGAGCTTTTTGCCTCGGTGTTCCTGAACAGGGCTCAGGATAACTCTGCTAAGGGGCTCTTAGACGGGCATCCGAGGGACACCAGCCCCCCAGCTGTCGGCGCTGGCTTGGTGCAGAGTCGCTTGGATGGACCGGATGTGTTCAAGTCGGCCGGCCCGGATGGGCTGCATCCGAGGGTACTGAAGGACTCGGCCCGTGTCATAGCAGAACCGCTGGCACGGCTGTTTGAGCGCTCGGGCCAGGTCCCGGAGGACTGGAAAGGGGCCAACGTGGTCCCTATTTTCAAGAAGGGGAGGAAGGAGGACCTGAGTAATTACAGGCCAGTCAGTCTCGCCTCCATCCTTGGAAAGGTCTTTGAAAAGATCATGAAGGATCGTATTTGTGGGAGCCCAGCAGGAATAATAATGCAGCGGGGAAGCCGGCATGGGTTCGTAGCAGGGGGATCGTGTCTGACCAACCTGGTTTCGTTTTATGCCAGGGTCACAAAGGCTCAGACGCAGGAGTAGAGGTGGATGTCGTTTTCTTGGACTTAAGCAAGGCCTTCGAGATGGTAGCTCATCCTAGTCTGATCAATAAATGAAGAGGCCGTGACGTACGTGCTTACACGGTCCGGTGGGTGGCAGATTGGCGTAGTGGTCACACCCAGACTGGTAGTAGACAAGTCGGTATCGACCCGGATGGATGTGGGCAGTGGGGTCCTGCAGAGCTCGGTCCTTGGGCCTCTGCTCTTCAATATCTTCATCAGTGACTTGGATGTGGGTGTGAAGTGTGCTCTGTCCAAGTCTGTGGATGATATTAAATTGTGGGGTGAAGTGCATGCTCTGGAGAGCAAGGAACGATTGCAGGCAGACCTGGAGAGGTGAGAGAAGTGGGCAGTACACCACAGGATGCAAGACAAGGACACGTGCAGAGTGCTGCACCTAGGGCGCAAAAATGTCCAGCACATTTCCTGGCTGGGAAGTGACCCTCTCAGCAGCACAGCAGCGGAAAGGGATCTCGGAGTCATCATGGACTCCAGGACGAACACGAGTCGTCCATGTGACGAAATCACCAGCAAAGCTAACCACACTTTATCGTGCATCAGCAGATGCGTGACAGATAGATCCAAGGAGGCAATACTTCCCTCTGTGTGGCATTGCTCAGACCGCGCTTGGAGCACTGCGTCCAGTTCTGAGTGCCGCACTTCAGGAGGGACGTGGATAGTCGAGAGGGTCCACAGGAGGCCACACGTATGGTCAGGGGCTTACAGGAGAAGTCCTATGAGGAGAGACCGAGGGACCTGGACCTCTTCATCCTCCACAAGAGAAGGCCGAGAGGGGATCTTGTGGCCACCTACAAATTAATTAGCGGGATGCAGAGAGGGATCGGAGGTGCTCTCTTCACCAGGGCACCTTATGGGGTAACAAGGAGCAATGGTCACAGACTGACAGAGACCAGATTTATGCTGGATATCAGGGAAAACGTCTCCTCAGTACGGGCGGGCCAAACTTGGAACAGGCTGTTAAGGGAGGTGGTGCTCTCCCCTACCTGGGGGTCTTCGAGAGGAGGCTGGACAGGCACCTGGTTGGATCATCTGCCCAGGCAGGGGATCGGACTCGATGATCAGTTGAGGTCCCTTCCAACCCCAGCATCGATGAACCTATGAATCTATGAGGCCCCGGTCCATCCCGGCCCCAGGTGCCCCTCCTGCACTCGCTCTCGGGGTCTTCCAGGTCCCAAAAGGTCGCGTAAAACTCCTTGGCCAGGCCGCCTGCCCCAGAAGGCCTGCCATTGTCGAACCCCTGGAGGGTCTGCTTGGGCCCCTCCGGTGTCCACTCTCACTCCAGCTGCTGCTGCTCGGCTTCTCCGAGGGCCCGGGTGAGCCCCTGCAGGCTCTGCTGCATGGCCCGCGGGCCCTCCCGCCGTGCAGTGTCGAGTTCTCGGTAGAAAGCGGTCACCGTTTCCAGCACGCCTTCCCTCGACCGGTGCTCTGCTCCCGCGTCGTCTCGCAGGTGTGTCGTGAGCTTGTCCTCGCTCTTCTTTAGTCTGGAGACTCGAGCAGCCCACTCCTCCCCCTCGCCCACCCAGTGGGCCCTGGCCTGGAAGATCTTTTTCCTGCCTCCTCCCAGTACCATGCCCCATCTGGGCCTCTACCTCCCGCACGGCTTCCTTCCCACCCCAGCCCGCCGCCTGCCTGGACCTGGAGGACAACATCTGCCCGGGTTTTAGTGTATAAGTTACTCGCACGCTCATGCAGAGGCCCATTGAGCTCTGGAGGCTGCTTGCTTGTTGCAGTGCCCCCAGATGTCTGCCCCCTCCAAAACGGAGCGAGCCACTTTTAAAGCTTTCCATAGAGTCATCTATGCTGGGGTCGGAAGGGACCTCAACAGACCGCCGAGTCCGACCCCCTGCCCCGGGCAGGAAAGAGCGCTGGGGCCAGGTGCCCCCAGCCGGGCGCTGTCCAGCCTCCGAGAGGCCCCTGCGGCCTTCTGCGACCTCGTCACTCCGTTCCCACCAGAAACCAGGCTCCTCAGACCACGGCTGATGCCGGCCGGTCAGCTTGGAGCACATCCGCAGCCCGAGGCAGAGTGAGTGGTGCCTCCCAGGTATTTGGGCAGGAAGGGGAAGCAAAGGGAGAGCAAGTTCTCCGCTCCCAGTGGAATCGCGGAGGTGCCCGGGGGCATCCAGCAGCCAGAGTCTGGAGCAGAGGGACATCTCTGACCAGAGACTTGCCCGGCCCAAACCGGGCAGGCGAGCGGCGCAATGTGTGCTGGCAGCACTGGGGCGAGGACGGGATGTGTGCGGGGCCGCTGGGCGCTGGAGCCGTCACCTTCCACGAGTGATGCTGCCGTCGCGCCTGCACCTGGGGGCACCAGTGCAGACCTTGCCCCCCCCGCGGCCCCGGTGAGCTGCTTGCATGCGCAGGGCCCAGCCCGGGGGGCGGGGGACCCTGGTCCTGGCAGGAGACGGGTATGGTCCCAATCCAGACCTGATCCCGCTGTGGGTGGTGGGGGGACCTGATCCAAGTGGGGGTGTGGTCCTGATTTGGGCCCAATCCTGGAGGGGGCGGTAATCCTGGCAGGGGGGTGGTCCCAATCCTGGGGGGGCTTGATTCTAGTAGGGGAGGTGTGGTCCTGATTTTGGCCCAGTCCTGGGGTGCCAGCTGGTTTGTTGGGGGTGGGGGGGCCTGATCCTGGCAGAGAAGTGCGGTCCTGATCCTGGGGTGGCGAGAAGGGGGTGCGGGGCGCCGGACATGTGGGCTCTCAGTACGGGGAGTGGGGGTGCAGGGCGCCGGACACGTGGGGTGTTAGTACGGGGAGTGGGGGTGCAGGGCGCCAGACACGTGGGGTGTTAGTACGGGGAGTGGGGGTGCAGGGCGCCGGACACGTGGGGTGTTAGTACGGGGAGTGGGGGTGCAGGGCGCCGGACACGTGGGGTGTCAGTACGGGGAGTGGGGGTGCAGGGGTGCAGGGCGCCAGACACGTGGGGTGTCAGTACGGGGAGTGGGGGTGAGGGGCACCAGACACGTGGGGTGTCAGTACGGGGAGGGGAGCGGGGGTGCCGAACACGTGGGGCCTGAGTACGGGGAGGAGTGCGGGGGAGCGGGGTGCGGGGCGCCGGACACGTGGGTGCTCTGCCCCGTGACTCCCGACTCCCCCCAGACACGGACGAGTGCCGGGAGCTGAACCAGCGGGAGCTGCGTCAGCTCCAGCGGCTCCTACCGCTGCACCTGCAAGCCCGGCTACGTCCGCTCGCGCCCCCACGGCGGGCTCTGCCTGCCCCAGCGCCGCCCCCACCCCCGCGTGTGGCAGGCCGGGGATGGAGGTTGTAAATAAGAGCTAACGAAGGACGGTGACGCTGTTTTAATTAATTAAAGGAAGGGAGAGGATCCCGGCAGCCGCGCCTGGAGTGTGTGTGTCTGGAGAAGGAGCGAGGGGGACACGACCACACTGGAGGCTTGCAAACATGATGTCAGCGGGTTTCCCAGCATGCCCTGTGGAAGAGGGTGGACTACAACTCCCAGCTGCCCTTGGCGCCGGCACCCACAATGCACCACGGCAGGGTAGAGCCCTGTCCCTTCCCCCTAAATGTCTGCAAACTACCCTTCCCATGATGCCTTAGGGGGCTTGAGACTTCCCTTCCCAAAATGCACTGGGGTCTGGTCCCACCCTGCATCAGGACAGGGTCCAAACTGCAGTTCCCAGGGTGCTCTGCGGCTCCGGCCTGCCAGGCCCACAATGCACAGACGCAAGGCAGGGTCCTGGCCCCGCTCCAGACTACCTTTCCCATGATGCTTTGCAGTCCCATGCTACACCTGGTCCCGGGGAGGGCGCGGGACTGCATATCCCATAAAAGCCCGCGCGCTGGAGGGGAAGAGGAGGGTCAAGCCATGACATCATTCCCTGCAGGCAGTTCCCGTGGTGCTTTGCGGCACCAGGAGTCAGGGACAACATTTCCCACACTGCCCCGGGGCAGACGTCGTGTCCCAAAATGGCTCGTGACAGGGTGAGTTCCCAGAAGGCTTTGCGACAGGCCCGGACTCCCATTCCCAGCGGATCCCGCGCTGGGGCTTGGGAACTCTACTACCCACAATGCCCCGAGGCGGTGCACTGCAATTCCCACAATGCATCGCGACAGCGCTCCCAATACCCCGAGAGCCGAACTCCATTTCCCACAGTGCCCCGCGACAAGGCCTCACCGTCCCCACAATGCATAGCGACGCTCTCCCTTCCTTTCCCCAATCCCCTGCGGCATCTTGGCACATCCCTCCCATCCCCCGCATCCGGACTACATTTCCCATGATGCTTTGCCCAACTCTCCCAGCGCCCAGAATCCCCCACGCCACCTCCGTTCCCCCCATCGGGACTATGTATCCCAAGGTGCCCTGCGCGCCTCGCCTGCTTCCCTCCGTTTCCCAACATCCCCCCTGCTGCCTTTGCACCCCCCCCCGACTACGTTTCCCATGATGCTTTGCGCACCTCATTTGGCTTGGTGCTGGGGGGTGAAAGGGGCTTTGCGGGGGGGCCACGGAGGGGCTGAGCCCGGGCCCTGGGGTGTCAGTGCCCCCCCTTCCGCCCCACCCCCATCCCGGGCCCCCACCGGGGCTGGTCCCCCGTGGCCTAGGGTGTGGGGGGCTGGGATCCCTCCTGCTGGGGGCGAGAGCAGGGAGATGGGCCTGGGCGCTCAGCAGCGATCCCACCTCCGCCTCCCCCTTGCACCCTCCACCCCCATCCAGAACAGGGTCGCATCCTGTGCAGGGCCAAGCGGTTTATTGGTGCAAGAAGCAAGCACAAGCGCGTGCTACGGGGCACACGCGGCCCCGGGCCCGGCTGACCTTCGTCCCGCCAGGCTGGGGGCTGTTAGGACTCCCGCTGCAGCACATAGCTCACGCGGGCGGCTGCCGCTGCCAGGAACAAGTACGGTGAGATGAAGATCAGCAGTGTGAGCGCCACGGAGGTCACCGCGTCCCGCACCTGCGGCACAGCGAGGAGCCGGTTACCTGCTGTCGGGGCCCCCCGGCCCTGGCCGAGCCCCCAGCGCCGCACCCCAGAGCCAGCCGGCGGCGCCCGCAGCCCCACACCGGGCCACAGCGGGGCCAGCATGCACCTGGTGGCTGACGCGCCGGCCGTAGCGCAGCTTGGTGACAAAGTGCTCGCAGTTCTGGAAGAGGAGGCTGTACCACAGCTTCTTGCCCACCTCGGCCTCCGCCTCAGCCAGGATCTCGCCCACGGGCCGCGGGCTGCGCCTCCGGTCGTCCTTGTTGTTCACGCGGTACCTGTCACCCCTGACCACGTCGCAGAGGCGCTGCTTCTTCACCACGGCCCAGCCCGCCGAGCCCGACGTGAGCCGGGAGGAGCTGAGCCATCCATTCTCGTCTGGCGGGGAGCGAGGAAGTGCGATGAACCCCCCGTGCTGCCCGTGGACCCTCACCCAGTGGTGCCCACATGCACGTGGGCACATCTAGGATCACGAGACGGGGGTGCAGCTGGGCTGGGGCATCCTCACATCGAACCCCGCGCTTTTTTCTCCAGCTAAAAATTAACTAGAAACTTTACTAATACACTTGGGACCTGCTGTTCCCTTTAAAATCCACCCAGGACCAAGACGACACCTGCGTCCATCAGCTATGTCGCACCTGTGTGCTCATGAGATGGGAAACGGGGCCAGAAATGATCCCAAGATTATCTGAGGGCAGATGGGGTTTCTGTCCTTGTTCCAATGAAACGTACCTTTCTTTCAGCCACGTAAACTTAAACCCAGGCTCTGGAAGCAGCGCGACCGCACGCCCGATGCGTCCCTGAAACCTATTTCCACACCTGAGTGAACGTGGGTGGAGCGAGGAGCTTGGAAGGGGCTGTGCGCATGGATGCGTCGCTGCATATACACACGACGCACGTTTTTCTCCAGTTACAGAAAAGTCAGAAGCATTGCTAACAGGCCAGGGGTAGGGCTCGGTGTAAGATCAAAGGGCCCAGCACCGTCGTACTCAGTGTGAGATCGAAGTGAGAAACAAGTTGAACGTTTTTGGAACGTGCCCTCGTCTGCTAGATGAGATATTGTGTTTTTAAAAAAACGCAATATAAGGCAAAATGGGCAAAAAAGGCTGTGTCATTAGTCCTGTAGTTGTTACAGTTAAATGTACATTTCCGGAGGCTCAACAAGGACAAGTGCAAAGTCCTGCACTGAGGGAGCAGTCCCCTGCACCGGGACAGGCTGGGGATGACGGGCTGGGCAGCAGCTCTGCAGAAAAGGACCTGGGGGGAGAGTGGGCAATAAGCTGAATACAATCCAGCAGTGCGCCCGTGTTGCCTAGAAGGCTACCGGCATCCTGGGCTGCATTGGCAGGAGCGGTGCCAGCAGATGGAGGGCAGTGATTCTTCCCCTCTATTCAGCACTGGGGAGGCCACATCTGGAGTCCTGTGTCCAGCTGTGGGCCCCCACTACAGAAAGGATGAGGACACATTGGAGAGAGTCCAGCGGAGGGTGACAAAAGTGGCTGAGGGGCTGGGGGACAGGACATGTGAGGAGAGGCTGAGGGAAATGGGCTGATTTAATCTGTAGAAGAGAAGACCGAGGGGGATTGAATAGCAGCCTTAACCTGCCTGCAGGGAGTTGCAAAGAGGCTGGAGCTGGGCTGGTCTCAGTGGGGGCAGATGACAGGACAAGGAGCAATGGGCTCAAGCTGCAGCAAGGGAAGTTGAGGTTGGATTTTAGGAAGAACTTTCTCACTAGGAGGGTGGTGAAGCACTGGGACAGGTTACCCAGAGAGGTGGTGCAATCTCCATCCTTGGGGGTTTTGAAGACCTGACTAGACAAAGCCTTGGCTGGGATGATCTAGCTGGGGCTGGTCCTGCTTGGAGCAGGGGGCTGGACTAGATGTGACCCCCCGAGGGGGGATTCACGCATGTGCCCGTGTACACGCAGACAGACCCACGTGCCTTTCTACGCACACGCATGAATGCATGTGCGCCTGCAGGCAAACGCACACTTGGGGTCCCTTGGTGTGCCCTGAGGACAGGAGGCCGGGCTGATGCTTCCACCAAGGGTGTCAGGATGCCCAGCTGCAGGCGTTGCCCCCCCCCTCCCCCCCCCATGCCTGGGGGTGCATTTGTGCCCCCAGCCCCTGCAGCACAGCCACCTGTGGGGGCAGAGCTCCTGGCCAAGCTGGCCATCTACATGGGAGGCTCATACTTTGTGATGGGCTGAAGCCCATGGCCCCACGGCACATCAAAGACACCTATGGGGGGGTACACCGGAGCCCACCCCAAGGTGCTGCCCCCCTGGCTCAGAGGCCCCCTGCCCCCCCACCTCAGGCCCAGGCATTACCGAGCGGCGACAGGTGGACGACGTAGCTGTCACCCACGTACAGGGCCCAGTGCTCAAACAAGGGGCCGAAAATCTGGATCAGATCCCCGGGGTCTGGCTGCGGGAGAGAAGCCGGGGGGGAGAGGGGTTCAGGATCCTCCTCACCCCTCCCAGGACCCCCATGCCCATTCCCTCTGAGCCCCTAAGCCCCCCTGCCGAGGGCCCTGGGACCACCAGCACCCCACCCCCCCACCCCAGCAGCTCCCTTGAATGGCACAGGGTGGTGCTCTGGGGGAAGGGGCAGGAAGCCAAGGAGCCCCCAAGGGCACGCCACATGCCCCCCGCACCCTGCCCCACAAACCCTCACCCCAGTGCTGCCCCGAGCCCCGTGCCTGGGCCCTGCCCCCAGCAGCTGAGCTGAGTTCAATGCACGGCCCCAGGCCCCCGCCCCTCTCACCATCTAGAATCGGGGCCAGGCCCGTCCCGCTGCCCCAGCCCTGGTCTCGGCGCAGGGGGTCGGGGCCGCTGAGCTGTCCTGCAGCTGGACCGATCCGTCGGGGCCCCTCCTGGGATCCCTGCCAGCGTAGCCGAAGGAGCCGTGGCTACAGCTGCCCAGAAGGAAGAAGCTGGCACAGAAATGTGTGACAGCCGGTGTGGGGTGTGTCTCCCCGCCACTCGGCTGGGACTTTCTTCTAGCCCTTTCGCAGGGCCGTCGGCAGCTTGTGGTGACCAGGAAAGGGGCCGGAGCAGCTCAGAGCAGCCACGACTCGGGCCAGGGTGCACGGGGCTGAGGCCTGAGCACTCTCCTGGGGCCAAGCTGAGCTGGGAGGGACAGGGCTTGGGGGTCGCTGGGGCAGAAAATGTTGGGGGTAGTGGGGAGATAGCTGGGGGATGGTGAGTGTGGGGCGGAGGGGCTTGGGAACAGGGAAGGGGCGACCCCCCAAGACAGGAGCTGTCTTGGGCAGGGGCTTGGGTGGGCAGTGGGGGCTAGGAGGAGGCAGGGCATTACTGTGTGCCACTGCGTCATTGGGGAGGGGGGGAACTGGGGTCTTCCATCCTTGGGGTAGGAGGAACTGGGGGTCCTGGTGGGATGTGGGGGTGTAGGGTGCTTGGTGGGGGGTTAAGGAGGGGACAGGGGGTGATGAGAGAGTTTGGGGAGCAGGGGCCTGATCTGGGCCTTTTCCTACTGCAGCCCCTAGGACCTGTTTGAGATCTTTATTTACGTGGGCAGTGCCCGACATGGCAGGGCCCCAGTCTTGGCCTAGGGCGTCTGTACAGTGCCCGGCGCCCCCTGATCTCCTGGCTGGGGGTCTGTACAGCAACCCTAATTCTGGCTGGCAGGGGTCTGTACAGTGCCCGGCACCCCCTGATCTCAGTTTGGGGTGAGCTGGCCTGTGCCTTCTTCACCACGGCCCAGCCAATGAACCCAAAGGAGCTCAATCCTCTGCTCCCATCTGGCAGGGAGCAAGGGGGCACGGTGAACACAGCTCACCATGCTGGCCGCAGGTCCTCACCCAGGAGACCCTCACCTAGCTCAGCTGTGCAATTTGCCCTTAAGGCCGCAGAGGGATCTGCCAGGCCCACGGGATGGATGGAGGCTAGTGGGGGCTCACAAGAGACCCCGTGGGAAATTATTAGGATTAGGGCTCGCTCTCAGGCCTCCCTTAATCAACCTTTAATATTAAGATCAAGGTGCGGCAGGCGAGTAATCTAGGGAGAGTGACATTACAGTCTGAACCGGGCAGGAGCCGCAGGACTATGGGGGTATCCCGGCCGGTCCTGTGGGCAGAAGCCTGAAGCACGGCCCTTACTGAGTGTCATATGACTGACGTCACCATTGCCCACGCACAGGGCCCAGCGTTCAACCTTTCCAAAAGGAATGGGAATAAGGAAGCAACTTTAGTTTCACGTGTACATGCGGGGGCAGAAAGCCGAGCAGCTGCTGGGAGGGACACCCCTCCTGTCCCAGGGCCCACGGGCACGCACCGCCCCCCTTGCCCTACAATCCCCTTATGTGCCAGTTGCCTCCCACCGTGCTGCTCCCCCCGCCCCCCTGCCCCTTGGCTGGGCTCAGTCGTAATGCACGGTCCTGGGCCCCCTGCACATCTCACCGTCTAGAACCGGGGCTCCTGCTGCGCCCTCCGCAGGTAAATGCCAGGCACGATGGGAGGAGAAGGTAGCTGTGAGCTGAGGGGCTGCCTGTGGGGCAGGCCAGGCCCCCCTGCCACCTCTCTATGGCTTTTTTTCTTGTAGCACATTTGGGGGTCGCTGGGAGCAGACAAGGTTGGGGTACAGTGGGGAGATAGCTGAGGGAGGGGCTGCATGTGGGCTGGGCCACCTTCCTCGTGCAGTGGCTGGGCCGCTTTGATGGGCAGGTGTGTGGCTGCGGGTTGGGAGTGAGGGGTCTCAGCAGGGCTGGGGGGGCTGCAGGTTGGGAGTGAAGGGTACCGGCAGGCCAGGGGGCTGTGGGTTGGGAGCGAGGGGTATCTGTAGGGCTATGGTGGACTGCAGGCCAGGAGTGAGGGGCACTGTCAGGCCCCAGGGCTGTGGGTCAGGAGTGAGGGGCACTGTGGGGGTCAGGGGGCTGTAGGTCAGAGATAGCATGGGTTGGCTGGGGGGCTGTCCTGGGCAGGGGGTTGGGGAAGGTGAGGGCAGCTGGGGAGAGGTAGGAGGGGGCACATGTGCCTCTGCATCACGGTGGGGGGGAGCACAGCCCTTGTGAGGGGTGACAGGAGTTTGGGGAGCAGGGCCCCGATCTGGGTCTCCTCCTCCTGCAGCCCCCAGGCCATGTCCACTGGTATTGATGTGGGCAGCGCCTGCAGAACAGGGCCTCGATCTTGGCCTGGGGGGTCTGCACAGCGCCCGGCGCCCCCTGATCCCGGCCTGGGGGGTGTGGGCAGCTGGGCGAACCTCTGCCTCCTTCCGATTCAGCTGGGACGATTCCTCCTGGGCGCAGTTGTCCTGTTCTGGACGTCCTGGCGCTTGCGCGCTGGACTCCTCGCCTAACCCTGAGGCCCCAGGACCCACCGCCCGCCGGCCCCAGGGACCGAGCGTCCTCCTGGTGCCAGCCTGGCCCCGGGGCGGCCCGTGGGCCCTGCTCGCCCTGCCCCACGGTCTCCTCTTCCACCAGGAAAGCTTTTATTCCCACGGGGGCCTCTGGGCACACGCTGGGATCCGATGGGGGGCTGGGGATCGGGGCCGTGGGCGGGGGGGCCTGTGGGTTGTGCCTGGCCTTCTGCCCCCCGTTTCCCAGAATCCCTTGCACCACCCTTGCTCAAGGTCATCCCCCCAACTATGTTTCTCATGGTGCTTTGCACGCGAGGGTGCCCCCGTGAGGCTTTGCACGCCTTGCCTGGCTCATGTGGTGCTGCAGGGTTGTGAGGGCGCTGCCCCTGCCGGGGGAGGACCAGGGGCTTTTGGGGGGCAAGGGGGGAGGTGGGGATGGAGCAGGGCACAGGGGGTCCATGCAGGGGCTGAGTCTGGGGGGTCACTGAGGTGTCAGTGTCCCCCATTCTGCCCCCCCCCCCAGGGTCCCCAGGGCCTAGCCCCCTCCATGGTCTGGGGGGGTGAAGGCATGCTGGGAGCCCGGGCGCCTGGGTCTCTTCGCCCCCCACCCCTCGAAACTCCACTTCCCACAATGCCCCGCGAAACAGCCTCCACCCTCCCCACAACGCATTGCACTCCCCCTCCCATTTCCCAACCCCCGGCGCATCTTGGCATCCGATCAACCATTTGTCCCACGCGGACTACATTTCCCACAATGCTTTGCGCGCGCGGGGCGCCTCCCGTGATGCTTTGCGCGCCTCTGCTGGCTCGTGCAGTGCTGCGGGGGGCGTGAGAAGGGCTGCCCTGGTGAGGGGGGGGGGGGCTGAGCCGGGGGCCGTGGGGTGTCGGTGCCCCCCATTCCTCCCCGCAGGCCCGGGCCCCCCATAGTCTGGGAGGCAGCGGCGGGCCAGGAGCCGGACGCCTGGGTCCATTGTGCCCTGTGGGAGGGGGACTTGGGTTTGTGGGGGGAGCCGGGGTCCGGACGCCCGGGAGGGGCGAGGGGGGAGCCGGGGTCCGGGATGCCCGGGAGGGGCGTGGGGGGAGCCGGGGTCCAGACGCCCGGGAGGGGCGTGGGGGGAGCCGGGGTCCGGGCGTCTGGGTCCCCTGCAGCTGTGCCCCCCCGCAGGCGGCAGCATGGGGCTGACGGCGGCGCAGAAGGCGCTGTTCCCGCTGCGCTCGGTGCAGGACGTGGTGGGGCTGTTCGAGGCGGAGCTGCGGCGGCCGCAGCCGGACCTGGTGCTGCTCTCCCTGGTGCTGGGCTTCGTGGAGCACTTCCTGGCCGTCAACCGCGTGCTGCCCACCAATGTGCCAGGCATCAGCTTCGAGCCGCGGCCCGGCCCCGAGCCCGCCGCGCCGCCCACCTACTTCCCCGTGGCCGACCTGAGCATCGTGGCTGCCCTCTATGCCCGCTTCACCGCCCAGATCCGCGGCGCCGTGGACCTGTCCCTCTACCCCCGGCCCGACGGCTTCTCCTCCCGCGAGCTCGTCAAGAAGGTCTCGGACGTCATCTGGAACAGCCTCAGCCGCTCCTACTTCAAGGACCGCGCGCACATCCAGTCCCTCTTCAGCTTCATCACCGGTACAGGGGACGCATGGGGGGCACGTTGATTCTCACCTGACTCAACTGAAGGGGCACATGGGCACGATTCAGGTTCCCACCCCGGGTAGGACCCTGGCCCTGCCCAGACCCTGTGCCCCTCCACTCTGCCCCCAGGCATTCACCCCCCATGATCCCCTTGACCCGTCCCATCCCCGCAGGCACGAAGCTTGACAGCTCGGGCGTGGCCTTCGCGGTGGTGGGGGCCTGCCAGGCACTGGGGCTGCCCGACGTGCACCTGGCGCTGTCTGAGGACCACGCCTGGGTCGTGTTTGGGCGCGACGGCGAGCAGACGGCCGAGGTCACCTGGCACGGCAAGGGCAACGAGGACCGGCGCGGCCAGACTGTCAGTGCCGGCGTCGCTGAGCGGGTACGGGCCCAGCGCCCCCTGCTCTGCAGGTGTGGCAGAGAACCCAGGTGTCTGGCGGACCATGGCGTGGGGGGCAAGTGAATCCAGGTGTTTGTCTGGAGGCAGTGAACTCAGGAGCCTGTGAGGGGGGTGAACCCAGGTGTTTGGGGGTCCGTGGCACGGGGGGGCAGTGAGCATGGGTGTCTGGGGGACCATGGCATGGTGGGGCAATGAATCCAGGCATCTGTCTAGGAGCAGCTAACCCAGGCATCTGCGGGGCTTGGTCTGCATGGGGGGGGAAGGGGGCAGTGAACCCAAGAGCCCAGGGGGCCTTAGTGTGTGTGTGGGGGGGGGGGGGAGCTCAGGTGCCCGGGGTGATGGCTGCGTCCCCACAGAGCTGGCTGTACCTGAAGGGCTCATACCTGCGCTGTGACCGGCACATGGAGGTGGCCTTCATGGTGTGCGCCATCAATCCCTCCATCGACCTGCACACCGACAGCCTGGAGCTGCTGCAGCTGCAGCAGGTGGGCACCGCTGGCCCCCAGCCGAGACCCCCCGGCCTCTCCAACCCCTCTGTGCCACCAACATCCCTTGGGACCCCTCCTCAGGGGCTTCCCTGCCTCCATCCATCTGTCTCCGGCTCCTCATCCAGCCCCTGCCTGTGTCCATCCACCCCTGACCCCCCGCCACGGACCTGCGTGCGGCTTCTTCCCCCGTGCACCGTCTGTCTTTCTGTGCCCGTCTTTGCCTGTGTCCCTGGGTCTGCCTGTGTCTGTCACTGCACCCGTGTCCGCCTGTCTGCGCCGGCTGTGCCGGCTTGTCTGCCTGTGTCTCTCGTTCTGTTCCTCATGCTCCTCCTACGTGGTGCCCTGGTTGTCTGTCCGGGCCAGCTCCCCCTGCGCCTTCTTCCATCCCCTCTGCCTTGTGCAGGGGAGGGGGCGGCAGGAGCCTGAGCCCCCCCCCCCCCCACCACCACCCCACTTGAATTGTCTGTCCTGTCTTGCAGCGGCTGCTGTGGGTGCTGTATGACATGGGGCACCTGGAGAGGTTGGTATTAGGGGCTTCCCTCCCCCCATGCCTCACTATTCAGGGCTCCCCTTCCTCCCCACCCACTAATAATGTCCCCTCCCCCCCCCAGGTACCCCATGGCACTGGGCAACTTGGCTGATTTGGAAGAGCTGGAACCCACGCCCGGCCGGCCAGACCCCCTCACCCTCTATCACAAGGTGGGGGCTGCGGGTCGGGAGCAAGGGGCATGGGTTGGGTTGGGAGCTGTGGGTCGGGAATGAGGGGCCCCTGGCATGGGGCACTTCTTCCTCTCCCTTGTTTGCCCCCCCCAGGGCATCAGCTCGGCGCGGCAGCACTACAGCAACGACCACATCTACCCCTACATGTACCTGGCCGGCTACCACTGCCGCAACAAGAACGTGAAGGAGGCCTTGCAGGCCTGGGCCGACACCGCCACCGTCATTCAGGAGTGAGGGCCCCCCCGCATACCCTGCCCGGGGCCAAGGGACACAGTCCAGGCCCGATCTTGGGGGGGGTCCTGGCTGCAGCAGGGGGAGGGGACCTGACTTGATTCCAAGTCTGATATGGGGGGTGGGGGGGTCTCGGTGAGTAAGGGCCTGATCCTGGGGGATCCCGGCTGGGGAAGGGGCCAGGCCTGACCCCCACCCCTTGCCCCCCCTCCCCCCCAGCTACAACTACTGCCGGGAGGACGAGGAGATCTACAAGGAGTTCTTCGACATCGCCAACGACGTCATCCCCAACCTGCTGAAGGAGGTGGCCAGCCTGGCCGAGCCCCCCGAGGACAGGGGGCCTGGGGAGCGCCCCGAGGTGAGTGCCGGCAGGGGTGGGGGGGGGGGGGTGTGTCCTGGGTTAACCCCTGTTGTGCCAGGCCCCGGCAGTCACCCCCTCTCCATCCCCCCAGGGGTCGCCGGTGCAGGGCGGGGGCTCGGCCCTGCAGGATCCCGAGTGCTTCGCCCACCTGCTGCGCTTCTACGACGGCATCTGCAAGTGGGAGGAGGGCAGCCCCACGCCCGTGCTGCACGTGGGCTGGGCCACCTTCCTCGTGCAGTCGCTGGGCCGCTTCGACGGGCAGGTGCGGGGCGCGGGTCGGGAGTGAGGGGCACCGTGGGCCAAAGTGCTGCGGGTTGGCAATGAAGGGCACTGGGGCTGCCAGGGCACTGCAGGGTGGGAGCGAGGGGCACCAGAGGGGCTGTGGGTTGGGAGTGAGGGGTGCCAGGGGGCTGTGGGATGGGCATGGGGGTGGGGGGGGCGCCACAGATCAGGAGTGAGTGGTACCATGTGCTGGGGCCTGCGGGGCAGGAGTGAGGCCCCCCCCCCTTGTCAGCTCATGGTGTGGTCCCCAGGTGCGGCAGAAGGTGACGCTGGTGGCACGGGAGGCGGAGGCGCACGAGGACGAGGAGCCAGGGGCCGAGGACCCCCGCGAGGGCCGGCGCCGGGGTCCGCGGCGCGAGTCCAAGCCCGAGGAGCCACCGCTGCCCAAGAAGGTGCCTGAGCGCCGGCGTCCGCCACCCTCCACGCCTGCTGGTCCCCCCCGCGCCGAGGACGGCCCCCCTGCCCCCGCCCCTGCGCCGCCCGAGGGCCCCGTGCTGGCCTTCCAGAGCGAGAAGATGAAGGGCATGAAGGAGCTGCTGGTGGCCGCCAAGATCAACTCCAGCGCCATCAAGCTGCAACTCACGGCCCAGTCCCAGGTGCAGATGAAGAAGCAGAAGGTCTCGGCTCCCAGCGACTACACCCTCGCCTTCCTCAAGCGCCCGCGCAAGGCCCTCTGACCCCCCACCCCAGCCTCCCTGGGGTGTCTGAGCCCCTCCCCAGGGGTCCCCCCCACACTTCCCTCTGGGTCTCCAGGCTCCCCCCAGGCCCCCCAGACTCCTCCAGGTCGGCCCAGCACTCCCACCCCCCAAGCCCCTGGGGTGCCCGAACCCCTCCAGGGGCCAGCCCTTGAGCTCTCCCCCCTGAGATCCCGTTCCCGCCCCCCCCCCGGCCCCCCTGTGTTGCCTGACGAGGTACCCTCCCAGTGGGTCCCAGGACCCTTGCCCCCCACCAAGCCCACTTGCCCCACCCTGGGTCCCCCAAACCAGCTATGGTCACCTGAGGTCAATCCCTGACCCTCCCCAACATGAGCCCTGGGACTGGGGGGCGCTTATACACTGGGGGGGGGGGGGGGCTGCTCTGGCCGAGGGGCTTGACACCCTCCACCCCTCGCTGCTGGGACAGCTGGGCGGGCATAGCCCCAATGGCGGGGTTGCCTTCAACAAGCCCCCACTACCCCGGGGGCTGTGTGTGTGTGTGTGTGTGTGTGTGTGTGTGTGTGTGCGCGGGGGGTGGAGGGAAGCTGAGAAAAGAAATTTTTGTACTAAAAATGGTCTATTTTTTTTTAACTCAATAAAGGGAATTTTGGGTCCCAGATGCTGGCGCCTCTTTGGGGGGGGCTTTTGAGAGTAGGGAGTCTAACCCCAGCAGGAGCAGGGCTGGGGAAGTTCATAGGGCCCCCCTAGTGCTTGTTGGGGTGGGCCCTGGCCTTGCCCCACCCCCAGGGGGGCGGGGCTGCCCCACCCCGCCCCCAGCCAAGGGGCGTGGCCTCAGGCCCCTCCCGGGCGGGACTCGGGCCCGGGCAGCATGAGCCTGTGGCGGGCGCTGTCCCCGCAGGACCCGCGGCTCCGCTACGAGCTGGTGCAGCGCGTCGGGGCCGGCACCTACGGGGACGTCTACAAGGTGCCAGACGCCTGGGCTCGCTCCAGAGGGGGGGGCGGGGGGGGCTCGGATGCCTGGACTCCCTCCTGGGGGGAGGTCGGACGCCCGGGTTCCCTCCAGTGCTGGGGGTGAGAGCAGGGGGGCTGGGAGCCCGGACACCTGGGTCCTCTATTTGGGGAGGGGGTTTTAGTGCAGGGGGGCTGAGCCCGGACACCTGGGTTCGTTCCCTGGTGCTGGGGGTGCTCTGTGGGTGCCGGGGGGGGTAGGGCCGGGAGCCGGGACTCCTGGGTGCTCTCCAGTGCTGGGGGGGCGGGATGCCTGGGGGTTTCTCCCTGTCTGGGCTGGGGGAGTTCGAGGCGGGGAGCCCAGACGCTTGGCGTCCCTCCCCAGGCTGGGAGGGAGCTGTGGCGGGGAGCCAGGGCCACCCGGGTTGTGTTCCTGCCTGTGGCCTGCAAGGATCCCCCGCCCCAGCCAGGCCCGCCCGGGGCAGGGGCAGCCGCCTGCGCAGGCATTGCCAGCCCGGGCTGGGATGCCCCCTCCCCCCGGGCGCTCCGCTGTGCCCGCCTGGGATGTCTCCCTGCCCGGATGCCTGGGTTCTCTGCCAGCTCCGCGGCTGGCCGAGAGCAGGGGGTGCCGGGAGTCTGGACGCCTGGGTCCTCGGCCAAGCCGTGGCGTTCGAGCAGTGGGGTGCCGGGAGCCCGGGTCCTCTCCCCCCTCACTGCCCCCCACACCCCATTTGCCGTGTCAGGCCCGGGACACCCAGACAGGGGACCTGGCTGCTATTAAGATCGTGAAACTGGACCCAGGTAAGGACTGGATTTGAGGACCCCCATCCTGGACCCCCGGAATAGGGGCTGGGAGCCTGGGCAGCTGGCTTGTCTCCAGCTTGGGAAGAGGGTGCGGAAATGCCCCCTAGGTCAACTTGGGAGTGGGGGTCTCAAAGCTACAGGTACCGACCCCCCCCCTTCCCTTTGCAGGGGACGACACAAGCTCCATCGAGCAGGAGGTGACGGCCCTGCGGGAGTGCGGCCACCCCAACGTCGTGGCCTATTTTGGCAGCTACCTCAGGTGCAGGGGGGTGAGGGGGGGCCGCTATCCCAGCCCCAACCCCCCCAGAGCCAGCGGCCTCTGTTGTACTCGGCTGCTGACACCGCTACCCCAGAGCCAGCCGCATCCCAGCTCTGGGCCCCATGTGTGCAGCCCCCAGAGGTGCCCTGCTGGTGTCGTAACCCCCCCATTTTCTGCCCCCCCAGGAATGACCGACTCTGGATCTGCATGGAGTACTGCGGGGGGGGCTCCTTGCAAGAAATCTACCACGGTGAGTGCTGGGTGCCCTCCGGCCCTGGGGGTGGGGGGCAAGAGCTGGAGGCCTGGGTCCCCTCCGGCTCGGGGATCTGCCCCGGTGCCCTGCCCTCCCCACGGATGGAGCCCGGGCGTCCGGGGGTGTTGTAAGGAACGGTCTTAGTTTCATGCTGTTTTGCTTCCTGTTTGTGACATGAGCCTTTTTCCTGCCTCGGGTGGGGGGGCAGGAAGTGGGGAGGAAGGGGAGGGTGGGGGGCTGGGCGTCCGGGGGCACCGAGGGGCTTTGGGGGGGGGGGCTGACCTGTGTCCATCTGTCCCTCTGCAGCTACAGGCCCCTTGTCTGAGAAGCAGATTGCCTACGTGTGCAGAGAAACACTGCAGGTGGGGGGGGGCCCTGACGCCTGGGTTCCCTCCAATCCGGGGGGGGGGCTGGGGGGGCAAGCAGGGGGGGCTGGGGGCCCAGACACCTGGGAGGGGTTTCCTGTCCTTTGCCCTAGGGCATCATTTCTCCATCCTCGGAGTCCGGCTGCACCTGGGGGTGACCTGGGGGTGCTAGAGACCCCCCCTCTGGTGGGTCAGACATCCATGCAGGTGGGGGGGGGGGGGTCCTGTAGCTGACAGGCTCTCTGCTCTCCTCGCAGGGACTGAAACACTTGCATGCGAAAGGCATGATGCATCGGGACATCAAGGTGGGCACCTAGAGCCCCCCCCGATCCCCCGGCTCAGCTGGGGTGTGGGGGAGGGGATGACCCCCTTTCCTCTCCCTCCCCCCCCCCCCCAACTCTGCAGCAGTGCTGATGCTGTCACCTTGTCTTGCAGGGAGCGAATATCCTCCTCACGCACAATGGAGATGTCAAATTGGGTCAGTCAGTGCCCGGGCTCGCCCCCATCCCTCCCCCCTGCCTCCAGAGGGGCTGCGGGGCAGGAGTGGGGGGCACCGGCAGGGCTGGGGGTGGGCAGGGGGCTGTGGGTCAGGAGTGAGGGGTGCTTGGCGGGGGTAGGGGGCTGTAGGTTGGGGGCGAGGGGCACCAACAGGACTGGGGGGGGCAGAAGGTTGCAGCTACTTCCCCATAGCTGCCTCCCGCCCCAACTAATCTCCCCCCGTTTTTGCAGCCGACTTCGGGGTCTCCGCCGAGCTGACGGCGTCCGTGGCCAAGCGGAAATCCTTCATCGGCACCCCCTACTGGTGACCCCCGGGGGGGCAGTGGGTTTGTGGGGGTCCTGGGTCACCTGGGGGGCAGTCCTGGGGTGCACAGGAGCCAGGGAGGGGGCAGGGCTGGGGTGGCAGAGGCCTGGGAGCACAGCCCAGGGTCCTGTGGGAGAGGTGGGGCGCACCCCTGGATGCCTGGGACCCATGGGGTGTGACCCCAGGACTTGTTCTGCCCCCCAGGATGGCCCCCGAGGTGGCGGCGGTGGAGAAGAAGGGGGGCTACAACCAGCTGTGTGACATCTGGGCGCTGGGAATCACAGCCATTGAGCTGGCCGAGCTGCAGCCCCCCCTCTTCGACCTGCACCCCATGAGGTAGGCCCCCCCCCATGCCACCCACCTGTTACTTCCCGCCCCCCAACCGTGCTAAGCTGGGGGGCCGGGGTGCTACCTCCCACCCCCACGTCTGTCCCCCACCTTTGCAGGGCCCTGATGGTGATGTCCAAAAGCAGCTTCCAGCCCCCCAAGCTGAAAGACAAAGCACAGTGGTGAGTACCCCGGCCCCCCAAACAGGGGGTGCTATGGGAGCGCTTGGGGGTGTCTGGGTTTGGCTGACCCCCCCCCAACAACCAGGTCCCCCGACTTCCACCACTTCCTCAAGCTGGCGCTGACCCGGAGCCCCAAGAAGAGAGCCACGGCCGAGAAGCTCCTGCAGGTGGGGGGGGCAGAGCAAGGGAGGGGGTGGGGTGCTTGGGGCCATGGGGGCGTATTTGGGTGTGTGTTGGTTGGGGGGGGTTGGGAGGGGGACCTTCAGAGTCCTGGGGCTGGGGGGGTCCGAGGGGGGCTATGAGGGGTTTTCTGTGTAGTGGGAGTCACTTGTGGGGGGGCCCAGGGGAGTTTGGGGGCATCCTAGGGGCTAGTAGGGGTGGGGGGGGTCCTGGGGGCTAGCAAGGTTGGGGGCTAATGGGGTTCTGGGGGGTTCTGGGTGGTGGGGGGGTTGGGAGAGACGGGGGGGGGGGATCCCAAGGGCTAGTAGGGGGTGGGGGGGCCTGAGGTGGGGCCCCTCCTCACCCTGTGTCCCCCCCCCAGCACCCCTTCACCAGCCAGCCCCTGGTGCGGGCCCTGGCCGTGGAGCTGCTGGACAAGGCCAACAGCCCCGACCTGGCCGCCCCGGCCCTGGACGACGGAGACTTCGAGGTACCGGACCTGGGGCGCGCGGGGGGGGGCTGTCCCGTGACCCCCAAATCTTGAGGGTTCACCCCCCCATGACAGGTATCTGGGGGTGCAGGCTAGCTCCTATCTCTGCTACTTTAGGCCCCGTCACCACGACAACCCCCCCCCCCCCCGCCTGCTTCCGACCTCCCCTCCAACCAGCAGTCTCTATTACCATGACAACCACGCTGGGGGCAGCAGGCCTGGCTAGTACTCGCCCCCCCCCCCCCCAGTTACATCCCTCCAAGTGCTCTAGACCTCGTTTCCATGACAATCACCCCAGCCGGGGGTGGGGGTGGTAATTTCTGTGCCCCCCCCCCCCAGCTGGTTCCCCGGGGAAGGGGGTAGACGTGCTCCAAGTGGGACGAGGACCAGTGCCGGGGGTTTAGGCTGTTTTGTGCCCCCCCAGCTCTGGGGGTGTATATGGGTCGGGGCGGGGGCAGAATACCAGGTGGGGTCAGTCCTGACTGGGGAGGGCTGGGGCAGGAGAAGGGTTAAACTAGCTGCCCTGATCCCCTCGTCTTACCCCCTGCGTGCCCCCCCCTTTTACCCCCCCTTCATCTCCCAGACCTACGATGTGTTCCCGGACAAGATCCGCTCCCACGGGGGACACGGGCAAGCGGAAAGGACCCTCTCCGAGATCCAGTGTGAGCCTCCCCCACCCCGTATAGGGGAGCGCGTCCCTCCAGCAGCGTTAATGCGGGCCCCTTGCTGAGATGCGGCTGGCTCTGGGGTGGGGGTGTCGGCAGCCGAGGAGAACGGAGGCGCGGCTGTCTCTGGGGTGGGGCCTTGGGCAATGGGGACACAGGGCTGCAGTGCAGCTGGCTCTGGGGTGGGACATGTCAGCAGCCAAGTAGAACGGACACAGCCGACTCTGGGAGGGTCAGGGCTGGTGATCCAGGGCTGTGCTGCGGCTGGCTCTGGGGTGGGATGTGCCAACAGCCGAGTAGAACAGGTGCAGCCGGCTCTGTACCCCCATCCCTGCCCCTGGCCCACCCCAGAGCTGGCTGCATCTGTTCTACTTGGCCACCAGCACAGTCCACCCCAGCCCCAGCTGCAGCACAGACCTGAAGCCCCAGCTTCAATGCCCCCCCCCCCCAAGCCAGTGCCTCTGTTCTATTTGGCTGCTGACATGTCCCACCCCAGAGCCAGCAGCATTTCAGCCCCATGTTCCCAGGACCCAAGGACCCACCCCAGAGGCAGCTGTCCATGTCTGTTCTGCTCAGCTGCCAACGCCTCCCACCCCAGAGCTGGCCATGTCCCAGTGCTCAGCTTTGTCCCCCCAGGCCCTGCCCCACCTCAAAGCTGAGCACTGGGGTGCGGCTGGCTCTGGGGAGGGAGGGGGCAGGCAGCCAAGTAGAGCTGAGGTGCTGCTGCCTCTGAGGTGGGACATGGGGCTGAAATGCGGCTGGCTCTGGGGTGGGACGTGTCAGCAGCCTAGTAGCAGCCGGCACCAGCTCTGGGGGGCTTGGAGCTGGGGCTACAGGGCCTCGCACTGGCATGCGGCCAGCTCTGGGGGGGGGCCTCCAGGTTAATTTAAGCTCCACATGAAGCTGCAGGGAAGTGGAAGAAGATCTTGAATCCAATTAAAACTCTTCAGGGTGGAGTGCCCCCTTCCCCCATGGGTCTCGCCCACACGCCTGGCTCCAGGAGCCCCGGTTTGAGGCCAGGGGGGTGGGAGGGCTTCTAATGTGGAAGGGGCACGGCCGCGTCCCTCCGGCTCTGTGCTGGGGCTGGCCTGGTTCTGCTTCGTTAATTAAAGCCTCATTTAACTTCCAGTTAATCAAGTGAAATTCGGGCCTCCGCTGAGGAAAGAGACAGAGCCAGAGCCGTCCCGCGGCCTCGTGAGTGTGATGGTCTGGGGGTCCCGGTGGGGGGGGGGGTCCTGTCCCAGCAGGGGGGCAGCCAACAGGGCGCTGCAGGGCAGAGGTCCCCGGGGTCACTGATTTCCCTGACCTTTGGCAGAGGGAAGAGGATGAGGATTGGACGTTGCTAGGAGATGGAGGGTAGGTACCCTATTACCTGGGGGGGGGCTGGACCAGCCATGTTGTGGATGGGGGGGACCCCAAGGCTGCCTAGGGGAAGGTAGAGGGGGGTGCCGAGAGCCCGGACCCCTGGGTTCTCCCCAGCTCCGGGAGGGGGGTGTCTTGGGGGTGAGAGCGGGGCGCTGGGATCCCGGACGCCTGGTTCTCTCCTGGCTCTGGCGGGGCGGGGGCTGTTGGCAGCTCTCTTACTCCTCTCCCCCCCAGGAGCCTGCTGCAGTCAGTGGAGGAAGCCCTAGAGGAAAGGTATGGGGGTGATTGGGGGGGTCCTGGGGTCGCCCCAAAGCATGGGGGGAGTAACCGCCTCTCGCCTGCTACCTTCTAGGAGCCTCACCATCCGCCCGGCTGCAGGGCAGGTAGGTACCCCCCACACCCCCTACCCAGGTGTCCGGGCTCCCAGCTCCCTCTGGGGCCCCTCCATCCCCACATCCACCCACTCTGTGTCTGCCCCCCAGGCCCTGGCCCCTTCCACACCGGTCCAGCCCCCCGGACCCCCAGAACTGCCCCATGGCCAAGGTGGGCACTGGGACCGAGTCGCTGCTCTGGGACCTGCTGGACTGGGACCTGGGGGGAAGCCCTGAGCCCCCCGGGGTGGAGACCCCGCCAGGTACTGGGGGAGGGGGGGCAGGAGTCCTGGTCCTAGCATAATCCAGGGGAGGGGAGGGGGCAGGGATCTGACTCTTCCCCAGTGAAGGCCGGGTGAGACGAGAGCGTTGGGTCTCAGCCTGGTGGGTCAAGGGGGAGGATGCCTCAGGGTGGGGTTTGGGTGGGGACACAGAGCTGGTGCTAATGGGGTGTCTGGTGCCCCCCCAGGCAGCCTGGACCCCCCCACCCAGCCAGATGCCGGCCCCCCCACCCTGGGGACATCCCCCGTCTCCACAGACTGGGCCACCATGAAGCGGAGGGACGAGGCAGAGGTGGGTGTGGGAGCCTTGGCCGGGGCTGGCAGCTGGACGCCTGGGTTCACCCCAGCTCTGAAATAATATATGCGCATGCGAGCTTAGGCGGAAATACTTAGTTTTGTGAACTTTAAAAGTTACGCTTGTTGATCGGGTATTTGGGGCAGAGTAGGGGGGCTGGGGGCCTGGATGCCTGGGGGGGGGCAGCGGGGGCTGGGGAGTTAAACCAGGGAGCCTGGACGCCCGTTCCGTCTGGCACCGAGAGGGAACGGGGGCTGGCAGGTGAGAGTGGGGGGGCTGGGGGCTCGGGCGCCTGGGCTCCCCCCACACTGCTCCCCCGACCATAATGACACCCCGTCTCCTTTGCAGAGGTCCAGCTGCCACGGGCTGCCCCCCACCCCCAAGGTCCACGTAAGTGCCTTTCCGTCCTCGCCCAGCAGGGGGTGCCGTGGGGTCATGGGACAGCGGTAGGGTGGGGGGGCTCTTGGCTGTCCCCCCACCCCCTGCTCTCTCCCCCTCCCCCCCACCAGATGGGCGCCTGCTTCTCCAAGGTCTTCAACGGCTGCCCCTAAAGATCAACTCTGCCGTGACCTGGATCCACCCGGCCACACTAGGTATGGACCCCCAGAGCTGGCTGCACCCCATCAGCCAGGGCCCTGTCTCCCCAGCCCCGAGCCCCACCCCCCAGAGCCGGCTGCCTCTGTTCTACTTGGCTGCTGACATGTCCCACCCCAGAGCCAGTTGCATTTCAGCCCCGTGTCCCAGGACCCAAGGCCCCACCCCAGAGACAGCCGCATCTCTGTTCTGCTCAGCCACTTACACCCCCCACCCCAGAACCAGCTGCACCCCACTGCCCGGCTTTGTACCCCTGCCCCAGGGCAGCACAGACCTGGATCCGAAGGTCACATGATGGGCTCCTCAGGACCCAGGCTGGGGGAGTTATTGGGTGTCCCCCATTCCCAAAGCCCCTACCTCTGCCCTATACAGCCCCCCTCCCAGCAGCATGGAACTGCCTTGCCCCCCCCCGGGTCCTGGCAAAGCTGTTCTGGGGGGCGGGAGGGGGGCAAGGTCCTATCCCCCAGGCTGACGCTGTTCCTGGTGCCCCCAGATCAGTACATGGTGGTGGGGGCCGAGGAGGGCATTTACACACTCAACTTGCACGAGTTGCACGAAGACATGATGGAGAAGGTGAGGGGGGGCAGTGGACAGGATGGGGGGTTGGGGATGCCTGTGGCCTGATGGACAATGTCCCTGGGTCTCTTGTCCCCCCCAGCTCCTCCCCCACAGGTGTCACTGGCTTTACTGCATGAACAACGTGCTGCTGTCCCTGGCAGGTGAGGTGGGGGCAGGGGCTGGGGGTGGGCAGCGAGGGGGTCAGGAGTGAGGGACACGAGCCACGTTGCGGGTTACGGGTTGGAAGGAAGGGGCGCCGGGGGGGCTGGATGTGACTGAGGGGCTCTGCCCCCCCCTAGGGAAGTCCCCCCAGATCGTGTCCCACAACCTGCTGGGGCTGTTCGAGCAGCGGCGGCAGCTGCAGAAGCACCAGGTCCCGCTCTCCATCGCCACCCACCGCCTCACCGAGCGCATCATCCCCAGGTCTGTGTCCAGCCCCCACCCCATGCCAGCCAGCTCTGTGCCCCCTCCCATCATCGGGGGGGGGGGTCTCCACTGACCCCTCCCTTGTCCGTCCTTCCCATGTAGGCGTTTTGCTCTGTCCTCCAAGCTGGCTGACAGCAAGGGCTGCTCGCAGTGCCGCGTGGGTGAGTGTATGTGGGGTGGGGGCCTTAGCTGCGGTCGTGGGGGCTGCGGGTCGGGAATGAGGGGCACCAGCAGGCTGGGCAGGGGGGTTTCCTCGCTGATACTCCCCCATGCCCCGGCCCCCAGTGCGACACCCCACGTCGGGCGCCACCTTCCTGTGCGCGGCGCTGCCCAGCAGCCTCCTGCTCTTCCAGTGGTACGAGCCCCTCCAGAAGTTCCTGCTGCTCAAGGTGGGTGTCGGGAGTGGTGGCAGGGGGCTGTGGGGCGGGAGTGAGGGGCACTGGCAGGGCTGGGGGTCTCGGACTCGGTCGATGGGGGGGCTTCTGTGCCCTTACGGGGCTTAGCCTGGGGCTGAGGGAGCAGGGGGCTGGAGCTGACCCCCCCCAGCTCTGATGCCCCCCACTTACCCAGCATGTGGACGTGCCCCTGCCAGCCCCGCTGGGGCTCTTTGAGCCACTGGTGGCAGAGGGTGAGGAGCAGCCCCGCGTCTGCCTGGGGGCCGCCGACCGCCCTGGCCCTGGTCCCGGCCCCAGTCCCCCCCGGGCCCTCGATTTCCACCTGCTCCCACTCAACCCCGGTGCCTGCGTCCCGCGGCCCCCGGGTAAGTGCTGGGGAGTGGGAGGAGGGGGGGGGGTCCTGATCCCAGCTTGATCCTGTTATGGGGGGCAGGGGTCTCCCCTCCCTCCCTGGGTCCAACAGGTCTTGTCTCCTCCCCCCCCTCCCCCCCCCAGCAGACGGGGATTCGAGCTGGGCCAGCCACATGACGCAGCTGGATCGCGACACGGTGCTCGTCTGCTTTGAACGTGAGTAACCCCCCCCCACCTGCTCCCCTCCCCCTGCCGTAGGCTGCATGTCCCCCTCCCTCCATCATGGACTCTCTCCCCCCTTCCCCCCCAGGCTGCGTGCGCCCTGTGGATCTCAATGGGGCCCCCAAGCCCGGCCTGGCCCCCGAGCTGCACTTTACCTTCCCCATCGAGACCATTGGTGAGTACCCAGGGGGGGTTGGGGCAGCTGAAGGGGCTGTGCCCCCACACCCCGAACCCTTTGCCGGGTGCCGGCACCCCCTCTCCTGCCAGGCTGCCCTGAGCCAGGGGCCTTTGGGGGAGGGGGGAGCCCTTCCTCATCCCCTCCTCTCCGCCCCCCTGCAGTGTGCCTTCAGGACAGCGTGCTGGCCTTCTGGAAGCATGGCATGCAGGGCCGCAGCCTGCAGGATGCACAGGTGAGCGTGGGGGGGGGAATGACACCTGCCCTCTCAAGTGGGGCCAAGCAGGCAGCTCTGCTGGGGGGAGAGAGAGAGACCTGGCTGGGAGGGGCAGGATCGGCCTTCCCGTGGTTATGGAGGAAGGGGTGGGGTCCCTGCTGTGTGCCAGGCATGTGCACAGGTATACAGGAGCGTGGTTGGGTGGGGATGTGCGTGAGCATGGGTGGGAGCCTATACGTGAGCACGTGTGCATGTACGAGAGCGCGTGCGTGTCCAGGAGTGTTATGTGAGCACGGGTGTGAGTGTATGGGAGCATGTGTGTACAAGAATGTTTATGGAGCACAGATATGTGTGTGTGTACAAGTGAATGGGAGCACAAGTGTGTGTGTACATACAAGAGTGCATATGGGAGAATGTACATGTGTGTGTACACAAGAGTGTGTAAGCACAAGCTTGCATGTGTGTCCTTGAGCACGCGCGTGTGCATATCCCAGCAGCCCCCCAGGAAGTGGGGCGCGCGGGGGGGCCCCCAGGCTGCACCTGACCTCCCCTCCCCCCCAGGTGACGCAGGAGATCACGGATCAGTCGCGGGTTTTCCGGGTGCTGGAGCGCACAGGTGAGGACGGTGGGGGGGCGCCCCAGCATCATCCAGCCCCCTCCCCCCCGTCCCCCCCACAATAACCCCTGCTCTCCCCCACCCGCAGGGACATCATCCTGGAGAGCCGGCCCACCGGGAGCCCCACGGCGCACAGCAACCTCTACATCCTCCTGGGCCACGAAAGCAGCTACTGACCCCCACTCTCACACTTGTGGGAGGGGAAGGGGGGGCAGCCCCCCCCCAAGCCAGGCCAGTGTCACGCAGGTGACAGCCCAAAGTCTTCCTGAGAACCCCCTCTTCCCTCCCCTCGGGCTGGGGGACCCCCGTCCTGTCCCCCCACTGTTTGCAATAACCGGCTCTGCTGTGCGGGGGGGCCGCGGCCCCTTCCCCTCCTCCCCCATCCCTTGGCGGAGACAATCCGGGGGGGGCACGCTGCACTGACCCCGGGGACCCCGCGTGCCTCCCTCCTCCCTGGGGGGCTGGGGGTCCCACCAGCCCCTCCCCCCTTGTTCTCTAGGGGGGTTGTATTTTTATCCCCCTCTTAAGGGGGGTTTTTATGCTGGAACCTACTGAGAAACCCCGCGGGGAGACGCTATTAAAGAAGTGGACGGTCAAAGCCCGCGTGCTGTGCTGGGGGGCGGGGGACCTTGTAGCCCCCCAGGAGGTTTTTGGGGGGGTTGGGTCCGTTCCACTGGCAGCCGGGCCTCGGTTGCCCCTCCATGCCCTCGCTTCCTGTCTGCTGGGGTGGGGGCCTCCCATGAGCCTCTGGGTGGCCTGTGCAGACCTTGTGGCCCCCTTTGTAGTTGGGGGGGCCTTGACCAGCTCCCATGAGCCTCTGGGGCATCTTTAGTTAGTTAACGCCCCCCCCACGAGTCCCATGAGCGGGGGGGGGTTAGGTTGACCAGGCTCCCATGAGCCTCTAGGCGACTCTTACATGATGGACGGGCAAGGGACAGAATTAAACTCCCATAAGCCTCTGGGAGGCCACCCCTCGCTTAGGCATGGTCTTCACCAATCCGAGCGCGTCCTAGCTGACGGACAGCCACGGGAACCGATCGCGGCCGGCCGAGTCGTCGGCCGCCCAATGACCGCGCACTGCTGCACCGACGTCACCGGCGCCCGCCCCGCGACGGGGTCTTCCAACGCCCTTTCCAAAGCCTTTCAGGCACCCGGAGCGCGTGGCGGAGCCCCCCAGCCAATCCCGGTGCGTCTTCGCGCCCCGAGTGCCCGCCCTCCGTCTCCCCCTCCAATCCATGCCTAGATCTCAAGCCGCGCTCCCGCCCACTGTGAAGCGCGGCCAATCTCCCCACAAACACCAATCCCCACTCGCCTATTCCCTCTGTGAGCCCGCCCCCCGCCTTTCCACCACTACCAGCGCCGCCCTGCTCAGAGCGACACCTCAGCCCGCCTTCTCCTCCTCCTCCAATAGCGTCTCTTCCCCGGAGTTCCCGCCCAATGGGCGGGTGCGCGCGGAGGACCGACAGGCCGTCCTACCAATAGCAAGAGGCGCGGCGTGCGGCGCGCCAATGAGCGTCGAGGGGAGAAAAAGGGGCGGCCCGAGGAGAAAGAAGGCGGAACCCTAACGGACCCCGCACCAATGAGCGGTGGCACTGGGAGGACGGGCGGGCCGGCCCGCCAGTAGCAGCGGAGAACGGAGTGGAGTGGCGTGCGGCGCCGCCAACGGGCGTCGAGCGCGGCGCTGAGGAGAAAGGCGCGGCTGGAAGGTTCGCGAAGCGGGCGCCTCAATGGCGACCGGAGCCAACGCCACGCCGCTGGGCAAGCTCCACCCGCCGCCGCCACCGCCGCCCCCCCCGGGCAAGGCCGCCTACCCGCCCCCGCCGGGCCTGCTGCCCCCGCCGCCGCCTCCGCCGCCGCCCCCAGGACAGGCCGCGGCCGCAGGCCTCCGCGGCGCTGCTGGGCCCCATGGCGGCCGCCGCCTTCCCCTTCGCCGCGCTGCCGCCCGCCGCCGCCACCCCCTCCGCCGCCGCCGCCGCCGCCTCAGCCGCAAGCCGCCGCCGCAGCAGCCACCGCCGCCGCCGCCGCCCCCCCAGCAGCAGCCGCCGGCGGCCGGGTCCCCCCCCCAGCCGCCGCCCCGGCCCCGGCGCCCTTCGGGCCCTTCCGCTACCCGTCGCCGCCGCTGCCGGGCCCCGAGCCCCCCGCGCCGGCCCAGGCCTCGCCTCAGCCACCGGGACAGGGACAGGCCCCGCCGCCGCCCCAGCAGCAGCCGCCGCCGCCGCCGCCCGGGGAAGCGGGGCGGCCGCGGGCGGGCAGGGCGAGCGGGGCCGCGGCGGCGGCCGGAGCAAAGGTAGGGCCCGGGGGGGCGCGGGGGGAGGGCAAGGGCTGGTGACAGCTGGTGACACGTGGGGGTGAGGGGGCGTCGGGGGGCATTGGAGGCCCCCCTAGGTGGGCGGCTGGGGCGGGGTGTCTTTAAAAGGGGGGGCACGTGAGCGGGGGGGGCCTGGCGGGGTGGGACGGGGTTAAAGGGGGCCCCGGGGGCAGCGAGTAGGAAGAGGTGGGGGGATGCTTGGGGGGTCACTGCGGGCGTGTGTGAGTGGAGGGGCTGGGGAGGCTGTGGGGGGGGCGGGAGTAGGGAGTGGGGTCAAAGTGCATGTGATGGGGGCGGGGTCAAGGCAGTTGAGAGGTTTAAGGGGGTGTGGGGCACATGGGGGTCACGTGAGGATGGGGAGGGGGCGGGGGTGAGGTTCAAGGGCAGCTTGGAGGAGACTTTAAGCAGGGCATGGGGGGGTCCTGTGAGGGGGGGGCAGTGGATGGGGGGTCAAAGGTCTTGCGTGGGGGACATGAGTAGCGGGGGCCCAAGGGGGTGGGGGGGGGATCGGGAAGGTCCTAGGGGGTGTTTGGGGGCCGAGAGGTATGGGGCACATGGAAGTTGGGGGAAGCCCGTGTGGGGGTCACGTCATGTCAGTAGGGGGAGGTCAAAGGGGTTGGGGGTTGTGGGAGGCTTTAAAGGGAGTACAGGGCATTTTGGGGGTTTGAGTATGGGGGGGGGTCAAGGGGGTGTTTGCTGGGTCTTTGGAGGGGTGGGGGGAAGCGCATGAGGCTCAAGGAAGGCTGTGGTGGGGGGTCGTGTGCGGAGGGGAGAAATTAAGGCAGGCTTGGGACCTGTGAGGGGTGGGAGGGTTAAAGAAGGCCCTGAGGCGAGGGGGGGGTGGGAGTCAAGGGATGTTCTAGGAGGCATTTGGGGACCAAGGAGACTTCAGGGCGATGGGGGGTGGTCCGTGGCGGCGTTTGGGGGCAGGGCTGGGGTGAATCGTAAGAGGATTGCAGGACGTGGGAATCAAAGGAGCTCTGAGGCATCCCATGATTGGGGGGGTGTCAAGGGGGTCCTAGGGAGTAAGGGAGGCTTTAAGGAGGTGAGTCCATGTGTGTAGGGGAAGGTCCTTGAGGTGTGGGAGGGGGCAAAGGAGGGTCATATGAGTAGGGGAGCTATGAGGGGGTGCAGGGAGCATGTGGGAGTCAAAGGAGGCCCAGGGGGTCATGGAGGGAGTTCCTAGGGGGTGTTTAGGGGCACGGGGGCTTAGGGGAGATGTTAAAAGGGGACGAGGTCAAAGGAAGCCCTGACGGGCCATGCAAGTGGGGGGGTCAAAGGAGGTGTGGAAGCTGCAAGGGAGGCTTGGGGGGTGGCTACATGGGCCGTAGGGGTATGGGGGGTATCAAAAGTTACCCTTGGGGGCTAATGTAGGGGGGGGCGACAAGGGAGGTCCCTTGGAAATTTAGGTGGTAGGGGGAGGCTTGGTGATATGGGGGTTGTGTTTTGATGCAGAGGCTTCTGAGGTGGTGAATGGGGGTGTCAAGGGATCTCCCAGGGGGCTGGTGGGAGGCAAGGGGTGTGGGTCATGAGGGGCATGGTGTTGGGGTCTTGAGTGGGGTGAGGCAGCTGAGAGAGTTTCAGGGGTGGGGATCAAGAGAAGTATGGGGCTACGGGGGGGGGGGGCTGGGAGACTCTGGAGTTGGTCAGCTGGTAGGGATCACATGAGTAGTGGGTAGAGGTCAAGGTAGATCCACTGGTTCCTTGCGCCCCCCCCCCCCCCCCCCCCCCCCCCCCCCCCATGTGTGTGCTTTGTGGGCGTTCTGTAGGGCATTGGGTATGGGGGTAGAGGCAAATGGGGGCAGTCATGGAGGGCATGGGAGTGTGTGGAGGGCATCCCATGAGCAGCTGTGGGGGAAGTTGGTAGGGTCAGATGCCTGGGGGGGACATAGAGTATCACAGGCAAGTAAGAGGTCCACATGTGAGTGGGGTCCATGGAGCAGCGGGGATCACGTGCAGGTGGGGGCTGCGTCTGCTCTTGGGGAAACATTGGTGTAAGCACGTGGGGGGCAGAACCAGAGCTACAGACGGGGCCCAGAGTGCACGCTGGGGTCTGGCTTTTCAGTCTGCCTCCAAGTCTCACAAGTGCTGGAGATCATGGGAGCTTAGGGGGGTGGGATTCAGGGTCCTGTTGGGTGGTGGATGGTCCCTCAGGGCCTGCTGGGGAGCTGGTCAGTTCTTACACGGATTAACAAATGGTCACACAGGTGTGAACTGAGTCACAGGAGGTGTTTGTGGGGGGCATGTACATGGGCTTGGGTGTTGCGGGGGTCATGGGTGAGGGCCTGTCAGGGCCAGAGATGCTGGTAGCTGGTTTAATTGATGCCCAGGGAGTCTGTCCTCATCCGGGGTGCAGGGCAGCAGCGTGTGCCTCATGGAGGGGGTCCAGGTGACATGTGGACTAGAGGTGTGGGGGCAGGTGCAGTGCTAAAAGCAGAGGGTGACGGGGTTTTCTCGGCTGTGGGGAGAGGGCTGGGAGAGGCACCTAGGGGACATGGAGCTAGGGGTGCTCACTGCAGGCAGCGTTAGCGTGGTATGGAGGCTGATAAAGGGGGTGGCTGCAGGTTTGGGGGCATGAAATTTCAGTGCCAAAATTAGGGGGGAAGCCTGGAGGGGAGGGGTGGGGTGACCAAAGGAATTAGGTGGGGGGGAGTGGGGAGGTGACTGTAAGGAGTGGGGGAGTTGAGCTTAGTTTTGGGAGGTGGCTGTGGGCAGAGACGGCACCTGTCCAAGGGCAAGGAGCAGATGGGAAGGGGGTTGGACAGTGAAAGTGCCTGTGGGGAGGGGGCTCCTCCACATGCCCCCCAAACGGGGTCCTTGGGAGTCTGCCGCACACAGTTCAGCCCCGGGTGATTCTGGGCACTGGCCTTGGTAGAGGCCAGGCCTGCTGCTTGAATGTTAGCAGGGGAATCAGCCACCAAAATGGAGGCCTGAGTAGGGAGGGGGAGGAAATGGAGCAGGAAGGCTCTGTCGGCCTCATCTTCCTCTCCCCGCTTTGCTAGCCACGCTCCTAGCCAGTTTGTTAGCAAAGACGGATCCTCTCCGTGCGGCTGTACTTAGCGCGGAAGCGAGGCAGGAGCAGAGACAGCCTCCTTATAAACAGCCGCTGTTCCCGCGTTAGTCTGAGGGGGAAAGCTGCTGTGGGATGGCCAGAGCTTCCAATGGCGTCATCCGGCATCAGCGGGCTCGGCACAAGATCTCCTTAAGGGCTGTGCAGCGGGGAGATTAATTACGCCCCAGTGCTGCGGGAGGCGGCCATGTCGCTGGCGGAGCTCAGAGCTGCATTATGTCCACACTGTGCACGGAAACAGGAAGCAGAGTGGCTCTGTGCACCGCTCTCGGGAGGGCTTCGTATTCCCCTCCTGTGTTGGCAGCCCAGCGCCCCTGAGCAGCCAGCTCGGGGTGTGTGCTGATTGGCAGTAGATAAAAGCCTCCAGGGAGCAAAGTTTTTTTTTTTTTTGCTAGTGAAATGCGCTCTCCTGCCCATCCTTGTCACTGGTGCCCGGAGGCCTGGTACGAGGGCTGACAGGCTGCCATTTCACACATGGCCAAAGTGAGGAACCAAAACTAGTGTGGGGAGGACGCAACACTTCTGAGTTATTGCGCTTGTTAGGGCTGGCTGGGGACTAGGATGTCAGTCCAGTATCTTTGCTGCCTCGCTGTAACTGCTCTCAGTATCCAGACCAGAGACTGGGTCTAGCTTGGGGAAGGAGGGAGTGCGTGTTTGCCCTGGGTGGCAGCTGGCATCGCCTGGGCTTTGCAAGATGCACGTGTTCGGTGAGACACGTGCAAGCTTCCCTAAAGAAAGGTGCTTGTCCTCAGATTTCCCGAAGAAGCGGAAGAGGAGCAGATGGAACCAGGACTCCCTGGAGCAGAAGACGGTCATCCCGGGCATGCCCACAGTCATCCCTCCTGGCCTCACCCGGGAGCAGGAGCGAGCTTACATAGGTAAATCCATGTTCTCTTCTTCCCGCCAATGTCCTGGCAGTGCCCGTCCTGGGGCTGTTGCTGGCTGCGGAGCGTCTGGGCCATTTAACTGTGTTTCTTCTAGACTTCAGGTTATTGTGACCATGTTCCTTAGACACGATAACGCTCATGTTTCTGCTCAGTCGCGCACCATCGCAGCTCCCTGCTCGCTGGGGCCGGAGCAGCGTTCTCCACCGGTGCGGTTGGAAATGGGTGTTGTGCGCGAGGGGGGGGTCCCATGGGGATTAATTCATTGCCGCCTAATTAGCGGCAGCAAGTAATTGCCTGGCTGCGATCCCTGTGGAGAACCCTGCCTCTGAACCAAATGTGGTATGTGGAAGCAAGTACCTCCGTTCACAGCACAGCCTTGCACAGAAACCCTTTCACACCCAGCCTCGATCTGACTTGCGTTTTAGCTTGCTTAATTGTTACAAAGCTTAGAGTCTAGTCGTTAAAATGCTGTGTGCTCAAGGTGGCAAAGGTCAAGGTGGTTTTGCTTCCGGAAGGAAAATGAGATGGTTTGCTTCCACCTTTTATATGTTTTTGGCAAAAAAAAACAAAAAAAAAGAAAAACAAACCTTCAACTTGTCCTGTGGTTGGAGCTCCCTGTAGTCTGAGCTCTGTATCTGCTGGCAGACAGCTGGGAAGGGGAGACGGCTGGGACACGGGTTTGGAACGGTAACTGAAACCAGGGAAGTGTCAAATGTTCTGATTTTTGCCGTTGGGGGTAAGAATGATGTGTCAGCGACTCGGCTCTTAAACATGAGGTTTAACGTTAACTTTGCCTTCCGTTGCGAGCAGTGATGCTATATTGACGTGTCCAAATGTAAGCCAGGAGAGTGAGAAATGGGCAAAAACCCTAACGTGCCCGAGACTTTGCATGGCCGCTGGCGCTTTACATACAGCGAGCTCTTCTTCCCAAGACAGTGAGATCCTGCTCCGTTAGGGTCAAGCGCGAGCCGCCACTTCTTCCTTTTGCACAGATGCTAAGAGCTTTGACACGCTTTGGACCTGGCCTTGTCGGTTCAGCTGTGCTGTGAGCTGGCTGAGAGTCTGAATGGACAGGTTTCCAGTCCATTTTAGACTGATTTAATAGAAAACAAGGGTTGGAAGACACCTCAGCAGGGCATCTAGTTCAACCCCCTGGTCAAAACAGGACCTTTCTGCTTTGCTCTTATTTATCTCTGCCCTAGAGTGATCCCAAAGCAGAAATTTAAACTGAGTTTGACCAAGTGCTGTAATACCAAAAAAAAAAAAGGATGGCAAGGGGTCTGCTCCTACAGCAGAGGTTAGTCAGGAAAGTTGCTTTGCGCTGATGCCATCTGTGGTCAAAGAGGAAAAGAAAAGGAGACGTGCAGTTTCAATTCCCACTCCACAGGATGCAACTGCTGTCACAGCAGCGTCACCAGTGTTTGCACCTTATCCCAGGGGGCTTGAGGTAGAGAGGTAACTCAAGGCACAGGGTCATGAGAGAAGCCAGGGCTGTTTGCAGAGCAGCGGCCTTGAGAAGGCTGCCGAGGACGGGGAGTGTCCTAGTTCCCCATGCGCAGGGCATCTCCCACAGAGCGAGGTTCCTCTGCTCCCAAGGCCAGCTCCATGCAGCCCCAAAAGTCAACCAGCCCAGTCGGTGGTCAGGAGAGGTCACTGCTGCTCCAAGTTCTCAGTCTGTGCAAAGGAAAGAAGTGTGTGCAACACACCAGTGCCTTCTGCAGGGTTGGTGAGAGGATGAGCACCTGCCCCCCGCACGTCCTCCCCTGAAATCAGCCACGTTACAGCAGTGGGGGCTCGAGGACCCCAATCTTTCCGTGGTCCCACCTCAGCTGTCAGCCAAGCCCTACTCAGCTGCTCGGGTGTCATGTCTGCTCTGAGTGTGTGCGCCTCGCCACCCCTGAAACCTGCTGAGCACTTGGGGGGGCTGGATGTAGGCCGGGGCCACCAGCACAGTGCAGCATGTGCGGCTTCCCCCCCCCCCCCCCCCCCCCCCCCGGCCATCACTGTTCCTTTGCCCTAAAGTGTTGCCTTAATTACCAGACCCTGCACAGGCACACAGCACCATCTGTGAGTTGCTGCCTCCTTGCAGGAGGCCAGACGTCTGCTAACGTGACGTGGGCAGCCTCAGCCCAAGGTGCATTTGTAATTGGCTCCAAAATCAGTAGTGAGACTTTGATAGAGACCCCCAAAACAGCGGGGGGAGCCCTGAAATTGCCACAGCATCTGCCACACGCCCTGGATCTGCTTCCAGAATGGGCCTGGCTCATCTCTTGGAGCCTGCTAACCCCTTCCCAAACGAGTGCTTTGCCTCCTAACGAACAACCCTCTTGGAAGAAGACTGGCTAGATGTAAATACGACCGCTGTGGATTCCCCACTGAATTTGGCTGGCTGGCATAACGCGGTGGGGTCTCCTCTGGTCTGGGCGTATGTCAGTCGTCCCTTTGCAAAGTCTCCCCCCGTTCTTCATGCTTTGATGTTGAGAGTTGCGATTTGTTTTTTGGTAACATTGTCTTTTTTCCATCCTTTTTTCTTTCCTAACCTGGTTTCTTCCAGTGCAACTGCAGATAGAAGACCTGACTCGTAAACTGCGCACAGGAGACCTGGGCATCCCCCCTAACCCTGAGGACAGGTTGGGAAACAGTTGTAACCAGCTGACAGTAACACTTTTACCTTTTTTTAATACATCTTTTTTCGGTGGCATCGTAATGTGTCAGTTGAATGCAATCCGGCGCTAGGCAGACGGCTGCAGTGCTCTGATGGGGCAGGGAGCTGGGGTTAGGGAAGCAGCGGCACTAGCCTGAGCCCTGCCAGACCCCCAGGGGGAAAGGACTTCCCTTAGCCTGTAGGTTCAATTAACCTGACTATCCGAGGAGGGGTGAAGGTAGCCAATTAACACCTGTTCTCAGGCCTGTCTCACAGGTGCATCTTTTTAAGGACTATTTTATTTTACCTTTTTAATGGCATGGTCCAGTGAGTAGCTTGGAAGCATGCTCTGATCAGCTGATACTGCAGAGAATGAATGAATTTTTTTTTCCTGGAAATCAGAAGAGTTTTCTAATCGATGTCTCAGCTGCCTGCCATTATATAGACCCAGCCCAGCTGTGGGTTCCAGGGGCATCTGTTTTGTGGGGGGCAGGATACACTTTTCCAAACAGGGATGTTGAAGGGTTTTCATTTGTATTTTTTGCCAACTGGGTGTCTGCCTGGCTTGAGCTGCATCCCTGGGAGAAGCAGCAATTAACCACTTTGTTTTTTAATTGGCTTGTTAGTGTGGAACAGCGGGGGCCTGATCCCTGTTCTCCTAGCTTGGAAATTTCTGCTGCGTTCCAGCATGTGGCACACCTGAAATAACTCTTTCAAAAGGCTCCTTCGACCCAGCAGAGGGTGCAGGGGGTGGGTTGGCTAGCAAAGCCGCTCGCCTCCCAAGCTGTTTTGGGGGTTTTTTTGCGTCCTTTCCTCAGAGGAATCCTCTGGTTTCCCTTAGCTCATAGAGTTTGCACTCCCTTGCACAGCCGGGACGGCTCAGTAGGGTTTCAGCGGCTACCTTATTTAACCCATTATTGCAGGTCACTAGGCAGAGATTGCCAGAGGACTCTTAACCCTTTTATTCTCCAGAGGGACTAGGTTTTAAAACAATCCTTTTTTTTCCTCCCCCTGCACTTGGTTTTATGGAGAGGGGGGGATGAAGATGGGACAGTTGGTCTTAATTAACCTGACAGATTAGCTCTTCTCTAACATGTGACTGATAATCCAGCCGGATGCTGGGGGAGCGTTATTGGTGTCTTAACCTTTTTCTTTAAAGACAAGGCATTGTTATGACAGCCTTTAACACTGAGCCATCAAGTCAGCAAAAGAGACCAGCGCCAGAGCGGTCTGACCTTCCAAATACTGAGCCGTTAGCGGTCCAGACAGTCATTCCACCGGGTTTGTGCTCAAGTGTCAGAAGGGTTTCACTCTTAATCGCTCTCCTGCAGCGCTACCGAATCCAAACTGCATGACATGACGTGGTTTTAGTGTTAATTTGTGAAGGTGTCATCTTAAAATTAAGCCACTTGAATATTCCAGTGTTCCTTGAATGTGTTAAACGTGTGTTTCTAAACCACTTGCTAGCTAACGCGGGTTTAAGCTGGTTAGTAAAACCCAGCTGGGAGGGCGAAATCTCATGGGGGTGTTCATGTATGTTCTGTCTGCTACTGGGTTGCATTGCACTTGATTCAAATCTTAGAAGCGGGGTCTTAATCCAGACCTGGTTAGTCCTGATCAAACCTGACCTTTTATTTCATGTGTTGACAGTTCACTTTAGGCTGAGAAGACAGTGGGATCAACTGATTTTATTAATCCTTGCTTTAACCAGCTAGACAAAGTTTCTCTTAACCTAAAACAAGGGTGTAGGTTTCTGATTTACCTCCGGGATGTATTTTTTTGATAACCTGATCCACATAATCTCTTCCCTTCTTGCAGCTAATCCTAAATTTTCCTTCAACATGTTTTTAAAGAGGTCCATAACCTAACCAAAATTCTGGGAGTGTGATCTTTTTTTTTTTTTTCTTACCGCAAATACAGCTGTGGTAAATCAAACTGACGTTTTTATTTTAGCGTTACGGCACTTTGCTCTTAAACCCAAACGAGCCAAAGCATCTGCTTTCTGGGCATCTAAACCTGGGGAGGAAACGGGGCTTCCCACAAAGGTTTACAGGTCCAGACTGCGGAACGAGCAAAGGCGGTTTGACCCAGCCTTAAACGCAGAGCCCAGGTCCAGAGCCGGCCTTGAAGTTGCCAGCACAGTGAAGGAAAAGCCAGGACCGTCTCTTCACGCTGGGGCTCTTCCCTAGCTTTAATTGGTGTTGCCAGCAGGGATAGCCACTTTTGATAAAAGCCTCAGCGCTCCTGTTGCTCTTGCTACGGTGTTAAAAGTCTACTTGAACCCACGCTAGGAGCCTCTGTAAACTTGTAACTTGGTGAAGGCGGAAAGCTGGTTCTCTGCAAACTAATCTCCTCCCCCAGAGACGCAACGGGCATGCTCATGGCAGAGCTGCTGTCCCCACATCTGTTGGCAACCTCCGTAGCATCACAATTCCCACCCCCCTGGGAGCAGGCAGCGCTCTGCTGTGACCTCCCGGCCCCGTAGCGATGAGACAGGAATGAGCAAACTCGCCCCTTCCTTCCCTTGGCTTGCACCCGTAGCTCTGACTTGCCTAAGTGAGGCTAGGGTGGAGGGGGAGCTGTACTTGTAAGTGGTCCCCAGGGGTGGGCGGCACGAGGAGTAACCACCCCTGTGTTCTGCAGGTCCCCTTCCCCCGAGCCCATTTACAACAGCGAGGGGAAGCGGCTGAACACCCGCGAGTTCCGCACCCGCAAGAAGCTGGAGGAGGAGAGGCACAACCTCATCACCGAGATGGTGGCCCTCAACCCGGACTTCAAGCCCCCGGCTGACTACAAGTAAGACCTTGTGGGCAGTGTGGCATGCAGCTGGGGCACCCCACGAGTGATTTTTCAGGCCATGTTTCCCTGTGGTACCCTTGGGTGGGTTCTTGCCAAGCTAGGTTCATCCCAGATCAGGGGAGGGTCCTTGCCTCGTTAGCCGGGGTTCCCTCTCAGCTTGTGCACTGTGGCCACACCCATCCTGACATAGGCTTTCCTAATCCTTCAGGCCTCCGGCAACCCGAGTGAGCGATAAGGTGATGATTCCACAGGACGAGTACCCCGAAATCAACTTTGTCGGGCTTCTGATTGGGCCCAGGTGAGTTGCACCATGGTGTGGGAAGGGGGTCAGAGCTGGTAGGAGGTGCTTCTGGGGCAACCGTCTGAATCGGGGTTTGCAATCCTAGAGAAGTGGGGCTGGAAGGGACCTGCTAGTCCCTGAGGCACAGTCATTCCTTCTGAACCATCCCAGAGACATCCATTACCTAACCCCTATGTGCAACTGCTGTCAACCCTGACAGGAGACATTTCCACCCCTCCACCCCCAAACCCTGCCACGGGTAGAACAGGTGATGCACTGGTTCCCTGAGCTGGCCTCTAACGGGAGTCTTGGTTTTGCAGAGGCAACACGCTGAAGAACATTGAGAAGGAATGCAACGCCAAGATCATGATTCGCGGCAAGGGGTCCGTGAAGGAGGGCAAGGTGGGCCGCAAGGACGGCCAAATGCTGCCCGGGGAGGACGAGCCCCTGCATGCCCTGGTCACTGCCAACACCATGGAGAATGTGAAGAAAGCTGTGGAGCAGGTAAAGGGGCTGAGTGCAGGGTTGGGGGGGAAGGGGACTGTAGCTTGCTGATGCCCCCAAGGAGGGAGGAAGTTGGCCCTGCCCTCGCCCCATGGGGCAGCTGGACCGCAGGCAGTCACTTCCCCTGCTGAAGCAGCATCTCACCCCCCGATTTCCTCCCCACCTCGGCAGATCCGGAATATCCTGAAGCAGGGAATTGAGACACCCGAGGACCAGAACGACTTGCGGAAGATGCAGCTGCGGGAGCTGGCCCGCCTCAATGGGACCCTGCGAGAGGACGACAACAGGTAGGACCTGGGCAGCTGGGTGGGCACAGAGCAGGTGTGGGTCCTTTGGGGGCTGCGGCAGTCTCATCCTCCTCTCCATCCACCTGGCAGGATTCTGCGGCCGTGGCAGAGCGCCGAGACCCGTAGCATCACCAACACCACCTTGTGCACCAAGTGCGGGGGAGCTGGGCACATTGCCTCCGACTGCAAGTTCACCAGGTGAGGCTGGGCCTGGGGGGCGCGGGGGTGGGCATCAGTGTGTCGCACCCTCCCCTAACGCGGCTGCAGGGAGGGTGGCTCTGAGATGACCTCGCTACAGGGAGGGGGTGTCTGGGTCCATCTGCCCCTGCCGTAGTGCTGACCAGGGCCTCTTGTGTGTCTGCCCCCAGGCCTGGCGACCCGCAGTCGGCCCAGGACAAGGCGCGCATGGACAAGGAGTACCTGTCTCTCATGGCTGAGCTGGGTGAAGCGCCCGTGCCCACCTCTGTGGGCTCCTCCTCAGGACCCACCACCACCCCTCTGTCAAGCGGGCCCAGACCAGCAGGACCAGGAAGCAGTCAGCCACCACCAGTGAGTACCTGGGCCCACGTGGCCAGGCCAGGAGGTGCATCCACCTGGGATGCTTCGCACTTGGGTGGCACAGCCGTTGTTTGCCCACAGGGGAGGCTAGGCCAGGGGCAGGGGCCAGCTTGGTCTCCACCATGGAGCCAGGACAGTCAGCTGTGCAGTCTTCATCTCAAGTGATGAGGGGCCATAGCAGGACTGTTGTGCCAGGCTGAGGGGGACCCCTCCATGCAGGGTTGAGGCACTCGCTGGCACCAGGGTGGGCACTAGGTCTGTTTTGGGATTAGCAGACATGGGCAGGGGCACTGCAGCAGCTGGAATCCCCTAGAGACCTCTGACCTTCCCCCTCTTCTTTTTTCCCTGCCAGAGCCGCCCCCTGTGGATGAACTCGGGCCCCTCGGAGAACCGGCCCTACCACGGGATGCACGGGGGGCCTGGGGGGCCAGGCGGGCCCCACAACTTCCCACACCCCATGCCTAGCCTGGGTGGGCACGGCGGGCACCCCATGCAGCATAACCCCAATGGCCCTCCGCCCTGGATGCAGCCACATCACCCGCCCATGAACCAGGGGCCACACCCTCCTGGCCACCCAGGCCCCCACCACATGGGTAAGTGCAGGCTGGGGTGTGGTGCGGCAGTGGGGGGTGGGGGGGCAGCGGGGTGGGGGGGGGAGTGCCCCATCCCCATTAACATGCACTAAGGCTCCGGTTTCTCCTTCCCTTAAGATCAATACCTGGGGAGCTCCGCGGTGGGCTCCGGCGTCTACCGTCTGCACCAAGGCAAAGGTGAGCCGCGCCTGTTTCGTGCCGCCTGCCCGTCGCCGCGCCCTGCTCTGGCCTCGCCGTGGCGCCCAGCGCCTAACCGCCCGCCCCTCTCGCCTTGCAGGTATGATGCCGCCGCCGATGGGTATGATGCCCCCGCCGCCCCCTCCGCCCAGTGCTCAGCCGCCCCCTCCTCCCTCTGGGCCTCTCCCCCCCTGGCAGCAGCCGCAGCAGCCTCCACCGCCGCCTCCCAGCAGCAGTCTGGCGTCCAGTACTCCCTTGCCATGGCAGCAAAGTGAGTAAGAGCACTTCTCTTACCCTCCCCCCGGCGCCGCGCTCGGGGCGGGCCCAGGCGGGGGAGAGGCGGGCAGGGCCGGGCAAGGGGGCGCCTCGCACCCCACGCGTGGGGTTGGGCCAGTGCTGGGACTGAGCCCCCCCACTCCCCCCATACGCCCACCCTGGGGTCAGACAGGGAGGTCCCAGCCCCTTCCCCTTCCCCGCCTTCCCCTAAGCTGCATGGCACCCCCCCCTAGCCCCCACGCCCTCACACTGACCCGCCTCTCCTTCTTTGCCCCCCTAGATACGACGACCACCACCACGAGCGCTGGCACCGGCTCCATCCCGCCATGGCAGCAGCAGGGGGCTGCGGCGGCGCCGGCTTCTACGGGGGCCCCCCCGATGCAAGGCAACCCCTCCATGGTGCCTTTGCCGCCCGGGGCCCAGCCCCCCCTGCCGCCCGGGGCCCCGCCGCCCCCGCCCCCGCCGCCTGGCTCCGGGGGCATGATGTACGCCCCGCCCCCACCTCCGCCCCCCATGGACCCTTCTAACTTCGTCACGATGATGGGCATGGGGGTGCCCGGCCTGCCGCCCTTTGGCATGCCCCCTGCGCCCCCGCCACCCCCCCCACAGAACTGACGGACGCATGGACGCCCGGGACTCTGCCCTTTGACCTGTGCCCACACGGGCACCTCATGCCGATCTCACCCTATGGAGCCAGATTCGGAGCGGGGCCGCAGACGCCCTCGGGGGCGCGGCTCCTACCTTCTCCTCCTCCTCTTCACTCTGCGGCTGGAGCGGACGAAGACTCGAGGCCCCGGTGAGAAGCGGCGGCGCCCCCAGGACTGGGGCACGGCTCCATATTGTGACCCCCTGACCCCTTCCGCAAGCGTCTCCCCCGGGCTCGGGGCCGGAGCCGCGGTGCCCCTGGGCTGGCACGGACCACCAGCCAGCGGTTTTGCGGGGGGCTCAGAGAAGGAGCCTAGCTTGGTGGGCTGCACCGGCCCCCACCCCTGTCCCCAACATCTGGATGTTCTGTGCGGTGGGGTCCTTGCCCCCCCCACCTTCTTAATGGCTTTTTTTTGGTGTAACGAATTAAACTGCATTAAAGGGGAGGCGCTGCCAATAAACACCCCTTTCTTTACCTGCTGAGTGCTAGCGCCCTTCGACCTTTCTCCTCCCTGGGGACCCAGCAGCCCAGGCCTGGCTGCTCTGGGGTGGGAGGGCATGGAGGTAAGGTGCAATTGTGGTCTTGTTGCCCTAGTGGGGGGGGCAGACCCTGGCACTGGGCCCTGACCCTGGCAGCTCCGGTTTCGGCCTCACCCTGAGCCATTTGAAACCAGAGCCCCAGAGCCTGGGGTGGCCGGCTCCTAATCAGCACTTAATAGCAGGGGCTTGGGCGCTGCTGCCTGCCCCTCCTCCCCACAGCACTGCTTGGCATGAGGCTGCGTGCCTGTGTTCCCTCCAGCCGTGGGGGGGCACCGGGAGCCCGAGTGTCTGGGTTCCTTTCCTGTCTGGGGCAGGGGCAGCTGGCAGCCTGCAGCCTGGCCTCTCTCCTTGTCTGGATGAGGGTGCCTGGGATCTCTCCAGTGCCAGGGAGAGGGGTGAAAGCAGGGGCACTGGAAGGTCCTGTTCACTGGTCCCAGCGGGGGCAGACCAGCTCGGCTAAACGGCAGCCAGGCATTCACCCTGAAACCTCCAGCCCTGCGGGCGGCGGAGGCAGTGCTGGGAGGAGCGGGCTGGAGTGTCTGGGCTGCCAGCTGTGCCTCGAGTAAGGGGAGAAGCTGGGTGGCAGGGCCTGGCCCCCTGTGCCTGTCCGTCAGCCTGCTGTGAAATGCCACGACCTTCAGGCTGCCTCTGGTTACCGGCAGCCAGCTGGCATGTGGCAGCCTGGGCCTGGTTCCCTCCTGTGTGCCCTGTGGCCTGATTCAGTGGCGCTGGCCTGTGCATGGGTGTACCTTAGACTGGAGACCAATGGTGACATAGGTGTGCTCCTGGCTGCTGCCCTGTTTACACGTGTGCACGTGGGGAGCATGCACGCACGTGTGCTATATGTCCTTGTGTGCAGACAGGTGCATGCCCCACCTGTGCATGGGTGTGCACCCACATGCAGGCTGCTTGCACACTTAGGCAGCACTCCCCATGTCCTGTGTGCAGAAGAACTGTGGAGGGTCAGAAATAGCCCGGCGGGGTCCCAGGCCCGCCTCCGTGCTCCCTCCCTTCTTGGGCGGACAAGCTCGAAATAGCAACCCTGCTTTTTCACCGGGGGGGGGGGCGGGGCAGGTCGTTGGTTATTCATGAGGGGGCGGGGCTCCGGGTACCCAGGCCTAGGGCAAGGGGGGCCGGATCCTGGGCACTGGCTGGAGGCGGGGTCGGGAGCCAGGAGGGACCCGGGCGCCTGGGCTTCAGCCCCAGCCCTCCCGGGGCGGAGGGAGCCCAGGTGGGACGGGCCCGGGCGGGGATAGATGGAGGCTGGGTGACCAGGCCGATGGATGGTGGTGCTGGCTCCTACCTCGGGGGTCTGTCTCTAAGAGGAGGCTGGGGAATGCCCTAGCTGGGGTCGCGCGAGCCCAGTGCTCTCCTGCCCCGGGCGGGCCCGGACTGGCTGAGAGCTCTGCTTGGGTCCTTTCCGCCCCGGCTTCTGGGAGCGAGAGGTGGGCACTTGGACTGACGGGAGAGAGGAGGCAGGGGCTGCAGAGGGGAGGGGAGGGGAGGGGAGGAGGAAGGGAGGTGGGCTGCAGAGAAAGGACAGGACAGGACAAGAGGGGTGGGTGGGGGCAAGTGGAGGACTGAGGGTGGCAGGTAGAGCAGGGCTGGATGCAGGAGCAGGTGGAACCAGGTGCCTAGACTGATGAGGGCGCGGCTGGCGGGAGAAGGGCATGGGCCCTCGGAGGGATGGACCGGGGGGCTGGCAGAGGGCGAGGGGAAGGGCAGGATGGTGGCGACCCGGGAGGAGGGGGGCGGGGCCGGAGGGAGGACCGACAGGCACAGGCGGCGACCCCCACCCCCGTCGCCGGGCGGGGCGGGGCGGGGCGGGGCGGTCCTGAGCGCTGCGCGTCCCGGGTATAGATAGGCCGGGGGGGGCGGGGCCGGGCACTGCCCGCCGGGCCCCGCAGCACCCCGCACCGCAGCCATGTCGCGCCCGCTGTCGGACCACGAGAAGCGCAAGCAGATCAGCGTGCGCGGGCTGGCGGGCGTGGAGAACGTGGCGGAGCTGAAGAAGAGCTTCAACCGGCACCTGCACTTCACGCTCGTCAAGGACCGCAACGTGGCGGCGCCGCGCGACTACTACTTCGCGCTCGCCCACGCCGTGCGCGACCACCTGGTGGGGCGCTGGCTGCGCACGCAGCAGTACTACTACGAGAAGGACCCCAAGGTGCGCGGGGGGCGCCTCGGGGAGGGGCCCGGCCGGGGCTCCACCTCCCCCCGTGCTTGTAGAGCTGGGGAAACTGAGGCACGGGGAAGGGGTGGCCCTCCTGCCCCCCAGCCCCCAGGCGGGGCTGGCTATGCGGGGGGGGTCCCCTGGAGCTGGGGGGTCCTGTCCAACCCCCTGTCACTTCCGGGGGGGGGGTTGCTGTCTCTGGAGCCAGTTATAAATAGCCACTGGCTGGGCTGCAAGGCATGATGGGAGAGGGGGAGCCCCCGGGCAGGTTTAGGGGGTTCCTGGGGTGGAGCCGGGGATCCTGGCCTGCCCCCGCTGGGGGAAAACCGGGGGGCTGTGCCAGGCAAGAGGCCCCGATCTGGGGCAGGGGGCACGGCCAGCCCGGGGCGGCGGGGGGGCCGGTTAATTTTAGCCTGACATTTGCGGTGAACTCCTGCCCTTTGCTGCGGGAAGGGGGGGCGGGGAGCGGGGTCCGGGGGGCGAGATCTGGGCCCTTCAGGCTTTCCAGGTCGTGGGGGACAGGCCGGGGGGATCCTGATCTGGGCCTGGGCCTGGGGCACCCGCCAGGCTGGGGGGGGGGGGGGGGGGGGCAGGGTCACTGAACTGCCATGGAAACAGAGCCCCCCCCGAACTCCTCTAGGGCAGCAGGGGAGGGGCTGGTTTCTCTGTCGTTGCACACTGGGGGGTGCACAAGTGTGTGCACACTGGTGTGCATGTGTCTGTGCACGCTTGAGTGCACCCTCGTGTGCCAGAGCGTGCCCTCCCCTGCATATGTGCACAGGTGTGTGTGCACGCACTCCCCTGCAGGTGTGTTCACATGCCTGTGCAAGCACCAGTGTGTATAGGTATGTGTGCCTGTGTGCGTGCAGTCCTGTGCAACTGTGCGCGCGCACTTAGATACATATGTGCAAGCACACACACAGGTGTATACTTGGGACACACTCATGTGCGTGCACTCAGGCACATATGTGCAAGTATGTGCTCATGAGTGTGGACACATGGGCACCAGCACTCATGCATGTGTGTATGCATGCTCACATGCGCATGTGCAAGTAGGTGCACACAGGCGTCAGCTCATGCGTGCGTGCACCACTGGGGGGTGCACCTAAGTGTGTATGCACTGGTGCACGTGTGTGTGCCTGGACCCATCATGCCCGCCCCCTGCAGGGTGCCCTGGGGGGTCGGGGGGGGGGGGGGATGTGCCTCGTTGACCCTGGTGACCCCCCCTGCCCGCCCCGCAGCGCATCTACTACCTGTCGCTGGAGTTCTACATGGGCCGCACGCTGCAGAACACCATGGTCAACCTGGGCCTGCAGAACGCCTGCGACGAGGCCACCTACCAGGTACCGCCCCGCACGCGCGTGTGCGAGCAGGCATGGGAGCACATGTGTGCGTGTGTGTGTGCATACGTGTGTGCACACATGGGCATACATGGGCACGCATGGGAATGTGCCCCTGTGTGTGTGTGTGTGTGTGAGAGCATGTGTGCGTGTGCACCCCCAGGGCAGGAAATGGGGGGGGGCATGAGGGTATTTAGGGGAGGGGCTGGGGGGATTAGGGCAGAGCCTGGCAGGTATTGAGGGGGCGGGGGGTATTGGAAGTGGGGTGGGGTCTTACATGGGTGTTGGGGCAGAGGGGGTATTAGGAGGGTATTGGAGGCAGAGTGGGGTGTCAGGGGGGCATTTGGGAGTGGGAGGCTTATGGGGGATATTGGGGGAGGGCTCAAGTGGGGGAGGGGCCTGGGGGGTCACTGCCCCTTGACCCCTGCCCCCCTCCCTGCCCCCCAGCTGGGCCTGGACATGGAGGACCTGCAGGAGGAGGAGGAGGACGCCGGACTGGGCAACGGGGGCCTGGGGCGCCTGGCAGGTGAGGAGGGGGCACAAGGGGGGAAAGGCGGGTGACCCCATTAACCCCTTCCTGCCTGGGACCCCTCCCCACACTCCACTCCATTAACCCCTCACTGCCCAGAGCCTCCCCCAGCTTGCCCCCACCCCATTAACCCTTCACTCCCAGCCAGCCCCGCCCCATTAACCCCCCACTCTCCTGAACACCCCCCCCAAAGCTGGCCCCGTTAACCCTTTGCTGTCCGTGCCCCCCAGCCTGCTTCCTGGACTCCATGGCCACGCTGGGCCTGGCCGCCTACGGCTACGGCATCCGCTATGAGTTTGGCATCTTCAACCAGAAGATCAGCGGCGGCTGGCAGGTGTGGGGGCAGGGGGAGCTGGGGTGCCCCTGGGGGGTGGGGGGGCAAGTCCTGGGGGGCAGAGGCACTTCTTGTGGGGGGAGGGGAGCATGTCCAGGGTGGGAGAGGGAGGAGGGGTCATGGTTGGGGGGTGGCAGAGTATCCTACCCCCTCCCTCCGAGCCCAGGGGATTTTGGGGGGGTCCCAGTGACTACCCCCCTCCCCCCCCGCAGGTGGAGGAGGCTGATGACTGGCTGCGCTACGGGAACCCGTGGGAGAAGGCACGGCCAGAGTACTCCATCCCTGTGCACTTCTACGGGCACGTGGAGCACAGCGCCGATGGCACCAAGTGGGTCGACACCCAGGTGAGCCAGGGAGGGGGCACACGCACGTGTGCGCACATGCATGGGGGAGCTTGGGCTATGTGTGGGTGTGAACATGTGTGGGGGAGCTTGGGATACACATCTGTATGTGTGTGAACATGTGGAGCAGCTAGGGGGGTATACATGCATGTGGGTGTGAGCCTGTATGGGAGATGTCGAGATACACGTGTGTATATGAGTGCACACGTATGGGGCAGGTCAGGGGTACACATGTGTCTATGTATGGGGCGTGGCTAGAGTGGTGTGTATGGGCATGGGACACAGAGCAGGTGTGTGCACTGGTGCACATGTGTGTGTATGCATGGTCTACAGCTCAGGTGCACACCTGTGTGCCCACATAGAGGACGTGGCTCAGGTGCATTCATGTACGAGTGTCTGCACATATATGAATGCAGCTGGGCCATGAATCTGGGGGCACATGTGTGAGACAGCTTGTGCGCATGTGTATAGAGCACTCCATACGTGCACACGTGTGTGTGTAGGTATGGGACATGGTTTAGGGAGTATATGCATGTGCATACACATTGCATGTGCATTGCATATACATGTGGGACATGGATCAGGAGCACACACGTGGGCACAAGCATGGGACAGTTTTCACGTGCATATGCACACACGTGGGACTGCTCGGGGAGTGTGTGTATGGACACACACACACGGTGTGTTGGTCCTTAGGGAACAGTACATGCGTGTGTTTTGCACACACAGGCAACATGGCTTGAGGAGGCATGGGCGTGTGGGGACATGGCCCCGGGGCGTGTGTCTGCATGCTCGTGTGTGGATACACCTGGGACTCTGCCAGGTTCTTCGCACACGCATGTGCTTCTACCCGCGCAGGACATGGCTGTGTGTGCATGTGCAAGCCCTTGTGCCCAGGAAGGGGGTGAGTGTGCAGCCTTGGGGATATTATGGGATGGCGGGGGGGGGAGGGGGAGGCAAAGAGGTGGGACTAACCCCCTCCTCCCACCACAGGTGGTGCTGGCGCTGCCCTACGACACGCCGGTCCCCGGGTACCGCAACAACACGGTGAACACTATGCGCCTCTGGTCGGCCCGAGCCCCCAATGAGTTCAACCTCAAGGATTGTGAGTCTCACCCCAGAGCCAGCCTCATTGCAGCCCCACGGCCCCAGGCCCCACGGCCCCACCCCAGAAGTAGCCGCATCTCTGTTCTACTCAGCCGCCGATACCCCACAACCCAGAGCCGGCTGCACCCCAGTGCTCGGCTTTGTGTCCCCTGCCCCACCCCAGAGCCGACTGCCTCTCTTCTACTCAGCTGCTGGCACAGCCCACCCCAGAGCTAGCCGCAGTTCAGACCTGGATCCCCGGCCCCGACGCCCCCCAGGCTCAGCCACATCCCCCCTCACACCCCCCTCTGTCCTGTGCAGTTAACATTGGGGGCTACATCCAGGCCGTGCTGGACCGGAACCTGGCGGAGAACATCTCCCGGGTGCTGTATCCCAACGACAACGTGAGTGCGTTCCCCAGACCCTGCCATGGGCACCCTACGCCTGGGTTCTCCCCAGCGCCGGGAGGGCCATGGGGTGAGAGCCGGGGGGCCAGGAGCCCGGACGCCTGGTTCTCCCCCCGCTCAGCGCCTCCCCCTCCCCTGGCTGCACCCAGTTCTTCGAGGGCAAGGAGCTGCGGCTCAAGCAGGAATACTTCGTGGTCGCCGCCACCCTCCAGGACATCATTCGCCGCTTCAAGTCCTCCAAGTTCGGCTGCCGCGATCCTGTGCGCACCAACTTCGACGCCTTCCCCGACAAGGTAAACCTCCCCCCACCAGCAGCCAGCAGGGGGCGCTTGAGGGACAGGGGTATGGGTGGGGGGAGACATGAGGGCTGAGGGGGCAGGACTGAGGGTTGGGGGGGTCCGGGTGGTCCCAGCCCCGACAGGGAGGTCTGGGGGCACCCCCCCCCCCGGCAGTAGCATGACTCAAACCCACGCCCGCAGGTGGCCATCCAGCTCAACGACACGCACCCGTCGCTGGCCATCCCCGAACTCATGCGTGTGCTGGTCGACATCGAGCGGCTGGAGTGGGACAAGGTGAGTGCAGGGCACCCAGTCTCCCCCACCCCCCAAGGCAGCTGCAGCCCCTGTCCCCGTTACACTAGCCCTGCTCTCCCCAGAGCCAGCCGCAGCCCTTGTTATACCAGCCCTGCCCTCCCCAGACCCAGCTACAGCCCCTGTCCCCATGACATCCCCTCCTGACCCCCCAGAGACGGCCCTGTCCCTGCAGCCCTGCCCACCCCCCCAGCCTGGCCTGTCCCTCCCTCTGCCCAGGCCTGGGACGTCACGGTGCGGACCTGCGCCTACACCAACCACACGGTGCTGCCCGAGGCGCTGGAGCGCTGGCCCATCCACCTCTTCGAGACCCTCCTGCCGCGGCACCTGGAGATCATCTACGAGATCAACCAGCGCTTCCTCGACGTACGTGGGGGCCGGGCTCGGGCGCCTGGGTTCTCTCCAGCTGGGCGGGGCCTGGGAGAGGGGGCGTGTCTGGGCTGGGTTTGGGGACACCCTGACCCCACCTTCCCTTCCCATCTGTGCCCCCCCAGCGGGTCTACACCACCTTCCCCGGGGACCTGGACCGGCTGCGGCGCATGTCGCTGGTGGAGGAAGGCAGCGTGAAGCGCATCAACATGGCGCATCTCTGCATCGTGGGGTCCCATGCTGTCAACGGCGTGGCCCGCATCCACTCCGACATCCTCAAGAAGACCATGTATGTCCCCCACCCCCTTGAGCCCCCCGAGCCAGAGGAACCCGGAGGTCCCTGTCACCCCAGCCCTGATTCCCCCCAGAGCCGGCAGCCTCTGTTCTACTCGGCTGCTGACATGTCCCACCCCAGAGCCAGCTGCAGTTCAGCCCCGTGTCTCCTGTGCCTGCCCCAGAGGCAGCTGCATCTCTATTCTACTCAGCCCTGACATGTCCCACCCCAGAGCCAGCCGTATTTCAGCCCCATGTCTCCGGTGCCCACCTGTTACACTCAGCCACCAACACCCCCCCCCACCCCAGAGCCAGCTGCATATGTTCTACTTGGCTGCCGACACAGCCCACCCCAGAGCTGGCTGCACCTCACCCCAGAGCCAGGCAGACCTGGATCCCCAGCCCTGCCCCTCCCCAGAGCTGGCTGCCCCCCCTTCACGCCTCCTTTCTCGCAGCTTCAAGGATTTCTACGAGCTGGAGCCCCACAAGTTCCAGAACAAAACCAACGGCATCACCCCCCGGCGCTGGCTCGTGCTCTGCAACCCGGGGCTGGCTGAGGTCATCGCCGAGGTGGGGGGCAGGGGGCTCTGGGGCAGGGGGGGGTCACAGGGGATGGAAACATAGGAGAGGATGAGGGGGTCCAGGCAGGGGGATTCTGGGTGTGGGGGGGCTGGGCAGAGTGGGGAGGGGTGGGGGGTGGCTTTTAGGGGGTTCTCGGGGGGGCACTTTACGGGGGGGGGTGAAGGTCCAGGCTGGGGGGCAGGAGGCTTTGGGGGGGCCTCTTAGGGGACTTTTGGGGTGGGATGAGGGGGTCCAGGCTGGAGGGACCCTGGGTGTGGAGGGGGGCTGGGGGGCCTTTTAGGGGCCTCTGGGGGGGGTCAGCAGGGTACAGTGGGTCAGGGATCCAGGCTGGGGGAGGTCTTTGGGATGGGGGGCCCTGGGGGTCCCCCAGCTCACCTTCCGCCCCCAGCGCATCGGCGAGGACTACATCGCCGACCTGGACCAGCTGCGCAAGCTCCTGGCGCACGTGGACGACGAGGCCTTTATCCGGGACGTGGCCAAAGTCAAGCAGGTACCGGGACGGGGGAGGGGGGTCCCGATCTGGGCCCCGATCCTGGGGGAGCGGGTCTCACCCATGCTTTCCTCCACGCCAGGAGAACAAGCTGAAGTTTGCGGCCTACCTGGAGAAGGAGTACAAGGTGAAGATCAACCCCAACTCGCTCTTCGACATCCAGGTGAAGCGCATCCACGAGTACAAGCGCCAGCTGCTCAACTGCCTCCACGTCATCACCTTCTACAACCGTGAGTCCGGGGCGCCCGGCCTCTGGGGTGCACCAGCTCCGCGCCCGCCGCCCGTCCCAGAGCTGCGGGGAGCCCAGGCGTCCGGGCTCCCAGTGCCCCTGCTCTACCCACCGGGCCCCACCCCCTCCCAGCGCTGGGAGACCCCAGGCGTCCGGGATGCCCCAAAGCCCCTGCCTTCCACCCCTGCGCCCCCTCGGGGAGGGTAGTGCACCCAGGTGTCCTGACCCCCACCCCAGCCCCCCCAGGCATCCAAGCTCCCAGCCCTCCTGCTCACACCCCCCAGGCTGGAGACAACCCAGGCGTCCGGGCACAGCCCCTCACCCCTGTGTCTCCGCGCAGGGATCAAGAAGGAGCCGAACAAGCACTTTGTGCCCCGCACCGTCATGATCGGGGGCAAGGTGAGGCTGGGGGGGAAGGGGCTGAAGGGTGGGGCTATGGGGTGGGGGGGAGTTCAGTGGGGTGGGAGTGCTGCCTAGGTCTGGGGACCCTCCAGAGCAGAGCAGAGCAGGGTGGGGGGCGAGGGATAGGGTGAGGGGGGCTGACCCCTGCCCCCCGGCCCCCCAGGCAGCACCCGGGTACCACATGGCCAAGATGATCATCAAGCTGATCACGTCTATCGGGGACATTGTGAACCACGACCCCGTGGTCGGCGACCGCCTCAAGTTCCTCTTCCTGGAGAACTACCGCGTATCCCTGGCCGAGAAGGGTAGGGCCCGACCCCTGACCTCTGACCCCCAAGGCTCGAGCCCCCCCATAACGTGTGTCTGGCTGCGAAGGGTAGGGCCTGTCCCCTGGGTGAGGACAAGTGACCTCTGACCCCCCCCAACCCCTAGGCTTCGTGTTTAACCCTGCATGTGCCATCAGTGACCCCGAGTGGGGGGTGAGTGCCCCCTAACCCTGGGTGCTGTTTAACCCTGTACATGCCAGCAATGGCCCCAGGGTGGGGGTGGGGTGGGGGCTGACTCCCGAGTTCCCGGGCTGGTGTTTAACCCCGTGGTACCATGGGCAGTGGTGCCAGCGGCCGACCTGTCGGAGCAGATCTCCACGGCGGGCACCGAGGCCTCGGGCACCGGCAACATGAAGTTCATGCTCAACGGGGCCCTGACCATCGGCACCATGGACGGCGCCAATGTGGAGATGGCTGAGGAGGCGGGCGACGGAAACATCTTCATCTTCGGCATGCGTGTGGACGACGTGGACCAGCTCGACCGCCAGGGGTGCGTGCCCCCCCCCGCATGGGCACCCCGCTGACCTCCCCAGCCCCTCCTGGGCTGGAGAAACCCCCCAGTGATCCCCTGGAGCTGGGCACCCCTGCTGACCTCCAGCGCCCCCCCTACCCCTGGAGCCCCTGGTTGACCTCCCTGTCCCTCCAGACCCCCCAGGGCTGGGGACTCCCACTGCCCTGGGGCTAGAGACCCCCCATGACCTCTCAACCCCCCCAGCTTCTTCTCAGTCTCCTCCTGGCCCCCTGGGGCTGGAGACCCCCTGACTGACCACCCCCATAGACACTTAACCCTTCCTCCCCCACCACCCTTTGATCCCAGGGGGTTCTGGGGGGCAGCTGTGTCCTGGGGTGACCCCAGCCCCCCCTTTCCTGGGAGCCCACGGTGACCCTCCTCATGCCCCCAGGTACTGCGCCAAGGACTACTACGACCGCCTGCCCGAGCTGAAGCAGGCCATGGACCAGCTCAGCACCGGCTTCTTCTCGCCCAGGCAGCCCGACCTCTTCAAGGACGTGGTCAACATGCTCATGAACCACGACAGGTCCTGCGCACCTGGGCCCCATCCTGCTGGGGGTCTGAGCCCCCAGCACCTGGCTTCTCCCCCTGCCGGGGAGCGGGTGCTTGGAGCTGGGAGGGAGCCACCAGGGCCTTTTCCCACCGGGGTGGGAGGGGTCCTTGCTGGGGCATCTGGGGTGCTGATACCCCGCTCCCTGCCTACCCCCCCAGGTTCAAGGTCTTTGCCGACTATGAGGCCTACATCAAGTGCCAGGAGCAAGTCAGCGCCCTCTACAAGGTGAGTGCCCGCCTGGCACGCGCGTATGTAAGCTGGGGTGGGGCCTGACACATATGATGGCCTCCCCTCCACCCCAGGACATGTCTGGGGGGGTCTGACGTGTGTCCCAAGGGGGCTGACACACTTGTCCATATGTGCCTGGGGGGGCTGACACGCATGTCTACGTGTGTTGCAGAACACGAGGGAGTGGACGCGTACGGCGATCCGCAACATCGCAGCCTCGGGCAAGTTCAGCAGCGACCGCACAATCGCGCAGTACGCCCGTGAGATCTGGGGCGTGGAGCCCACCCGCGCCAAGATCCCCGCCCCCGACGACCCCCGCGAGTAGCCCCTGAGGCCCCGCCCCCTGGGCTGGAGCCATGCCCCAGGGCCCTGGCTCCGCCCCTGTCCCCAGAGATGCTGGGGAGCTTGACCCCCTCCCCCTGGTGCAGTCCGGACCCCCAGCGGCAGGGGGAGCTGCCCTGTGAAAACGAGGGGGTGGCAGGGAGCCCGCAGCCCCCCCCTCTGCAGCGGGAGCCCAGGCATCCTCATGGGTTTCCTGGGGGGTTGTAATGGTTGTTTGTAAGTCCCTGGGGGCAGGCGCTGCGGTGACCTGCCCCAGGCCTGGCCGGGCCCCCCGGCCGGAGCAATAAAGCTGAGCTGACACCTCCGGCCTGGTCCTTTCCCTTCTCGTGGGCCCGGACGCCTGGCGGCTCAGGGGACGAGGGGGGGCTGGGGCCTGGACCCCCGGGCTCTCCAAGAGGGGAGTGGGTCGGGGACCGGACACCTGGGTTCTCCACCCGGCACCTGCTGTGCCCTTGGCCCTCTTCCCCACCTGTCCAGGCGAGTGGGGGCTGACCCCCCCCCCCAGGACAGCTGCTCCAGAGGAGACGGGGCTAAAAATAGCTGCCCCCAAGGTCACAACTAAGGTCAGAGCTGGGGCCTGAACCCTCACAGCCCCATGGGGGGCAGGGGCTCCCCAAGGTCACCCTGGGGACCCAGGTGTCCTGTCCCGTTCCCCCCCCCCACACAACTGGGATGGGACCCAGGTGTCCTGGGGTGGGGGGGCTTGGCTTTCGCTGCCAGCCTTGGCTGCTGGGGCGGGCGGGGAGGGCTGCAGGCGGCCTGGGCTGTCTCTCTGAAGCTGGGGGGGCTCAGCGACAGCTCGGCCCATAATTGGCTCCCAGGGATGCGGGTGAGTCACTGCGTGGGGGGAGACAGACCCGGGCGCCTGGGCTCTCAGAGAGAGAGAGAGTGAGTGTGTGTGCGTGTGTGTGTACCCGGGCGCCTGGGCTCTCAGAGAGAGAGTGTGTGTGTGTGTGTACCCGGGCGCCTGGGCTTTCAGAGAGAGAGAGAGAGAGAGTGTGTGTGTGTGTGTACCCGGGCGCCTGGGCTCTCAGAGAGAGGGAGTGTGTGTGTGTGTGTGTGTGTGTGTGTGTGTGTGTGTGTTTTTCGGGCCTGGCCCCCTGGTCCCGTCCCCCGCCCCCTGCAGCAACCAGCAGGGCTGCCAGAAGTGGAGGAGCTACCTCCACTGCCCAGGGCTGGGAGGGGAAACTGAGGCAGGCGGCTCCCAGCTGCTGCAGAGCGCCCAGGCGCTGCGGTCGGGGCGTGGGGCGCGCCAAGCGGCTTTCGCCTCCCTGCTCAGCAGGCAAAGCGACTGGGACCCGGTGTGGGGCCTGGTCTGTGCTGGGGGTGCTGCCCCCTCCCCTGGGGGGCAGTGTGCACTGGGGGTGTTAATGCCCCTGCCCTGGGAGGGGGGCTGGGGGGCCCGTGTGTGTGTGTGGGGGGGGGGGGTCCTGTATGCCTGGGATGTGAGTGTGTTTGCATAGGTGCGTGCGTATGTGGGTGCTGGATGCCTGGTGTGTGTGGTGGGGGTCCCAGGCGGGAACCCCCCCCCGGCCGCGTGCGCGCGCGCGCACACACACACACACACACACACACACACACCCAGGCGTCCGGGTCACCCCCCCCGGCGGGGCAGGGCCGGGGGCGGGGCTGGACCCTCCCCCGCGGCAGCAGGCGGCGGAGGTGGGGGGTGGCGGCGGAGCGGAGCGGCGGCCGTGAGTGCGGGGCCGGGGCCGGGGCCGGGGCGAGGCGGTGTCTGTCCTCTCCAGGCGGCCCCGGTCCGGAGCGGGGCGGGGCGGGGGGGGGGGGGTTGCGGCAGAGTCCGGGGCCCCGATCCGGAGCTGCGGGGTCCCTGTCCCGTCCAGCCGGTGCTGATCTGGCCCCGATCCGGACCGGGGGGGGGGATGTCGTTTCGTAGCGGCCCCGATCCGGCCCGGGGCTGTGGGTGGGGGTCTCTGGCCCGGGGCGGGGCGGGGCTGTCGCCCCCGGCCGCGGGCTCTAATAAAAGCCCGGGCGGTTCCGCAGCGGCCGGAGGTGCCTTATCAGCCCGCGCCGGGCCCCGGGGGCGCGTGTGCCCGGGGGGCGGCGTGAGCTGCCGCACGCCTGTGTGACACGAGTGTGCCCCGCGCCCGGCCTGCGCGTCCTGGACTCCTGGGTTCCGCGTGTGTGTGTCGGACACTTGCGTTGTGTCTCGGATGCCTGGGTTGTGTGTGCGCGCGCCAACGCCCGCTGCGTGTGTGTGTCTTGGACGCTTGGGCTGTGCGTGTGCCCGTGCACATGCATGTCCCGCACACCTGGGTCCCGTGTGTGTCTGTACTGCGCCCGGGACGCCGGAGGGGCGTGTGTGTGTGTGTCCGATACCGCGGGTGTGTGAGTGAGTGTGTGTGTGTGTGTGTGTGTGTGTGTGTGTGTACGTGTGTCGGACGCCTGGGCTGTGTGTGTGTACGTGTGTCTCGGACGCCTGGGTTTTGTGTGTGTGTGTGTCCGATGCCTCGGTTGTATATGTGTGTGTGTGCGTGTGTGTGCGCGCGCGCGCGTGGGCGTGAGAGTCCCGGACGCCGGTTCCGTGTGGCTGCCCCCGCCCGGCCCCGGCTCCCCGGGGCTCTGCCCTTCCGCAGCCCGCCGCATCTCCCCCGCACCCCCAGCCGCAGCGCGGGGGGGCAAGGCCGGCTAAAAATAATCCCGAGCCGCAGCGAGCCCCAGACAACGGCAGCGGGGAGGGGGCGGCCCCGGCCCCACGTCACCGCGGCCCCCCGCCGGGTGGGGGCGGGCAGGGGCAGGGGCTGCGGCTGGCTCTGGGGTGGGCTCTGCCAGCGGCCGAGTAGAACAGGGGCAGCCAGTTCTGGGGGGATGGCAGCAGCGCAGTGGAACGGAGGCAGCTGGCTCTGGGGGTCGCGGTGGTGTCACAGGGGGGAGCTGGGTCTGGGGGCCAGGGCTGGTGTAACAGGGGCAGGGGCTGTGGCTGGATTGGGGGGGCAAGGCTGGTGTAACAGGGGCAGGGGCTGTGGCTGGATTGGGGGGGCAAGGCTGGTGTAACAGGGGCAGGGGCCGTGGCTGGCTCTGGGGGTGCAAGATTGGTGTAACAGGGGCAGGGGCCGTGGCTGGATTGGGGGGGCAAGGCTGGTGTAACAGGGGCAGGGGCCGTGGCTGGATTGGGGGGGCAAGGCTGGTGTAACAGGGGCAGGGGCCGTGGCTGGATTGGGGGGGCAAGGCTGGTGTAACAGGGGCAGGGGCCGTGGCTGGATTGGGGGGGCAAGGCTGGTGTAACAGGGGCAGGGGCCGTGGCTGGATTGGGGGGGCAAGGCTGGTGTAACAGGGGCAGGGGCCGTGGCTGGATTGGGGGGGCAAGGCTGGTGTAACAGGGGCAGGGGCTGTGGCTGGATTGGGGGGGCAAGGCTGGTGTAACAGGGGCAGGGGCCGTGGCTGGCTCTGGGGGTGCAAGATTGGTGTAACAGGGCAGGGGCTGCAGCTGAATTGGGGGGGCAAGGATGGTGTAACAGGGGCAGGGGCCGTGGCTGGCTCTGGGGGTGCAAGATTGGTGTAACAGGGCAGTGGCTGCAGCTGAATTGGGGGGCAAGGCTGGTGTAACAGGGGCAGCGGCTGCAGCTGGATTGGGGGGCAGGGCTGGTGTAACGGGCAGGGTCTGCAGCTGGATTGGGGGGCAGGACTGATGTAACAGGGGCAGAGGCTATGGCTGGCTCTGGGGGGGCAAGACTGGTGTAACGGGGCAGGGGCTGTGGCTGGATTGGGGGGTAGGACTGGTGTAACGGGCTGTGGCTGGCTCTGGGGGGGCAAGGCTGGTATAACAGGGTCTGTGGCTGGCTCTGGGGGGGAAGGCTGGTGTAACAGGGGCTGTGGCTGGCTCAGGGGGCAAGGCTGGTGTAACAGGGGCTGTGGCTGGCTCGGGGGGCAAGGCTGGGCTGTGGCTGGTTCTGGGGGGGCAAGGCTGGTGTAACGGGCTGTGGCTGGCTCTGGGGGGGCAAGACTGGTGTAACGGGCTGTGGCTGGCTCTGGGGGGGCAAGGCTGGTGTAACGGGCTGTGGCTGGCTCGGGGGGCAAGGCTGGTGTAACAGGGGCAGGGGCTGCAGCTGGATTGGGGGGCAGGGCTGGTGTAACGGGCAGAGGCTATGGCTGGCTCTGGGGGGGCAAGACTGGTGTAACGGGGCAGGGGCTGTGGCTAGATTGGGGGGTAGGACTGGTGTAACGGGCTGTGGCTGGCTCTGGGGGGGCAAGGCTGGTATAACAGGGTCTGTGGCTGGCTCTGGGGGGGAAGGCTGGTGTAACAGGGGCTGTGGCTGGCTCGGGGGGCAAGGCTGGTGTAACAGGGGCTGTGGCTGGCTCGGGGGGCAAGGCTGGTGTAACAGGGTTGTGGCTGGTTCTGGGGGGGCAAGGCTGGTGTAACGGGCTGTGGCTGGCTCTGGGGGGGCAAGGCTGGTGTAACAGGGGCTGTGGCTGGCTCGGGGGGCAAGGCTGGTGTAACAGGGGCTGTGGCTGGCTCTGGGGAGGCAAGGCTGGTGTAACAGGGGCTGTAGCTGGCTCTGGGGGGGCCGGGTCCCCATGGGCTGTGCAAGGGCTGTGCAAATTCCTCGCACGCCAGCGTCCTGCTGGCCAAGCTCCCAGGAAATTCCTCCCTGCTCTTCCCGCTAGGCCATGCGCCTGGCCCCTGTACTCCCCCCCCGGGGGTTCCCACCTCCCACCCAGGCACCGACCCCCTTTCCTGCCCCACATCCCAGCAGGATCCACCAGGCCTGGCCCGGCCTAGCCGCCCTCCAAGGTCAGAGCCGGGCCTAGATCCTGGGCGCCTGGGTTGGCTCCTACTCTGGGAGGGGACTGAGGGGGGGTGAGCAGGGGCTGGGCGCCTGGACGCCTGGCTTCTCTCCAGCTCTGGCCCTGCCGTGCTGCCTGCAACGGTGTTTCCATCCCTCCACCCCTCTGCCCACCCCCAGGCAGCCCGTCCCCCTCCCCAGGCCGCCCTGGGGCCCCGCACCCCGCCAGCCTGGCACGGAGCAGGAAGCCAGGACGCTGTAAACATTTTGCAAGTTTACCCGAAAAAAACTTCTGTTTTGCAAGAGAAGAAACTTCCGCTTTCCCACCCCAGCCCCAGCCGCAGTGCCCAAAGGAAACGGCACCTGCTGTGCCCCACCCCAGAGCCAGCTGCATCCCGGGAAGGGGCCCTTACCCCACCCCGGAGTCAGTGCCCCTGTTTGTCTCAGGTGCTGGCAGGCCCCACCCCAGAGCCAGCCGTATTTCAGCCCTGCGTCCCCGGCTTCCCAGGCCCCACCCCAGAGGCAGCCATGTCTCTGTTATGCTCAGCCACCAACACCCATCATCTCAGTGCCCAGCTGTGTACCCCCAGCCCCTGCCCCACCCCAGAGCTGGCTGCATCTGTCCTCGGCTGCCGGCACAGCCCCCCCGAGTCAGCTGCAGCACAGACCTGGATCCCCAGCCCCAATCCCCACTATAGCTGGTGGCTTCTGTTCTACTTGGCTGCCAACACATCCCACCCCAGTGCCAGCCGCATTTCAGCCCCATGTCTCCAATGCCTGAAGCCTCACCCCAGAGGCCGCCGCGTCTCTGTTACACTCAGCTGCTGATCCCCCACCCCTGGCCCCAGAGCTGGCTGCACCCCAGCTCAGGACCCTATATCCCCTGCCCCAACGCCCCCCAAATCAGCCACCCCCCCCAGCTCCACAGTGACGGTAGCTCTGATGCCTCTGCTGTTCCCACAGCTGCCCTGACGACCTCTAGGCAGCAGCGGTGACCCCTGACCTGACCCAGGCAGCACCGGGGGGCGCGGGGAGATGAGTCAAACACAGGAGAAGGAGGAAGACCCCACCCTGGACCAGCTCATCCATGGCTGCATCCAGGCATTCGGTACTGGGCATGAGGGGGCACAGGAGGGGGAAGGGGGGCAGCCAGCAGGGGGAGCCCTGCCCTGCCCTGCCCTGCCCAGGCAGCCCCCATACAAGCTAAGCGGGGGGGGGGAGGGGTTGGAGTGCAGATGGGAGACCCTGCACAGGGCTGCCACAGCACTGGGTGGGCTTGGAGGGGCTACAGGGGGGCTGTGCCACCCTAGAGGCCATGACGGGGTTCAGATTTAGGCTTGGGGTGGCATTAGATGGGGTCCCCAGGGAGGTCTCGAGGGTGGCAGGTTTGGGGGTGCCACGGGTCCAAAGAGGTGGGTTGGGGGGCCCAGTTAGGAGTGCCAGATGTCCCTGGAGTTCCTAGGGGGGTCTGGGGGCTCCCAGGCTGGGGGTGTATAGAGGGGGCCAGGGGGGATCCTTCAGGGCCGAGGCTGGGGGTGAGGGGGTTGAATGGAAGGCTTGGGGGGTCTTTTGGGGGGCCTAGACTGGCAGTCCATGGGAGGGTCCCTGGAGTGGGAGTGATGGAGTCTGGGGGGTGTTTTGGGGGACGCAGGCTGAGGGTGATGGGTCTATGGGGGCTCCTAGACTAGGGGTCTGTGGGGTGGAGTGGATTGGGTCTAGGGGGGATACCTGGGGTCTCTGGGGGGTGTCTGGGGGGTACAGGGGGCTCAGGTTAGGGGTGATGTGGTCTGTGGGGGAGGTTTGTGGGGGTCTATTGTGGTGGCCTGGCAGGTAGGGGGGCTGCTAGGCTGAGGGTATATGGGGGGGTCCTTCAGGGGAATCTGGGGGTGCCTCGGGAGCCCTTTCTGGGGGTCCCTGATGCCCCTTCCTCCCGCAGACAATGAGGGGCAGGTGCGGGACCCCGAGCTGGTTCGCATGTTCCTGATGATGCACCCCTGGTACCTGCCCTCGGCCCAGCTGGCCGCCCGCCTGCTCCGCATATATCCTTCCTCCAGCAACCCCCGCTCGGCCCCCGGCTGCTTGAATCCCTGGGGACCCCCTCCCCAAAAGACCCTCCCCCAGGGCTTCTGGGTTCCCCCCCTTCCCCACATGGGGTTGGACCCTTAACTGCCCCGCACCTACCAGCAGTCCAGCGGCGAGGAGAGCAGGTCCCTGCGGGTGAAAACCTGCCACCTGGTCAGGTGAGTGTGTCGGCCCGGCCCGGCCCGGCCCGGCCCAGCCCAGCCCGGCCCTCCCCCCACCAAGCTGGCTGCAGCCCCCCAGGGCCTATTCCCAGCCCCCCCCCCACCAGCCGGTGCCTCTGTTCCACTCGGCCACTGGTATGTCCCACCCCAGAGCCAGCCTCATTTCAGTCCTGTGTCCCCAGGGCCAAGGCCCCACCCCAGAGGCAGCCGCATCTCTGTTCTACTCAGGCACCGACACCTCCCACCCCAGAGCCGGCTGCGCTCCAGTGCCCAGCTTTGTACCCCCAGCCCCTGCTCCACCCCAGAGCTGGCTGCATCTGTTCTACTCAGCCACTAGCACAACCCACCCCAGCGCCAGCTGCATTGCAGCCCCATGTCTCCAGGGACCCAGGCTCCATCCCAGAAGCAGCTGTATCTGTTACACCCATCCGCCAACAACCCCTGCCCCCCCCTCGCGGCCACACCCATGTACCCAGCTTTGTACCCCCAGCCCCTGCCCCACCCCAGAGCTGGCTGCATCTGTTCTACTCAGCTGCCAGCACAGCCCACCCCAGAGCCAGCTGCAGCACACACCTGGATCCCCAGCCCTGACCCCCCCAGAGCCAGCAGCCTCTGTTCCATTCAGCTGCTGGCACATCCCACCCTAGAGCCAGCTGCATTGCAGGCTTGCGTGCCCAGGGCCCAAGGCATCTCTGTTACACTCAGCCATCAACACCCCCCACCCCAGTGCCCGGCTTTGTAACCCCATCCCCTGCCCCACCCCAGAACTGGCTGCATCTGTTCTACTTGGCTGCCAGCACAACCTCCCTCCCTGAGCCAGCTGTAGCACAGGCCTGGATCCGCAGCCCTGATGCCCCCAGAGCCGGTGGTCTCTGTTCTACTCAGCCGCTGACACATCCTACCCCAGAGGCAGCCGCATTGCAGCCCTGCATCCCCACGGCCCGCGTCCGCCCCAGAGACAGCTGCAACCTCCTCCCGCCCCCAGGTACTGGATTTCCGCCTTCCCGGCCGAGTTCGACCTGAACCAGGACCTGGCCCAGCAGATCAAGGAGCTGAAGGCAGCCCTGGCACAGGATGGCAACCGTCGCCATAGCAACCTGATTGACATCGAGAACGTGTAAGGAGGCGGGGCCCCCATGGGGGCAGGGCTTGGGCCAGGGGTGAGGCTCCGCCCAGGTGCCCTGGAGGTGGAGGGTTCGGGGGCACCTGGTGTGTGTGAACATGTATGTGTGCGCATGGGCATGAGTGCATGTGTGTATGTGCACACACGTGTGAGTGCATGTTAGTGTGAGTGCATATATGTACAAGTGCACATGTGGGTGAGCATGCAGGTGTGAGTGCATATAGGTGTGTGCACACATGGGTGAACATGTAGGTGTAAATGCACACCCATGTGAGTGCATATGTGTGTGAGTGCACAGGCATGTGAGTGTATGCTGGTTAGTACACATATGGGTGTGAGTTCATGCTTCTGAGTGTGCATGGGTGTGAGTGCATACACTTGTGACTGCACATGCTTGTGATTGCACACATTTGTGAGTTGAAACGTGGGCCCACAAGGGTGCACAAGTGGGCCCAGGCCAGGCCTGGCCCATGGGTTTGGGTGTGCATGCATGCAAGTGCTGCATGTGCACAAGCTGGCGTGTGCACAAGGGACCCTGCAAGGTTTGCTAGCTCTGGCCCACATGAATGTATGACGACTTGCCCTCGTGTTTGCACGTCCATGTGTGAACAGAGTGGGGATGAGTGCTGATTAGTGTGTGCATTATTGATGGGTGCTTGCACACACCACCTGTGCACAGCTTGCCTGCCCTTGCATAAGCACATGTGCTGTTGTAGGGGTTTCCTCATGTACATGCACAAGCATGTGCTCTTGCACATCTGTGTACCTGTGCATGCACATATACAGCTGCAGGCACTTGCGTGTGCTTGGCTTGCATGCACTTGCACACATGTGTGCCTATGCAAGAATAAGTGCCTGCACAATTGTGACTGCCATTGGCATGCATTTGCACACATGTAGATTTGCAGACATATGCATGGCACCATGGCTGCTTGCACAAGTGTGTACAGAGCCACATGTACATGTACAAGTTTGTGCTCAAGTTAGGTGTACTTGCACACATGTATGCTTGCATGCACATGCCTTCACTGCAGGTCCTTGCCCAGGCCTCTTCCCTGCTGAGGTCTGAGTAACGCTTGCATGCACTTGCACATGCATAGGCTGACACAAGCCTGCGTACTTGCAGGAGTGTGCGTGCAGCTGCATGTGCTTGCATGGGCACGTATGCATGCACAAGCACCTGCTCTGTCTGTGTGTGCAGTTGTACACACAAGTGCACACACGAGAGCACAGTTGTGTGCTTGCACAAGTAGGGGGGGTGCTGAAGGACCCCTGGGAGAGGGAAAGCAGGTGCCTGGGACACAAGTGCACACTGGTGCCGTGTGCTCACCGCATGCCTAACCACCCTTCCCCTCCCATCCTGGAGCCAGGCCACGGCAGCAGTGGCGCCGGCAGCTGACCCAGCGTAACCCTGCGGCCCCCAAGCGCAAGACCTCCCTGCTGCTGGACCACCTGGAGCCGCCTGAGCTGGCCGCACACCTCACCCTGCTGGAGCACCGCGCCTTCGGTCGCATCCTGGTGCGAAGGCCGGGGGGCCTGGGACCATTCTGGGGGCTGGGGGACCCTTTGGAGGGGGATGGGGGGGCCTCTGGGAGGAGGGAGGGGAGCTGGGGGGATAGGGGGGCCCCTGGGAGGGAGATAGGGGTCTGGGGAACCCCTGGGAGGAGGCTGGAGGGCATGGAGAAACCCCTGGGAGGGGCCTAGGGGGTTTGGGAGCCCCCAGGGAGAGGGAAGGGGGGTCTGGGGGGCCCTGAGACAGGTCTGGTACTGGGGGGTTGGGGGTGCGGAGGGGCCCTAGGGGGTCCTGACCCCCCCCCGGGCGGTGCCAGTTCCAGGACTACCACAGTTTCGTGACGCACGGGGCCACAGTGGACAACCCGGTGCTAGAGCGCTTCATCGCCCTCTTCAACGGCGTCTCGCGCTGGGTCCAGCTGCTGGTGCTGAGCCAGCCCAGCGCCCCCCAGCGTGCCCGCGTGCTCGCCCGCTTCGTGTGCGTCGCCCAGGTACTGCACCCCGCCCCGGGGGCCCCTCACTCCCAACCCGCAGCCCCCTGACCCCCCAGGCCTGCTGGTGCCCCTCACTCCCGACTTGCAGTCCCCGGCTGCCCCCAGCCCTGTGCCCCCTGCCCCAGCTCCTGTCTGCATTGTGAATCCAGCCTGTTCCCCCCCCGCCCCGTTCTCTCCCCGTCCGTCCGTCCGTCCCCTGCGCCGGCGCTGTCTGTCCGTGCAGCACCTGCTGGAGCTGCAGAACTTCAACACGCTGATGGCCATGGTCGGGGGCCTGAGCCACAGCTCCATCTCCCGCCTCAAGGAGACGCACGCCCATGTCGGCTCTGAGACCACCAAGGTGCCGGGAGAGGGGCTGGGGGGAGGCTGGGAGCTGAGAGCTCGGGGCACAGGGGGGTGCGGAGGATTGGATGTTGGGTGCTCCGGGCACTGGATACACTAGGTTTTTGATGCACTGGACATTGGGTGCATTGGGTGCTGGGTGCACTGGCTATTGCTTGCACTGGATCCTGGGTGCTCTACATACTGGTTGCACTGGGTGCTTCAGGCACTGGGTGCATCGTGCTGACCCCTGCCCCCTGCCCCGGGCCCAGCTGTGGGAGTCGCTGACAGCCTTGGTGAGCTCAGAGGGCAACTACGGGCAGTACCGGCGGCACCTGAGCCGCAGCGTGGGCTTCCGGCTGCCGGCACTGGGCGTGCACCTCAAGGACCTGGTGGCCGTGCACCTGGCACTGCCCGACTGGCGCGATGCTGCCCACACCCGCCCCCACGCGCCCAAGATGCGCCAGCTCTTTGCCATCCTCGACCAACTGGCACTGGTGCCTGGGCTGCAGCCACCCTGCACCGCTGACCCTGACCTGCTCAACCTGCTCGCGGTGAGGCCCCCGGACCCCCCTAGCCCCCCCGACCCACTCAGACTGCTGGCAGTGAGACCCCTCTGACGTGCCCCCTGCCCCACAGGTGTCGCTGGACCAGTACCAGACTGACGACGAGATCTACCAGCTCTCGCTGCAGAGGGAGCCCCGCAGCAAGTCGGCCGTGAGTGTGCGTGAGCGTGCAATGCACAGGAGCACGTGTGAGGCAACTGGGAGTGTGCATGGATGTGCAATGCATGGGGTGTGCAAGATGGCAGGAAGTGTGCACAGGTGTGCAATGCACAGGGGCATGTGTGAGGCAGCTGGGAGTGTGCATGGGTGTGCAATGCATGGGATGTGCAAGATGGCAGGAAGTGTGCACAGGTGTGCAATGCACACCTTTGCACATGTGCAAAGTGCCCACGAGTGTGTGGGTGCATATAAAAGGAATCTGGGAGTATGCATGGGTGTGCAACACACAGGGGCACATGCAAGGTGGCTAGGAGTGTGTGGGGGCATGTGTGAGGCAGCTAGGAGTGTGCATGGGTGTGCATTGGATGGGGGCATGTGTAAAGGGGCCAGGAATGTGTGGGGGTATGTACAAGGCAGCTGGTAGTGTGCATGGGTGTGCAACACATGGGAATATGTAAGGTGGCTGTGAGTGTGCACTGGTGTGTGATGCACAGGGACACATGTGAGGTGGCTGGGAGTGTGTGGGAGCACATGGAAGGCAGCTGGCGGTGTGTGTGGGTGTGTGATACATGGGGGGGTGCAAGATAGGTGGGGGTGTGCAGAGACATGCAATGCACGGGGGCACATGCAAGGTGGCCAGGAGTGTGTGGGGGCACGTTAGCCAGCTAGAAGTGTGCATGTGTGTGCAACACATGGGGGTGTGCAAGGTGGCTGTGTGTGTGCACTGGTGTGTGAAGAATGGGGGCACATGTGAAGCAGCTGGGAGTGTGTATGGGCATGTGACACATGGGTAAGTGTGCAAGGCAGCTGTGTATGTGTGGCTGTCTGATGCATGAGGCACGTGCAACATGGATGTGAGTGTGGGGGTGTCACACAGGATTGTGTGCAAAGCAACCCTGAGTGTGCATGGGTGTGCAATGCACAGGGACATGTGCAAGGCAGCCGTGCATGTGCGTGGGTGTGCGCTGCATGGGGGTACATGCAAGGCAGCTATAAGTTTGTGGGGGCGTGTGCAAGGTGGCTGGGGGGGCATGTGGGTGTGCAATGCACAGGGATGTATGCAAGGGCAGCTGGGAGTGTGTACAAAGGCACAATATATGGGGGTTGCTGTGAACATGCTTGGGAGTGTGACACACGTGCCAGATGTCTGGGAGTGTGCGCAGGCATGTGGTGCACGGGGACGCATGCGAGGCAGACATGAGCGAGAGCAGGTGTGGGGTGCACAAGGGCTGGTGTGCAAACCCCGTGTGTCTGTGTGCAGCCATCCAGCCCCACGTGCACCGCCCGCCCGCCCGACCTGGACGAGTGGGCGCTGGCCGCCAAGCCCAAGCCCGACCCGGCGCTCGTGCGAGAGCACATTGAGAAGATGGTGGAGGTGGGCCGGGGCTGGGGGAGGGCCTGGGGTGGGGGTGGGATCCAGGCTGGGGCCGGGCCTGGGACCAGTTTGGGGGGTCTAGGGCTGCAGGAGGGGTCCTGGGACCAGGCTGGGGGGCAGGGGGTTGAAGACTGGGGGGGCCACAGGGCTGAGTCCGCGTGCCAGGAAGGGGTGCTGGTGCCGGGGGGCTCCGGGGGGGCTCAGGCTCATGTCCCCCCCGCCCTGCAGTCGGTGTTCAGGAACTTCGACGTGGACGGCGACGGGCGCATCTCGCAGGCCGAGTTCAGCATCATCCGCAGCAATTTCCCGCATCTCTGCCAGTTCGGGGACGTGGATGAGAACCAGTGAGTGCCCGCGGGACCCAGGCGTCCGCCCCCTCCTCCCGGGGAACCCAGGTGCTCGGGCACCCCCACCTCGCCCCCCAGCTCCCACTCCCCTCCCGGCGCTGGAGAGACCCCAGGCGTCTGGGCTGTCTGCGCCCCCGTGCTGGAGGGGACCCAGATGCCCGGCTCTGCCCGCAGGGACGGCTGGATCACCCGGGACGAGATGGTCTCCTACTTCCTCAAGTTCAGCGCGGACGTGGACGGCAGGATGGGCTTCGTGCACACCTTCGCCGAGAGCAGCTTCCTGCGGCCCGTCGCCTGCCGCCACTGCAAGAGCCTGGTGAGGCCCAGCCCCCACGGCCCCCCGAGCTGGGGGGACCCCGGCCTCTGGGACTCGGAGACCCTTAGAAGGCAGACAGGGAGGGGGGGGGGTCGGTCTCCTTTCCTCCTGGGGGTGGATGAGGGCCCCGGGGGCTGGCAGGGAAGGGGTTAAGACAGCCCTCCCACCCCCGCTCACCCCCTTCTCTCTCCCCCAGATTTTGGGGATCTACAAGCAGGGGCTGAAGTGCCGGGGTAAGTGTGGGGCCAGGGGGGACCCCTGGAGCCGGCCGCAGCCCCCTGCCCCCTGGGCAGCTGCCTGCTCCCCTCAGCTCTCCCACCCCAGAGCCAGCTGCAGCCCAGCGCCCTGGGGCTCTTTGCGGGAAGCTGGGGGGTGGGGGGGTCCTGTGGGGTCCCCCCAGCCCTGCTGACCCGCCCTCCGGTCACCCCAGCCTGCGGCGTGAGCTGCCACCGGCAGTGCCGGGACCGGCTGCACGTCGAGTGCCGCAAACGGGCCAAGAGCTTCAACCTGGACGGGCCGAGCCCCCCGCCCCTGCGCTCCTTCAGCTTCTCCCTGCCCCGGCCCAACCGGCACCCCCCAGGTACGGACCCCAGCGCCCGGGCCCCCGGCCCCTCTGCTCTCGCCCCCCAGCCCCCCTCCCCTCCCAGCGCTGGAGAGACCCGGGGCCCCCAGCCCTCCTCACCGCCCGGGTACCGGAAGCCAGTTGCAAGCCCCAGATAAGCTCCCAGCTCCAAGCACTTTCCTGTTTTGCTGCTTCCAGCAGCTGGGGGGTGGGCGGTGGGTCCCCAGTCCTTGTCCTCCCTGGGCAGGCTTCCTGCAGGCACCCCCTCCCCCAGAGCCGGCTGCCCTGTTCTACTCTGCTGCTGACATGCCCCACCCCAGAGCCAGCTGCATCACAGCCCCAGGGCCCAAGGCCCCACCCCAGAGCCAGCCACATCTCTGTTCTACTCAGCTGCCAACATCCCCCTCCCCAGAGCCAGCCATGCCCCAGAGCTCGGCTTTGTACCCCCAGTCCCTGCCCCACCCCAGAGCTGGCTGCATCTGTCCTACTCAGCTGCTGGCACAGCCCACCCCAGCCCCAGCCGCAGCACAGACCTGGATCCCCAGCGCCGATGCCCCCAGAGTTGGCGGCCTCTGTTCTGCTTGGCGGCTGACACATCCCACCCCAGAGCCAGCCACATTTCAGCCCCAGGGCCCAAGGTCTCAGCCCAGTGGCAAGCCATATCTCTGTTATACTCAGGCACCAACAACCCCCACCCCAGAGCTGGCCGCACCCCAGTGCATGGCTTCCTACCAGCAGCCCCCGCCCCACCCCAGAGCTGGCTGCATTGTAGCGGGGGGCAGGTGCCAGCGCTGGTCTGTGTCTCCACAGAGATCCCGGAGGTGGAGGTCCAGGCTTTGGAGGACGGCGTCTTCGATGTGCACCTCTGACCCGGAGACGCAGGTGCGGGGGCCTGGATGCCTGGGTCCTCCCGGAGGGGAGCGGGGCCTGGGGGTGAGAGCAGGCCAGGAGCCCGGACACCTGGGTCCTCCCCAGCACTGCGGGGGGTGCCCTGACCCTGTTCTCTCTCCCGTCCAGGTCTTCTTCACCCCCAGCTCGGACCCTCATCTTCCTCCTCCTCCCCCCACACTGGAGACCCCCCTCAACAAAGCCCTGGTGACAACAGAGACCCCCTGGGGGGCCCCGCATGGAGGAGCAGCCCCCATCCAGGGTGGGGAAGGGCTGGGAGCCTGGACACCTGGGTCCCTCCCGGCATTGGGAGCGAGGACTCCTGGGTTCCTTCAGGGGAGGGGGGGAGTCTGATGTGACCTCCCCCCTTGGTGTCTGGGGGTAGGGGGCCTGGGGGGGCGCCTGCCACTGTACAGGTCCTGCTGTGAATAGTCTCAGAGTCCCAGTAAAGTGCCCGTGGGCCCCAGTGTTCGGCTGTCCTTGTGTGTCTGTCTGTCCGAGCAAGCACAGAGCCCCCAAGCCCCCCGCCAAGGGGGCTGGGGGTGGGAGCAGAGGGTGCTGGGAGCCCGGATGCCTGGGTTCTCTCTGGTGCACAGAGAGAAATAACCCAGTGGGGCTGGACTGCGATATGGGGAATCTTGCTGGGATGCAGCCAGTTCTGGGGTTGTGGGTTTCGGCAGCTAATGGAACAGAGGTCTGGCTGCCTCTGGGGTGGGACCTTGGGCCCTGGGGCTGAAATGCGGCTGGCTCTAGGGTGGGACATGTCAGCAGCTGAGTAGAACAGAGGCAGCTGGTTCAGGGGGCATTGGGGCCAGGGGGCCAGGTCTGAGCTGGGGCTGTGGTGCGCTGTGGTGGCAGCCAAGTAGAACTGGTGCAGCTGGCTCTGGGGTGGGGCAGGGGCTGGGGTACAAAGCCAGGTGCTGGGGTGCGGCTGGCTCTGGGGTGGGGGGTGTTGGCGGCTGAGTGTAACAGAGGTGCGGCTGCCTCTGGGGTGGGCAGGGGAGACATGGGGCTGCAATGCAGCTGGCTCTGGGGCCAAGTGGAACAGATACAGCCAGCTCTGGGGCTGGGATATGGGGCCCCTCACTGGGATGTGCCCAGCTCTGGGGTGGACCACAGGATGGAGCCATGCCCCTTGGCCTTGCCCCTGGCCTCCCATCCCAGCCCCCAGGCGATGTCCTCAGAGCCCCAGCAGGGGGCACTGGGGGCTGGGGCAGGAGCTGGGTGCCTGTTCCACTTGGTTGCTGCCCCCAGAGCCAGTCGCAACCTCTGGCTGGTGGCTCGGCCGGGGCAGATGAGGTCCGGTGCCATGTAGGACCCATCTATACCAGGGCTCGGGGCTGGAGCAGAGCCGGCAGGGCCCCCATGCCAGGCAGCGCGGGGTACTGTCTAACTAGGGCTGGTGAGACCTAGCACCAGGCTTGGGGGGCTCCACCTGAGACCCTGGGCAGGGCCCCAGAGGCAGCTGCAGCCTGGGGGGATGGGTGTGGGGCTGGCCTGGGGCCCAGGCCCAGCACTCCATGGGAATTAGCAGCAGCAGTAACGAGTCCCCTGCCCGCCACAGGCCTGTCCCCCCTTGCGGGGGAGCGGGTGTGGATCAGGTGCTGCCACCCCAGGGTGCGCCCATGCGGGAGGGTCTGGACCCCCCACCCCAGAACTGGCCACAGTCCAGGCACTGAACCCAGGCATCCGGGCCCTGCTCCTACCCCGTCTCCCACCGCCGAGAGAGCCCAGGTGTCTGGCCCCATCCCCGTAGCCTGCCGGTGAAGCTGGTTCCTCGTTCCTTGTTCCCTGGTTTCATAGTTTCTGGGGTCAGAAGGGACCTGAGCAGATCATCAAGTCTGACCCCCTGCCCTGGGCAGGAAACGATGCTGGGGTCAAACAACCCCGGCAAGGTGTCTATCCAGCCTCCTTTTAAAGCCCCCCGGGGTAGGAGCCAGCACCACTGCCCTTGGAAGTAGGTTCCAGATCCTAGCCGCCCTGACAGCGAGGTAGCGCCTCCTGATGTCTAGTCTGAATCTACTCTGTCAGCTTGTGACCGGTATTCCTTGTTACTCCCGGTAGTGCTCGGGGGAACAGGGACTCTCCCATTGCCTGCTGGTCCCCTTGGCCATTTTGTAGACGGCCACCAGATCCCCTCTCACCTTCTCTTGTGGAGGCTGACCAGGTTCAGGTCCCGTCGCCTCTCCTCGTAGGGCCTGCCCTGCTGCCCCTGACCATGCGGGTGGCCTCCTCTGGCCCCTCTCCATGTTGTCCACATCCCTCCTGAAGTGCGGTGCCCAGAACTGGACGCAGTACTCCACCTGCGGCCTGACCAGTGTCGCGTAGAGGGGGAGGATCACCTCCTTGGACCTGCTCGAGATGCATCTATGAATGCACGACAAGGTGTGGTTGGCCTTCCTGACCGCGTCCCCGCACTGTCGGCTCATGTTCATCTTGGAGTCTAAAATGACTCCAAGATCCTTTTCTGCCTCTGCGCTGACGAGAAGGGAGTTCCCCAGCCTGTAGGTGTGCTGCTGGTTCCTCCTCCCCAGGTGCAGCACCTTGCACTTGTCAGTGTTGAACCCCATCCTGTTCTCATCCGCCCACCCCTGTGACCTGTCTAGGTCCCATTGCAGCCTGTCCCTCCCCTCTAGCGTGCCCACCTCCCCCACATCTTAGTGTCATCTGTGAATTTGAGCAGGGTGCTTTTTACCCCCTCGTCCAAGTCGCTGATGAAGATGTTGAACAGTGCAGGCCCGAGGCCCGAGCCCTGGGGACCCCACTGCTCACATCCCTCCAGGTCGAATAGGACCCGTCCAGCACCGCTCTCTGGGTGCGGCCCCACAGCCAGTTAGCGACCCATCTGACTGTGTAGGTGCCGGCACCACAGTCCCCTAGTTTTTTAATGAGAATGGGGTGAGAGAGAGTGTCGACAGCCTTCCTGAAGTCCAGAAAGACTACATCCACCGCGACACCTGCGTCCAGGGCTTTTGTGACCTGGTCGTAGATGGCCACCAGGTCGGTCTGGCAGGAAGCTCCAGGCTGGTCTGTTCCAAAGCTCCCTGTGACCCAGGAAAGGCCATGACCACGACGGGGACCGGCCGCAGAGGGAAAATCTCGCCCCAAAGAGCAGCCAACTCACTAAAATAACAAATAATCCCATGGCTCAAATCCAGCGCCTGAATCTGGCTGGGGTCATAGAGAGGGAGCCAGGATTAAAATGGGATTATGGGGATGGGGTTGGAGTTGAGATCACACTGGGATTATGAGGAAGTAACTGAGAGTAGAATGGGACTATTGAGATGCAGTTGGGATGAGGCTGGGATTATGGGAGAGGAGATGGGATCCTGCTGGGATTATGGAAGAAGAGATGGGGTCAGACTGGGGCTATGAAGAAGGATCTAGACAAGGCTGGGATTATAGAGAAGGGGCTGGGATCAAAATGGGATTTTGGAGAAAGTTATGGGATCAGAACAGGATTATGGGGACGGAGCCGAGACAACACTGGGATTATGGAGCAGGAGTTGCAAGAAGGCTGGGAATATACAGACAGACCTGGGATGAGGCTGGGATTATGGGGCAGGAGATGAGATGTTGGTGGGATAATAATCCTATCATAAACCCAGTTTCTTCTCCTAATCCCAGCATTTTTTCAACTCCTTCCCCATAATCCCAGTGTGTTCCCTGCTCTTTGTCCATAATCCCAGAGTGATTCCCAGATTCTTTTTAGTAGTCCCGGCCTGATCCCAGCTCCTTCCCTATAATCCCAGCCTCGTCACAGTTCCTCTTCCATAATCCCTATAATCCCAGCCTCATTCCAGACCCTTTTCCACCCCTAGAGGACCCAGGGATCTGGACCCCCAGCCCCGCAGACCCCAGGTGTCCAGAACCCAGGTGTTGGAGCCCCAGCTCCCCTCTCCTCTCCTAAGGAGCCCAGGGGGCTGGGCCCCCATCCCCAGAGCGCCCAGGTGTCTGGGCCTCAACCCCCCACAGAGGACCCAGGCGTCCAGGCCCCCGTCTCTCCCCAGGTACCCCCTGCCCCTCCCAAACAGCCCAGGCGTCCGGCCCCCGTTTCCCCGCAGCCTGCGGTTGATGCTGGCTCCTTGTTTCCGGTTCCTTGTTCCCAAGTTCCTCTTGGCTCAAGAAAGGCTGAGACCACAACGGGGACTGGCCGCAGGGTTGGGGGGGTTAAATGTCAGATAATCCCATGGCTCACATCCAGCACCTGAATCCAGAGCTGGGATTCTGGAGAGAGAGCTAAAATTAGGCTGGGATGGTGGGGTTGGTACTGGAATTAGACTGGAATTATAAAGAAGGAGCTGAGAGGAGGTTGAGGATTATGGGGTTGTATCATGGATCGGGCAGGGATTATGAGGAAGGAGCTGAGTTGTGGCTGGGAATATAATCCCATCAGGACCCCAACTCCTCCATTATACCAGTGTGATCCCAGATTCTGCCCCATAATACCAGCCTCATCCCAGGTCCTTCCCTATAATCCTGGCCTCCTTTTGGCTCCTAATTCATAATCCCAGTCCTGTCCCAACTCCTTTCCCATAATCCCAGCCTGATCCCATCCCTTTCTCCGTAAAACCAGCCTCGTCTCAGATCCTCCTCCATATCCCCAGCCTGATCCCATCTCCTTCTCCATAATCCCAGTGTGATCTCAGCTCCTGCCCCATAATCTCAGCCTCATTCCAGGTCTTTTTATATAAATCCATTTTTCTCTCAACTCCTGCTCCATAATCCCAGTTTTGTCTCAACTCCTCCCCTCCCCCATAATCCTGGCCTGATCCCATCACTTTCCCTATAATCCCAGCCTCGCCTCAGATCCTTCTTCATAGCCCCAGCCTGACCCCATCTCTTCCTCCAAAATCCTAGGGGGTTCCCAGCTCCTCCTCCATGATCCCAGTGTCATGCCAGCCCCTCCCCCATAATCCCAGCCTCGTCCCAACTGCATCTCCATAGTCCCATCCTACTCTCAGCTCCTTCCTCATAATCCCAGTGTGATCCCAGCTCCAACTCCATAATCCCAGCCTAATCCCAGCTCCCTCTCCATGATCCCAGCCTGGCCCCAGCTCCGGATTCAGGCGCTGGACTCAAGCCATGGCATTATTTGACCTTTTAGTGGGTTGACCGTCCTTTGGGGCGAGACCTTCCTTCCGCGGCTGGTCCCCGCCGGGGCCGGGGCCTTTCCTGGGTCACCGGGAGCTTTGGAAGGAGGAACCGGGAAGGAGGAACCAGCTTCAACCACAGGCTGCAGGCGGGGGCCCGGACGCCTGGGCTCTGCGGAAGGGCAGGGCTGGGGGACTCTTGGGGGGACGCTCGGGTCCTTCTTGGGGGGGGCAGGGCAGAGCTCGGACCCCTGGGTTCTCCGCGAGACAAGGGGAGGTTGGGGGGAGACGGGGGCTCGGCCCCTGGGTTCACTGGAGGAGGGGAACGGCTGGGGTGGGCGCAGGGTGTCCCCAGCCCCGAGCCAAGGGGCCTGATCCTGGCTGCTGGGATGCAGGGGGGAGGGGACCAGGTGTCTGGGCTCCTGCCCCCCCCCCCCCAGTGTACTCACCCCTGGCCCCTGCTCCTCCCCAGGGGAACCTGGGCACCTGGCCCCCCAGCTCCCTTCTCCTCTCCCAAAGAGCCCAGTGTCCTGGCCCCCATCCCCAGGGGAGCCAAGCACCCTGGCCCCCTCTGCCCCCAGGCGCCCCCTCCTCCTGCAGGGGCCCCGGCCCCCATCCCCAGGCCCCCCTCCTCTCCCAGGGGACCCAGGCGCCCGTGCCCCCCTCTCCCAGAGACCCCAGTGTCCTGCCCCCATCCCCAGGGCCCGGGTGTCCCCCCCGCCGTGGCCGAGCCGGGCCGGGGGCGCGCGCGGGCGGGCGCGGATGCTGCGGGCGGCGCGGGGGCGCGCGGGCGGGGGCGCGCGGGGGCGGGGCCGGGCGCCGCTCCCCATTGTCTCGCCTCCGCGCGCCGCCGCTGCCGCAGCCGGATCCGGATCGGGACCGGGGCCGGGCCGGGCCGGGCCGGGGCCGGAGCGGGAGCGGGGCCGCAGGTACCGGAGCGGGGTGCTGGGGGGACCCCGGGCCCTGCCGCATCCCTCCCCCGCCGTCGCCAGGGGGTTGCCATGGCGTTGCCGTGGGGACGGGCGGGGATGCGCCGGCTCGGACGCCTGGTCCTCTGCGGGGGGATGACAGCGCCGGCGGGGGGGTCCTTTGGGTGGGGGGGGCGCAGCGGGGGGCGCTCAGTCGCCGGGATCCGGGGGTGACAGCGGGGGGGCCCCCTCTCTGCAGACGGGGGGGTAGATGGGCTGTGCCCCCCCAGGCCCCCCCCCGAGCTGCGGCCCGGCCGGCGGGTGTTGCCCAGGGCTGGTGGCCGCGTGTGCCCGCGTGTGTGCACGCGTGTGCTCGTGTGTGCCCGCGTGTGCCGCCCGCCCGAGGGGGTTGTCTGTCTCCCCCATCCTCCCCCCCCCGACCCCCGTCCCCTTACAACACACGCGTGTGCCCGGCCGTGTGTGGGACACTCCCCAGGGGGCCCGCACACGCGCGTGCACAGCCATGCTGGCCCCCGCCTCCAGCAGGGCTGGCGTGGGCCTGAGCCGGGCACTTCCGAGGGGGCTTGCACACGCACCCACACACACACATGCTGGCCCCTGCCTCCAGCCAGGCTGGTGTGAGCAGGGGTGCCCGAGCCTTAGCACACGCGTGTGCCTCCCCTAGGCCTCCCCTTCCCTCCCCCCAGTCCACCAAGCCCTGCGGGGGGGGTCCGGGTTCCTGCTGCCCCAGTACCAGCCCCCCATCTCCCTGTCCTGGGGGGCGCTGAGGCCTGGATCCAGCCCGGCCCCACCCAGAGCCCCGGGCATGGGGGGGCGTCCTGGGGGCAGACAGGGGTTGGGGAGTTGAAGGGGGCAGGGGGAGACTGGGAGAGCCCAGGGGGGGCAGAGGAGGCCTGGGGGAGTGTTGGGGGGGCTAGAGGGGGCCAGGGGCAGAATGAAGGGGGCTGGGGGCTGGAGGGAGACTTGGGGGCCCAGGGGGGTGGGGGCCTAGGGGCCTGGGAAGGGTCTGGGGGATTGGGAGGTCCGGGGCTGTCAGAGCAGACCTGGGGGTCTCTGGGGGGGCAGAGGGGGTGGGGGAGCCGTGCTGGGGGGCTGCAGCACGGGGTGAGATGTCTGGGGGGAGCCCAGAGCTTTGCGGTTCCCCCCCAGGCTCTGGCTGCCGCCCCAAGCTGTGTGCGCCCCACACCAGCAGCTGGGGAGTGCTCCTGGACGCCTGGCTCCCCTGCCCCACGCAGACCCCAGGTGACCTTGGGCCCAGCCCTCTCTGCCTCAGTTTCCCCAGCTCCTCTCTCTCCACCCCCCCCCAACAACAGCCCATGCCACCTTGGGGGGTCTCCCTGATCCCCCCCACTCTGTTCCCCACCTTCCTTGAGAGCCAGACAGGGTCCTGCCAGCCACGTGCCCAGGCGGTGCGTGCAAAAGTGTGTGGATGCATGCACATTCATGCAGGTGTGCGCGTGCATATGTGTGTACACACATGCACGTGCATGTGCATGAGTTTGCATGGGTTGAGTATGTGTGTGCCTGAGTGAAGTTTGTGAGTGTGGCAGGCACAAGTACATGCATATGTATAAGGGCGCACACACGTGTGCCAGGGTACACATCCGTGGGAGCACGTGCACAACACAGCATGTCCATGGGAGTGCACATGTTTGTGCATGGTCTGAGTGCTTGTGTGCATAAATGCATGTGTGTGAACATGTAAGCAGGAGCCTATGGGTATGTGCAACAGTGCACATATTTGTGTCAGGGTCCACACCCATAGCAGCATGTGTGCACAAGACAGTACATCAGTTTGAGTGTGCATGTGTGTATGTGCAGAGTGTGCAAGGGTCAAATGCTTGTGTGCAGAAGAGGGCATGGGTGTGAGCGTATGGAGGCTTGAGTACATGGGCACGTGTGCACACGCATGCCAGGCTGCCAACTGGAGGAGAGCATGTGCACGAGAGGGTGTGTGCACAAGGGTGCACAGGTCTGCAGCCTGTGAGGGTGTGTGCCCATGGGGATCTGCATGTATGGGCACACATGTGCGCATGTGTGTTAGCGTATGTGTGTGTGCCAAGCTGCAGGGTGCTGCTCTGGGTTCCCCCCCCCCACGCTGAAAAGCCAGCCTGACACCCCCAGAGCTGGTAGCCCCTGTTCTACTTGGCCACTGACACGTCCCACACTAGAGCCAGCCGCATTTCAGCCCCGTGTCCCCAGAGCCCAAGGTCTCTCCCTAGAAGCAGCTGTATCTCTGTTACACTCAACTACTGACACCCCCCACCCCAGGGCCAGCTGCATCCCAGTGCCTGGCTTTGTACCCCCAGTTCCTGCCCCACCCCAGAGCTGGCTGCATCTGTTTTATTTGGCCACTAACACAGCCCCCCGCCCGCCCCCAACCAGAGCCAGCTGTATTTCAGCCCCGTGTCCCCAGGTCCCAAGACACCAGCCTAGAGGGTGGTGGGAGAGGGCTCAGGGGTCAGAGGTCAGCATCTGGGCCAGGCCCATCCACCCCAAAACAGCTTTTGAACCTGGCTTGGGGCCGAGTGCGTGTGTGTTTGTGTGCGTGTGTGTCCTGGACACCTGGGTTCTGTGTGTGCATGTCTGTGCATCCTGGATGCCTAGGTTGTGTGTAGTAGGTAGTGTGTGTGTGTGCATGCGCACGCGCGCGTGCATGTGTGTACATCTGTGTCTCCAGAGCGTGAGCCCACTCTTCAAGGGGGTGAATGTGTCTGGGCACAGTGTGTGTAAGGGGTCCATGTACAAGTATGAGTGGTCTGTTTACACATGGGGTGTGCACATGTGTAAGGCTGTGTGTGCACATGCCAGGGGTCTCTGTGCCTGTGCCAAGCAGTATGCATGCGTGCATGCATGCACTTGTGTGTGTGTGTATATGCAGGGATGTGCCACACTCACACCAGGCCCATCCTCAGCCCTGGAGGCCACTGTGCAAATTGTGTGTGAACACTTGGGGCTCCTGGTGGGGTGCTGCTTACACACCCATTTGCTCCAGGGCTGGGGTTGGAGGGACAAGAGAGATCATCTCTGACAGCTGCAGAGAACCCGGGCATCCGGGCCCCTCCCAGCAGTGGCTGACTCAGTCCCAGTCCCAGTGCCCCCCCCGGACTGGGCTGAGACCCTGCACACTCATCTCATCCATGGGGCTAGGGCTGGGTGGGGAGCAGAGGGAGGCAGGGAGGAACTGGAAGGGCCAAGGGCACGTGCGTGTGCACTTGCACATGTGTGTGCATGGAGCCAGAGCAGAGTGCCAGTGTCCATGCGTGTGTCCTTGCACACATGTGTGAGATGGGATGGGAGTGGAGCCTGGAGGGTGGGTGCTCCCATACAGGCATAAGTGTGTGGGCTTGAATGCATGTGCGGGGGCCTGTACAAGTGTAGGAGAGGAGTCTATATGTGTGTGGGGGAGCTTGCACATGTGTGTGTGCATCTGTGCAAAAGCAAGGAGAGCTTGCACATGTGCGCCCATCTACATGTCTGCGTGCTTGCAGAAGCGTGTGTGGTCTTGCACAAGTGATTCTATGATTCTAAGTGTTTGCACACGTAGTGTCTGTGTACACAGGTGTGTGCATCTTTGTGCAAGTGTGCATGCATGCAAGTATGTGTGTACTTGCACAAGTGCATGCACATTCATGTCTGTGTGTGCTTGCACAAGCATGGGGCAGAGCAGGTGTGTCTGAGAGGCTGGAGCCAGGGGAGGGTAGGTGTGCAACAGGGTGTGTGTGTGTGCAAGAGGGCTCTGTGGGCGTACTTGCGTGGGGTTGGGTCCTGGGGGCCCGGACGCCTGGGTTCTCTCGTGATCGTGGAGGGCAGTGGCGCCTGGGGCAGCAGCTCTCCCGGTCTCCCACCCACACGCCGACCCTCCCCAGCTTCCCAAAGGTGCCAGGGGGCTCGGGCACGGCGTCCCCTGCTGGCTGCCCCTGGGTGCTGGGGAGGAGCCTGGCCCTGCCCCCCCCCATGTGGGTCTGGGGGCACCAGGGCCATGGCAGCATCTGGGGAAGGATCTGGCTGTGACCCCCCCCATCCCTGCCCCCCTGGACTGGACACGCGTGTTGATCTGCACTGCCTTTGCCGGGGGCGCATGGAGGGGCACAGCTGGCTGGGGGGTGGGGGGAGCCCGGACGCCTGGGGTCTTTTCCACTCTTGGGGGGGTTACCGAGGCCAGGGCCTGAGTCGGGGCTTGTCTTTCCCCCCTCCCAAACCCTTCGGTGTTATTTAAAACCAGCCACACAACAGCCCTGCCCCCCCAGCCCATGGGGGGGGTCTGGGGATGGGGGAAGAAGCTGAGAGCCCCCCCCACCCTGCTCCAGCCTGGGCCCTAGGATCAGGCCTGGATCAGGGCCCCCTGCCAGGGCAGCCCCTGTCCTCTCCCCCAGACGGACACGTGATGGGGGGGGGGGGGTGGCTGGACCGGGAGAGCTGCAGGGCTGGACTGGGGGGGTCCTGACTCCGTTCCCCCCCCACCCCCCATCCCTTCTTCTCCCTGCGACCTTCACAGCGCCCTCCGGGAGCCTCGGCCGATCGATGCTGCGGCTCCGGCAACGCGCCGAGGTGGGAGCAGGGCGGGAGCCCGGACGCCTGGGCTCTCTCCAGTGCTAGGAGGGGAGGGGGCTGGGGTAAGACCGGGGGGGGGGGGCTGGGAGCCCGGACACCTGGCTTCTCTCCAGCTCTCGGGGGGGGGCGGGGGGGAAACCCTACCAAGGGGTTGGGGATTGCACCCCTGCACCCAACCACCACTCCTCTCCCCGCGCAGGGAGAGAGCCCAGGGGTCCGGGCTCCCGGCCCCCCGCTCGCCCCCCGCCCCCACGGCTCTCCCAGCGCTGGAAAGAACCCGGGCGTCCGGGCTGCTAGTGCCCTGCCTTCGCACTCAGGGTGTGAACGTGGCTCTGGCACGCTGGGCCGTGCTCGGTGCTTGGGGAGGGATCGGGTTTCCTCGCACACGCACGTGTTGTCGGGCGTGGGCTCAGGGGCATGCACTCCTGTGTGCAGGGGGGGGCTGACGTGGGGCCTTGGCCGGCCCTCGAGTGTGAGCCATGTACGGGTGCGATCGTGGCACTGGTTTTGTGGACACGTGTGTGAGGCGCTCGCACGGGGTTTGGCACGCGTACCTGTACGTGGGGTTTTGCACGAGATTGGTGATTTGCAGGGCCTAGTGGGTAGAGCAGTGCCTGGCTGGGGGTCTCTGAGCTGTTGGGCTCCCCCCGGGCAAGCAGGCCAGGCTTGGGGCCCGGCTCCCCAGGGCTTGGGGGGGGGGGGGGTCTGGCCCAGAGGAGCCCCCCCACCCCCCCAGCAGGTGCAGCAGTTACCGTGATTGGCTAATTATGCGGCGCATGCTAATGGGCCCCGTTACCCAACGAGGGGCGCCGACGAGGCCGGGTTATAAATAACCCGCTGCGCCTCATTTGCATGATGCCGTCTCCCCGGTGCCCATGTTACCGCGGCGACAGCCCCCCCCACCCCCCTGATTAGAGATGTTCATTAAGGGCTCTGCAAGGGCAAGGGGGGGAGGGAGGAGGCTGCAGGGGAGAGCCCCCCCCCCCAGGGCCCCCTCCCCCTAGATCAGAGCCCAGGCGTCCAGGATCCCGGCCCCCCTGCTCTCACCCCCAGGCCCCACTCCCCTCCCAGAGGAGCCAGGCGTCCTGGCCCCCAGCCCCCCTGCTCCCACCCTCTGTGTCGTGTCCCCCCGTCCAGCCTGGGCTATGACCCTCCTGCCCCAGGATCGGGCCCAGCTAGCCCAGGGCCGCCGGCTCCAAGCCGCCCGGTCCTCGGGGTGCTGGAGCAGGGAAGTCAGGGAGGAAACGGGTAGGGCTGGTTTGTGGGGCGAGGGCCCAGACGCCAGGGTCCTGTGGGAGGCGAGTGGGGGCTGGGGGTGAGAGCAAGCGGGCCAGGAGCCCGGACACCTGGGTCCTCCCCAGCTCGGGGGAGCCGTGGGGCCTGGTGGCTTGGGAGGGCCTGGGGGACCCCTGCATTCCTGTGACCTGCCTGGGGGGCTTGAGGGGAATGACCCCCCCAGTGCCCCCATGCTGCCCCCCCTCCTTGGCTGTGACCCTCTTGTTGCCAGCAGGCCTCATGGGCCCCCCCTCAGGGCCCTGCCCTTGATGCTGGGGGGCTGATCTTGGGGGGGGGGCTCTGCTTGGGGGCTGAGCTGGGCTCCTGCTCCCCTCCCCGCTCTTCCCGCCGCGGCTGGGTTATAAATAATGCCTCGGTGGCAGCGCGGTAACGAGATGCAGATTGTGGGGGGGGGGGCTGGGGGGGTTGCGGCGCTGTCTGACAGGCAGTGACAAGGGTGATCGTGCCGGTACGGCGCTCGCTGTGTGGGCATGTGCACGCGCGTGTGGCAGCAGTGGTGCCCGAGCTGGTGCTGGGGCCAGTGGGAGAAGGTGGCTGTGTGGGGTCCTTGTGCAGGACACAGGCCTCGTGCAAAGGAGCGATTTCTGGTGCAAGGGAAAGGAGGCACATGTGCAAGGGGCCACGTGCCAATCGTGTCCCCAGCTGGAGGGTGGCAGGGAGGGTCCCTGTGCAATGGGCACAGCCATGGAGAGGGGCGTGGTGTCCCTCCCCCCCCCCGCATGGTGATGGGGAGGGTCCTTGTGCAAGGGATGTGGCCGATGGTGCAGTCAGGGGGCAAGTTCCTTGTGCAAATCACGCCATGGTGCAAGGGGCTATGGGACAGGTCCCATGCAAATCGCACCATGGTGCGAAGGCTCACGGGGATCCTCGTGCTCATAGTGAGGCGTCGGGGCGGGGCTTCGATGGTATGGTCTTGGTCTGTGTGAATGGTACAGTCCTCCCTCTTGCCCTCCCTTCCCCTCTGGCATGGTACGGTCTGCCTCCAGCCCCTCCCTTGTGACAGCAGGAGTGGTACAGTCCTGGGCCCCTGAGGGTGGCAAGGAGGAGCTCTCAGGAAGCTGTGATTGGCTGCCTTTCCCCACATGCTCCGCCTCATCTGGGGGAAGGGCAGCCAATCAGAAGGCAGGACTGCAAATCCTGTGAGATTTTAGTATTCTCGTGGGGTTGGGGGGGGCGTTGACCTTAGCCTGAACCACGATGGCTGCCCCTGCCAGTGCCCCTGGGGATGGGGTGTGGCCAGGGGTGGGGGCGTGGCCAGGAGCTTCCCTGGGTGGGGCCGGGAGTTGGACACCTGGGTTCTCCCAGGCTCTGGGGCTGCTGGGGCTGGGGCCGTGTTTGGGGGTCCCTCACCCTTGTGCAGCCCCCCTGCCTCGCTGACCCCCGTCTCTCCCCCCATTGCAGGTCCAGCCCTCTCACGAGACGCCCCGCGGACACCGTGCGCACGCGGGGGCCCCCGGAGCCACCCCGCCGCCCTTCATCGATCGGTCCAGCCGCCACGTCGCCCGTCGGGACCTGAGCGCAGCGACCTTTGTCCCTCCACCGCCCGGAGCATGTGGAGGAGGCCGTGACCTGCCCGGCTGTGCTGGCGTCCATGCCTGGGGGCCGCGGGGGGCTCGGCGACCTGGCGTCTCCTCGGACTGCTCGCTCGGACACCGGCGCCGCTCGCCACTGAACGGCCGCCACAGAGCGCCCCCCTCGCTGCCCACCCCCCCCATGCGGATCTAAGGGGCCGGCGGTGTTGGGGGGGGGGCGCCCAGCGTTGACGGCGGGGACGGGCACCATGGCCCTGCTGCCGCTGGCCCTGCTGCTGGGCGCGCTGCTGGGCCCTGGGGCAGCCGCGGCGGCGCTGGAGTTCGGGGGCGCCCCGGGGCAGTGGGCCCGCTACGCCCGCTGGGATGCCGGCGCGGCCGGGGAGCTGAGCTTCAGCCTGAAGACCAACGCGTCGCGGGCGCTGGTGCTGTACCTGGACGACGGCGGCAACTGCGACTTCCTGGAGCTGCTCATCGCCGAGGGGCGCCTCCGCCTGCGCTTCACCATCTCGTGCGCCGAGCCGGCCACGCTGCACCTGGACACCCCCGTGGCCGACGACCGCTGGCACATGGTGCTGCTGACCCGCAACGCGCGGGAGACCATGCTGGTGGTGGACGGCGAGGCCCGCGTGGCCGAGGTCAAGTCCAAGCGGCGCGACATGGCCGTGGAGAGCGACCTCTTCGTGGGCGGCGTGCCCCCGGACGTGCGCCTCTCGGCCCTCACCCTCAGCACCGTCAAGTACGAGGCGCCCTTCAAGGGGCTGGTGGCCAACCTCAAGGTGGGCGACATGCCACCCGCCCTCCTGGGCAGCCAGGGTGTGCGCAGCGACGCCGAGCACCTCTGCGCCCGCCAGAACCCCTGCGCCCACGGCGGGCTCTGCACCGTGCTGGACGGCGAGGCCCACTGCGACTGCAGCATGACCGGCTTCCAGGGCAAGTTCTGCAGTGAAGGTGAGGCTGTGCCCGCGGCCGTGCCTGGGCACTGTGGGGGGGCATGAGTGGCCCTTGGGGGGTCCTGGAGAGGCCCTTCAGGGAGGGGTTAGGGGTCCTGGAGTGACCTATGCGGGGGCCGGGGTGAGCTGGGGAAGGCCTGGGGCAGCTTTTGTGAGGGTAGTTGGATGATGAGTGGGGCTGTGGGGGGCGCGGGTGGTCCGGGGGGGGGAGGGTCTTGGAGTGGCCCTTCAAAGAAGGGTTTGGGATCCTGGGTTGACCTGTAGGGGGCAATGGGGGGCTGGGTTGAGCTGGGGAGGGCCTGGGGCAGTTTTTGCAGGGGTAGTGGGATCATGGGGGAGCTGTGGGGGGTGCGGGTGGCCCTTTGGGGGAGCTGGAGAGGCCTTTTTGGGGGCCCTGGGATGGCCTGCAGGGAGGGACCTAGGCCTGGGGCTGGGGTGATCTGTAGGGGTCCTGAGGCAGGTATTTGGGGTGCTGGGGGTCGTGGGGGGCATGGGTTGCCCTTGGGGGGCCTAGAGAGGTCCTTTGGGGAGGGGTTAGTGGTCCTGGAGTGTGACCTGTGGGAGGAGATGGGGAGGGCTGGGGTGAGCTGGGGCAGCCTTGTAGGGGGGCAGTGGGATGATGGGGGGCACAGGTGGCTCTTTGAGGGTCCTGGGGACCCCTTTGGGGCACCCTGAGATGGCCTGCAGGGAGAGGCCAGGGGTCCTGAAGTGAGCTACGGGGCACATGGGAGGGCCCTGGGGCAGGGGTGATCTGTGGGGGTCCTGAGGCAGGTAGTGCGGTGCTGGGGCCTGTGGGGGTCACAGCTAGCCCTCGGGTCCTGGAGCAGCCCTTCGCGGGTGCTGGGTCAGCCCTCAGCAGCTTCAGGGGCTCAAGGGCTGTGGTTTCTCCATGCCAGGCATGGTGGGGGGGGGCAGTCTCTGTGTGCCAGGGGGCTCTTGTGGGCACCCGAGGGGTCCCCCTGTATCCAGCGCTGGTTTTGCGGGGGGTCTCTGGCCAAGCAGAAGTGAGGCTGGGAGGTCTCTGTCTGCTGGGCCTGGTGTGCGGCTGAGAGCTCGGGAGCTGTTGAGGGGCACTTGGGGGTGTTGCAGCTGGCTGCGGCATGGTGGCGCCAGGGCTGCCGTACCCATGCCTGGCCTCGCGGTGGGTCTATGGCTGGAGCCAGCTCATGGGCCCCTGGGGATCCTAGGGGGCACCTGAGTTCATGCTGGGCTGGCAGCTGAGGGTCCATGTGTGCCAGGGCACGGGGGGGAGGCAGGTCCTGCCTGGCATCCAGTACACAGGCAGCCGGCGGTGTGTGCCGGCTGGAGCTGGTGCATGGATGCCTGCGGGTGCGGGTCGGAGAGGGCACGGATGGCTGGGGGGGTCCAGGAGTGGGGACGCCTGGGTTCTCTCCTGGTTTCGGATGGGGTCTGATGTGTGGGAGCTGGGAGCCTGGACACCTGGGTTCTCTCCGTTATACCCCACTCCCCTCCCAGAGCTGGTTAGGGCCCGAGGAGCCCTGGGTTCCCTCGCCAGGCCCCAGTGTGACCTTGCGGTGTCCTCCATCCCCACATGTGTCGAGCGTTTCTGGTGCTGAGCGTGTCAACACACCGTGTGCGTGTCAACACTCCCCTCCCACCACACCGTGTTGCGTGTTCATGACCCCCATTGGCTCAGCGTCTTGGGCTCCTTCCAGCTCCATGCGTGGGTGCGTGTGCATTTGTGTGTTTGTGTGTGTATAAGCACCTGGGCAGACAGGCAGTGACACGCGCACAGGCAGCCCGCCTACACGCTCGCCTGTGACAGACAACACCCCCACATGCGGAGATAGACAACACACGGGCATCCTCGCACACAACACTCGGGGGTGGGGGGAGAGGAAACCCATAACATGCATCTCTGCATCTGTGTGGCATGCCCACTGTCCTGTAGAGACACCAGCATGTGCCATGCAACACGTCTTGGCCCCTGCAGACACACACCAGGTAGATGATGGCCTGACCAGCTCTCACACGCTCCCTGACTCACTTAAGACAGTTGTGTGCCTGTTCCCACCCGCACGCGCCTGTGAGCTACAGCCTGGCTGCACATGCTTGAACCCCCGCAGCCCAGGCAGTCCGCTCAGTCACACAACCCTCACGAATCCTCTTGAGAGCCAGAGAGCGGACACTTGCACACCCAGTGCCCTGCGTGTTCACAGGTGGGTCCCGGCAGGGCACAGTCACACGTGATAGCCATGAGCAGACACCCGGCATGCCTGTTGCACAGGCATGAAGTGCAGGTGTGCACGCATACACTGAAACACATGCATACACATACACACCACCCCCAGTCCCATGTGACACCCGTGTGCTCCAATACAGATGTGCACGTGCATGATGGCTACATATGTTCACCTCCACAGGCTGATGCACAAACGCCAGGCCTGCAGGTAGGTGTGCAACATGCATATGCACGCACCCCCACGTGCAGCATGTGCCGTACTCAGAGGTGTTGACTTTGCCCTGAGACATACGTGCACACACATGCATGCACACGTGCACGCACACCCCCCCCAGGCCTCCAGGATACCTCTCTTCCCTAAAGCCACAGTCACCGAGTCATTCTCTCTCTCACACACACTACCCAGGCTGGTGCGCTGCACACCTGGCCCCTTGCACAACACCCTGGCAGTCTGGCACAGACACAGGAACACATGAGTGCGTGCGCACGCACACACACACACACACACGGTGCAGTCAGCACACCCGAGGTCCAGTGGTCCGTGCTGACCCTGCCCATCTAGGCTGTTGTCGGGCCTGGTTGCCATGAGGACGCTGGTGACAACTCCCAGCTGCTCAGTGACTGCCTATTCGCCACGGAGGCAGCTGGGCCAGGAGGATCCTCATTGGCTGTCGCCCATGGCCAGTTGCCAGGGATACGGATGCCCTGGCTGACTCCTCGGCTGCTGTTGTCTGGGCCTGGTTGCCATGGCAACAGCTGGGCCGGCTGACTCTAGGGCGATTGTCCGTCATTGCTGAGGAGACTGGGCAGGCCGTGCTGCCAGTGGCTGTTGCCGAGACCGGTTGCTATGGTCAAGACCATGGCAATTGTCTCCTCAGCACCCCAGGCTGGTTGCCACGGAGACCACTGGTCTGCTTGACTCTTCAGTGGCTGTTGCTGGGGCCAGCGATTGGGCCATTTCCTGATACTGTGTGTGTGCATGCATGTGTGTGCATGTACACACATGTGTGCTGAGTACAGTTGTGTGGGGGCTGTTGCTGAGTGCAAGGAGGGGAGGAGGTTGTGTGGGTGATGGGCTGCGTTGTGTGCAGGAAGACAGTGGGTGAGTGGGGTGTTGCGTTGCCCGGGTGACACGTGAGGGGCTGCCCATCTGCACCGCAAAGCACGTGGGGTGCAGCATGGGGGCAGATAGGGTGTCACGCAGGGCTGTTCAGGTGTAGCCACACAGGTATTGCGTGTCGGGGCAGGCCAATGGTGTGCATGAACACAAGAGCCTGGGACCCAGGGGTGTGCACAGCAGAGATGTGTGTTGTTGTGACAGGGGAAGGGCAATGGTGTGTGTAGGAACACAAAAAGCGTGGGGTTGAGGGGTCTAAGTGGAGGATCACAGTGTGCAGCTGTGTGTAGATGTTGGCATGCATGTGTTTTGCTCTGTGTGCATGTATTCAGGTGGTGTAGGGTGCCCTGTGGTTGCTCCTGTGTGTGTTGTGGGGTGCGTGCATATATGTGTGTATGTGTGTGTGTTCAGGTGGTGTAGGATGCTCCACGGTTGTGTGTGTGTGTGTGTGTGTGTTCAGCTGGTGCGGGGCACCCCATGGTTGGGTGTGTCTATGTATACGTGTTCAGGTGATTTAGGATGCCCTGTGGTTGTTCCTCTATGTGTGTGTGTATGCATGCATGCGTGTACATGCACACATGAATGTTCAGGTGGTGTAGGGTGCTCCATGGTTATATTTAGGTGGTGTGGGGTACCCTGTGATTGTTGTGTGCACGCATGTGTATGTTCAGGTAGTGTAGGTTGCTCCTTGGTTGTTCCTGTGGACACCCATGCACACACACATACACATGCTTCATGGTTGTGTGTGTTCAGGTGCTGGTTTTCACCACATGGTTGTTTCTGTGTGAGTGTTCAGGTGGTAGAGGATGCTCCATGGTTGTTCCTGTGCACGTACATGTATGTATGTGTGTGCACATGCGTATGTATGGGTGTGCACATGCACATGTGTGCAAGTTGTATAGAATGCTCCATGGTTGTGTGTGTGTGTTCAGGTGGTGTGGTACTCTGTGGTTGTGTGTGTGCATGCAGATGCTGTAGGACACCCTGTAGTTGTTCCTCTGTGTCTGTGTTCAGGTGGTGTGGGGCACCCTGTGGTTGTTCCTGTGTATGTATGTGTGTGTGCACATTCTTGTGGTGCGGGGTGCTCTATGGTTGACCGTGTGTGTGTATTCAAGTGGTGTGGGGTGCCCTGTGATCATTCCTGTGTGCGTGTTCAGATGGTGTAGGATGTTCCATGATTGTGTGTGTGTTCAGGTGGTATGGGGTGCACCCCATGGTTGTGTGTGTGTATGCAAGTTCAGGTGATTTAGGATGCCCTGTGGTTCCTCTGTGTATGTGTGTGCGCGCGCATGCACACATGTACATTCAGGTGATGTGGGGTGACCCATGGTTCTTGTGCATGTTCAGGTGCTATAGGATGCTCCACGGTTGTTCCTATGGACATGCATGAACATGTGTGTGGGTGCACACGTGTGTGTGTGTGTGTGCGTACGTGTTTGTGCAGGTGGAATTGGATGCTCCATGATTGTGTGTATGTGTGTGTGTTCAGGTGGTGTGGGGCACCCCATGGCTTCCTGCCTACGCAGGGGTTTGGACTCGATGATCTATTGAGGTCCCTTCCGGCCCTAACATCTATAAATCTGTGGTTATGTCTGTATGCATACTCAGGTGATTTAGGATGCCCTATAGTAGTTCCTGCGCGTGTGTTTGCACGCACACATGGGCATGTTCAAGTGGCGTAGGGTGCTCTATGGTTGTGTGTGCATGTGTATTCAGGTGGTGTGGGGAATCCTGTGGTTGTTCCTGTGTGCACATGTGTGTGCTAACATGAGCAGGATGGGAGGGTACTGCGCTCCATGCACACATGCGTGTGCCAGGGCATGGGCTGTCTTGCCCTCCTGTGTGGTGCTGCACATGTTGCACGTGTACCAGGGAAAGCATGGCTTGCACACGTGTGGCCCTGTCTCAGGCTGCAGGAGGGGAGGCGGGTGTCGGCTCCTGTCCTCGCACGTGTTTTGCACACGTGTGTGACTGCTGCGTGAGGCTGTGGTGGGCATCTGGGCAGCCAAGGTGTGGGGTGGCGCTTGGTGTGGCTATGACCCCCCTCCTCCAAGTGACATGGGCTCCCCCTTTCGCAGCCTCAGTTTCCCCTCCATCTTTTGGGGCCCCCTGGCTGCCTGCCCCCCTTCTTTGGCACACGTGGTGGGGGGTGGCGGCCCTCAGTCCCTCTGGACAAGGTCGGGCCAAGGTCATGGGGAGGGAGGGACCCCCCTCCCCCCAGCCCCCACTCCCTTCCAGGAGCTGGGAAGGAGCCCAGGCCTCTGGGCTCCCCACCTGCCTTTCGCCCCCCAGCTCCCACTCCCCTCCCAGGCCTGGAGAGGACCCAGGTGTCCGGACAGGGGCAGAACCCGAGCTCTGGGGCACGTAGGTGAAGGAGGGGAGGGGGCTCTGGAGTGTAGTGGTGCGGGTCAGGAGTGAGGGGCACCGCTGGGCGAGGGGGGAGACGGGGGGTGCTGGGAGGCGGGGTGCAGCCGTCTGTCTGTTCCCCCCCATCGCTAACGCTGCCCCTTTTTCTCTCTCTCTCTCTCTCTCTCTCTCTCTGTCCGTGTGTCTGTCCGGCTGTGTTCGTGGGGGCATCCCTGGCAGAAGAGAACACGATGGAAGGTGAGTGAGGCCTCTTATGGGGGGTCCCATATATGGGGGGACTGGGGGGTGCCATGGGGGTCTGGGATGGGTTCCCGTGTGTGTTGGGGGGGAGCTGCGCGTGTTTGGGGGGCGGCCGGGTGTGGCTGAAGGGGGACCCGACCGTCTTGGAGAACCCAGGTGTCTGGGTCACGGCAAGAGGATGATCAGAGCCCCTGAGCCCCCCTCTCTGGGGCTCCCTTCCCCCCCTTGTCTGAATAGCCCTGCTTGGGAGGTGGCCTTGGCATTTGGGGGGTCACATGACCCTGATGTGAGTGGGGGGCAGGGGGTGGAGCAGAGCACATGTGTGTGTTAATGCTGCAGTGTGCGCAGGGTGTGAGGGCCAGGGGTGTGAAGTGTGCAAAGTGGGGGGGGGCAGGGACAGAGCATGCCCTGGTGGGGAGCACACGTCACACTTCCCACCTGGGCATGTGCAGCGTGCGTCCATGGGGTGTGCAAGTGCAGGGAGGTGTGCTGGGGTGTGTGTCAGGGCACAGGCGTGCGTATGTGGGGAGGGCATGTGGGAAGCGTAGTGTTAGATGTGTGGGCCACATGTCACTAGCGTGTGCAGATCAGGGGTGGGGCTGTGCATGTTTGGGGGGAGCTGCCACGGAGCTGATGTGTGCAGGGGGGGTGTCGAGGGGAGGCCTTGCTTGGATGTGTGGGAGCACACTCGGAACCGGCATGTGTCAGTCGGGCACATGGGGGTGTGTAGTTGGGGGGGGGGGGGGCGGGTCAGTGTTCAGTCAGGTCTGCGTGTGGTTGTTGTGAGTCCTGGGTGGGGGGGGGGGGTGCACTTGTGCGCGCATGTGCATCCTGGGTTTTGTGTCTATGTGTGCATGTCCCCTGAACACCTAGGTTCTCAGCAGTGTGTGTGTGTGCATGCGCACAGTGCATGTGTGTGTATACATGTGTGTGTGTTCCCAGATGCCTGGGTTCTCAAGTGTGTGTGTATATCCCAGACACCTGGGTTCTGTAGGTTGTGTGCATGTGTGTGTGCACATGCATGTGTGTGGGTGTCTTGGACACCTAGGTTCTCAGTGCATGTCCCCCAGACACCTGGGTTCTCAAGTGTGTGTGTATCCCAGACACCTGAGTTCTGTAGTTTGTGTGTGTGTGTGTGCATGTGTGTGCCCATGTGTGTGGGTGTCCTGGACACCTAGGTTCTCAGATTGTGTGCGTGTGTGTGTATGTGTGCACGTCCATGTCCCCGATGCCTGGGTTCTGCCTCTGTGCAGGTCCCATGGACACCTAGGTTCTCAGCATGCATGCATGTGTGTATGTCTGTGTGTGTGCTTTTATGTCCCCTAGACACCTGGGTTTTCAAGTGTGTGCGTGTGTGTATGTGCGTGTGCCCCAGATGCTGTGTTTATGTGCGTGTGTGTGTATCCCAAATGCCTGGGTTCTTTGCAGGGGATGTACACGTGTCTGCACACACGTGCATGTGTGTGGGTGTCCCAGATACCTGGGTTCTCAGAAAGTATATGTGTATGTTGGATCTCTGGGGTCTGTGTGGGTGTCCTAGATGTGTATGCATGTGCACCCATGTTTCAGATGCCTGGGTTCGGCCTTTGTGCGTGCACATCCCCTGGACACCTAGGTTTTGTGTGTGTGCCTGTGTGTGTGTGTGTGTGTGTGTGAGACCCCTGGTTTTTCAAAGTGCATGTCTCAAACCTCTAGATTGTCAGGGTGTGTGTGTGGTTCTGTGGGGTTTGGGGCACTGAGCGTGTGTGCAACTCTTGAACATGTATAGTTCTGGAAGGACAGGTGTGTGGGGCTCGTGTGTGTATGGCTGTGCCTGTGGAGTGTGTGGGTAGGTGGGTGTAGCTCTGAAGGGGGTGTGTGCATTTTTCAAACTGTGGTGTGCGTGCCTTCAGAGGTGTGTGGATATGCACATGCGTGAAGTCTGTGTGTGGGTTGTACATGCGAGTCTGGAGTGCCAAGGGGGTGCGTGTGCGGGCAGTGTCAGGCTCCATGTACCACCTCCCCTTGCCTGTTTGCTCTATAGCAGTATGTTCGTGTGTGTGGCTCGAAAGTGGGGGGTGTTAGGGTGGGTGTAAAGGCAGGGGGTGGTGTTAGGGTGTGTGTGTGACGTTGGGTTTTGTGTGTGTGGAGCTGTAAGTGAGGTGGTGTGTAGGCAGAGCTCTAAGGGGTGGTGTTGGTGTGCACGTGTGTGGAGCTCTCAAGTGAGGTGTGCGTGTGGTGTTGGGGGCTATGTGCACGTGTGTGGAACTCTAATGGGTATGTGTGTGTGTGTGTGGTGTTGGGGGTGTGTGGATCTCTAACAGGGGGGCAGGGTGCATGTTGCATGTGCATATCTTTGAGTGTCAGCTGTCTCTGTCTGAGTGACATCCCAGCCTCCCCCTGCCGCCTTGCCCCCCGCCCCCACCTTGTGCAGGGCTGTGGCTCAGCATGGGTGTGCACTGGGTACTGATGCATGTGCGTGTGCACTTGCTGGACATCTGAGTGTCTATGGGGGGCAGGGGTTCTGATTTTGTGTGAAGTGGCCCTGTGGTGTGTACATGCGTTTGCCAGGGAGAGTAGAGGGACTGTGCTATCCATGCAGAGGGAGCTCTGTGTGTGTGTGTGTGTGTGTGTGTGTGTGTGTGTGTGTGTGTGTGTGTGCATGATGTCATGACAGTGGCAGGGTGTGTATATGTGCCAGGGAGAGTGAAGGGGCTGCGTTGTCCATGTGGAAGTGTGTGTGTGTGGTACCAAGTGTCTATGTGCAAAGTAGTGATTGTTTTTGTGTGTGTGTGAGTGCATGCATACAAGGTAGCGTTTGTGTGTGCATGCATGAAGTAGTGTGTGTACACTTGAGATAGTGTGCATGTGCTCAAGGTAGTGTCGTGTTCATGTGATGTGTGTCTGTGTGTGTGCGAGGTAGTGACAGTGGGTGTGAGCCAGGAAAAGTAGATGGGCTGTGCTGTCCATGTGGAGCTATGTGAGGTCGAGGGTGAGTGCGTGGTAGTGGCCGTGGCTGTGTATGCATGTGAGGTAAAGACTGTGCATTTGTGTGTGCACAAAATAGGATTTGTGTGTGCATGCGTGAGATAGCATGTGTGCACAAGGTAGTGTCAAGTGTGTGCATAACATAGTATCCATACATGCACATGTGCATCTCTGTGTGTGAGGTAGTATCTGTGTGTGTGTAGATGTGTGTGTATGAGGTAGTGTATGTACACATGTTAAGTTGTGTGTGTGTGAGGTAGTGTCTGTGTGTGTGCTTGTGTGTGCCAGGGAGAGTAGAGGGACTGTGCTGTCCATGTACAGCTCTGTGTGCAAGGTAGTGTGTGCGTGTCAGGGGGAGTGGAGACACATCCGTGTCCCACATGCACATGTGCCCAGTTGCATCTCCAAGCAGCATGCACGTGTGTGCATGCATGCAGTCAGCACCTCCCAGCACCTGTGCACACACCCCTCCCATGCATTCAGTGTACGTAGCATACACATGCACACATGCCTTCCACTCTTGTGTGCTACATATGTCTTCCCTTGGGCACTTGGGTGCTCCCTTGTTACCTGGCACACACACAGCCGTGTACTCGGCGCGTATGTGTTGGGGGGGGGCTTTCTAATTGCACGCATGTCAGAGGCATGGGGAAGCTGATATGTGTTCTTTGCGTGGGGAAGGTGTATAACCATGTGGGGGGGCATGTGCCCCCCCAGGCTCCGTGTGTGTTGTGTATGGTGCATCATGTCCTCTGCCAGTATGGTACGTGTATGAGAGTGGTTGCGAGTGTGTGCCTTGTGTGTGCCCTGCATGCAATATCCATGTTCGAATGTGAGCCTGCTGTGCTACATTTGTGCCTCCCATCTGTGCTGCTTGTGCACGAGACTGTGACATTGGGTGGGGGGTATGCTTCCTGTGTGCTTTGCATGTGTGCAAGCGTGTGACACAGGGTGGGGGGGATATACTTCCCATGTGCATTGCGTGTGCACGAGCCTGTGACACAGGGTGGGGGGTGATATACCTCCCATGTGCACTGTGTGTGTACAGGCTTGTGATACGGGGTGGGCAAGATATACCTCCTGTGTGCACTGCTTGTGTACGAGCCTGTGACATGGGGTGGGGGGGGATATACCTTCCGTGTGTTCTGTGTGTGCATGAGCCTGTAGCACTGGGGAAAGGGGGGGTGATATACCTCCTGTGTGCTCTGCGTGTGCACATGTGGGAAGGAGGCAGCCGTGCAAACCCTCATGCTCACCCCATAGGAATGTGTGTGGCACACACCACACACAGGTTCTCCGTGTTCATGTGCATGTGCCACGTGAGTCCGTGGCACGTGCCACCCCCACTAGACCACCCCCCCTTCCCTCATGTCATTGGCGTGTTGACACACCCCGTCATGGCTGCCCCCCCATCCTCCAACTCAGGGCCCAATGGGCTGGGGTTATGCAAATGTAGGAGGGGAGAACCAATGAACTCCTAGTATGCAAATATACAGTGGGGCATCGGGGGGGGGGGGGGGAGGAGTGCTGCGATCAATGGGGTGATGCAATGCAAATGTCTGGAGCCAAGCAGCCAATGGGGTGCAGCGATGCAGATTGGGGGGCAGTGCCCAGGGAGGCTGGTAGTCACCATAGGGGTGTGGGTGTGAGGGGGTCCTGCACATGCACCACGGAAGGGTGTGAGCAAGGCTGGGCATGTTAGTGCAAGATCAATGTCCATGTCCACATGAGAGTGTGTGGCTGTGTGTGACATGCTCACACATGTGTTGGTGTATTCGTGCCACACACGCATGTGTGAGCATCATGGCGTGGGTTTGCTAGGGCCTGTTCACGTGGCAGGCTCATGTGAGCAGTTCAGGTGTGTATGTCGAGGACAAAGGCAGGGGCATGAGTGCGGTGCACACACGTGCAGCAGTCACACTGGGCACCCCTGGAAGATGAGCGTGTTGCCTGGGTGACCTTGTCTTGGCACGTGGGAGTGTCTGTGTGTGCCTCCCGGGGCTGCGTACAGGTGTGCAACACATGGACAGGGTGCAGCCCTGGGTGTGTGTGTGGTGTGTGTGTTGGTGGGGTGGGGGGAGGGGTGTGCAACATTGTGCATGTGTGTATGTGTGTCTCTGCATGCGTGTGCATCCCAGCATGTGTGTGGGTGTGCTACTCTGTGTATGCGTGCATGCCAGCATGTGCGTGGGTGTGCATGCGTGCGCACATGTGTGTGCTGGTGCATGCCAGTGTGCATGCGTGTGCCACTGTGTGTGGTTGGGGGTTTGGGTGAGTGCTGGTATGTGTATGCACGTGTGTGTGTGTGTGTGTGCACACATGTGCTGGTGTCAGTGTGTGGGGGGGGTGTTTGTGTGCCACTGTATGCCAGTGTGTATGGGTGCCAGTATGGGTGTGTGAGTGTATGTGTGGGTGTGTGTGCGCGCGCATGTCCCACTACATGTTTGCACCTGTGTGTGTGTGCGCGTGCGCGTGCGTGCATGTTCCTGCGTGTCGTTGCCCACGTGCAGGGCTGCTTGTATCGGTGTGTGTCGTGTGCGGCTGCGTCTGTGCACGCCGTGTGCTGAGCTTGCACGCGGCGGGGAGGGGGCGGATGTGGTGGGTGTGAAGGGGCCGCCTGCAGCCAGCACCCTCCTCGTGCAGGGTGCTGTAGGGCCTGGTGGTTAGAGCAGGGGCCGCGGGGCGCCGGCAGGGCTGGGGGGGCACCCATGGGGCGGGGGGGCAGGGGGCTGCGGGGCGGGAGTGAGGGGCACCCGACACTGGGGGGCGGGGGGGCTGCAGTGCTCAAAACAACATGGCCGCCGCCGTCATGCCTGAGGGATCGTGGAGCCGGTCTCCATGGCGACGGGAGGAGAGCGCGGCATCCTCGCAGTGCGCCAGGCCCGGTGGGGGGTTGGCTCCGTGCCCCCCCTTCCTGCCCCCCCGGGACCCGTGTGGCCCGTGTCCAGCCCGAGCCCGGGCTGAGGCCTGGCACGCTCATCTCACGCCAGGCGGGCCTGGGCTGGAGCCCCCGGGGGGGGAAGGGCCTGGCACCGGGCGGGGGGGGGGCAGCGCTCAGCACGGACACCTGGGCTCCCTGCTGCCACCGGCGCGTGTGCAAGGGGGGCGGGGGCGGGGGCCCGGGGGCTCGAACCCCGTCTCCACTCATGCTGCAGTGGCTGCAGGTTGACCCCAGCGTGCACAGCCATGAGACACGCCCCCTTTGCACATGAGTGTGCGACACGGCTCTCTCCACCCCGGGCTCCAGATTTTGCTTACATGCCCGCGGGGGGTGGAGTCTGGAGTCGCACCTCTTGCACGCTTGCGCCAGGGTTGGGATCCGGACTCATGCTTCTTACATGCCTGCGAGGGGGGGATCCAGAGTCACACCTCTTACACACTTATGCCAGGGCTAGTGTCTGGAGTCTTGCCTCTTCAGGGGCTGGGGGGCAGTGAATCTGGAGTCATACCTCCTGCATGTCGGTGGGGGGGGCACGGTCTGGAGTCACACCTCTTACACACTCATGCCAAGGCTGGAATCCGGAGTAACACCTCTTAGGCACCTGTGTATGGGGGGAATCTTGAGTCACATCTCCTACACACCTGTGGGGGGCGGGTCCTCTGGAGTCACACTTCTTACACACTTGTGCTGGAGTTGGAATCCAGAGTCATACCTCTTACACGCCTGCAGCATGGGGGGATATCTGGAGTCATATCTCTTACATGCTCGTGCGGTTTGGGAACCCAGTCACACCTCTTGCACAGTCACACCGGGGCTGGTATCTCGAGTCGTGCCTCTTACGTGCCCACAGGGCAGGGGGGGATCTGGAGTCACTCCTCTTCCACGCTTGTGCTGGGTCTGGAATCTGGAGTCACCCTTCTTACATGCCTGCATGGGGGGGAGAGAATCTGGACTCATGTCTCTTACACACCCACATGGGGGGGACAAATCCGGAGTCACGTCTCTTACATATGACCCATGTGGGGGGGTGAATCCAGAGTCATGCCTTTTACACACTCACTTGAAGGGTGAAATCTGGAGTCATGCCTCTTACACACCCACATTGGGGGTGAACCCAGAGTCATGCCTTTTACACACTCACTTGGGGGTGAAGTCTGGAGTCATGCCTCTTACACACCCACGTGGGGGGGCGAAATCCTGGGTCACGCCTCTTACACACCCAAGGGGGGATAAAACCCGGAGTCCCACCTCTTAGACACTTGTGCCAGGGGCAGGATGGGGGGTGTCATGTGGGGTGTGACCCCCCCACCCCCAACAGCTCCCCCCAGCAGGGGGCACTCCCTCCACCATTAACCCTTTTGCTCCTGCAGCAGCAGCAGTGGCGGCGGCTCCGCCGGGGCGTGTGTGTCTCCTCCATCTCCCTCTTTTTCTTTTGGTTTTTAGTTTGAGTTAAAAACCGGGAAAGAAAAAAAAGGAAAAAGAAAGAAGCATCAAGCCCCCCAGCTTCCCTCCCGACCCCCCGACCCCCTCCCCCAGGAGGCCGATGCTTCTTTCTTTTTGCGGCCGCGGCCTCTGTCGCTCGCTCCGTCTCTCTCTTTCTCCCTCCTTCTCTCTCTCTCTCTCTCTCTCTCTCTTCTCTTCCCTTTTTTTAATTATTTTTTTTCTTTTCCGTTCTTTCCGGCATCTGGACCCCCCCTCCCCCCAGGGGGCTGGATGTCTGTCACAAGTTAAAAGCGCTTTTAAATTGTGGCACGAGGGCGGCCCAACCTCTTCTCTGTGCGTTTATATGACTCGTCTTTTTTCTTTCTTTCTCTTCTCTCCTCTCCTCCCCCCGAGGTCCTGCTCACCTGATGTTAAACAGCCAAGGTACGAACCTTCTTTCCTTGTTTGCACCCCCCGCCGCCCCCTTCTGTTCCCATCGTCCGTCCGTCCGTCCGTCGCTCCATCCACCCATCCATCCATCCATCCCTCGCTCCGCTCCGCTCTGCTCTCTGCTTCGCCGCCACTTTGGTTTCAACGCTCCCTCCATCCGTCTCCCGTACCCCCACCCCACACACCCCCCTTCCGCCCCGCGCTGGGAGCTGTCCGCCCAGGAGAGCGGGGGCAGCCGGGGCCGGCGGGAGGGGGCCACGCCGGGAGGAGCCGGGGCGTGACGGCGGCGGGCTTGGCCCTCGCACGGAGGCACCAGAGTGTCAGTGTGGGTGTGTGTGAGTGTGTCCTGGTGGTAGAGAGACGCGTGGGTTTGAGTACAAAGACGCAAGAGTGTGTGTGGGTGTGTGTCCTGGTGGTAGAGACGCACAGGTGTGAGTATGAAAAAAAAAGTGTGTGAGTGTGTGTGTGTGTGTGTGTGTGTGTCCTGGTGGTACAGACATGCTCAGGTGTGAGCACAGAGACACAAGAGTGTGAGCTTGCAAGTGTCCTGATGGTACAGAGACACAGGTGTGAATACAAAGACACGGGAGCGTGAGTGCATGTGTGTCGTGGTACAGAGACACACAGGTGTGAGTATGAAAAACAAGAGTGTGTGTGTGTGTGTGTGTGTGTGTGTATCCTGATGGTACAGACATGCATGGGTGTGAACAAAGAGACACAAGAGTGATCATGTGAGTGTCTGGGTGGTACAAAAATACAAGTGTACACGCGTCCTGGAGGTACAGAGATGCACAGGTGTGAGTACAAAGACACAAGAGCATAAGTGGGTGTGTGTCCTGGTAGTACAGAGCCGCACGGGCGTGAGTATGAAGAAACAAGAGTGTGCGTGTGTGTGTGTGTGTGTGTGTATGTGTGTCTTGGTGGTACAGACATGCATGAGTGTGAATGTGAGCATGCAAGTGTCCTGGTGGTACAGAGATACAAGAGTATTAGTACAAAGACACAAGAGTGCGAGTGTAAATGCATCCTGCAGATACAGAGAAATACAGGTGTGAGTACAAAGACACAAGAGTGTAAGTGTGTGTGTGTCCTGATGGTACAGACATGCATGGGTATGAACATAGAGACACCAGAGTGTGAGCATTTGAGTGTCCGGGTGGTACAGAGACACAAGAATACTAGTACAAAGGCAAAAGAGTGTGAGTGTACATGCATCCTGCAGGTACAGAGATACATGAGTGTGAGTGTGTGTGTGTTCTGGTGGTACAGACACACATGGGTGCGAGTACAGAGACACAAGAGTGTAAGTGTGCATGCATCCTGGTGGTACAGAGACACGAGAATGCTATTACAAAGACACAAGAATGTGAGTGTGCCTGTGTCTAGGTGGTACAGAGATGCACAGGTGTGAGTATGAAGACACGAGAGTGTGAGTGTGCATGCATCCTGTTGCACGGAGATGAGTACAAAGGCACAAGAGTGTGAACATGCATGGTCTTGTACCTGGCGGTACAGAGACGCACAAGTGTAAGTAGAAAGACACAAGAGTGTGAGTGTGCATGTGTCCTGGTAGTATAGAGACACATGAGTGTGAGTAGAAAGAGACAAGGGTGTGAATGTGTGTGTGCCCTTGTGATAAAGATACACAGGAATGTGAGCATGCATGTGTCCTAGTGGTACAGAGATGCATGAGCTTGACTACATGACTACAAAGACACAAGAGTGTGAGCGTGCACATGTCCTGGTGGTACAGAGACACATGAATACAAAGACACAAGAGTGTGAGTGTGTGTGTGCCCTCATGTTAAAGATGCACAGGAGTGTGAGCATGCATGCAACTTGGTGGTACAGATGCATAGGTGTTGAGTACAAAGACAAAAGAGTGTGAGCGTGATATGTCTTGGTACAGAGACACACTGGTGTGAGTACAAAGACAAGAGTGTAGGCTTGCATGCATTCTGGAGGTAGATGCACACAGGTGTGAGTAGGAGGACACAAAAGTGTGAGTGCCTGTGTGTACTTGTGGTACAGAGACACAAGAGCATCCAGGCGTGTGTCATGGGGATGTGAGCTATCATCCAGAGACACAAGAGTGCGAGCATGTGTACATTCTGGTACAGAGACACAATAGCGTGAGAGCATGTGTGTGTCTTGGTGGTAGAGACATAAGAGTGAAAGTGTGCCTGACCTGGAGGTATGAACACTCGAGTGTGCATATGTCCTTGTGATATAGAGACACAAGAGTGTGTGTGTGTGTGTGTGTGTGTGTATCTTGGTAATACAAAGAGACAAGAATGTGAGTGTACATAACCTGGTGCTATGAAGACTTGAGTGTACATTTGTCCTGGTGATACAGAGACACAAGTGTGTGAGTGCATACATCCTGATGGTACAATAACATCAGTGTGTGTGTATGTGTACCTCGTTGTAGGTCAGAGACACAAGTGTGTGGATGTGGTGTGTGTGCATCCTGATAGCATAGATACACCAGTTTGTGTATGTGTGCACATGTCTTGATTGTACAAAGACACAAGGTTGTGTAAGGGTGTGTGCGTCCTTGTAGTATGGAGACACCAGGTTGTGTGCGTGTATGTCCTGGTTGAACAGACACATGAGAGCGTGCAGGCATGTGGTGTGGTGGTCTGGGCCCTCGCATAGAGACACGAGAGCGTGAGTATGTGTACATCTTGGTACAGAGACTTGAGAGTGTGAGTGTGTGTGTGACCTGGTGATACAGAGACAAGAGATTGTGTGTGTGCACCTGCACATCCTGGTACAGAGACACAGCAGCATGCAGGTTTGTGTCATGGTGGTCTGGGCCCTTGCACAGAGGCACAAGAGGGTAAATGGGTGTGCACATCCTGGTGAGACAGACATGTGAGAGGGTGCATGTGTTTGTGTCATGCATACAGTGCAGATACAAGAGTGTGTCTGTGAATGTGTCCTGGTGGTACAGAGACATGAGAGCGTGCAAGTATGCATCATGGTGGTTTGGGCCTTTGCACGGAGACATAAATGTGTGTGTGCGCATGTGCACACGTCCTCATGGTACAGACATAGTGTGTGTGTGTGTGTGTGTGTGTGGTGATTTTAGCCCTCACGCAGCAACACGAGAGAGAGAGTATACGTGTGTGTGTGTGTGTGTGTGTGTGTGTGTGTCCTGGTGGTATGGAGACAAAACTCTGCAGGCTTGTGTCACGGTGCCATGAGTCTTTACACGGGGACAGGAAAATATGCCTGTGTGTGTACCACTGAAACACAGACATGAGAGCATGCATGTGTGGGTTCCCTGGTGGTACAGACACGTGCCAAGACATGCATGTGTGCACATGTGCAAGTCAGGGTGGCAGGGTCCCTTCACTCAAGACACAGGATGTGTGCAGCACATGTCCTGGTGTCACAGACAAGTGAACAAAGGCACAGAGACATGTGCACAGCACAGGTGCTCACAGTGAGAGACACAGGTGTGAGCTGTCATTCAGGTGGTGTGGAAGCTTGCACTATGGTGTGTGTGAGTGTGTGTGTGTGCGTGTGTGTATGCATCCCCTAGTGGTACAGGCCCATGTGCTGAGACAGATTCCATGTGTCCATCCTGTTGGTGCAGAGGGTCACACAAACACACCAGGACGTGTGTTACTTGTGCCTTGGTTATACACGCTAGCACTGAGACATGAAGGGGCGTGTGCCAGCCTGGGGGTAGGTCCCTTGTCCTGAGACTCAGACCATACACGTGTGCCCTGGTCACACAGACAATGACTCCCAGACATGGAGTGTGCCTGCCTTGATAGGGGAAACCCTTGCACAGACACGAGGGCCCGTGTGTGCCTGCCCTGGAGAGACAAGAGTATATGCACACGTGCTTAGGAGCACAGACAGTTTCACACAGACATGTGTGTGGGGGGGGGCACATGCATGTGTCAGTACAGACACAGGCGCAGAGACAAGAGGGCACGTGTGTGTGTCATGGCAGTCAAAGCACAAGGGCATGTGCCTTGGTCCAGTCTGTTTGGATGCTCACACGGGGGCCAAGGGTACATGTGCGCCCTGGTAGGGTGGACGTTCACACTGAGACACAAGGGCATGGATGTGTGAGTCATGGTGGTAAAATACCTCATGGCTAGACATAGTGGCATGTATGTGTCCTGATGGTACAGGTGTGCAGACTCAAACACAAGGGCACGTGTGTGTGCATGTGTCCTGGTGATTCAGATGTGTGTGCTGAAACACAAAGAAATGTGTGTGTGTGTGTGCATGTCCCCTGGTGATCCAGATGTGCACACTGAAACATGAGGGAGTGTGTGCGCACATGTGTGTGTACGTGTGTGTATGTCCTGGTGATCGAGACGTACATGGTGAAACACGAGGGAATGTGTGGGTGTTTGTCCAGGTGATCCAGACAAGCATACTGAAACATAAGGCGGGGGGCGGTTTCTGTGTGTGTATAAATGCATGTGTGTGTAGGCTTGTGTCCTGGTGATCCAGATGTGCATGCGGAAACATGAGGGGGAGGGAGAAAGTGTGCGTGTGTCCTGGTGATCCAGATGTTCACGCTAAAACAAGGGAGCATGTGTGTATCCTGTTGATCTAGACGTGCATGCTGAAACATGAGGGAGTGTCCATGCTTGCATGTGCGTGTGTGTGTGTGTGTCCACGTCCTGGTGGTCCAGTTATGCATGCTGAAACACAAGGGAGTGTGTGTGTGTATATGTGTGTGTTCTGGTGATCCAGACACTTGCACTGACACAGGAGGACATGGTTGCACCAAGACAGGAAAGCATGTGAATGCGTGTCCTTGCGATCCGTGCGCTCACACTGACACGCAAGGGAGTGTGTATGTGTGCTCTGGTGATACAGGTGTCGGTGCTGAGAGAGGAAGGCTTGTGCATTTAAGATACTTGCCCATAGACACAAGAGTGTGTGGTTGTGTATCCTGAATGTACAGACCCATGTGTGTATGTGCACGTCTGGGAGCTGGGACAGAACCCAGGTGTCCTGGCTCCCAGGTCTCCAGCAAGGGGTGTGTTACAGAGCTGTGTGCATGGGTGCAGTGTTTAACAGTGTGTGTATGTGTTGTGTTGCTCTCTGGCACATATGCACTTTGTGTGAAGCTATCTGACGTGTGCACAGGCTGTGTGTGCACGTGTGTGGTGTGTCTGTACATGCCGGTTTCTGTCCGTGTTGTGTGTGTGTCTGTGTGGCTGTCTGGCACATGTGCAGGCTACCTATGCATATGCATGTGGTGTGTCACTATGTGGTGGTTTCTGCGTGCAGTGTGTCTCTGTGTTGTGTGTGTGGCTGTCTAATGCATGTCCAGGCTGTGTGCATATGTGTGTGTGGTGTGTTACTATGTACCAGTTTCTGTGTATTCTGTGTTACTGTGTGCACGCGCCCATGTGCATGTGTGTGTGTGTGTGGCTGTGTTGAAGTGTTCAGGCTGCATGTGCACATGTATGTGGTATGTCACTACATGCTGGTTTCTGTATGCATGGTGTCACTGTGTTGTGTGTGGCTGTCTTGATGTGTGTCCAAGCTATGTGTGCACATGTATGTGGTGTGTCACTGCATGCTGGTTTCTGCCCATGCTGTGCACTCTGTGTGTGTGTGTGTGTGTGTGTGATTGTCTGACACGTGTGCAGGCTGCATGTGTAGCTGTGCGTGATGTGTCACTACATGCCAGTTTCTGTGCACCTGTGTTGCTGTGCTGCATGCATGCGTAGGCGTGCGTGCACGTGTGTCTGTCCCCTGGCCCTGGCATAACCGTGAACTCCCAGCCTCAATATTTAATTAGGACGTGAGCAATTAATGTGGGTGGGCAGGGGAGGGGGCTCTCAAGAATCATTAGCATTAACGATGCATTCGGTACACCTTTAATGGGGTGAGGGGCTGGAAGGGAAGTGGGCTTAGGGGCGGGTGGACAGAGGGACACAGGGCAGGACACATGCCCATGGGTCACATTAGGGGCTGTTTGCATGGGGACCCAGGCTGCAGCTCTCTCTGTGGCCTGGTTGTGCGTGCACATGTGTTGGAGCATGCTACGGTGAGCAATCAGTGCAGCAGAGGGCATGTGGGTGTGGGTGTGCTTGCATGTGCACCCTGCATGAGTGTGCGCTCATGCACTGGGGTGTGCATTTTGTTGTGCACTCAGCCATGCTGGAACATGCCCCTCTTGTCACTGCAGTGCAGGAGGGGGAGGGGAAGCATGCCTATGTGTGTGTGTCCCAGATGCCTGGGGGGGGTGTGTGTGTGTGTGTCCCAGATGCCTGGGGGTTGTGTGTGTGTGTGTGTGTGTGTGTGTGTGTGTGTTCCAGACACTTGGGTTCTGTGTGTGTGTACATATAGTTTCATAGTTCCATAGCTGGTCGGGTCAGAAGGGACCTGAGCAGATCACCAAGTCCGACCCCTGCCGTGGCAGGAAAGAGTACTGGGCTCAAACGACCCCGGCGAGGTGTTCATCCAGCCTCTTCCTAAAGACCCCCAGGGTAGGAGCCAGCACCACTTCCCTTGGAAGTTGGTTCCAGATCCTAGCCACCCTGACTGTGAAGTAGCGCCTCCTCATGTCTAGCCTGAATCTACTCTGCCAGCTTGTGACCGTTATTTCTAGTCACTCCCGGTAGTGCTCGGGGGAACAGGGACCCCCCAATGCCTGCGGGTCCCCCCCTGACTAGTTTGTAGACGGCCACCAGATCCCCTCTCAGCCTTCTCTTGTGGAGGCTGAACAGGTTCAGGTCCCGTAGCCTCTCCTCGTAGGGCCTGCCCTGCTGCCCCTGATCATGCGGGTGGCCTCCTCTGGCCCCTCTCCATGCTGGCCACATCCCTCCTGAAGTGCGGTGCCCAGACCTGGACGCAGCACTCCACCTGCGGCCTGACCAGTGTCATGTAGAGGGGGAGGATCACCTCCTTGGACCTGCTCGTGATGCATCTGTAGATGCACAAGGTGTGGTTGGCCTTCCTGACTGTGTCCCCACACTGGCAGCTCATGTCCATCTTGGAGTCTATAATGACTCCAAGATCCCTTTCTGCCTCTGTCCTGACGAGAAGGGAGCTCCCCGGCCTGTAGGTCTGCTGCTGGTTCTTCCTCCCCAGGTGCAGCACCTTGCACTTGTCAGTGTTGAACCCCATCCTGTTCTCATCCGCCCACCCCTGTGACCTGTCTGGGTCCGATTGCAGCCTGTCCCTCCCTTCTAGCGTGCCCGCATCCCCCCACATCTTAGTGCCGTGTGTTCTGGATGCCTGGGTTGTATGTGTGCATGTACACATGCTCATTCTTTTTGGGACCCCAAAGCCTGAGCCCTTTGTGGGCACAGGGGTGTGTTCTTGTGATGGTTTCTCAGGTGTGTGTGTTTGTGGTGGAGTTGTCCTGGACTCCTGGAGTGTGTGTGTGTGTGTTCCTGTGCATGTCCTAGTCACCTGGAGTGCATGTGTATGCGTGTGTTCCTGGATGCCGAGAGAGAGAGAGAGTGTGTTTGTGTGTGTGTATGTTTCCTAGATGCCTGGGTTTTATGTGTGAGTGCATACGTGCACATCCATGTGTGCAGGCCTGTGACCTGGGGTGTGTCCCTGTCACATTCACAGCATAGACTCTGTATGTGTGTACAGCCTGGAGTGTGCTCCTACCAGTGGAAGTGTGTGTGTGTGTGTGTGTGTGTGTGTGTGTGCACGTGCACACACATGCACTGGGGGGTGTTTTAGTCTGTGCTTCCCATCATATCAGGTCTGTATGTGCACACGTACTGGGGCAGTTCCTCTCAATGAAAGCTGCAGTGCAGGGTCCATACGTGTACACATGTATGTGCATGTGTTTCCCTGCTGGCTAGGGTTGGAGTTACACATGTGTGTGCATGCGACTATACATGAACTAGGCAGTTCCCTTTCTGTGATCACCATAAGGTGTGTGTGTGTGTGTGTGCGTGTGTGCTTCTGTCAATCACCTCCACAACACGTGGTCCATGTGTGAGATGTGTGATGGGGAGTGGTCTCAGTGCGTGTGAGAGTATGTGTGGTTGTGTGTGTGTTTGTTACCTGTGTGCAAACCAGGGTGCATTCTTGTGAGCGTACATCTGTGTGGGTGTTGAGGTAGGTGTATGTGTTTTTGCACATGTGTGGGCATGCATGCACACATTCACCAGGATGTATCCCTGTGAGTGACTTCTGCAGTGTGGAGTCTGGACACGTGTGCATGTGCAAATATGAGTGTATTCCCACTGTGATATGTACACACAGACTTTTCACTGCACATGTGTGTGTAGACACACATGCATGTGCACAAGGATCTGGGGGATCCCTGCCCAGTCTGTTGGGTGCGTGTGCATGTGGGTGCCCTGGCTGTGTTCCCTGTGGTGATGGCTGCAGCACAGATTTGCACACCTGCGTTCTCGTGCACAGAGACCTCCTCAGCCCAGCACCTGTTTGCATGCATGTGTCTGCATGTGCATGTTCTGGGGTGCATTTCTTCTGGTCCCAGCATGTGGGTGTGCACCAGGTGAGTGTTCCTCCTGGTCATCCCAGCAGCGCTGTGCATGTGTGTGTGCATGGTGGCTGTGTGTGTGTGCATGTGTAAGAGAAAGCGAGAGAGACCCAAACAGCTGGTTGTGTGTGTGAGACAAAGAGAGGGACCTGGACACGTGCACGTGTGTGTGTGTGTGCGCGTGCGTGCGTGTGTGTGTGTGTGAAAGAGATGTGTGTCTGTATGTAAGGCTCAGACACCTGAGGGGGGTGTGTGTGTGTGTGTGTGTGTGTGTGTGTGTGTGTGTGTGTGAGATCCAGACATCTGGGGGGGGGGTGAGAGAGAGAGAGAGAGACTGGACACCTGGATTGCGTGTGTGTATGTGCGTGTGAGAGAGGGAGACCTGGATGCCTGGGTTCTGTGTGAGACACAGCAGCCTGGGTGCAGGCAGCATACCCACACGCACTGGGGCACGTTCCAGTCACTAATCTCAGCGGCACAAGGTCTGCGTGTGTGCTTATGTGGCCCGAGGGCAGTTCCCGTGGTGACCGCCGCAGCCCAGGGTGGATGTCTGTGCACACACAATTGGCATGTTCCTGCAGGGTCTGTGCACTGGTGCGTGCTCCTGCCATGAGGTTGAGAGCTCAGGGCCTGTGTGCACATTCTGTGCATTATGCCACAGCCATGCACAACACATGTACACTTACACATGCGCACATGCTCTGCATCTACCGCAAAGCGGCCACACACGTGCTTACTGTGACACGCATGGTACCCTGCACGGATATGAGCACACTTACTCCCCACTCAGTGCACTGGGAGTTGCACACGGCTCACAAGCATGATGTGCCCCAGCTGTGCACACTGGAGATGTGACGCAACTGCTGTCACACCACAGTGTAGACACCCGGCACAGCTTCACACACACCGATACACAACACGGCATAGACAGCCGTGCATGCCCAACACCATAGACAGGCTGTCTCAGTGCGTCATGGTGAGCATGCACAGCTGCTCATGATACACACCCAATGCCTCACAACACCACCACACAAGCCCTGCACACACCAACACACATGGGGCCCGAGATGGATTCCTCACAACAGCTGCACACATCCAGTGCTCTCTTGCACGAGCACACTCATAAGCATGCACCAGCACTGCACATGCTTTGCACGCTTCCCCACCTGTGGCTACGGGCAGCTTCACACAGGCATGTACAAGCCAGGGAAATGTGCTACGTTGGCATGCTTCCACACGTGTGACACATGGTTCACACAAGAACCTCCTTAGCTCTCATGGACGCTGAGCACAACAGCCTGTCCCTTGCAGAAGCACACAGTGTAAATAGGGGGGCATGGGGCGCTGGTGTGGGGGGGCACAACACACAACCTGTCAAGCCCCCACCCCCTTCTGCCCCCATCCCATGGTTTATGGCAGCGGTCGCTAGGCGATTATCCCTGGATCTGGTTGCCATGACAACCGGACTCTGGGATGCTGGCACACTGGGTCCCGGGGGGGTGGGGGGGGGCACAGATTAATTGTCCTGGTGTCTCGTGTGCAGGAGCTAACGACTTCAGTGCCGGAGCTGTGGGGGAGGAGCAGGCATGGGGGATGTGACAGGCGTAAGCCCTGGTGTGCTAGGCATGGTCCTGTGCGCGAATGGGGCTGTGTGTGTGAGCCCTGGTGCACTGGGCCTGGGCGTGTGCCCAGGGGCTACTCGTGTGAGCTCTGGTGCATAGGGTTTGGGTGTGTGCATGCATGGGGGCTGTGTGTGTGAGCCCTGGTGCACTGGGCATGGGCCTGTGCATGAATGGGGGCTGCATGTGTGAGCCCTGGTGTGCTGGATGCAGGGGTGTGTGCATGGGAGCTGTGTGTGTGAGCCCTGGTGCACTGGGCATAGGTTTGTGCATGCACAGGGGCTGATACTCTGACAGTGGTTCCATGTTTGCACAAGGGCTGTGCACATGAGCCCTGGTGCACTGGTTGTGGGCATGGGGGGGGGGTGTATGTGTGTGCGTCCTGGTGCTCTGGGCATAGGCCCAGGTGGGCACAAGGCCTGAGCTTATGACCCCTGGTATACTGAGCGTGGCTCCGTGTGTGCACATGTGACTCCTGGTGCCCTGAGAATGGGCCTGTGTGTACATGAGAGCTGTGCGTGTGACTTCTAGTGCACTGGGCATGGATCTGTATGTGCAAGGGCCCTGTGGGTACATGTATGCCCTGAAGCTCTAGGCAGAGGCGCATGTCTGCACGCAGGATGGGTGTGAGTTTGCATGTGCCCAAGGGCTGCATGTGTAACCTCAGTCTGTATGTGCACAAGGGCTCCATGCATAACCCCTGGTGTGCTTGACTGGGTCCATGTGTGCACAGGGGCTGGGTATTCTAGAGTCTTAGTGTGCTGGGCATAGGTGTATATGCGCACAAGGGCTCTGTGGTGACCCCTGGTGCACTGAGTGCACGAGAGCTGCACATGTGACCCCCGGTGCACTGGGCATGGGTCTGTGTGTGCACAAGGGTTCTGTGTGTGATCCCTGGTGTGCTGGGTACAGGTCTGTGTGTGCATGAGAGCTGCCCATGTGATCCCTGATGAACTGGGTGTGGGCTTATGTGTGCACAAGGGCTGGACTTAAAACAGACCAAGTGACCTGGACCCAGTTCTGTGAGCGCATGTGTCTGGGCCTGTATACACATGAGTGTGTACAAGCACATGGGGCAGGTGTGAGGGGCAGGTGTGAGTGTGTAGGACATGGCCATGACCTTGCTGCAGGGAGGTGGTTGGACGTGGGGCCGCTGTCAGCACGGCTGCTCTACTGCTGTAGCTCTACCCTGTCGGTGGCCTTGCATGAGTGTACAAATGTAATAGTGCATTGGGGGGCAAGTGTGAGAGCACTCGTGTGTCCTGAGGGAACTGCACAGGCAGAGCTGTGCCTCAGGGCCCACAGGGGTGATGGCACTGCTATGCGGGGTGTGGGCATGGGCGTGCCACATGTGTGTCGGGGTATCCCGGCATGCGAACATCAGCATACCGGGGCATGGGTGGTTCACATGAGTGTGCAAGCATGTTGGTGCACAGTGTGTGCAAGCAGGATTCAGGGCTGGCCCCTACACCCTCCTCCCCAGGCCCAGCCGCAGCTCCTGTCCGTTATACTAGCCCCGAGCCCCCTAGAGCACAGGGAGGCAGCCAGCAGGGGGTGCTGTGCCTGGGCAGCCCTGATGCCCCTTGGAAGCTGGGCAGGGTTGGAGTGTGGACGGGAGACTGCGGGCGCTGATGCCCAGCCCTGAGGGGCAGCCAGCAGGGGGCGCTCTGCCCCGGACGCCTGGGCTCTAGCCTGTCTCTGGAGGGGGGATCTTGGGCTCTGTCCCTGGTCCTGAAAGGGAAGGCTGTGCTGTGAGTTACCGGCTGGGAGCCGGGCCGCCCGGGTCCTCCCGGGGGCTGGGAGGGAAGAGGGGCAGGGGGCCGGGGGCCCGACGCCTGGGTTCTCCCCGCGCCGGGCGGGGGCTGGCGGCTTAGAGAAGGGGAGGCCAGGAGCTGGGACGCCTGGGTTCTCTTCCAGCTCTGCCCAAGACGGCGGGTGAGTCCTCAATCCCTCTCCCCTGCCCTTCACGTGCGCTCACAGCCAGGCGCGTGTGCGCACTCCCCTTGTGCCCGCAGCCCCTCCCTCAAGCCCTCGCCAGCCCCTGGCGTGCCCAGTTGTTGCACGTCCCCCTTCTCACAAGCCCGGGCTTGTGCACACCTCGTCTTCATGCTCTCCCTGTGCCCCTAGGAGCTCATGCCCCTTGTGCCCACATGCTCACTGATCCCTGGTCTCCATACCTTGCCACCGTCCCCTGTGAGCTCACACCCCTCATGCCAGCTCCACCTTCTTGCATGCTGTCAGCGTCCCCCACGAGTTCACACCTATTGTGTCCATACACTCTCACCGTTCCCTTGTGAGCTCATGCCCCTCTTGCCAGCTCCCCCTTCTTGCACGCTGTCGGTGTCCCCTGTGAGGTCACACCCATGGTGTCCATACAGCAACACTTCCTTGTGAGCTTACAGCCATGGTGCCATACACTGACACCGTTCCCTGTGAGCTCACACTCGTTGTGTCCATATGTAAACACCACTGCCCATGAGCTCACATCCCTCGTGCCAGCTCCAACTTTTTACATGCTGTCAGTGTCCCCCATGAGCTCACACCCATTGTGTCTGTACCCCAACACTGTTCCCCATGAGCTCACGCCTCTCATGCCAGCTCCATCTTCTGGCACACTGTCACTGTCCCCTGTGAGCTCACACCCATTGTGTCCATACTCTGATATAGTTCCCCGTGAGCTCACACCCATCATTCCAGCTCCACCTTCTTGCATGCTGTGAGCATTCCCCATGAGCTCACACCTGTTGTGTCCATACCCCAACACAGTTCCCCATGAGCTCACACCCCTCATGCTAGCTTCACATTGTTGCACACTCAGCATTCCCTGTGAGCTCCATACCCTGACACCATTCCCCGTAAGCTCACACCCCTCCTGCCAGTTCCCCCTTCTCGCACGCTGTCCCCTTGCCCTCTCCCCCATGCTCAGGGTGCTGACGCCTGCCCTCCACCCATGCAGGGAAGGAGGAGTACGTGGCGACCTTCAAGGGCAACGAGTTCTTCTGCTACGACCTGTCGCACAACCCGATCCAGAGCAGCACGGACGAGATCACGCTGTCCTTCCGCACGCTGCAGCGCAACGGCCTCATGCTGCACACGGGCAAGTCAGCCGACTACGTCAACCTGTCACTCAAGAGCGGCGCCGTCTGGCTCGTCATCAACCTGGGCTCGGGCGCCTTCGAGGCCCTGGTGGAGCCCGTCAACGGCAAGTTCAACGACAACGCCTGGCACGACATCCGCGTCACCCGGAACCTGCGCCAGGTAGGCTGCGGCCATGGCCCCCGGCGCCCCCACCGCCTCTGGGGACCAGGAAGGGGTCTTTCCCCCAAGCTGTGCCCCCTGCCCAGACCTCTGTGCCTGGGCTCTTCCCCCAGCTGGAGCCCCAACTCTTGGGTTCGCCCTGGCCCGGACGCCTGGTTTTCCCCTGGCTTGGGGACCCCCAAGTGGCAGCTCCTCCCGGCTTGGGAGCAGGAGGGGGTGGTGCCCCACCCCTCGGTCCTCTCTACCTAGGCCCAGCTCTGGGAGGGGAGCACAGCAGCTTGGTGGGTCACAGTGGGCATAGCCCGGACGCCTGGGTTCCCCCCCTGGCTTCCCCCTTGGCTTCCCCTCTCCCATGACTCTTCCCTGCCCGCCCCTCAGCCGGCTTCTGCCCCTCATGCTGTGCTGCCCATCAAGGGGGCATATCTCTGGCGCTAACTCCCCTTGCACGTTCCAGGAGGGCCCCCCCACCGCACACGGTGCCCAGACCCCAGGGTCCCCACTGCTCTGTCGGGGCGTCATGTGCGTGGCAGGGCGGTCGGGAGGGGCGAGGGCCTTGCTTTTGGGTGTGGGTGCATTAGACCCTCGTTTGGAGGTTGCGGGGGAGACGGGGTTGGCAGAGTTTGGAAAGGGGGTCTGGGTGGAGCCTGGCCCTGGCCCCACATGTTGCCGCCCCTTGAACCCAGCTTTTGACTCTTTCTCTCTTTCTCTCCCCTTTTTCCGAGCAAGGTTAATTCATGAAAGGGAGAATCCCACCCCCGCCCCCACAAAGCAGCGCCCCATCACCCCCCCACCAGGACAAACCTCTCCACCCACGGGTGGGCCCTGCAACACCCCCCAGCTTGGGGTCCCCCCCAAATCCCCTAGGATCTACTAATCCTGCTAACACCAGCCTTGCTTTCCTCCTTCTCAACCCCCCCCCCCCCCCCCGGCCCCCCTCACCTCCCCCCCTCCACCGCCTCGTTAGAGATTCCGTTGACGACTTTTTTCTGTGTGTGTGTTTTACTAACACGCTTCTCGGACGACCCGGGGGAGGCGTCAGAACTAACCCTCTGTCTCATCCAGCCAATGTCTCGGTCATCTCTGCGGCTCCTTTCTGTTCTTACTAACCCAGATCTTTCTCTTTCTCAATTAAAAATCCGTCAGGGGAGGGGGGGGATTGGGGCAGGGCTGCGCGTTTTGGGGGGGAAGGGGGTGGCGTCTCTCCCCTTAATTAATTATGACCCAAGCCCCCTTCCATCCCCTCCTGACCCTGATTCGCCCCTTTTCTTGCGATGGGAAAATTGATTTTTCCCCCCCTCCTCTTTTATCTCCCCCGATTCTCACGGTTGGTCCATTGTTCTGTTCTCTCCTTCTTTTGGGTTTTTTTTTCACACCCCTTTTTTTCCCCTCCTTTTCTTTCCCCCCCTCCCTTCTTTTCTTTGTGTCCTTCGGGACCTTCCCCCCATCCGTTGTGTTTGTCGATCCGTTTAGCACGCAGGAATCGGACACGCTATGGTAAACAAACTGCATTACCTGGTAGATATCACTCTAATTGTCTACTCGTTTGGTTTGCCGTGGGTTTTCTCTTCTCCCCTCCCTCCTTTCTTTCTGTTCATCGATTGGGTTTCTTCTCGTTTTACTTCCGTTCGTTACTGACTTCTTTCGTTTTGTTCGATCCGTGAGGAAGGGAAAAGCTGTTCCCGAGCAAACCCCCGGCCTGCACCAAAATGATCCACCCGGGCCTCCACCCCAGCTACCAGAAAATCCACCCAGATGCCCCTGTAATCCACCCAGATACTCCAGTGATCCAGCCTGGCATCCCTATGATCCACCCAAAGGCCCCTATAATCTACCCAGACACCCCTATAATCCACCCAGAGGTCCTTATGATCCACCCAAAGGTCCCTATGATCCATCTGACACCACTATAATCCATGCAAAGGTCCCAGTAATCTACCCAGACACCCCTTTGGTCCACCCAGAGGTCCCTGTGATCCACCCGAGGTCCCTATGATCCACCCACACACCCCTATAATCCATCCAAAGGTCCCAATGATCTACCCAAAGGTCCCTATAATCTACCCAGATGCTCCAATGATCCAGCTAGGTATCCCTATGGTCCACCCAGATGTCCCTATGGTCCACCCAAACTTTCACATCAGGCTGTAGTTCAAACATTGTGACTGACAGCCACCAAGCAGCCAATCTGGAGTCAGTAGAAAATTGTCCAACCCCAGCATTGATGCTGTCCCAGGGTAATGGTGGTGTTGGTGGACAATGTGGAAATCTGCCCAATGTACCTAAATGTCAGTGGGGTTGACAAGGAACCAAGCTACAGCCCTACTGAAAGGCTGGGTACCATCACCCACAGCCCACTGTGGCCAACACAGCAACCTGAACTGGGTGCACAGTCATCTTTACTCCTGTCCAACCAACAGGCCAAGCCAAGGTTGGTGTGCAATCATTTACGATCCCCGTCCCACCAACAGGCCAACCCAGGCCTGGTTTACAGTTACCTACAATCCCTGTCTGGCCAACAGGCCAACCCAAGTTTGGTGTACAGGTTTTACACCCCCTGTCCAGTCAACAAGCCAACCCAGGGTTGATTTACAGTCATCTACAACCCTCATCTGGCCAAGAGGCCAACCCATGATTGGTGTACAGGCCTTTACGACCCCTGTCCAGCCAACAGGCCAACCTAGGGTTGATGTACAGTTATCTACAACCCCCGTCCAACTAACAGGCCAAACTTAGGTTAATATACAATTATCTATAACCCCTGTCCAGGCAACAAGCCAACTCATGGTTGGTGTACAGGCCTTTACAACTTCTCTCCAGTCAACAGGCCAACCTAGGGTTGGTATACAGTCGTCTACAACCCCCGTGTAGCCAATAGGTCAACCTAAGGTTGGTATACAAGCCTTTACAGCCCCTGTCCAGCCACTAAGCCAGCCCAGGGTTGGTGGACACTAGTTTACAACCCCCATCCAACCAATGGACTGATCCAGGTTCAGTGGAATTTCAGCTACAACCCCAGCTCCACCAATCTATCAACCCAAACTTGTGGTAAATTCAGCCGTGCCCCTGAGCCAGCCAACAGGCTGAGTGAAGCTCATTATTAATTCAACTCTGCCCCCAGAGCAGTTAATCCCTTACTCCAGAATTAGTGTAAATTCCATTAAAACCCCAAACCAGCCGGCTGACTGATCCGAGGTTAGCGTCCATTCAGCCCAGCCCACAGTTGGTGTATAGTCATCTATAAACCCTGCATCCAGCCAATAAACAACCAAATGGTGTGAATTCAACTTACAGCCCCAGTCAGACCAACAGGCCATGCTAAGGTTAGTCATCTACAGCCCCCGTCCTGCCAACAGACCAACATGGTGTTGCCATACAGTCATCTACAACCTCTGTCTGACCAATCCAAGGTTGGTGTCTGCTCATCTAAAACCCCCATCTGTCCAATAAACCAACACAGTGTCTCTATATCAACACCTACAAGCCCTGTCTGGCCAACAGGCCAGCATTGCGTTGGTATAGAGCAGGGGTGGGCAAAATGTGGCCCGTGGCCCACCAGGCCATTCTATCTGGCCCGTGGGGCCCCTACAAAGTTTAGAAAATTTATATTTATCTGCCCCTGGCTGCCTGTCATGCGGCCCTCAATGGCTTGCTAAAACTCAGCAAGTGGCCCTCCGCCCGAAATAATTGCCCGCCCCTGGTATAGAGACAGGCCAACATAGTGTCTCTACACCAGCATCGACAACTCCTGTCTGGCCAACACTGTGTTGGTACAGAGACATCTACAACTCCCATCCAGCCAAAAGTTCAACACAGTGTCTCTATACCAACATCTATAACACCCCATCTCACCCACACACAACCACTGCCTGGTTAAAATACCAACAAGGTCTTGGTATAGAGACATGTACAACTGCCATATGGCTAATATACCAGCGCAGTGTCTCTGTACCAACATGTACAACCCGTCTGGCCACAGACCAACAAGTTGTTGGTATAGAGACATCTACAACCTCCATCTGGTCAAAAAAACCAACAAGGTCTTGGCATAGAGATATCAACAACCCCCGTCTGACCAGGTTGTAGATGTCTGTATACCAACTTGCTGCTGGTATAGAGACATCTACAACCTCCAGCCAGCCACCATATCAACACGGTGTCTCTATACCAACATCTACAACCCCCATCCAGCCACCACACCAACATGGTATTGGTGTAGAGACATCTACGACCCCCATCTGGCTAGCAGATCAACATGGTGTCTCTGTACCAACATCAACTCCCGTCCAGCCAACACACCGACATGATGTTGCTATAGAGACATCTACAACCCCTGTCCAGCCAACACACTGACACGGTGTTGCTATAGAGACATCTACAACCCCTGTCCAGCCAACACACTAACACGGTGTTGCTATAGAGACATCTAGAACCCCATCCAGCCAACAAATCACCATGGTGTTGGTATAGAGACATCTGTACCCCTCCCCAATCCGGCCAACTGCTCAGCCTGAGGTCATTGTGAATTCGGCCATAGCCACAGCCTGGCCAGCAACCTACTAGCAAGCTGGTGTGAATTCACCCTACGGCGCCATCCACCCTGTGCCTGACTCCTGGCTCAGGGCAGGTTCATCCCTTGGGTTGGTTTAGGACACAGGTGAAACCACCACCCACCCCAAGCTTAGCTTGAACTCCCCATCTGCCCCCTGGCCAGGCAGCGGCTGAACTTGCTGGCCAGCAAAGCCCAAGAGCCGCCAGCCAAAGCAGCAGCAGCTCGTCGTTGTGCTTTCTTCTTTGGTTTTTTCTTTCTGTTCTTCTTAATTTCTTTCTTTCTTTATTTTTTGCCAAAAAAGCCAAATTTTTGCCCCCTCTGGTTTTCGTTCCCTTTGCTTTCCCCCCACCCCCTCCCAGCGCCTCTTTGTTTCTGTTCAGTTACGTTGTCCCCCTGGCCGCCGGCCGCCTTTGCCTTTTGGTTCCCCATGGTTTTGGTTCCTTTGCCCCCCCACCCCCCCTTGCCCCCGAACTACGACAACGACAAAAAAAAATCCATGGAAAACACCATCCCATTGACGCAGCCTGGTTGTGCGCGGCCCATCCGCTCGTGGCCCCCGGCCTGGGGTGCGGGGCACCGCCGAGGGCAGCCAGCAGGGGGTGGCGGGTGGGGATAGGGGGCAGGGGGGACCCCGCTGGCTGCCCCGGTGCTGCCCACCGGCCTGGCCCGGCCCGGCCCTCCATACCGCATGGCATGCTGGGATTGCCTGAGGCATGCTGCTCTGGTCTTGTCTGGGTTTTCTTTTGGACGCGGCTCTCTCTGGGGCTGAACTAACACTTCTCACCCCCTTCTCCCCCCACCCCCATCCTCTCCTTCCTGCCCTCCTCTGTCACAGGAGCACCCCCTGCTGGGCCACTTTGGGGGTGGGGGTGGTCTCTGGGCTGGAGCCACAATGAGTGTGAGCATGAGAGTGTGTGCTGCTGACACCCCTGAGCATGTGTGTGTGGGCTCAGAGCCATCAGGCCAGTTTCACACCCCCTGTGTCTGGGTACTCGTGTGCCGGGGCATGGAGCGCAGGTGTGGAATACCAATGTGTGTGCGCGTGCGTGCACACGGGTCTAGGAGGGAGCTGGCTTTGGTGTGGGTTTGGTGTCCACGTGTGCGTATGTGTTGGTATCTGGAAGTCTGGTATCTGTACGTGTGTGTGTTGGGTGGGGGGGGGTCTGCTGTCCGTATGTATAGGTGTGTGGGGAGAGGGGTCTGGTGTCTGCACGTGTGTGGGTGGGGGGCGGGGATCTACTTTGTGTGTGCTTGTGTGTATGTGTGTCTGGAAATCTGGTGTGTGCACGTGTATGTGATGGGATATGGGGTCTGCTGTTCTCACGTGTGTGTGTCTGTACATGTGTGGGGGGTGGGGGGTCTACTTTGTGTGTGTTTGGGAGTCTGGGGCCTGCACGTGTGTGTGTGTGATGGGAGTGGGGGGGTCTGCTGTCTGCATGTGTGCGGGGGGGTCTGATGTCCATATGTGTGTGCATAGGTGAGGTGCATGTGTGTGTGTCTGGGAGTCTTGTATCTTCACGTGTGTGCAGGGGGAGGGGGTCTAGTGTCTGAACGTGTGTGTGTGTGTGTGCGTCTGGGAGTTTGGTGTCTGCACGTGTGTGTGTGTGTGTGTGTGTGTGTGTGTGTGTAGGTGGTCTGCTGTGTGTGTGTGTCTCTCTCTGGGAGTCTGGTGTCTGCACATATGTGTGTGTGGGGGGAGGTCTGCTGTTGACATATGTATGTGCATGGAGGGAGGGGTCGGGTGGTTCACGTGTGGGTGTGTGTGCATATCTGGGTTTCTGGTGTCCACTTGTGTGTTGGGAGGGGGCCTGGTGTCCACACATGGCTGTGGGGGGTGGAGTCTGGGGAGGGGGTGTTTGGGCCTAGTGTTTGTGTGGGGGGAAAGGGCTGGAAGGGGGACAGTTGCTTCAGTCATGTCTCTGGGGGTACCTGTGCAAGGGTGTGAGAGCTGTTTTGTGTGCGTGTGTGGGGGTGTCTGTGTGGGTTCATTGGAAGGCTGTGGGGCACATGCATGTATGGAAGGCATCTGGACTCAACACACGTGTGCAGATAGTGGGCTCAGTCTGTTCCCATGGGGGTAGCAGGAGCTCCAATGTGCATGCAGGGGTGCGTGTTGCTAGTGCGATGTCTGGGGGGTGGCATGGGGGGGCATGTTTTGGTGCAGCTGGGGGGTGTGGCTCTGGCGGGCAGAGGTGCATTCAGGCACACATATGCAGGGGGTGCTGCTGAGACTACACACGTGTACATGCAAGCCTGGGCCCGTGGTGCTTGTGCCAGCACAGGGCGCTGGTCTGTGAGTGTTCACATGTGCTGGCACACAGGAGGAAAGTGCTGCTGAGTGTGTGCATGCACAGGGATGGCACTAGTGAGAGTGAGCAAGTACATGTGTGTGTGTGCATGCACACACATGCAAGCTTGGCTTTGGGTTGTACATTGTGACAGGGACAGTTCCACAGCAGGTGTTAGAGTGTGTGTGTGTGTGTGTGTGTGTGTGTGTGTGTGTGTACTGGGGGTTAGGGCATGTGAATTCAGGAGGGGTATGTGTAGGAGGTAGTTCTGTTAGAGGGGCTTGATAGCTCTGTGTGTGTGTTTGGAGCAGAGTTTAGGCTTGTGTTGTAAGTGCAGGGAGAAGTGCTGGGCTGTGTATGGGAGTCACTGTGGTGTGTGTAGAGGTACCTGTCGGGTGTGTAAGGGGAGCCATAGGGGCAGGCGTAAAGTGTATCTGCAGTGAGTAGGGATAGTTGTGGGGTGTGCATGGGGGAAATGTGAGGTGTAGGTGAGGATATCCTCAGTGTGTAGGGGATAGCTGGGGGGTGGGGGTGAGGAGTAGCTATGAGGTGTGTGTAGGGGTATCCACAAGGTAAGGTACCAGTGGGCTGTGTCAGGGATATCTTCAATGTGTCAGGGTACCTGTCAGGTGTGTAGGGGGTAGGCATAGTGGACTGGTACCTGTGGGGTGTGTAGTACAGTGTGTAGAGGTACCTATAGGGTGTTTAGGGGGTATCTTTAGTGCATAGGGGTACCTGTGGGGTGTATAGGGGCTAGCTACAGGTTGGGGATAGATGTAATTGTGGAGTATGTAGGCATATCTGCAGTGTGTTGGGGTACCTGTGGGATGTGTAGGCGGTAGGCATGGCAGGCAGGTACCTGTGGGGCGTGTAGTGCAGTGTGCAGAGGTACCTGTGAGGTGTCTAAGGGGTACTATGGGGTGTTTGGGGGTACCTGTGAGGTGTATAGGGGCTAGCTATAGGGTGGGGGTAGGCGTCATTGTGGGATGTGCAGGTGTATCTGCAGTGTGTGGGGTACCTATAGGGTGTGTAGGGATATGTATGGGATGTAGGGGGTAGCCGTAAAGGGGCAGGTACCTGTGGGGTGTGTAGTGCAGCATGTAGGGGTATCTGTGGGGCATGTAGGGGTTACCTGGGACATGCACAAGGGGGAAGATGGCCACCTGCCCACCAGGCATGCTGGTGGCGTGTGCCATTCCCTGTGGGCCTTGGGGCTGGTCCGAAGCCTGGCATGGGGGTGGGCACACAGGGGCAGCTGTCATGAGAGGCTAGAGAGGCTGTTGTGCATGTGGACAGAGGCTGTAGCCTTGGAGTTTCTGGTCTGAGGTATGGCTGGGGTGTACCTGGGGGGTAGCTGCAGGTGCATGTGTGTAGCTTTGTGGGGGTGGGGGCTCTGAGGTGGGCTTTGCCTTGCAGGGGGCAGCTGGGATGTGTATGCTCAGGGTGGGAGCTCTGGGGTGTACCTATGTGGTGGTGGGTGCAGAGGCTGTAGCCCCAGGGGGCTCAGTCTGACGTGTTTGTACAGGGGAAGGGCTGGGGGTGCACATGAGTGGGGTGGAGCTGAGGGGGGGGGTGTCAGGGGCCAGGTTTGTAACATCTGTGATGTGTGTGTTGTTGTAGCTGTGCAGGGGGAGCTCTGAGCTTTCATGCCTGGATGAGGTGTATCTGGGGTGGGGGTTGTGTGCCGGGTGGGAGCCCTGGGCTGTGTCTAGGTGGGGTGTAGCTGTCAGGTGTGTGTGCAGAGTATGTCTAGATGGGGTATGTGTGCCAGCCAGGGAGCTCTAGGGCACTTGTGTAAGGGGGTGGTTGTAGATGCAGTTGTGGTACGTGTACAGATGGGTACAGTTGTCACTGTATGTGCAGGGGTGTAGCTCTGGGGTGTGTGTGGCTGTATTTTCAGGTGTATCTGGACTGTGTGTGACCATTTGTACAGGGCTGTTTCAGGTGTAGCCTGGGAGTGTATCAAGGCAATATGTGGCTGTGTGTGTGCTTGTAGCCTGTTGGTGTCTGGATGGCATGTGGCTCTGCGTGGGGAGCAATTCCAGGTGCAGTTTGGGGTGTATCTGGTTGGTGTGTAGGTATAGTCCCGGGGTGTATCTGGATAGCATGTGGCCATGTGTGCGGCTGCAGCCCGGGGGTGTATCTGTCCAGCATCTGGCTGCGTGTGTTGCTGTAGATCAGGGGTGTATCTGAGCATGGGGCTGTGTGTGCTACCATAGTCCTGGGGTATATCTGGCTGGTGTGTGCCTGTGTGTGCAGCTGTAGCCCTGGGGTGTATCTGGTTGACATATGGCTATGTGTGTGGCTGCATCCTGGGGCCGGGGGTGGGGCGTGTATCTGGACAGCAGATGACTGTGTGTGCAGCTGTAGCCCAGAGATGTATCTATCTGGTGTGTGGCTGTGTGTGTCCTGCGGTCTGGGGGTGTATCTGACCATCTATGTGGGTGTTTCTGGTTGTAGCCTGGGGGTGTATGGGGCTGGTGTGTAGTTGGGCACACTGCTGTAGCCTGGGGGTATATCTGGCTAGTGTGTGGCTGTGCGTGCGGCTGTAGCCTGGGGTGCGTCTGGGCAGCATACAGCTGTGTGTACAGCTGTAGCCCAAGAGTGTATCAGGCCAGCTTGTGGCTGTGTATGTGGTTGAAGTCCCAGGGCTGTATCTGGCAAATGCAGCTGGAGTCTGGGGGTCTGTCTGCCTGGTGTGTGGCCATTTGTGTGGCTGTAGCCCAGAGGTATATCTCGCCGTGTGTGTGGGTGGTTACAGCTGTAGCCTGGGGCTGTGTCTGGCTGATGTGTATCTATGCGTACCACTCTAGCCTGGAGGTGTATCTGGCTGGCACGTAGCAGTGTGTGCGCAGCCGTAGCCCTGGGGTGTGTCTGGCCAGTGAGTAGTGGTGTGTGTGTTCAGCTGTACCCTGGGGTGTATCTGCACAGCATATGGCTGTGTGTGCAGATGTAGTCTAAGGGTGTATCTGGCTGTGTGTGCAGTTGTAATCCCGGGGCTGCATCTGGCTGGTATGCAGCTGTAGTCTGGGGGTCTGTCTGCCTGGTGTGTGGCTCTGTGTGTGACTGTAGCCCAGGGGTGTATCTGGCCATGTTTGAGGGGGGGGGGGTGATTCTGGCTGTATTCCAGGACTGTATCTAGGTGTGCGTGGGGCTGTAGCCTGGGGGTGTACCTGGTCAGTGAGTGGCTGTGTATGGCTGTAGCCCCAGGGGTGTATCTTGCTGTGCATGCAGCTGTAGCCCCAGGGGTGAATCTGGCTGGGTGTGTGGCTGTGTCCCAGGGGTGTATCCAGCTGTGTGTGCAGCTGTCCCAGGGGTGTATCTGGCGACCTGTGCTGGGGCTGTTCCGACCGTAGCTGAGGGTCACAGCCGGTGCTCCCGTCACAGCCCCCACGGCCCTGCATGCCTGCCTGCCACCCGCGCTGTCTGTCTGTCTGTCTGTCTGCCCGCCCACCCCCCCCACCGCCATTGCTCCTCACCCCGAACCCCCTCACCAGCTACCGTGCCCGGCATGGCTCTGTCCGTCTGTCCGTCCGTCTGTGTCTGGCCGTGGCTGTCTGGCTCGCTGGGCGCGTGGGGGTGAATGGAGGCACGAGGCGGGCGCGGGGGCGGGCACGGGGTACTAACGCTGACTGCCGGCCCCGTCCGACTGTCCCTACTAACTGCCATTTTTCTGTCTGAACTTTTTAAGTTTGTCCGAGGAAATGAACCCCCAAATTCTCTTACTAATCCAGAGCCCCCCTGCACCCCCCATCCCTCCCCCTACCTCGTGGGTCCCCCCCAGCACCCCGACTTCCAGGGACCGTCCCAGGGGGGCGCCTGGGGGTTAGAGCACAAGGACAGGGAGCCCAGATGCCTGGGTCCTCTCCTGCCTGGGGAGTGGGGGTGAGAGCAGGGGACTGGGGGCCTGGACGCCTGGGGTGTCTCTAGCCCTGGGCGGGGAGAGGGGGGCCAGGGGCTGGGAGTGAGGACACCTGGGCTCTTTCCCTAGGTCTGAGCGGAGACTGAGGTCTGTTGGGTTGGAGCAGGACAGGTCTGGGGGTGGGGTGCCCAGGTTCTCTCCCAGCTCTAGGGAAGGGATTGGGGCTTTGTGGGTCAGAGCAGGGGGAGCTGGGAGCCCGGGCACCCGAGTTCTCTCACGTGTGTCCCAGGCTCAGGGTGCCCCCAGGGGGTCATGGGGGGCAGCTCCTGTGAGCTTGGGGGGGTGGTCCCAAGTCTGCCAGATCGCCCCTCCCTCCCTCCCTCCCTCCCCCATCTGCTGCATGTCCTTGTACTGACCAATACTAATGACCCCCATGGAGGGAGGGGGGGCACCTTCCCCCCCCACCCTTCTGCAAGCCTGACCCCCACAGCAAAGCCCCAGCCCAGCCCAGCCCAGCCGGACCCACCCAGCGCCCCCAGCACAGCCCGACTTCCCCCCCCCACCCCGAACTGCCCCTGCCCCGGCACAAGATTTGATGGCTCCAGACAAGGTGTGTGTGTGTGTCGGGGGGGGCAGATCCAGGACCCCCCCCCTTCCCCAGGCCGCTGGCTTGGGGGGTCACCCTGTGGGTGCTGAGCAGGGGTGTCCCCGGGCCAAGCTTATATCCCTGGCCAGGTGTGGGGGGCGGGTTCTGGGGGCGCTCCTGGCCTCCGGCAGGGGGGAGGGGCTGGGGAGGTGGGAGGTGAGCGCATCATTGTGCACGGATCCTGGAGGTGACAGGGTGCGTGTGTGTGCATGTGCACTGTTTCCTGCTGGCTAGGATCAGAGCTCTGTGTGTGCGTGTGTGCGCACGCACACACATGGTACGTGTGTGTGCACTGCCTCCTGTTGTCTAGGATCAGAGCTGTGAGTATGTGTGTGTGTGCATATGTGTGCACGCATGGTATGTGTGTGTGCACTAACTCCTGGCTAGCATCAGAACTGTGTGTGGACACGTGTGCATGTGTGTGTACATGTTTGTGCACTGCCTCCTGCTGGCTAGAATCAGGTGTGTGTGTGTGTGTGTGCACTGCCTCTTACTGGCCAGGATCAGAGCTCTGTGTGTACACATGCATGTGTACGTGTGTGTTTGTGTGTGTGTGTATGTGTGTGTGCACTGCCTCCTGTTGTCTAGGATCAGAGCTGTGAGTATATGTGTGTGTGCATATGTGTGCACACATATGTACATAGATGTGTGTGCACTGCCTCTTGCTGGCTAAGATCAGAGCTTTGTGCGTGTGTGTGCACGTCTGTGTGCACACATAGTACGTGTGTGTACACTGCCTCCTGGCTAGCATCAGAACTATGTGTGCATACATGCGTGCATGTGTGTGTACATGTGCATGCACTGCCTCCGGCTGGCTAGGATCAGAGTTGTGTGTGCACATGTGTGCATGTGTGTGTGCGCGCACTGCCTCCTACTGGCCAGGATCAGAGCTCTGTGTGTACACATGCATGTGTACATGTGTGTGCGTGTGCATGCGTGTGCATTGCTCCTGCTGGCTACGATCAGAGTTGTGCATGTGTGTGCGCATGTATGTGTGTACACGTGTGTTTGTATGTTTGTGCACTGCCTCCTACCAGCTAGGATCAGAGCTCTTTGTGTGTGCACATGTGCATGTGTGTGTGTGTGTGTGTGCGCGCGTGCATGTACATGTGTGTGCACTGCCTTCTGCTGGCTAGGATCAGGTGTGTGTGTGTGTGTGTGTGTGTGTGCGCGCGCACTGCCTCCTACTGGCAGGATCAGAGCTCTTTGTGTACACACGCATGTGTACATGTGTGTTTGTGTGTGTGTGCATGCGTGTGCACTGCCTCCTGCTGGCTACGATCAGAGTTGTGCATGTGTGTGTACACGTGTTTGTATGTTTGTGCACTGCCTCCTACCAGCTAGGATCAGAGCTCTTTTTGTGTGTGCGTGTGCATGTGTGTGCGTGTGCATGTATGTGTGTGTGCACTGCCTCCTGTTGGTTAGGATCAGAACTCTGTGTGTGTGTGCATGCGCGTGTTCATATGTGTACTGCCACCTGCTGACTTGGATTGCAGGCGGGGGGGTGTACACATGCGCGCGTGCGCGTGTTTGTGTGTGTGTGTGTGTGTGCGTGCATGCACTGTCACCTGCTGACTAGGATAAGAGCTGTGTAGTGTGTGTGGGCATGTGTGTGTGTGTGTGTACACTGCCACACACCCGCTGGCTTGGATTGCAGGTGTGTGCGTCTCTGTGTCTGTTCGTGTGTGTGCATGCATGTGCACTGCCACCTACTGACTAGGATCATGGTTCTTTATGTGTGCGTGTTTGTGTACACACACACTGCCACTTGCTGACTTGGACTGCAGGTGTTTGTGTCTGTGTGTGTACCTGCTGATTAGCATCAGTTTGGTGTCTAGGTGCGTGTGCACGTTGTGCACACTGCCACCTGCTGACTCAGATTGGAGGTGGGGTGTGTGTGCATGTATGTGTGTGCATGCACTGTCACCTGCTGACTAGGATCAGAGTTGTATGTGTGTATGTAAATGCCCACTGCCACCTGCTGACTTGGATTGCAGGGGTGTGTGTGTGTGTGTGTGTGTGTGTGGTTGTGTGTGCATGTGCACTGCCACCTACTGACTAGGATCAGAACTTACGGTGTGTGCACGCACCATGTGATCTCCTGGTGCTTGAGGAGGCGCACGCATGCAGATCTGTCCCCAGCTGCCCAGGACCCTGAGCCCCGGGTGAGCACCTTTGTACACACCTGCCCCTGTTGGAGGTCGTGGCCCGTGTGTTCCTCATCACGGAATGGCCACACATGCCCGTGCACACGTGCTCACGCCTCCCTCGCGTTCTCCCAGGTGCGCGGTATGTCGTGCTCCCAGCCCTGGGACTGGGGAAACTGAAGCACAGCGATGCAGCCAGGGTCTGGGATGGAGCCAGGCACCCCACCCACGTTGCCCAGTTGTGGTGGCAATACAGACACACGTGTAAATGCATGTGTGTGTGTGTGTCCTCTCAGACATGCACACATGCACACTCACTTGCTTCAGTCCTTCCCAAGTTATCCTTGGGACCTGGGGTCTCCCAGGGGAGAGGGTGCACCCTGACCTCTATAGGCCCTATAGAACCATGGGTGTGGAACACACACAGCACACACATGACACACGGCACGCCCATGCACACGGCACATGCGTACAACACATGCACAGACTACCCATCAAACATTTAATACATATCACACGCAGAGCGCACAGCACACACAACACAGCACAGCACATGCACACAGCACAGTCAGCAGGCATCACAGCATGCAACAGCACACACCACGCACACAACAGGCATCACAGCACGCAACACGGTGCACACAGCACACACAATAGGCATCATAGCATGCAATAGCGCACACCACGCACACAACAGGAAGCACAGCACAGCACATGCACATGGCACACATCACATGCAACAGGTATTACAGCACACAATACAGCACACAGCACATGACAGACAGCAGGCATCACAGCACACAACACAGCATATACACAGGCATCACACATCACATGCATGCAACATATCACACCCACACAATATGCAGCACACATCACACATACACAGACCCATGCATGCACACATCGTGCACAACATGCACATGTACGTCACATACACATGCACGCCCATCACCTGTCACACACATGCACACACATCCCCACCTCCTCCCTAAACGACTGTTACCCCCCCACACCTCCACACTGAATGAGTGTTACTCCCTCACATCTCTGCACTGAATGACTGTAACCCCCCCCTCACCTCCCTGAACAACTGCTACCCCCCCACACCTCTACACTGAACGACTGTTCCCCCCCCCCCCCCCCCCGCACCTCCTCACTGAACAGCCATCACCCCCACCTCCTGGCCTGCTGCCTCCATGGCTGGGCCCTGCCCCTCCATCCCACCACTGCCACTCCCCCCTCAGGAACCCCCGTCCCCCCCAACATGGTCCCTGCACCCTCACATGGGGGGGGGTACAGACAGCACATGGTTTTGGGGTGCTCTTGGCCTCCCCCCGGACCTCAGCAAGGAGCAGCAGCGGCGGTGAGTGGGGCGCAGCCTGTGGGGGGGAGGGAGGGGCCCCCTTGAGCTGAGCCATCAAATCTTGTGCCCCCTCATTTCTGACCACCCCCCCTCCAGTCTTGCCCCCATCAGATCTCATGCCTCCCCACCAAAAAACTGGCCTTCCTCCAGAGACAACCAGACATAAAAATGGCTGAGCAGCCCCCCCCCGTCACCCCCCAGCCCCCCGCCGGCCCCAGGCCCTTAATACGCTGTTGTCTGCTTGTTTCCTCCCCCCCCCCCCAAAAAACCTGCTCCCTTCCCCCCCTTCCCTGCCCCCCCGCCCCCCGCACCGTGACGCCGGACAGGTGACCATCTCGGTGGACGGGATCCTGACCACGACGGGCTACACGCAGGAGGACTACACCATGCTGGGCTCCGACGACTTCTTCTACATCGGGGGCAGCCCCAACACGGCCGACCTGCCGGGCTCCCCCGTCAGCAATAACTTCATGGGGTGTCTCAAGGATGTGAGTGCCCGGGGGGGCCGCCACAGGCTCTGAAACCCCTCGTCCGGTGCCGGGAGGCAGCCACCTCTGGGGTGGGATGTGCCTGTTATGGGGCTGTGAGGGGAACGTGCTGCCAGCAGACAGGGGCCTGCCCTGAATTGGGACCCCACTGGAGGAGATGGGGAACTTCACCCACACCCCAGAATCAGGCCTGGATCAGGGTCCTTTCCCCAGCCAGTGCCCCCCAGGACCAGGCCTGGATTGGGACCCCCTAGAGGGGATAGCCCCCTTTCCTGCTCCAGCTGGTCCCCCAGGGTGAGGCCTAGATTGGGACCTCTGGAGGGGACACCCCCCCCATCCCCCAGCCAGTGCCCCCAGGATCAGGACTGGACCAGGACCCCCTGGATAGGGACAGGCACCCCCTGCCCCCACCCCCGGATCAGGACCTCTGGAGGGGTCAAGCCCCTGTCACCCCCGCAGCTACTGCCCCCACCCTGGGGTGGGCTGGGGACCCCAGCTCCGGTGCCCACGCGCCCCCATGTACCTACCCTCCCCACTGCAGGTGGTGTACAAGAACAACGACTTCAAGCTGGAGCTGTCGCGCCTGGCCAAGGAGGGTGACGCCAAGATGAAGCTGCACGGGGAACTGGCCTTCCGCTGCCAGGATGTGGCCGCCCTGGACCCCGTCACCTTCGAGGCGCCCGAGGCCTTCCTGGCCCTGCCCAAGTGGAGCGCCAAGAAGACGGGCTCCATCTCCTTCGACTTCCGCACCACTGAGCCCCACGGCCTGCTGCTCTTCTCCCATGGGCGCCTCCAGCCACCCCGCGAGGGGCCAGGGCCAGGGCCAGGCCCCGCGCGCCCCGACCGGCCCCCCAAGGCCGACTACTTTGCCATGGAGCTGCTTGACGGCTACCTCTACCTGCTGCTGGACATGGGCTCGGGCGGCATCAAGCTGCGGGCCAGCAGCAAGAAGGTCAACGATGGCGAGTGGTGCCACGTGGACTTCCAGCGCGACGGGCGCAAAGGTGAGGGGCCCCCACCTGGGCCCAGGCCCCTGCCTTGACCCCCTCAGGCCCTGGGACCAGGCCCCAGTGCTGATCCCCCCCACTCCAAATCCCTGCTAGGAATCCCAATCCTTGCACTGCAGTTCACCCAGAGGCTGGGTGTGTGCAAAGTGGGAAGCACTGCGTGTGTGTGTGTGTCTCCCTCTCTCAGCCCACAGCCCTGGTGCCCCCCTTCTTTCCTCTCCATGCTGATTGGCACCAGCAAATTGGCAGTTCATTAGCAGCTCATTTGAGAGGGAGAAAAGGAGGGGCAGGTAAGGGGAAGCAGAAACAGGAGAGACCTGAGGCCTGCTTTCCCCTTCACTGCCTTCCCCTGCCTCACCTTCACCCCTGCACGCATTCGAGTGTGCATTCGTATGTGCATGCATGTGTGTGCACATGCACCTGTCTCCTGGACACCTAGTGTTCTGTGTGTGTGTGTGCACATGCACCTCTGTTTCCCAGGCACCTGGGTTCTGTGCACAAGCACATGTGTGTATATGTGCACATGTGGTGTTGTGTGTGCACATACACCTCTGTCTCCTGGACACTTGGGCTCTGTGCGTATGTGTGGTGCGTGTCTGTGTGTTTGCATATGCATGTCTGTCTCCTGGACACCTAGGTTCTGGGGGGTGTTTATGTGTGCACGTGCACGGGTCTCCTCCAGACACCTGGGTTCTGCACAGGTGTGTGCATGCGTGCGTGTGTATCTGCACATGCTTTTCTGTCTCCTGGACACCTGGGTTCTTGTGTGTGTGTGTGTGTGTGTGTGTGTGTATGTGCACACTTGAACTTGAGAGAGAGAGATGGCACAACACAGCCCCCTGCTGGTTGAAATCTTTCAGTCTGAGTGTGACTATATCAGCTTTGATTGGGCGGTGGGTGTGTGCATGTGCACATCTGTCTCCCAGGCACCTGGGTTGTGTGTGCATATCCTGGTATATGAACACATATGTCTGTTTCTCGGACACCTACATTGTATATGTGGGTGCATGCATGTGTGTGTGCCTATGTATACATGTGCACATCTTTCTCCTGGATACCTGGGGGTGGGGTGTGTGTGTGTGTGAGCACATGCAGAGGTCTGTTCCCTGCTGACTGAGAAGTATCATGCAGCAGCCTGTTGTGATAAGCATGTGTGTGGGTTGGCTTGTACACATGCAAGTGTGCACATGCATGTGTGTGAATCCAAGGTGTCTGCCTGCGTGTCATGGAGGCAGGCAGGCATGGCATCTGTGGGCATGTTGGCAAATCATTTCCATGCATGTCCTACTCGTACACATGCATGAATCCATGCATGCTGGTGCTCACCCAGTTGAGAAGATCCATGTCATATGAGTGCCAGCAGGAGTGTGGACAGATCCAGGGTGCTAAAGTCTGTGCACTCGGTTGGGCATGTGTGCAAATGCAGTGTGTGAGAGCACGCATGAGTGTGCAAATCCACACATGCCAATGCCTGCATACTCTATTGGGTGTGTTGTGTTTGTGTGTGGGTATGGGTATGGGTGTGTACAAATCTAGGCATGCCACTGCTTGCACACTCAGTTGGGTGCATGTTATTCATGTATGCAGGTACGGGTGTGTGTGAATCCACACATACCAATGCCTGCACACTCCCTTGGGTGCGTGTTATGCATGTGTGCAGGCATGGCTGTGTGCGAATCCACATGTGCCACTGCCTGCAAACTCCATTAAGTGCATGTTTATGCGTGTGCACAGGCACAGTTGTGTGTGAATCCATACATGCCACTGCCTGCACACTCAGTTGGGTGTGTGTTATGCATGTATGTGGGCACAGGTGTGTGCAAATCCACATGTGCCAGTGCCTGCGCACTCTGTTGGGTGCATGTTGTGTGGGCACGAGTGTGTGTGAGCCCACGTGTGGCAGTGCCACATGCTCAGTCAGGTATCTGTCATGTGTGCATGTGAGTACATGGGGACCAATGCTTGCACACTCATTCCAGGGCACAAACGTGTATGTGCCAATGCCTGGGCCCAGCCGGGGGTGCCAGGGGCTGGCATGGGGGTCTCCCCTCACCCCCTGCCCTCCCTTCCCCCTGCAGGCTCCATCTCGGTGAACAGCCGCAGCACACCCTTCCTAGCCAGCGGCGAGAGCGAGATCCTGGACCTGGACAGCGAGCTGTACCTGGGGGGGCTGCCCGAGGGCCGGCCCGACCTGCACCCGCCACCCGAGCTGTGGACGGCCTTCCTGCGCCTGGGCTACGTGGGCTGCGTGCGCGACCTGTTTGTGGACGGGCGCAGCCGCGACGTGCGGCGCCTGGCCGAGACCCAGGCCGCCCCGGGCGTCTCGGCCTTCTGCTCCCGCGAGACCCAGAAGCAGTGCAGCAGCGCGCCCTGCCGCCATGGCGGCGCCTGCCGCGAGGGCTGGAACCGCTTCGTCTGCGACTGCGTGGGCACCGGCTACCTCGGGCCCCTCTGCGAGAGGGGTGAGGGCGCCAGGGGGCAGGGTTGGGGGTACCCGGGGAGGGGGTGAGACTAGGGACGGCATGAGGGGGTGCTGGCAGAGGGTTGGGTATCTGAACTGCCCTGTGACGGGTTGGGGGCACCCGGAGGAAGGTGTGAGACTGGGGGCCTGGAAGAGAGACGGGTGTCTGGACCTGCTCTGCAAGAGGGGCCTGGGGGTGCCTGGAGGACAGTATGAGCCGAGGAGAGGCCTGGGGGGTGCCTGTGAGACTGGGAAGGGGTCTTGGGGTGCCTGGGGGAGGGTGAGTCTGGGGGTCCCTGAGGGAGCGGGGAGAGGGCTGGGCATCTGGGCCAGTGCTGCCAGAAGAGTCGGGGGACCAGGGGGAGGATGTGAGACGGGTGACGGCTGCGGGGTGGCAGGGGTCTCAGGGGTTGGGACAGCCTGCCTCCCTGAGGGGGCTCGGGGGGTACCGAGGCCCAGGCATGAGACGTGCTGGGAGCTCGGGGCCAGCTCTGCGAGAGGGGCCGGGAGGTCCCCGGGGAGGCCGCGAGACCAGCGATGGCCTGGGGGGCCTGGGCCGTGGCCCTCACGCCCCCCACCCCGGCTCCGCAGAGGCGACGGTGCTGAGCTACGACGGCAGCATGTACATGAAGATCCTGCTGCCGGGCGTGATGCACACGGAGGCAGAGGACGTGTCACTGCGCTTCATGTCGCAGCGGGCCTACGGGCTCATGCTGGCCACCACGTCGCGGGAGTCGGCCGACACGCTGCGCCTCGAGCTGGACGGCGGCCAGATGAAGCTCACCGTCAACCTCGGTACCGGCGCGCGCGGGGTTAATGCCCCCCTTCCTGGCCCCCTCCTCCCCCCCTCCCATGGGCATCGCCCCAGAGTTGGGGTGCTCAGGAGCGGGACCCCTTCCCCTCTGCAGGAGGCGCTGGGCTCATCCCAGCAGTGCAGGGGTTAACAGCCCCCCCCATCTGGGGGTGCCCCCCCTGGCTTTGGGGGTCCCTGCCCCCGCCCCCACCCCCCACTCGCGGTTTTTAACCCTTCATCGGCGCAGACTCTGCCAGCCTGGCAAGCAGCAGTCGGGACCAAACGCACCCCAGAGCTCCCTGACCCTTGACCCCTTACCTCCCACCCCAGCATGACCCCCCACCCTCGCTCCGTGCACCCCCCAAGCTCCCACATTCCACCCCGGACCCTCCCGTGACCTCTGAGCCCCACCCCCACCTCCCATCCTTACCATGACCCCCCCACAACCCCCAACTCCTGCACTCCTTTCCCATTGCCCCCTTTGACCTCTGACCCCCACCCCTGACCTCCCACCATTCGCATGACCCCCCCCAGACCACACAATACCCTGTCGCCCCCAAACTCCTGCGCTTCATTCCCAGAGCCCCCTTCGACCTCTGACCTCCCACCCCAAACTGGCCCCCCTGCCCGGGGTGAGCTCTTTGGTCCGGCGCCTGCTTGCGCCCCGCTCTGCTGCTGCGGTTGACGGCACGCGCCAGGCCCTGCTGTGCGGCCTGTGGCCCCGGGACCCCTGCACCCGCCCCCCGCCTGCCACGGAGATCGGGGGGCTCAGAGAGCCCAGCCACCCCCACCTCCGGGCTGCGGGGGCTCCCTCGGGGAAGGGGGGACCGGCAGCTCTTGGGGGGACCCTGTTGGGTCCTCCCAGTCCCAACGGGCAGCAGGGGGGCACGAGGGAGGGGGAAAGGGGCGGCCGGGAGGAGGTGCACCCCCCCTGCGCAGGCCCGCAGGAGCTGCTTGGCCAGGGGACCCCCGCCTTCCTCTCCTCGGCACCCGCTTTGTGGTGCCAGGGGCAGGGGGCCGGGACACCCCCACGCCACAGGCCACACAGCCGGTGCCCGCTGGCTCGGGGAAGGGGTGGGGGTTACCGGCTGGGACCCCCTCAGAAGCAACTGCTCCCCCCTGCAAAGCCTCCGCCTGCCCCCCACAGCCTCCGGCCCCCCGTCAGGCCCAGCTTGGGGTCCTGGTGCCCCCTGGGTTGCTCCGCACGCCCCCCAACATGTCCACACAGGGGTGAACCCCCTGCCCCCAGGGTAGCTGTGTGCAGATGCCATCCCCAGGGGCTGCGAGGCCTGTTCCTGTTCCCCAGTATGCCCCCCCACTCCCCCTCCAGGCCACGGGACCGGCACCCCCGTGCCTGAGCAGCTGGACATGCACACGTGTGCGCGCACACACACACACATACAGGTGTCACAGAGCCCCCAGGCAGGCGGAGACGGGCAGGGTTTGGGGCGACACTGCTCGGAGCCGGTCCCAGCCGGGGGTGGGGGGCTGGGGGGCCAGAGCCAGCGGCCAGGGCGCGTGCCGTCCCCGGAGGGGGCCTCCTCGGAGGGTTGGTGGCAGCCGGGACCGAAGGATGTAAAACTGTCGCCTTCTCTTTCTCTCCCCGCCCCGTCAGACTGTGTCAGGATAGGCTGTCACCCCAGTAAGTGCCCCCCGCGCTCGCGCCCGCTCGCGCTCTCCGTCTGGCGTCACGCGGCCGGGGGGGCGCCGGACGCCTGGTTCTGACCCGGGTGTTGGAGCAGAGGGTGTCTGGGGGCCGGGCTCTGGGTGAGGCCTGGGGGTGAGGGCAGGGGGCCCGGAGCCCGGATGCCGGGGCTCCCCTCTTGGCAGGTGCAGTGACACACTCACACTTGGGAGGACTCCGACTAGCTGGGCCAGGACTCCTGGGCTCTCTCCCAGCCTGGCGGGGGGCCAGCACCCACACGTAGAGGGGGGCCAGTAGCCCCACACTGCCATACCCGCTCGGAACCAGCCACTTCCTTGCTTCTGCCTCAGTTTCCCCACAGACACGTCAGGTTCGGCGCTCCCACACCTGGGCACAGAATGGGGGCATCACCAGGCCCCTCCTGCCCCCCCAGTCTTCCCCATGGCTGGCCCCGCGCCCCCAATGGTCCTGCCCCCCCAGTCCCCAGGGCAGCATTGACACGGAGACAGCCAAACTATGGGGTGTCATAAGCCCTGTACTGCGAGGGGGGGGGGAGTCTCCCACCTGGCATGGATCCCCCAGCCAGCCTAGAGCTGGGGCCGCGAGAGGAGGATTGGCCCTGACGGTAGGTGGCCGGCTGGTGACATCTCACGAACACGGAGCCACGTGGGGTCGGACACGTGTGGACCAGGCCTTGCTCACACAGGTGGTGGAATCGAGAGGCATGTACGTGCGAGCTGGGGGCACACACATTCGTACATAAAGGCACTATTTAGGGGCGGACCTGTGAAAGCAAGGGGAGGGGGTGTATTGTGACATGAGCGCGTGTTGGCACGGGAGGGGAAATGACACACGTGCACCTGCCACAGGAGGATGCCCTTTGCACGCCCCATGTCCTGGGGCACCGACATACCTGCATGCAGGGGGAGGGGACACCATGCACACACACTCGCGGCTCCACGTGTGACCAGCAGATGTGACACGGAGAGCACCGTCCCTGGATACAGGTGCGTAGAGGGGCCCCCTGATGCCCGCTCCAAGGCGACGGGACCCTGGGGGCCAAGCCCCGTCCCCTCCTGCCCCTATGTCCCCCCTACACACAGCCCCCCAACCCCCATCCGGAGTCCAGTCCTGGGTCACACAGGGAAACTGAGGCACGAGGCAACGACGGGACCTGCCGCTGCAGTGACGTGGAGACGCGGCTGGGGGAGACCCCGGGAGCCTGCCCAGCGGGGACCCCCAGTCCGCAGAGCCCAGGCGTCGGGGGCCCAGCACCCCGGCTCTCAGCCCAGCCCCCTCCCCCCCCCAGAGCAGGGAGGGGACCCAGGCCTCCGGGCTCCCTTGCTGCCCCCCCCCGGGAATTGGGGCGGGGGCTCGGGTGGAAGGGGGTCTAGGGGAGCACCCCCAGCAGCCTGAGCCTGGGTGCAGCACCCACGGGGGCCACCAGGGGGCAGCACCGGCCTGCACTTCTGCTGCAGCGCGTGTGCGCGCAGTTGTGCACGGGCCTGCGGCATGCCTCTGTGCGTGCCCACACGTGTGCCCACGTCACTGTGTGTATGTGCATGTGTGTGCCTGCGTGTCCCTGGGATGGGCCTGTGAATGGGGGGGGTGCAGGTGTGTCTGTGTGAGAGCAAATGTGTCTATGGGGGGGTGTGCATGCACACACTTGTGTGCTGGTTCTCTGTATGTTTCTGTGCCTTCCTGTACCCATGTTAGGTCTGTGTATGTGTGTGTGTGGGCGTGTATGTGCGTGTGTGTGTGTGTGTGTGCGCGCACGCACCTGTGGTGGGTGTGTGTACTTGTGGCAGGTCTGTGCCACAAGTACACACACCCACCACATACGTGCCTGGGGCTGAGCATTTGTGTGCCTGTGTGTGTGCACATCTGCTTCTGTGTGTGTGTGTGTGTGTGGGTGGGTGTACAGATGCAACTGTGCTGGCTCTATGCACGCATGCGTGCCTCTGTGCAGGTGTGTCTGTGTGCCTGCATGGGATTGTGGCGTGTCTGGGGGTGGTGCACTCTTGTGCTTTGTGTGTGTGTGTGCGTGTGCCTGTTGGCTGTTGGCTGCACATGTGTGGGTGAGGCATGTGTGTGCATGTATCTGCATGTGTGTGTGCCTATGGCAGGTGTGTGTACTTGTGGCAGGTCTGCACACATGTGCCTGTGTGTGCTGGGGGTGTGTGCATGGGTCTATGCTGTGTCTGTGGGGGATGTGCCTGGAGTGTGCCTCTGTACACATGTGCTGTGTCCCTGTGTGTCTGTGTGCCTATGTTGGGTCTGCACATGTGCAGGGAGGTATACATGTTCACGTGTTTCTGTGTGGGCCTGTGTGTATGTACACGTGTACTGATGTCTTCATGTGCATGTGTGTACCAGGGGGGTCTGCATACATGTGCCCATGTGTGTTGGGGGTGCAAGTGTGTCTGCATGTCTGCATGGGACCTGCAGTGTGCCTCTGTATGCGTGCATGCATATGTTGTGTCTGTGGTTGTGCAAGCACATACCTGTAGCGAAGCTGTGTATGTGCACCTGCATATATGGAGGGGTGTGTGTGTTGTGTGTCTGCACCATGGGGTGTCTATGGGCGGGGGGATGTGCGTATGTGTGCACCTCTGCATGTGTGCTTGTGGCTGCACAGGCCTATGGCATATGTGCACACGTGTGTCTCAGCCCCGAGGTGACCTATGTGGGCTGTGCCACATTCCCTCACGTGCTAAGAACCCCCTCACCCCTAATTAACAACCCCCCAGCACTAATTAACACCCCCCCCATTAGTGCCAGGCCTCCGGTGTCAGCCTAGTAAATCTAGGTCTATGGGGGTGGGGGTAATGAGGTGAAAGGTGGGGCTGAGAGCCAGCTGCCCCTGCACCCCCCAGGGCAACTTCAGCCCGACCTGGAGCATGAATTAATTGCCCCCCATGTGTCCGGCTGGCTAATTGCCCCTAGTGCCCCTGGTCAGTGACTCGTTAGGGCCCGATGAGCTGGGGGAGGGGGGCCTCTGGGGCTGTCCTCCCCTCGGGTTTGGGGTACATGGGAGGGGGCTCCGGGGCCAGATCCCCCTGGGCTTGGGCTGCACTGTCCCACGGAGGTGGGTACACACACACGTGCACAAGGCCAGCATGGCACAGCGCTCACTGGTGCCCCGGGGATGTGTGAACGTGTGCGTGTGTCCCAGATGCCTGGATTTGCTTTGTGCGTCCTTGTCCTGGACATTGCGGGGGGGGGGGGGGGGTTGCATATGCCCCAGATGCCTGGGTTCTGTGGGTGTGTGTGGGTTCTTGGTGTGTGTGTGTGTGCACGTCTGCCTGTCTCTCTGTCCTAGATGCCTGGATTTTCAGTGTGCGCCTGTGTGTGTGTTTGTGTGTCTGTGTCCTGGACATCCGTGTGTGTGTGCATGTGCCTGCATGTGTCCCAGGCACCTGGGCTTTCGGGGGGGGGGGGTGTATGCACATCTCAGATGCCTGGGTTATGGGGGGGGGGGTGTAGATGCACATCCCAGGTACCTGGGTTCTCACCGTGTGTGTGCATGTCCCAGACACCCAGGTTCTCATTGCGTGTCTCTGTGTGAATGTGAGTGTCAGTGCACGTGTGTGTCCAGAACACAGGTTCTCAGCACGTGCGTGCACACACCCAGGTGCACCCAGCCAGTCACCCTCAGCGCCCCCGTGCCCAGGAGTGTGGACCGCTCAACATGGCCAGGGGGTGCGCCGGCTCGGGGTCACACATGTGCGTGTACTGGGGAGAGCCGTGGCTTGTGTGCGTGCATGTCGGGGCATGTGCTGGGCCCTCTGCGTGCTCTGTTGCACTAGTGTGTGCTCACAGACGCGCTCCCCCACGTCGCAGCCCAGGCTGCAGGGGCCGTGGGCAAGGGGGGCCTGTTGCCAGCTGCCTGGGGAAGGGGGGGCAGGGACTGGGGGTAGTACTGGGGCAGGGGTCTCAGCACAGGGCAGGAGAGCTGTGAGGGGCTTTGCTCTCCCGGGGGGGCTCCAGGGGGTCTCTCTGACCCCCCTCTCCCTTACCCCCCCCAGGCAAAGGCCCCGAGACGCTGTTCGCGGGGCACAAGCTGAACGACAACGAGTGGCACACGGTGCGGGTGGTGCGGCGTGGCAAGAGCCTGCAGCTCTCCGTGGACAACGTCACCGTGGAAGGTACCGGGGGCAAGGGGCGCCGGCAGGCCTGGGGGGCTGTGGGTGGGGAGCGAGGGGCCCCGGCATGGCTGGGGGCAGCAGGGGCTGGCCGTGACCCCCCTGGCGCCGGCCCGCAGGGCAGATGGCCGGGGCGCACACCCGCCTGGAGTTCCACAACATCGAGACGGGCATCATGACGGAGCGGCGCTTCATCTCGGTGGTGCCGTCCAACTTCATCGGGCACCTGAGCGGGCTGGTGTTCAACGGGCTGCCCTACATGGACCTGTGCCAGCACGGCGACATCGCCTACTGCGAGCTCAACGCCCGCCTGGGCCTGCGCGCCATCGTGGCCGACCCCGTCACCTTCAAGAGCCGCGGCAGCTACCTGGCGCTGGCCACGCTGCAGGCCTACGCCTCCATGCACCTCTTCTTCCAGTTCAAGACCACGGCGCCCGACGGCCTCATCCTCTTCAACAGCGGCAACGGCAACGACTTCATCGTGGTGGAGCTTGTCAAGGGGTGAGCCCCGCCCCAGGCTCCCAGCCCCGCCCCCTTGCTCACAGCCACGCCTCCATCCTCCAAGCCCTGCCCCATATTCCAAGCTGTCTGCAGGCCATGCCCCCAGCCTCCAAGCCACACCCTCTGCCCAAACAGTGCCCTGGGCCACACCCCCTTCTGTTCCAAGTCACGCCCCTTTGCTCAAGGTCATCCCTCCAGGCCATGCCCCCAGGCATGCTGTGCTCTAAGCCACGCCCCTGTATCTCAGAGCCACGCCCCTTTATGGGGCAACACCCCCTTGGTTCTAAGCCATGCCCGCTGCCCAGAACACCCCTCCCAGTCATGGCCCCTCACTCCCAACCCGCACCCCCTCCTCTCCCCGGCCCCGCCAGTGCCCCTCACTGCTGCTCCTGCCCCGGCAGGTACGTCCACTACGTGTTCGACCTGGGCAACGGGCCATCGCTGATGAAGGGGAACTCGGACAAGCCGGTGAACGACAACCAGTGGCACAATGTGATCGTGTCGCGGGACACCAACAATGTGCACACGCTCAAGATCGACTCACGCACGGTCACGCAGCACTCCAACGGCGCCCGCAACCTGGACCTCAAGGGTGAGCCACGGGCAGGGGGTGCCCACAGGGGACGCTGGCCCATGGGAAGCTAAGCAGGTTCTGGGGGGGTTGGTGTGTGGATGAGAGACTATAGTGGCACCAGCCAACAGGCCCCCAAAGCTACCTGGGTAGCTAAGCAGGTTCTGGATGGGTGTAGAGTATGGATGGGAGACCATGTGCACTGTGCCCCCCAGTGCCCCCTGCAAAGCTAAGCAGGGCCTGGGAGGGTTTGAGTGTAGATGGGAGACCCCAATTATTGCAGTAATTGCCCCAGCAGCCAGTAGGGGGCACTTGGGCTGATTCCACAGTGCCCCTTGGGAAGCTAAGCAGGCTCAAGTGTGGAAGGGAGACAACATCCAGTAGATTTATCCCCTAGCAATAAGAGGTGCAGCCAGCAACAGGGCAAGCAGGGCTGGGGAAGGTTGGCATGTGGATAGGAGATCACGTAGAGCATGCCCCCGTCCCAGGCAGGCCTAGACACCATTTGGGTGCAGGGTCAAAGCCCAGATGGGAGACCACGTACGGTATCCCGAGGCTCTGGGCAGAAGGGGTGCCCAGATCCTGACTGTGCCGTGCCTGTGCCCCCAGGGGAGCTGTACATCGGGGGCCTGAGCAAGAACATGTTTCACAACCTGCCCAAGCTGGTGGCGTCGCGTGATGGCTTCCAGGGCTGCCTGGCCTCCGTGGACCTCAACGGGCGCCTCCCCGACCTGCTGGCTGACGCCCTGCACCGCATCGGCCAGGTGGAGCGCGGCTGTGACGGTGAGGCCGCGCCCGGACGCCGGGGCTCCCCCAAACTCACGGCGGGCAGGGGGCCCGGACGCCTGGCTTCACTCCAGCTCCGGGAGGGGAGTGGGGCTGGGGGCTGGGAGCCTCTCCCTGCTCTGCTCCCCCTGGTGCTGGGGGTGGAGGCCCCTATAACCTCCCCCCGGCCCCCTCTCCACCCCCCAGGCCCCAGCACGACGTGCACCGAGGATTCGTGCGCCAACCAGGGTGTCTGCCTGCAGCAGTGGGATGGCTACACGTGCGACTGCACTATGACCTCGTACGGTGGCCCCGTGTGCAACGACCGTGAGTGCTGGCATACACGTGGGCTGCTGGGGGGGGCAACATAGGGTACACGGAGGAGGGTGGGGCAAGCTGGGTGTCCAGATGGGAAAGGGTCTTGCCAGGCCAAGGGTGAATGCGTGGGCACAGAAAGTGTGTCAGGCCTGCTCAGAGCCCCAGGCCGAGCAGGGGACACCGTGGTGCTGGGTGAGTGTGTCACATGAGCCTGCCAGTGCAGGCGTAAGTGTGTGAGGGGAGGGTTGGAGGGGCACAGAAATGAGCCATCCAGGACTTTGCACACACAAGCATGAAAATGGCCGGGGGCGGGGCGCCTTGCACCAGGGTGTGCGGAAGGTGAGGCAGCATGTTGCATCTCACACTTGCACACGTGGTGGGAGGGGGAGAAAGAGGAAGTGACCTGGCACGTTGCACAATACCGTGCACACACATAGCTGGGGGTCATTTACTATCAGTATGAGGCCATGGAAAGCAAAGCAGGCCAGGGCACGCTGCACTTGTGAACCACCTGGTGGCATTCACCATCAGTGCAAGGCCATGAAACTGGAGCTGGCGCACAACGGCATACACAAAGGGCTGTTCACTATCAGTGTGAGGCTGAGACCCAGACCAGGGCACAATTGTACATGCACAAGTGGCCAGGTGTTGTCCACATCGTTCACTATTAGACCGGACAAACCACGTGGTGTAGTTCACTATCAGTGCAAGGCTGTGAAATCCAGACCAAGGCACAATTGTACACGCTAGCAGCTGGGCATTGTTCACGATCAGGGTGAGACCATGAAACCAGTGTGTGGCACAAGCATGTACAGGAGGGGCATGTCACTCACTATCAATTGAAGGCCATGAAAAGCAGGCCAGGGCACAGCCGTAGACATGAACCACCTGGCAGCGTTTGCTATTGGTGTGAGGCCGTGAAACCAGAGTGTGGCACAACTATGTACATGAGAAGCTTGGCGTAGGTCACTATTAGGGCAGCCGTGTGAAAACCACGTGACCTGGTGTCCGTGTGAGGTGGGGGCACCAGACTGACACACTGGTGTGTCTGGGCCTGGTGCAATTCAGATAGCGTGCACAGGCATGAATCGCGTGCTAGCTTGCCCACACATGAGGAGCCTGGCACCACTCACCAACCTAGCACGAGGGCCCCAGTACCATTGGCTGTGTGTGCAAGGGCACGGAGCCTGGGGGGGCCAAGGGAGGGTAAATGAACATGAGCGTTGGTGTGAGCCGTACAAGGGTGCGGAGCCACAGGCTGAGCAGGGGGACACGGTGCCAGAGGGGTCTGTCTGGTGAGAGCAGGAGGGGCTGGGCGCCTGGGTTCTCCTCCCAGCCCCGTGGTGGGTCTGGCCCCCTGAACCAGTCTGACCCCCCCACCCCCACCCCAAGCCACTTAGCTGCCAACGCGTCCCACCCCAGAGCTAGCCGCATTTCAGCCCCATTTCCCCAGTGCTCCCAAGACCCATCCCCCTCCAGAGGCAGCCACATCCCAGCTCTAGGCCCGGTCTCCCCAGCCCCCATGCCCCCCAGAGCCGGCTGCCACCCCCCCTCCCACTCGCGTCACCGTCTGGCTCATGTCACACCTCTGGGGGGAGTGGGTGCCAGCGCTGGGCGCCCGGGGCAGCCGTGGGTGCGAACAGCGGGAGTAGGAGGTGGCACCAGGCATCCGGGCTCCCAGCCCCCTGCTGCTGTCGCTCCCAGCCCCCCTCCCCTCCCCTCCCCGAGCTGGAGAGGACCCAGGCGTCCGGGCTCCCGGCCCCCCTGCTCGCACCCCCCAGGCCCCCGTCCTCTCCGGCAGGCTGTCTGGGGAGAGGACCCAGGCGTCCGGGCGGCGCCCTGGGGCGGGGGTGGCACGGCGCCGGCTGCGGCGGTGGCTAATTCGAGCGCTGCTCGCGGCCCCCGTCCGCCGCCCACCCGTCTGTCAGTCTCCGCTCCTGCCCGGCGTATTTATAGCTCCGCCGCGCGCTGGCGCTGCCAGCCTCGGCCCGGCTCCAAGCACTAGGCCTCACTGCCCGGCCAGAAAGCCCAGGTGTCTGGGTTTTCACCCCCTCCTGCTCTATCCCCCCGCTTCCCCCAGACCCAGGGGAACCTACATGTCTGGGCTCCTGGCCCCCCCCCTGCTCTCACCCTCCACTCCCCAGCCCCCCCCCCCCCCCCGCCAGAGCCGGGGAGAACCAGGCATCCGGGATCCCCCCCACCCCAGGAGCAGACCAGGGTGGATAGGCCGAACCCCCCCCGCCCACCGGCTCCCATGGGGCAGTGACATCATAGCGCGATGATCTCACCGCCGGTGATTTACAGCCACTGGGGACCGTGAGGTCAGCGCTGCCAGAACCGGCAGGGCAGCCCCCTCCCCCAGACCCCCACCCGGGGGATGGACCAGCTGGGGCACTACCTAAGGGAAGCTCGCAACACTTGGCTACCCCCCCACCCACAGCAGCACCCAAGGGTGGGACAAGTTTGCCAGATTACAGGCCTCATGCAACTCACCCAGGGGGTTGACCCTTGACCTCTGACCTCTAAGGGGCCAGGGTCACAGCCATGTGGCCTACAGGAGGCACTATGGGGAGGCCTCGCCTGGCAGGGAAGGGGTTAACCGAGGGCTGGGGCCCCCCAGGGATTAGCAAGGTAAGGGGGGGGTGCAGGGGGGGTCTGTGGGGTGCATGTACGTGCACACATGCATGGGAGGTGGGCAGCTGCAATGTGTGCGTGCACGACGGCCGTCTGTGCGAGAGGCATTGGGGGGGCACAGCGGTGCACACCAGGTAAGCGGCAAGGGGCGGCTAGAGGCTTTGTGTGTGTGAAACCAACGGGCTTGTGCGTGCAGTGGGCACACAGACACACCGGGGAAGTGTGACAGGCTGTGCGGGCACGTGGTGTTTGCTGTGCACGTGTGGGAAGCGGGACAGGGTGTGTTCATGGCGGTGTGTGATGCACCTGTGTGCACACATGTGGGAAGTGTGACAGGATGCGTGCAGGCCTGTGTGCAATACAAGCTGTATCCGTGGGCACACACATGGAAAGCATAAGGATTGGTTCATGCCTATGTGTGATGTGCGCTGTGTCTGTGTGCATATGTGTGGGAAGCATGACGGTGCATGCATGGCTGTGTGTGATGTGAGCTGTGTCTGTGTGCACATGGGTGGGAAGTGTGACAGGATGCGTGCATGCTTGTGTGTGCTGTGCGCTGTGTCCGTGTGCACACGTGTGGGAAGCGTTACAGCGTGTATGCATGCCTGCATGTGTGTGCTGTGTTCTTGTGCACGTGTGTGGGAAGCGTGACAGGTTCTTGTCTGCCATGTAAGGTGCGTGCAGCCACGCCTGTGGGAACCACTGCAGGCCTCCTGCCTGATGCGTGCTGTGTCTATGTGCACACGTGTGGGAAGCGTGACTGTGTCGCACCTGCAGCACAAAGTGCATGGGCACACATGGGGGAAGTGTGACAGGCTGCCCACATGCATGTGTTTGAGGTGCATGTGAGCACCACAGCTGTGCTGCATGTGTGTGCAGGCGTGTGCCCTGGCTCTGGGGGGCATGGGTGCAGATGCAGGGAACTGAAAGCAATGGGGGGGCTTGACCCATGGGGGGCTGGTGCTTGAGGGGGGGATACCCAGTGTGGGGGCGGATATCCAGCCGGGGGGAGGGGCTGGTACCTGGCAGGGGCACTATTCGGGGGGGGCGGGGGGGGGGATGATAACTGGAGGACAGGATACCCAGCCTAGGTGGGGCAATACCTGGCAGGGGTGATACCTGGGGGGGCAATACACAGTGGAGGGAGTGATAACTGGAGGGCATAAAAGCGAGCCTAAGTGGGGCAATACCCAGGGTGGGGCAGATACCTGGGGGACCAGTACCCGGCCAGGAGGGTCCTGATACCAGGGGAGTTTGATAGGTAGCTGGGGGGGGCTATACCCGGGGGGGCAGTACCCTGGTTGAGGGGGGCTAATACCCAGCAGGGATGGCAATACCCAGGCTGGAAGGGGGGGATCCGCAGAGGGGCTGAAACCCAGGCTGGGGGGAGCTGATCTTAGCTGGGGACGCTAATCCCGGGGGGGGAGGCAATACCCAGGCTGGGGTGGTGCTGAAACTCAGCTCGAGGGGGGGGCGATACCCAGTTGTGGGGGCAGTACCCAGGCTGGGGGGGCTGAAGCCCAGCTGGGGGGGATGATACCTGGTAGGGGGGCAATGCTCAGGCTAGGAGGGGGCTGAAACCTAGTTGGGGGGGTGATACCCGGGGGGGCAATGCCCAGGCTAGGGGAGCTGAAACCCGGGGGGGGCAATACCCAGGCTGGAAGGGCTAATACTCTAGCGTGTGGGGGGGGTGCCCCGCCCGGGGGGCTGAAGCCTAGCTGGGGGGCTGATATCCAGGCTAGGAGCGGCTGGTACCCGGGGGGGGGCACTCCCGGGCCATCCTTCGCTCTTGGAGCGGAGCTGCGCTCCCTCCCGGCCGCCGCCTCCTCCTCCTCCCCCTTCCTCCATCGCTCCCTCCGCCTCCCTCCGCCGCCCCCTTCCCGCTCCCTCCTTCCAGCCTTCCCTCTCCTCTGCAGCACGCACCAGCCGAGCAGCCAGCGCCCGCCGAGCCAGCGCCCGCCGCAGCCCCCGGCATGGGCAGGGACCCCCCCTGAGCCCCCCGCCGGCTCCTCCGTCCCCGCATCCATCCTCCCGCATCCATCCCTCCCTCCCTCCCTCCCCGTACTGGTCCATCCATTCCTGCATCCCTCCCCGCCGGATGCCAGGGTCCCCTTGATGCCGCGGGCGCCGGGCCCCCCCGGACCCCGGGGCAGCGCCATGGCCCCTGGGCTGTGAGCGGACCCTGGGGGCTTTCTCCCCCCCCATTTTTGCAGCCCCCCCCCGGGGTCGCCCCCCCCCGCTCCTGCCCCCCTGCCCCCCCCGGCGGATGCGGCGCTGAGGCCATGCGGCGGCGGGGCGGCGGGGGCGGGGGGTCGGCGCTGGGGGCCCTGGCGCTGGCCCTGGCGCTGGGGGCGCTGGGGGGCCCGGTGGGCGCCGCCCGGGTCTCGTCCAGCCTCAGCACCACCCACCACGTGCACCACTTCCACAGCAAGCACGGCACCGTGCCCATCGCCATCAACCGCACGCCCTTCCTCACCCGCGGTGGCCACGGTAAGTGGGGCCCCCACCCCCAGCTGGGGGACCCCCCCCCCTTGGACCCTCTCTGGGACCCTCGCCTGACCATAGCCTTCACCACCTGGGGGTACAGGATGGGGACCCCCTCTCGCACCCCTGGTCCCCTCCCCCAGACCCCCTACCTGGCCACAGCCCCCATCACCTGGAGGTCCCCTGCTCCCCTCCTCCAGGACTGCCACCTGGCCATGGCCCCCCTTCACCTGGCCACAGCCCCCATCACCTCACCTTGGTCCCCTGATCCCCTCCCCCAGGACCCCCACCTGGCCACAGCCCCCCCAGCACCTGGGGACTCCCATCACCTGGGGCTAAAGGCTGAGGGACCCCCCCCATTGGGCTATGTGGTCCCCTCCTCCAGGACCCCCACCTAGCCACGGTCCCCCAGCACCTGTAGGGCCCCCCCATCACCTGCGGGTACAGGACAGGGAACTGCTGGTCCCCTCTCCAAGGACCCCCACCTGACTGCATCCCCCATCACCTGAGGCTACAGGCTGGGGGACCCCCCCTTAGACCCTCCCCAACACCTGTGGGGACCCCCCCTTACCTGGCTGCATCCCTCATTACCGGGCCATACAGGATAGGGGACCATTCTTCATCCCTACCCAGGACCCCCAGCCCTACCTGGTCACAACCTCAGCACCTGGGGGGGGTCCCCGAGATGCCCCCCCTACCTGGCCACAGCCCCCATCACTTGGGTGTACAAGATGAGGGACCTCCCCTTAAGCCCATGGTCCCTTCCTCCTGGGCCCCCACCTGGACACGGCCCCCCAGCACCTGTGGGGACCCCGCTCAACTGGCCACAAGCCCCATCACCTGGGCATACAGGATGGGAAGCCCCCCTAGGACCCACAGCACTGCCTAGCCACAGCTCCAGTACCTGCCACCCCCTCCCGGCTTGGCCCCAACCCCTCCCAGCACCTGGGCAGGGGGAACAGGAGGGTGAAACCCTCCCCAAGACCCCCAGCCCCATCCTTAGGGCCAGGCCCACCTGGCTGCAGTCACCTCTCCATCACCGGGGGGGGCACAGGCTGGTGAGACCCCCCACCCAGCTCCCTCATCCCATCCTGGGACCCCAGCCCCTTGTCTCCCTGACCACGGCCCCCTGCCCCCATCGCCGAGCCCCCCTAGGAATCCCCTAGCCCCTCCCCAGGACCCCTCACCCAGCCACAGCTCCCCCATGACCTGGGGGCACAGGATAGGGGCACCCGCAACCCCCTGCCCAACTGTAGCCCCCCCATCACCTTGCGGGGGGTCACAAGAAGGGAGGTGTCTGCCCCAGCCCACCCTACCTGACTGGGACCCTTCCCGTCCCCCCACATGCCCTGGAAGCCCCTGGTCCCCCTATGCTCCGCCCCCCAACCCCGTCCTTGCCCCTGCCCTTCTGCCCCCCACCATGCCTGGGGCAGCCCCCACCTTTCCCATCCCCCCCCCTGGTCCATACCATTATGGTAACTCCCCCAGCCCCCCTACCATGGTCTCCTCCTCCCATGGACCCCCCCACCCCCTTCTACCATGGTACTTTCTCCCCAGTGTCCCCCACTGAGCCTGGTCAAACTCATTGCATGTGGGGGGGACACACCAGGCCCCTCTGCCCTGCCACCCCCACAGCCAAGCCCCCCAGGGGGTGGGATGGGGAAGGGGAGACTGCCCACACCCTTGGGGGCAGCCAGAGGGCAGCGAAGATGGAGGGGAAGGGGCCCAGGAGAGACCCCGGTGTCTGGCTCCTGGCCCCCACTCCCTGCTCTCACCTCCCAGTCCCCAATCCCCTCCCAGACATCCAGGCCCCCACCCCCCACTTGCCCCTCTCCCATCCTCTTGCCCTCGTGCTCTGGGGGGGAACTGGTGGGTGCTGGGGGGGCTAGTACCCGCTCTGGGGTCCGTGCTCTGTGTGGCTCATGGTGGGGAGGGCTGTTGTCAATGTGCAGTCCGAGTGTTGGTGTCAGGGGATGGGTAGGTACAGCCATCATCTGGCTGTTGGTCCCAGTGGCATGATGGCCAAGGAGACAGCACAGTCAGTGCCAGGGGGATGAGGGTGTCTGTCCCGGCCCTGGGGAGCTGCCTGCCCCCAGTGTTGAGGCCAGGGGCATGGAGCACTGCACCCTCGCGGTGCTGGCTCTGGTGGTGCAGGGGTGGGGTTTGAACAGTTGGTGCTGGTGGTTTGGGGGGCTGGACAGTCTGGACCAGCGGTGTGGGGCTCTGTACAGTCAGTTGAGGTGGTTCAGATGCCATACAGCCGGTGCTGGTGGTGCGAGGGCTCTCTACAGTTGGTGCTGGAGGTCCGAGGAGCTGTAGAGTTGGTGCTGGCAGACCAGGGGCCTGTACAGTCAGTCCGGGTGGCCTGGGGGGCTGTTACATTCGGTCCTGAGGATGTGATGGGCTGAACGGTCAGTACCAGCAATGCGGGGGACTGTACAGTCAGTGCAGGTGGTACAGGGGGCTGTACAGTAGGTATTGGTGGTCTAGGTCTTTGTACAGTCAGTACCAGTGGCACGAGGGGCTGTACAGTTGGGGCCCATGGTGCAGGGGGTGTAGAGTCGATCCCAGCCATCCAGGCCTCTATAGTTGGTGCTAGCATTGTGTGGGGCTGTACGGTCAATCCTGAGGGTGTGGGGCTCTGTACAGTCGGCACCAGGTGTGCAGGGGGGGGGTCTACAGCTGCTGCTGGTTGTGCTGGAGTCTGTACAGTCAGTGCCGGTGGTCTGGGGCTCTGTACAGTCGGTGCTCACAGTGCAAGGGGTTGTACAATCAGTGCCGGTGGTCTGGGCCTCCATGCAGTTGGTACCGGTGGTACAGGGGGCTGCATAGCTGGTCTGGAGGGTGCACAGGACTCTACAGTCGGTACCGGCGGTCTGGGACGCTGTACAGTCAGTGCTAGTGGTGTGGGGGGCTGCCAAGTCAGTCCTCAGGGTGTGGGGCACGGTACAGTCAGTGCTAGTGGTGCAGGGGGCTGTACAGTCTGTGCCGGTGGTCTGGGACCCTGCACAGTTGGCGCCGGCAGTGCAGGGAGCTGTACAGTCGGCACCGACAGTGTGGGGGGTCTGTATAGTTGACACCAGCAGTCCAGGACTCTTACAGTCGGTGCTGGTGGTGCAAGGAGCTATGCAGCCGGTCCTGAAGGTGTGGGGGGATTTGCAGTCGGCTTTAGTGGTCTGGGGCTCTGTACAGTCAGCGCCGGTGGTGCAGGGGGCTGTACAGTCAGCACCGGCGGTCCAGGACTCCATACAGTCAGTACTGGCTGTGCAGGGGCCTATACAGTCAGTGCCAGCCGTACGGGGGTCCGTGCAGGCAGTGCAACCCCATTACATAACACCCGGGCCAGCCCAGACTGCCCCCCCGCCCCCCAATCCCGGCCCCGGACGCCTGGGTTCCCTCCCCACTGGGGGGCAGGGGCTCTCAGGACTCCTAGGTTCTCCCCCCACCCCTGCCTGGCCCCTGGCACCCCCCTGTGGGGCAAGGAGGATTGGGGGGGCACCTGGTGCTGTTGTCTCCGGTGTCGGAATGGCATTGAAATGGGCGGGGGGGACATGGGCCAGGCCTGGATGGGAAACCCCTGGGGGGGACAATACCCCAGTCCAGGGTGGGGGCAGGTAACTGGGGGGGGGGGCATTGCTGCCATGGCTTCTCCTGGCAGCTACAAGGTGTGAGGAGTTAATCCCCCCTCCCAGGGGGTCAGCCTGGCCCCCCCATCCCCGCAGCCCCCCTAGCCGCATTGCCGCGGCCGCGCCCCTCCCCCCCCTTCTCTCTCCTCCATTTCCACCTTCCCTCGCTCTCCGGCTCCCTCCATCCGCACCTCCAGCCCCGCAGCCGGTAGGGGGTGGGGGGGCAGCCCCCTCATGGACTCCCCCCTACACCTCCCCCCCCCCCGGCAGCCAGCATCTCCGGGAGCAGCTGGGGAGGGGGGGTCCTGTCCATCTGTCCAGCCAGGGCGTCCAGCCTGTGACCCTGGCCCAAGGAGTCCGGACGCCTGGGTTGTCCCGGATGGGGGCCACCGGGGACCTGGACACCTGGGGTGCATCCCCAGGCGAGGGGGGGCCGGGCAGTGAGAGCAGTGAGGCAGCCGGAGCCAGGCCCGACGCCTAGGCGCTCTCCCTGGCTGGGGAGGGGGGTCGGGAGCGCGGCCGCCGGGGCGCTCTCGCGCTCTGGCAGGGGAGCGGCGCCCGGGGGGTGAGAGCAGGGGGGTAGGAGCCCGGGCACTTGGGTTCCCCCAGCTCTAGGAGAGGACTGGGGGCTGGGGGTGTAAAGGAACAGGGCTGAAAGCCCGGACGCCTGGGTTTGCTTCAGTCCTGGGAGGAGAGTAGGGGATTGAGCACGGGGCCGGGAGCCCGGACCCCTGGGCTCCCCCAGCGCTGGGGGAGGCACCACGGGGAGCAGGGCCCGGACTCCGGCTTCCATGCCTGGCTCTGGCACCAGGGCAGCGCCGGATGGGTCTGGCCCAGGGCTGGGGCCACCCCAGCACCCCCTGGACAGAGCCCCCGGGGCACCCCCAGGCTGAGACACCCCCTCCCCTCTGCAGCCGTACGGTGAGGCATCCTGGGCTGGCCTGCACCCAGGGTGCCCTCGGTCATCTGCCCACCCGCTCGTCTGTCCGTCCACCCCCATCTATCCACCCATCCCTCCCTCCCTCCCTCCCTCCCTCCGCCCGTCTGTCTGTGGGTCCGTTCTTCCCCACACACTCTGCCCCCGCACGGGGCCTGTGCCGCCTCTCCATCCGTCTGTCCGCCCTGTTCTCTCCCTCTTCCCCTGTCCATCCCTCGACACATCAGCTGCGTATCTCTCTATCGCGCCACCTTCATCCGTCCATCCGTCCCTCTCCATCCATCCGTCTCTCTGCCATTGATCGATCGATACATTCACCTATCGTCTATTTGTTCAGCCCTCCATCCATGCATCTATCTATCTATCTATCTTTGATTATTCTATTCATCTATCCTCTATTTTTCATCTACACATCTGTCTGTCTACCTATCTATCTACTGACCGACCTACCTACTTATCTATCTATCTATCTATCTATCTAGGAACCTACTTATCTGCCTATTTCCTTTCACCTACCAGCCCATCCCTCCACCGACCATCTCCCTGTCTGTCTCTCTGTCCATCCCCCATCTCCGCGCCTCGCCCCCTTTCACTGTGTCCGTCCGTCCGCCCGGACCCCCCCGTCTCTGTCCTTCTCTCCCCCACTGATCTCTGCAGGCCCTGAGTGTCCCTCGCGCTCTCCCACCCCCTGTCCTCGAACCCATCTGTTGGGGCTGGGGGATGTCTGTCCATCCGTCTGCCCCTCCATCCACCCATCCAGGGGCCAAAATTGCCCCCACTGACATGTGCCAAACACCAGCCTCAAAGTCCTGAGGGGCCTGGGAAAACCCAGGAGTCCTGGCTGGGCCCTGGAGCGGGGTGGGGGGGCTGGGCCGGCTGTCCCACTGGGGACAGGGCCCCGATCCAGCCCCAAGCCGGGGGTGCAGCACTGGCTGCAGCACATGAGAGGTTAACCCCCCCCCATGCGCTCTCATTTGGAGGGCGAGCGCGTCCAGGGGGGGAGGCGCTGGGTATTAGGGTTGCCATGGCAACGGCAGGGATCGGGTGCGCGGCGCCGGAGCTCTGGGGCTCGTTAGAGCCGTGTTCAGAGCTGCAGGGGGAAGGGGGGAGCCTCCCGCGTCCGTGTGTCCGGCCCCGTGCGCCCCCGGCTCCGGCGGTCCCGATCCACCCCAGCCCCTTGCACGTGCCTCCCCACCCGTCTGTCTGTCCATCCGCCTCATCCTCACCCCCCGGCCATCTGTCCAGCTGTCTGTCCAGGCAACCCCCTCCCATCTGTCCACCTGTCTGTCCATACGTCCAGCGGCCCTGCAACCCCTGCCTGTCTGCCATCCGCCTGTGCACCTGTCTGTCCATCCACCCCCCGTCTGCCTCTCTGTCCATATAGCACGCTAGCTGCCACGTCCCTGTGCATCTGTCTGTCCGTCCCTCCACCTGTCTCTCTACCTGTCCGCGTGTCTGTCTATACATTTATCCACCTATCTATTTATCTATCATGCATCCATCCATCCCATCCATCCCATCCATCATCCACCCGCCTATCTATCATCCATCCATCTATATGTATCATCTAGGTATCTATATATCATCCATCTATCTCTCTGTCTATATATATATCATCTATTTATCTGTGTATCTATCAATGTATCATCCATCCTATCTATCTATCTATCTATCTATCTATCTATCTATCTATCTATCTCCCACCCCCAGGCAGGGGTCTGTCTATCCGTGCCCCCTGTATTCCTCCAGCTCCTGCCCCGACCACCCTGCCCCCCTACCCCTATGTGCCTGTGTCTGTCCATGTGTCCACCCCCACGTGTACAGCCGCACTCTAGGGCAGATCTGTCCGTCTGGCTGTGTGCCACCTCTGCCCGTCCCCACCGTTGATTCATTCATCCATCCACCCCCCATCGCTCCACCCATCCTTTCCCTGATGTCGGAGGGGAGTGGGGCCTGGGGGTGAGAGCGGGGTGGCCCCGGACACCTGGGTTCCCTCCAGCTCTGGGCGGGGAGTGGGGCTGGGGGATCAGAGCAGAGGGCTGGGGATGACGGGGACTCAGGTGTCCTGCACAGGTGCCTCCATCTCGCCCAGCTGAGCCAGGTTCATCTCCGGCGTTTCGGGAAGGCAGGAATCCTGCCTCCGAGGAGAGAACCCAGGTGTGCGGGCTCCCAGCCCCCCGCTCTCACCCGCCAGCCCCCGCTGCCCGCCCAGGGCTGGAGGGAACCGAGGCGTCTGGGCCTCCAGCCCTGTTCCCACCTCTGGCCCCCGCTCACCCGTGGGGGGAATGTGAATGAGGGGGGAAGGAGAGGCTGGGGGTGCAGCCCCCTCCCCAGCTTCTCCCTCCCCATGTGAGGGGTGTGAGTGAGCATTGCACACGCATGTGTATTGGTGCAGCTGGTGTGTGTGTAGGGGGGGGAATCCCCAGGCTGGGGGGGGCGAGTCATTAGCGCCCACAGGGCCATTACCTGCTAATGACTTAATTCGCCTCGTTATGAGCGTCACAGACAAGGAAGCCGAGGGGAGTGGCCAGGCTCTGGCACCAGGGAGTGGGCATGCGTGGGGTGTGCACATACACATGTGTGCAAGGTGGGGCCATTGTGAGACACCGAGAGGGTGAGAATTTGGGGGTCTGGAATTAATGGGGGGACCCAGGACACACAGGGGGACTGGGCATAGATGTGCATGTGGGTGCTTGTGCACACGTGTGTTTGTGTACATGTGTGTGTGCGCACAGTCATGAGCTGGAGGGGGGTAGGCACACTCAGCGATGTCACTATGTCAGTGCATGCCTGTGTGCGCATCTGTGCACACACAACAGCACCAGTTCTTGGGGCCCTGAAACCCGACAGTGCCAAAGCTGCCCCTGAATGGGATTCGTGGCCCCTGAACTGCCCACACCCCAGATCTGGGCCCCGACCCCCCCAGAGTTGGCTGTGTCTGTTCTGTTTGGCTGCTGGCATGTCCCACCCCAGAGCCAGCCGCATTTCAGCCCCACATCCCCAGGACCCAAGGCCCCACCCCAGAGGCTGCTGCGTCTCTGTTGTACTCAGCCACTGACACCCCCCCATCCCAGAGCTGGCTGCACCCCAGTGCCGGGCTTTGTACCCCCAGTCCCTGCCCCACCCCAGAGCTGGCTGCATCTGCTCTACTTGACTGCCGGCACAGCCCACCCCAGAGCCAGCCGCAGCACAGACCTGCATCCCCAGCCCTGACCCCCACCCCCAGAGCCAGCCACAGCCATGCAGGGCTCTGTCTCCCTGCCTCCCCCTGCAATCCCTGGGCTCCTGGTGCTGGGGCCTGGACACCTGGGTTCTGCCCCAGGTGGGGGGCAGGTGAGAGCAGGGGGGCTGAGACCCCGGACGCCTGGGTCGTCTCCTGCCCTGCTCGGTGAGATGAGGAGTCAGAGCGAGGGGGGGCTGGGAGCAAGGACACCTGGGTGGGGGCGGGTGGTTTGGAAGAGGGAGGATGTGGGGAGCCCGGACGCCTGGGCTCTTGCCCAGCCCCGGATACTGGCCCAGTTTATCGGTCCCCTCCACCCCAGGCCGCGCATGGGCCGGCGCTGGCGAAGCGCAGCTGCTAATGGCGATCGATCGAGTGGGGGGGTGAAGCGGGGGGCTGCGGCGTGGGCATTAAATATGAATTAGCCCCTGGCCATGGGAGGCGCTGACAGGAAGGGGTGGGGCAGCGCCCGGACGCCTGGGCTCTGCCCCAGCTCAAGGGGGTGAGAGCAGGGGGCTGGGGGCCCGGACACCGGGCTTCTCTCCTTGCTCTGGACATGTTATCTTTGGTCCACTGCTCATCAAGGATATCGGCCCAGGCGCCCACCGGGGGCTGCGTGTTATTGTAGGGTCTCTCTGCTGCCTACAGCCCTGACGTCCCCCAATGCCACCGCGTGTCCAGGGCGGGGGCGTCCGGGTGGCCGCGGCGCCGCGGAGCGATGGGCCTGTCTCCCCGCTCAGCTCGTGGTGTTTGTCACCGTCTCTTGCTCATCGATTGCCAACAGCCCACGGCTGCTGGCGCCGTGGGAGGGCGCTGGGTGGGGTGGGGTGGGGGTCACGGCCAAGCCCCACCGTCTCTTGTTGCAGGGCTGCGAGCCCAGATGCCTGGGATCTCTCCAGCTCTGGGAGAGGAGTGGGGCTGGGGGGTCAGAGCAGGGGGGCTGGGAGCCCGGACGCCTGGGTTTGCTCCCAGCTGTGAGAGGGGAGTGGGGCTGGGGGCATGTGTGGGTCTGTGGATGTGTGTCCTGACCCCCGTGCCCCTCCGCCTGTGTGTGCACGTGTGCGCGTCTCAGAGGCTGGAGGTGCATGTACCTGCACATGTTAGCCCGTGTGCACCTAAGCGTGCATGTCTTGGGGCCGAGATGCATGTACCTGTGCTCGCACACACGCGCATTTACACAGCTCATTGTGCTCAGGGCCGGGCTCCCTCCATACCCGCTGTTCGGCTCATTAAGTGCTAATTGGTGCCCCAGGAGATTGCTTGGGCTCTGACGGGCGGGGCAGCGCTGGGGGTCTCTGGCAGAGGAGGGTCTCTTTCAGCCCAGGCTTGGAAGGAGGTGGTCTCTATGGCAGGCACCTGGGCCTGGCTGGCTCGTTAGCCCAGGGTTCGCTAGGAGCCTGGACTAGACCGTTGCCCCCAGAGCTGCAGGCAAGGGGGCTGCAGGCCGTCTCGAGGGGAGCCAGGGCTGAGAGCCTGGATGCCTGCGTCCTCTGCAGCTTTGGGGGCAGTGGGGCTGGGGGGCGCCGGGAGCCCGGACGCCTGGCTTTTGGTCCTGACACGCTCTGTCCCTGCAGCCGGCACGACGTACATCTTCGGGAAGGGCGGTGCGCTCATCACCTACACGTGGCCGCCCAACGACCGGCCCAGCACACGCGCCGACCGCCTGGCCGTGGGCTTCAGCACGCACCAGAAGAGCGCCGTGCTCGTGCGGGTCGACAGCGCCTCCGGCCTCGGCGACTACCTCCAGCTGCACATCGTAAGCACCCGCCTGGATGCCGGGGCTCCCCGGGGGGGCAGGGCTGGGAGACCAGACACCGGGGCTCCCCTCAGCGCTGGGAGGGGAGAGCAGGACCCGGGGGTTCGCTACAGCGCCGGGAGGGGAGCCCAGACACCTGGGTTCTCCCTGCCCAGCTGAGGGTATGGGGGGTCCCGGCGGGGGCTGGGACCTGAACTCCTGGGTTCTCCCATTGCCTCAAGTGCCAGGGGAGCAGCTGGATCCCACCCCCCTTTCACTCCGGGGCTGGAAGCTTATAACCCCCCCCCCCCCCCCGCCCCCCACACAAAGAACTGACCTCCCTCCTACCCCCACCCCCACCAGTGTGTGCAGCCTGGCCCCTCGCCTTTCCTGCCCCCCACCTGACACCTTCCCAGAGGCTCAGCCCAGCTGGGCCCCAGGTGCTGGGGGGTCACTGGGCCCAGACCCCCCATACCTGAGCCAGGAGGGCGTGGAGCATCTGCAGCCCTGTGGTCCCCTTGCAGCAGCCCGAGCTCACATGCACCCCGTCATGCCCAGTCAGGTCCTTGTGCAATCGCACCAATGCTTCACATGCGCCGGGCACTAGTGCAGTGGGGTTGCACAGGCACAGTCACACATACACCCCTGCACAGGGCAGCCCCGGCTCAACCCGCCCCCCAGGCTCAGATACCTCCTGTGCAACATGTTTGCACAATTGCAGAGGGAGCAACGCACACCAGAGAGCGCACGCGTGCATGTGTACATGCACCAACCACCATTGCGGGGTTCCTGCAGGGTGAGCATTGGGGGTCCTTTCCCACCCCCATTCTGCTCAGCTCCCAACCACTCTCCCCATCCCCGCCTGTGCCTCCGGAGGCCCTGGCACTGTCTCCTCTTGTCAGCTCATCCCAGCCCCAGCAGGCTAACCTGGGCTGACAGGCTGCCCGCCCCGCCCCCCCACGGCGGGTGGCCTGGCCTCTGCTTTGGGGGTTAGAGCAGGGGCCTGGCAGCCCGGACACCTGGGCTCTCTCCAGCTCTGGGAGGGCAGTGGGGGCAGGGGAGCTGGGAGCTGCAGCCCTGTCTCCCAGTGATGCTCACGAGGGCTGGCACTGGGTCACACTGAGTCCCTGCTGGCTGCCAGCATCTCTGCCTAATTAGAGCTATTAGGCTCCCATCGATGCCAGCCCCCCCTTCCTCCCCCACCACTGGAGCCATGCACAGCATCTGTCACACCCGTCAGCCCCGCGGGCCCTTCCCTGCCTTGGCGCCTGGCCTGCTTCCAGCTGTGCTTCCTCAGTAGTATTACGGTAATCGCCAGCACCCCCTCCCCCACTACTGCCATCGGGGGTCTCCATTTTATAATGCTGTCTATTAGTGGTATTACGGTAACGATCATATACTCAGCTTGGGGCCAGGGTCCGTGTCATGGAGTGCACCTTATTAGAGTCATTATGGTAGCACCCCCAGTCCGGAATCGGGGTCTGCATTACAGAGTGCACTTTATTAGTGGTGTTACAGTAGCGCCCATACCCTGCTGGCCAGTCTGGGGTCAGGGTCTCTGTTATGGTGTGCACTTCATTAGTAACATTATGGGAGCCCCTTGATGGACCCCCCACCCCGCTTATAACTCACGCTGAGACTGGGGTCCCCCGTGTGGTGTGCGCTTTATAAGGAGCACTTACGGTACGGTGAGGTGGGGTGGTGTCTGGTACAGCATGCCTTGTATTAACAGCCCGGTGGTAGCACTTGCCAGTTGGAGATGGGGGTGTCGTTAGTGGTATTACGGTAGCTCCCAAAGACTTCAGCTGAGACCTGGGGGGGAGGACGTGGAAATGTGAGTGCTTACCATTTATTAGTAGCATTATGGTAGACCGAGGGTACCCCCTGGCCTGGCATCATCAGGGTCTCCCTGGTGTGTCCATTTATTCAGTGGATTACGGTAGATCCCAGAAAGGGAAAAAGAAAAAAAAAGGAGGGGTGGGGGTTGGGGAGCGGCTTGCTGGATTTGCCTGCGCTTTCTTACTAGAATTATGGTAACACCTGGAGACAGCATGGCCCCAGGCTGTTGCGGCAGGTGCTTTACAAAGAGCATTACGGTACCTCAGAGTTTTGGGCGTGCGCTTTGTCAGCAGAATTATGGTAGCTCCGGGGGGGCGGGGGGCAGGGATAGGCTGTATGACCAGCCCCCAAGACCCCGGACCCCCGGGCTCTCCCCAGGTCGGGCTCCCCTGGCCCTGACACCAGCCCGGGGAAGGGGAGCGCGGCGGAGCGCGTGCAGCAGGCGGCCCGGACCCCATGGGTTCTCCCTGGTGCGAGCTGTGTCCCCGTGACAGGTGCCTTGCACGCCCCCTCCATCCCTCGCACGAGCAGGCGCACGACGCCCTTGAGCCCTCAGCTCTGCCCGCCCTGCCCCCCAAGCCATCGCACGGGGCCCTGGCGTCGCACGCCGCGCACGAGCGGGTGTCTGGGCACGGTGGGGAGCGCTGGGGTCCGGGTCCCCAGCCCCCCACTCCCCTCCCAGAGAGCCCAGGCGTCCGGGCTCCCGGCCCCTCCGCGCCCGTGTAAAGCCAGGATCCTGCCTGTGCCCCCCCCCCCGTGCCCAGCGCCCCATCGGGGGTCCTGAGCCCGCAGCCTGGGCTGTGCCGGCTCGGGGAGGGCAGCAGTGCCGGGGTGGGGGGAGAGCGGGGCACTGGCAGCCCCCGTCCCTGGGTTCCCTCCCCGCCTCGCCAAGGGGAGCCCCCGGCACCGGCAGCCCCCGCCCGCCCAGTCTCCAGGCTCCCATATTCTCTGCCCTGGCGCAGTAATTACAGCTGCGCTAACGAGCTGGGAGCTGATCGGTCTCATTAGCTCCTAATTAACAATTTCCCTTGATTGGCCTTCGGCAGGCGGCGGGGGGCTGGCGACGTGGCATGGCACCTGCCGCCGCCCCAGACGCCTGGATCCGTCCGCCCGCAGGCCCGGCCCGGCCCGGCCGTCTCCACCGGGACGTGTCCCACCCCAGAGCCAGCCGCATCCCACCCCGATGCCCCCGAGCCGGCCGCTCGCTGTCACGGCGCCTTGCAGGTTGGCACGAGCGGCGGCCATCTTGCCATGAGGCGACAGCCATTTTGTTTCCTGGCAAAGGCTCGGGCGCGGGGGTCCCCATCTCAATCCCGTGCCCCTTTTTGGGCAGACGAGCTGTTTCGGTCTTGAGCTGTGGCGCCGGCCCAAGGGGAGGACGGACGGACCTGCCATTTTGCCCCTTCACTTGGCGTGGGTGCCGGCAGCCATCTTGGGGACCGCACTCCTCCAGGGCAGAGTCGGCCCCTCGGGCAGCGCCATGGGGCTGGATGTCCGGATTTAATTGTCGTCGTCTTCTTCACGAGGGCCAGAGGGGCGAGGCCGACCGGCGCCCAGGCCTCAGCACGTGCCGCGGGGGCAGCTATCTCATCGCTTGACGTGACCGGGCGGCCATTTTGGTGGTGGCCCTGCTCGTGAGGGAGAGAGTGGTGTTAACAAGGGGGAAGGAGGCATCCGGGCTGGCTGAGCGCGGCCAAGCAGCCGTTTTAGGGATCTTCTGCTCGTTAGGGAGAGTGGGACGTCCATGAGAGGGGGGAAGGCGGAGGCGGGGGCAGTCAGCAGGGCAGCGACCACCTTGCTTAGCATGACCAGGCAGCCATTTTGGGGATCGCTCGTGATGACCACAAGAGCGGGGCAGACCTCAGGGCAGCGGCCATCTAGTTTAGCGGGACTGGGGGCCATTTTGGAGCTGGCCCGCTTCTTGGAGAGAACATGATGTTAATGGGAGAGGAGCAAGCAGTCGTCCGGGGTGGCGGCCATCTTGTTGATAGCATGACTAGGAGACCACTGAGCGGGTGGCCCAGCTCGTTAGGGAGAGATTGATGTTAATGACGGGAAAGCAGATATCCTGCCCAGGCAGCTGCCATCTTGTTGCTTGGCATGACCAGGAGGCCATTTGGGGGGCTGAAGTGGCAGGAGGCACTTGCAGCGGCCATCTTGTCGCTTCCCTTGCACAGTGACCTTCTTGGGGTGGCTCTGCCAGCCCGTTCCACGTGGTTCCCGGTTGTTGGCGGTCCGTATCCTGTGTAGCGACCTGTTAGCAGTCTGTATCTTGTGTAACGCCTGGTCGTGTGTGATGGCCAGTGGTGGCAGCCCGTGTTTCATGTAATGCCTGGGCATGGTGGCATGTGTGCTGTGTGACACCTGGCGAGGGCAGCACGTATCCTGTGTAACGCCCAGTCGTGGCAGCCCGTGTCCCGTGTAACACCCAGTCGTGGCAGCCCATGTCCCATGTGACTCCCAGTCATGGCAGCCTGTGTCCCATATAACACCCAGTCATGGCAGCCTGTGTCCCATATAACACCCAGTCATGGCAGCCCATGTCCCGTGTAACACCCAGTTGTAGCAGCCCATGTCCCATATAACGCCCAGTCGTGGCAGCCCGTGTCCCGTATAACACCCAGTCATGGCAGCCCGTGTCCCGTGTAATGCCCAGTTGTAACAGCCCATGTCCCATATAACGCCCAGTCGTGGCAGCCTGTGTCCCATATAACACCCAGTCATGGCAGCCCGTGTCCCGTGTAACACCCAGTTGTAGCAGCCCATGTCCCATATAACGCCCAGTCGTGGCAGCCTGTGTCCCATATAACACCCAGTCATGGCAGCCCGTGTCCCGTGTAATGCCCACTCATGGCAGCCCATGTCCCATATAACGCCCAGTCGTGGCAGCCCGTGTCTCATGTAACACCCGGTCGTTGCAGGTTGTAGATTTGCCCTGCCGGGCCATTGCTCTGTGCGCTGCCCTGGCAGTCCATGGACGGCCCTCGGTACCTAGCGTGTCCCATGCCCTTGGGCTGGCTCTGGTGGCCCATCTTCCCATAATGCCCTCCCCTTGCCTGCTCCATGTTGCTTTGCCAGGGCTTCGGCATCGCACCCTCGCCTCGGTGGTCTGTGATGCATGCAGTTCCGTGTCCTAGCGTGCTCCAGCCCCTTCCCCGGGCCATGGCCCTCCATGCTCTGCTCTGCCGGTCTGTATTGTGTGTAATGCCTGGCTCTCACCCCACAGCCCCCATTCCCCTCCCAAAGCAAGGGGGGAACCCAGGTGTCCGGGCTCCCAGCCCCCCTGCTCTCCTAGAGCCAGGGAGGAGGCTGGCATGGCTGCAAGAATGGTAGCTGTGAGCTATGAGCCAACACCCGCACATGTACACACACACACGTGCGCGCGCGCACACGCACACTACCCAGATAGAGCTGGTGCGGTGAGTTACGGACCAGCACACACGAGTGCACCCGTGCAGACAGCCCCCGTGGGGCCTTTCTGAAGAGGACAGAGGGAGCGATGGTGCGTGGACACATGCGCAGAACCAGGCATCTGGGGGACATGTGGATACACACACTTGCACACACACACACACATAACTGGGACACACACGGACACACACACCCCCCAAGCACCCAGGATGGACGCGCGCACACACACATACACACCTCCAAGCGTCCAGGACACGCATGCGCACACACACCCCAGGCATCCAGGCAACACACACACACACCAAGCACCCAGGACAGACACACACACACACACCTAAGCAGTCAGGACACGCACACACCCCAGGCATCCAGAACACACATGTGCACACACACACAGATGTACACACGCCCCAAGCACCCAGGATGGACTCACACCCCCCCAAGCATCCAGGACATGCATGCACCCCAGGCATCCAGGACACACGCAAACACACACGCACACACACACACCCCCCAGGCATCCAGGACACACGCAGCCCGCTCCATTGAGGGGGCCAGCCAGCGAGCCCAAGCCTCCCCCCCATCTCTGCAGGCCCGGCCTGATCATTAATGCGCTCCAGGAGCTGGATTAACAGGGCTTTGATGAACGAGGCCCCAGGGAGGGAGCCCCTGCCTCCACGGAGCCGCAGGGTGGGACGCCTGGGGTCCTGGCTCTGGCAGGGGAGCGGGGGGGCGGCGCTGGGAGCCGGAGCCGGGACTCCTGGGTTCCCTCCAGGTCCGGGGTGGGGGGAGCAGGGGCTGCCCACCTGGGTCCCATCCATCCTCTCTGTCTCCTCTGTCGCTCCCTCCCACATCCGTCCTCTCCCTGCATCCCTCTGCACACACCTACCTGCCTACTAATCTGTCTGCGCACGCGCCTCTGCCAGCCAGCCACTGCCGCGGGCACTGCTCTGCTGCCTCTCCCGCACCCACTCCCCCTCCGCTCGCCTGCCAGAGCTGGAGAGGACCCAGGCTGCCGGCCCCCCCGCTCGCACCCCCCCGGCCCTTGCTCTCCTCCCAGAGCTGGGGAGAACCCAAGTGAGCCAGGGAGCCCCCCAGCTCCCACTCCCCCCCAGGCTGGAGAGAGCCCGGGTGTCCAGGCTCCCGGCCCCCCGGCTCTCCCCCCCCAGCTCCCACTCCCCTCCCAGTGCTGGAGGGGACACACGTGTCCGGGCTCCCAGCCCGCCCCCTGCTCTCACCCTCCAGCCCCCCACGCTCTTCCCAGAGCCAGGATGGAACCCAGGTGTCCTGCCCCCCCACCCCCCCTGACGTGTCTCGTGCCCCCAGGACCAGGGCACGATCGGGGTGATCTTCAACGTGGGCACGGACGACATCACCATCGAGGAGCCCAACGCGGCGGTGAGCGACGGCAAGTACCACGTGGTGCGCTTCACGCGCAGCGGGGGCAACGCCACGCTCCAGGTGGACAACTGGCCCGTCAACGAGCGCTACCCTGCAGGTAGGCACCCCCCGCCCCGTGCGGGCCGGAGCCCCCCCGCCTGCCTGCCCCAGGGGGCTGGGGACAGCCGCCAGCCCCGGGAGCCAGTGCGCCCTGTTAGCGTCCGCCCCAGTGCAGAGGATTCTGGGTACAGTTGGGAGCCAATCCTGCCCTGTTAGCATCAGTTCTAGTACAAAGGATTGTGGGTATGGTCAGGAGCCAGCCCACCCTGTTAGCACCAGTTCCAGTGCAAAGGATTGTGGGTATGGTCAGGAGCCAGCCTTGCCCTGTTAGTGTCAGACCCAGTGCAAAGGATTCTGGGTAAAGCCGTCAGCCTGCCCTGTGCAAAGCATGCTGGGTAAGAATGCCACTCTCCCCTGGGCAGAGGATTCTGCGTAAAGCTGCCCTCCCCGCAGGGCTGGAAGGAGGCCGGGGCAGGACCTGCCTGCACAGCGTGGGGGGGCAGATGGCCCAGGGGTAGCTGAGGTCTAGTGGGGCAGTTCCCAGCGGGCTGGGCGGGGTATCTCAGCTGCCCCAGGGGTGGATTTTAGCAGGGGGAAGTGAAACACCCCCCATACGGCTCCCGGGGGCCACGGCTCTGCCCTGCCCCCCCATTGCCATGGGTGCCCCCCAGGCAGGGTCTGGGGCAGTTCCGGCCTCTGCTGCATCCCACTGCCCCTGGGGTCGGGGGGCAACGGGGGGGAAGATGCCGCATTTGTATTTGGAAACACCCGCCCCCCCGGTTCTGCACCTCGCTGGCTGTCTCACCCCCACACTGCCCCTCCCAGTGCTGTGTCACGCACAAAACACCCCCTCCAGCCCCACCAGGTCAGACCAGAGGACGTGCAGGGATCCCGACACATGTGAGCGTGTAACGCCCCCGCCTCCCAGTGCAGCATGCACACATGTGCTTGCACGCTTCCTCCCAGACCCTGTGCATGCTCACAGGCACACCTGGGACACGCACATGCCGGAGGGGGTCCCTTGCACAAGCACGCACGCACACACTTCTCCGCAACCCAGCACCCTGCGAGCTGAGCTGCTCTGGAGGTAGATGGGAGAGACACTCATGCGCACGCACACACATGTGCACTGATATGCGTGCTCCCCACCCCCCCTCTCCCCCACCCTTGGCCGTGTGCTTCCGCCCGGTGGAGCGGGGCTGCCAGGCCGCATTAGCAGTTGCTCAGCATCCAGCACACAGCATTGTGGGTAATCGTGAGGGACAGGCATCACGTTGTACTAGCGCCTGCCCAGACATGCTGCCCCCAGGAGGGGGGCTCAGCCAGCCCCTCCCCCAGAGCAGGCTGGGAGCACACGCAGGCCCCATGCATGCTTACATGCACACACTTGCACACATAAGCCCCATGCATACGCTTGTGCACGTGGGTCCTCATGCACACTCTTGGACACTCCAGTATCCCCCATGCACATCATATTTAGGTGAGGGGTGGCCATGGGCATGGGGGAGGCAAGCCAGGCACACGTGGCAGGATTGTGCAGGCCCCAAGGAGCGTGCAGGCTGACACAGGAAGCACACGTGTAGTTCGTCTGCAGGCCAGCACTCACACAATTACACCCCGTGATGCACAGGTGGAGTGACATGCCAGGCACATGCATGTGGTTCCTGTCTGCCCTGCTAGGGTCAGGAGGACGGGGCACACATGCATGGGCTGATGTGCAAACGGACACGCCTTTTACGTGCACTGCACACCTATGCAAGCACCACAACCCCCCCTTGCCTTGTGGCTCTGTGCACCAGAGGACACACGCAATGCACATGCATGCGGTCCCCATGTGCAGCTGCACCATCCCGTCTCCCCGGCCCCCTGGGAGCGCCAGCTTCTGATTACCAACCCAGGTCACTTCCCAGCACCCGCCTGCTTTTAATTAAAGATGTTAATCGCCTTGTTAATACGGGCGCTAATGAGAGCCTGGAAAGTCCCCGATGGCTGCTAATTAGGAGGGACGAGCGACATCCGGGGCTGAGAGACAGAGGGGGGACCCTGGGAAGAGCACTTCAGGCTCCCAACACCCCCTGCTCTCGGCCCCCAGGCGTCCGGGCTCCCAGACCCCACAGCCCCCCACTCCCCTCCCAGAGCTGGAGGGAGCCCAGGCACCCGGGACTGCCCAGCCTCCCCCAAGCCAAGATCAGGACCCCGTCTCCCACCAGCCCCCTCCTGCCCTGCATCCTTCCCCCATCTCCCCCGCCTACCCCCTTTCAGACCAGGGGCCTGATCTACCCCAGGCACAAAAGCCCCCTGCCCCCTCGCATCCATGGCTCCCAGCTGTGCCCAGCTCCCCCTGTTCTCAGATACAAATGCGGCTGGCGGGGATGGGGGTCCGGGTCGGGGGGGTCATTGGTTTGGGACCAGCTGAGGGAGGGGGGGAGCCGGTTGGGGGGGCCACATGCCCCATTTCCTCTGCTGCTCCGGTCACCGCTGCCCCTCCCACCCCCCCACCGCGCGGAGGGAACTAACGACCAGCACTAAAGCCCCGTTAAAGCCCATAAACGCTGCATAAACCCGTCTAACCCCCCCCGCTAAAGCCCCCTAAACCCGCCTAACTAGCTCGCGGCCGCGCTAAACCCGCTAAACCAACCGGGCCCCCCCCACCCGCTAACCTCTGACCTTTGACCTTCCAGCGGGCGCGTGGGGCTGGGTCTTTTTCTCTCTTTCTCTCTCTCTTTCTGGTTCTTTGGTTCTTTCCTGGTTTCTGTTTCTTCTTTCTTCCTTTCTCTCCTTCCCGTTTTTTAACCGACTGCAACATTCTTCTTCCCTTAAACTTCTCTAAAGGCAACAGTGATAATGAACGCCTGGCGATTGCTAGACAGAGAATACCGTATCGGCTCGGTCGAGTAGTAGATGAGTGGCTACTCGACAAAGGTAATTAACAGCAATTAATTCCGCTTAATAACCAATAAATCACAGCGCTTAAAGGTGCAGAGCTCTGCCCACCCGCCTCCCCCTCCCCACCAGGCCCCCAGGGCAGTTGGAAGCTGGTGACGGATTTGGGAAGGTCGGGGCTCCCCCATGGCACGGGTGTCATTCCCCCCCCGTAGGGCACTGTCGGGAGATACCGCCTGCCCAGGCCTGGGCAATAGGACACCAGCGCTTAGGGACTTTGAGAAGGAGCAGGGTCCTGTCCAGAGAGGCAGACACCGGGCAAGAGCAAGGGCAGAACGGGCTTGGAGTCTGCTGGAAAGCTGGCAGAGAACCCAGGCGTCCAGCTGCCAGCTCCCCCCCTCCAGCCCCACTCCCGAAGCTGAAGAGACCCCAAGTGTCCTGGCTCCCAGCCCCAACTCCCCTCCCAGAGCTGGGGAGACCCCAGGCATCTGGGCTTCCGGCCCCCTGCTCTCACCCTCCCAGAGATGAGCATAGAGACCAGGTATCCGGGCCATCCCTCCTGCCCAGGCACCCTGCACACTTATCCAAGTCCAGCCCAGCTCCTCTTCGTCCTGCCCCCTCACCAGCTTTGTAATTGCCCCGTTGCTCCCCCCACCCTCTGGGCAGAGCTTTCTGCCCGCCTTTCCCACCCCGCCAGGTGGAGCTCTGTACCTTTAAGGCTCAAACTCAGTTGGGGAAAAAGGAAAAAACAAAAAAACCCCACCAAAACCACCCAAAAAAGCAACCCCCCCAAAAAAAACCTGCCCCCAAACCCTCCTCCTAACTGCGTGTAACCAGGTGCTAACAAGGCTCTAACCACGCCGCGGTAACCTGCTAATGGCTGATCTAACCTGCTAACTACCGGCCTCATCCGCTAACGGCCGATCTAACCAGCTAACCACTGGCCTAACTTGCTAAGCAACAGCCCGTCTCGCCGGGCAAAGCCCGAACCCGCTAACAAAGCATTACTAACAGAATCATTAAACTGCCAAAAACCAACCCAAAACTCCAGTTAAAGGGATGCTAACCTGCTAATGGATTTTTAAACCTCCCCCCAAACTTCTCCCCCCAAATAATCCAACTCAGGGTGATCGGCTCACTAATTATGGACGGACCTGGTAACGAAGGAGAGGTAACCCTTGGCGTGCCAGGGGGTGGGGGTGGCAAGTGCTGCGTTCTGCTGGGCGCGAAAACCTGTCTGGAGTCAGTGGGGAAAGGGGCGCTTGGAAAACATCGGCCCCCCAGCCACCCACCCCCACCGTGGCCTGGTCTGTCCTGGCGTCCAGCACCTGGCTGGGGCCTGGGAGAGAACCCGGGTGTCCGGGCTCCCGCTGCCCCCGCTCGAACCCACCGAATCCTAGTCCCTGCCCAGAGTGAGGGGAGAACCCAGGCATCTGGGTCTCGCGGGGCGTGGGGGGTCACAGGGGCAGCCTCCTGGCCAGGCTGGGACTGAGGGGGGCACGTACTTGGGTCTGGTCTCCCCTCACTGCCATCGCCCCGATCCCAGCCCTGTGCTGTCCCCCATCGCAGCCACCATCGAGGCAGTGAGGGGTCCTCCAGGCTGGGTTGGGGCTGTGCTGGAGCAGGAAGGGGTAAACATTCCCAGTCCCACCCTGCTTATCTCCACCCCCCCCAGCTATGGGACTGGGACCCACAGGCCCCAGGATGCCTGGCTTCCATCCCCGATGCTGCCTCTGGGTCAGCAGGGGGGAAGGGTATGTAGCAGCTGCTGGCCACGGGCCTCAGTTTCCCCACCTGCAGAAGCCCCCTTGGGCATCCCTCCCTGTCCATCCCTCCTGCACCCCAAATCCATCCCTCTGTTTCCCTTTCTGCCACTCTGGACACCTCCATCTGCCCCTGCCCCAGCCCCCTCCATCCATGCCTCCCCCCACCTTCCCTGCGTCCCCCACTCGCCCCTTTGCTCAGCTCCAAGTCCTTTCCTCCCTTCATCCACCTGTCATCCCCACACTTCTCCATCCCCCAGCTATCCTCCATCCGTCCACCTTCCTTCTTTCACCATAACCTTCCCTACCCCCTCGATCCCATCCTCGCAACCACTCGCCCATCCCCATCCATCCCTCCTCCCCCAGCTTTCCATCTATCCTCACATCCATCCATCCAACCATCCTTCCTTCACCATAGCGTTCCCTATGTCCTCACACCCATCCATCCATCCATCCATCCATCCATCACCATAGCCTTCTATACACGCTCACACCCATCCATCTGTCACCATAGCCTTCCACATGTCCTCACATCCACCCATCCAACCCCACCTCCATCCATCCATCTCCACATCCTTTCATCCATCCATCCATCCACCCACCCCCCCGCCCCACTTATCCCTCTCCCTGGGCCTAGCCACCCCCCAGGGTCAGCCTGCCACCCCCAGGCCCCGTGTCTCCCGGTGAGCAGAGCACGTTGGGCCTGCTCAGCTGTGTTCACCATGTGACATGGTGTCACAAGCATGAGGGCATTCACAAGGGTCCCATTCAGTGTCATTCTGGTGCTCATGAGAGTCCCATTTGGTGAGGCTTCCCTGTTCACGAGGATCCTGTTTTGAGACGTGTTCACAAGGGTTGCATGTGGCAACGCACTGGTTTTCACAAGGGTCATATTGACACTCTGGAGCTCATGAGGGTCCCATTTGCTGACACTTCCTTATTCACAAGGGACCTTTTCTTGCAAGGTGTCACTGCTCACGAGGGTCGCATGTGGTGACACACTGCTCATCACATTTATTAATGCTCTGGTGTTCACAAAGGGCCTGCTCTGGGACACTTCCCTGTTCACGAGGGGCCTGTTTTGCGAGGTGTCACTGCTCACAAGGGTCGCGTGCAGTGACATGTTGCTCATCACATTTATTAATGCTCCCGTATTCACGAGGGGCCTGCTCTGTGACGCTTCCCGGTTCACGAGGGGCCTGTCTCGGGAGCTGTTCCACGAAGGTCACTTGCAGCAACACGTTGCTGTTCACAAGGGTCACGTTTGTTTATCACAAGGGTCCTGTTTTGTGATGCTTCCCTGCTCACAAGGGTTGTGTGATGAGGGGGGCTGGGGCTCAGAGAGGCCTCGACACATTGGAGGATCCGACCAACAGCAATCTCAGGAAGTTCAACAAGGACAAGTGCAAAGTCCTGCACTTAGGACGGGACAGTCCCCTGCACTGGGACAGGCTGGGGGTGACAGGCTGGGCAGCAGCTCTGCAGAAAAGGATGTGGGGAGACAGGGGACAAGAAGCTGGACAGGAGCCAGCAGTGTGCCCTTGGTGCCAAGAAGGCTACCAGCATCCTGGGCTGCATTGGTAGGAACAGTGCCAGCAGATCCAGGGCAGTGATTCTTCCCCTCTACGTGGCACGGGGGAGGCCACATCTGGAGTCCTGTGTGCAGCTGTGGGCCCCCACCACAGAAAGGATGTGGCCAAGTTGGAGAGAGGCCAGCGGAGGGCAAGGAAAATGGTTGTGGGGCTGGGGGACAGGACTGGTGAGGAGAGGCTGAGGGACCTGGGCTGATTCAGTCTGAAGAAGAGAAGACGGAGGTGGGATTTGATAGCAGCCTTCAGCTCCCTGCAGGGTGGATCCAGAGAGGCTGGAGCTGGGCTGTTCTCAGCGGTGGCAGATGGCAGAACGAGGAGAAATGGGCTCAAGTTGCAGCGAGGGAGGTTTAGTTTTGATTTTAGGAAGAATTTTCCCTGGAGGAGGGTAGTAAAACACTGGAACAAGTTCCCCAGAGAGGCTGTGGGATCTCCATCCTGGGAGGTTTTGAAGACCCGAGTAGACAAAGCCTTGGCTGGGATGATGGAGTTGGGGCTGGGGCTGGTCCTGCTCGGAGCAGGGGTTGGTCTAGATGTGACCTCCGGAGGTCCCGTCATCTTCTATGACTCTGTGACAAGTTGCTGTTCACAAGGGACATGTTGTGGACACGCCAGTAGTCACGAGGGCCTTATTTCACGACACTTTGCTGTTCGCAAGGGTCGTGTGCAGTGACACATTGCTGGTCACGAGGGTCATATTCGCTGACGCTTTCCCTGTTCACGAGGGCCCTGGTCGGTGATGCTGCTGCGCTCACGAGGGCCGCAGCTTGGCACAACTGTGCTCCTGTCAGTCTCACCAGTTTCATGACACGTGCCAGGCTCACCCTCCTTCGTCACAAGTCCTGTCTGCCCAAGCATCACGAGAGTCCCGCTTCATGCTCCTGCGCTCACAAGGGTCCTGCATCAGGGCCCCCGTGACCCATGGGCTGATGCCTCAGTACTCACCAGGTTCACTCATGACACTTCGGTGCTCACAAGGGTCCTGCCTGGTGGCACCTTGGCATTCACCAGGGTCACGCATGATGCTTTGGTGTTCACTGGGGCCAGGTTTGGGGATGCCCCAACACACACAACGGGCACGGCCTGGTGCCCCACATGCTCCAGGGTCACGCTCAATGACTCCAGTTCACCAGGCCTGCCTTGTTCACAAGAGGCATGCGCCCCCATCATGCCCCTTTGCCTGCATGGGTCAGTGACCAACGTGACCTTGTTCACAAGCATGTGACACTCCTTACCCCTTCTTCCTCGCACACATCCCCATGCTCATAGGCCCAAAGCATCCAGTGAGGGTGCGAGCACAGTGAGCAAGGCCTGGGCCGGCCCCCATGCCTGCCACAAGCACATGCGAGGGGGGGAGGCGGGTGCCTCCCAGCGCACACGGGTTCTTGCACGCTGAAAAAAGCACCAAACCCCCGGCAGGAACTAAACCATCTAACAATGCCTCTAAATAAGCAACAACAAAAATTCTAATAATAACCTGCTAACGAGAGGGAAACTAATTAAAACTCTAATGCCCCCTCCCTCCCCTCCACACCCCCAAAACCTGGCAGGGCCCCGTGCAGGGCCAGGTGGCTTAAAGGTGCCTAAACCTGCTGTCGCCCCACCCAGAGGGTTACAGCGTCTGCACTGGCCCTGTGCGAGGGGCTCACACGAGGATGCAGTGCCGTTTGCACTAGGAGGTCCCTTCAATGCCCCCCCCACCCCCCTCTGACACTTCCCTTTGGCTTTTTTTAAAACCTTGTGGGAAGGAGGGAGTGAGGAAGAGGAGGAGGGGAAGAGAGCATGGGAGGGAAGGGGAGGGTGGGGGTTCGCTTCACACCAGGGCTGGCACGTTGCACGTGGGGCTGGGTGGTGATGGCCCCTGGCCTGGTCCCCAGGTGTCTGAGCCCCCCCCCCCCAGCAGCACCTCCTCGCGCTCTCTCGCCCTCCTGTTCCCTCGTCTTCCCCCTGCAGGGCTCGGCCGGGGCTGGAGTAGGACGGGGTGGAGGTTGCAGGGCATGGATGGGGGGGAATGGAGATGGGTGGATGAATGGAAGGAAGGCAGGAAGGAGCGAGGAGAATGGATGGATGGGGAGGGAAGTGGGGCTGGCGGGTGGAAATGGGAATGGGTGGGTGAAAGGAAGGGAGGATGGAGGGATGGCAGGCAGTGGGGGTAGAGGGGTGGAGGGATGGCAGGCAGCAGGGGTAGAGAGATGGATGGGTGCTGGGTGCCGGCAAGAGGCCTGCTGATCTCCACCACGTGCTGGGTGAGGGGATCCGAGCAGGGGCAGCCCCACCGTATCCAGGGGGCAGGGCCCAGAGGAGGGGACATGGCCACGGGCCCCCGGCTCCTACAGCTCCCCCCGTGCAGCAGCTGCCAGGCGCTCGCTCACCCTGGTCCTGCCTCTCTATGTCCCCCGGCAGGTCGGCAGCTGACCATCTTTAACAGCCAGGCCGCCATCAAGATCGGGGGCCGCGACCAGGACCGCCCCTTCCAGGGCCAGATCTCGGGGCTGTACTACAACGGGCTGAAGGTGCTGGCGCTGGCGGCTGAGAGCGACCCCAACGTGCGGGCTGAAGGCAACCTGCGCCTGGTGGGCGAGGTGCCCTCCGTGCTCACCACTGAGACCACGGCCACCACGCTGCTGGCCGACATGTCCACCACCATCATGGAGACCACCACCACCATGGCCACCACTACCACGCGGCGTGGGCGCTCCCCCACCATGCGTGACAGCATTGCCCAGGTCAGCGGGGCCGGGGTGGGGGCCTGTATCTTCACCCCCAACCCCCTGCCCTAGGCCGCGTGTCCCAGACCCATAGCATGTCCAGTCTGTATCCTCCCCGCAACCCCTTCCCTAGGCCACGTGTCCCATCTCTGTGTTATGGGGGGTCCGTATCCTCCCCCACACTAACCCCGTCTTAGGCCACATGTCCCAGCTCCATATCATGGGGGAGGGTCAGTATCCTCCCCCCCCACCTCCTGCCCTAGGCCACGTGTCCAAACTCGGTAGCATAAGGGTGGTCTGTATCCTCCCCGCCCCCTTGCCCTAGGCCAAGTGTCCCAGCTCTGTAACATGGGGGGTCTGTATCCTCCCCCCCAACCTCCTGCTCTAGGCCGCGTGTCCCAGCTCTGTAGCATAAGTGGGACCTGTGACCCCGGGGAGCCCCGGGGGCTGGTGCTGCGGGGTAGGGAGATGTCGGGGGCAGCCATGGGGATGGACAGGGCAGGGGATGACACCCCACTGGGAGGCACAGGGGACCCCGGGGGCAGATCTGTGGGGGCTGCAGGGTCTCACACCCCAGCTGCAGTGACAGAGCCTTTGCAGCCCCCTCCTCCTCCTCCTCCTGCATTAGAGGGAAAATCGCTGACAAAGTCGTCCCGGCTGCCATGGCAACCGGAGCCGGTAATTAGAGCGGCCTGATTTCCCATCCCTGGGAGAGCAGAGCTGGGGGGGGAGGGGGAGGCCGGGGTTTTGGGGTGAGGATGACTCAGAGCTGAAGGCAGCGAGGGGGAGGGGGCGGGTCTGGGGGGCGAGAGCAGGGGGCTGGGACCCCGGACACCTGGGTTCACTCCCCACTGCCCGGGCTGCGAGTCAGGGGGGGGCTGGGACCCCGGACGCCTGGGACCCCACACACCTGGAGCCCCTCCCCGCTGCGGGGGCTGCAAGCTAGAGCAGGGGGCCTGGGACCCCAGACACTTGGGAGCCCGATGCCCGGGTTCCCCCCGGCTCTGGGAGGGGGTCAGAGCTGGGGGTGACAGGAGGGAGCCTGGACACCTGGGGACAGGCCTCCTGCCCTCTAGCAGATGCTGCCCTCCCAGCCCGCCCCCCAGCCCGTGTTCACCACCAGCCGCTGGCCCCTGCCATGCTGCCCCTGCACTGCTGCTCCTCGGCAGTCCCAGCGCCTGCTGGCTCCACGCCCGCTCCCTGCAGCGCCACAGACCCGCTCCAAGGGCACCGGGCCCTGGCACCGCAGCCAAGCCCAGCGCCCCCTGCTGGCTGCCCCCTGCAGCACGGTGCCCCCTAGGGCTTGGGACATCAGCACACGTGGTCTCCCATTGGTATGCCAACCTTCCCAGACCCTGCTTAGCTTCCTGGAGTGGGTATCAGGGCCCCTCGAGGCAGAGCGCCCCCTGCTGGCTGCCCCCCCACAGCGCGGCTCCCTCCGGGGGGCCCGATCCAGGCCCGATCCGGGGGCACCGGCTAGAGCAGGGGTTGGGGCAGTGGGGCAGGGTGCCTGAACACCTGGGCGCTCCCCTGCTGACCTCACCCTCCTTCCCCCCACCAGAACACGGACGACTTGCTGGTGGCGTCAGCCGAGTGCCCGAGCGACGACGAGGACCTGGAGGAGTGTGAGCCCAGCACAGGTGGGTCCTTCTCCGCGCCGCCGCCAGTGCCAGGGGGAGGGGGGGCAACGTGCGCACACATCCTGGTGCACACGCACCTGCACAGGTGTCCCTGTAGACACGTGTCCAGGTGCACATGTACATACACGTGTGTCCCTGTAGACACACACCCCGGTACACACGTACATACACACATGTCCGTGTAGACACACACCCCAGTGCACATGCACATGCATGCGTATCTCTGTAGATGCACACGCTGGTGCATACACAAATACGCATGTTCCTATGGACACATGCCCTGGGGTACCAGCACATATACATATGCCTCTGTACACACACGTGCACATGCCCCCATGCACACACACATACACAAGCCTTGGTGCATTCATACATATAGAAAAATCCTGGAACACACCCTTATGAACACACATGTCCTGAGGCACACATGCACACCCCAGTGCATACTCACACACACACACCTGCATATCCCCAGGGCATGCACACAGCATGGTGTGCACGCACACACACACACACCCCTGTATACACACGCACACACCTCTGTGCCCATGCATACAGCTGTCCCTCTCCACACATGCCTTCATGCACGCACAGACACATGCACACACACATCCCTGTAAACACACATACCTGTCCCTGTAAATGCCTTTGTGCACAGACAGGGACAGGTTCATGCCTTCCTATGCCTGCCAAGATTCAGACACTCCTGTGTGGACACGGGCGCTCACATACACTTGCGTGCATTGCCACTTATCCTTTGACACATGCAGTCACGTGCTCATAAGTCTACACTGACACAGGCACATGTGCACACCATGACACGCCCTACACGAACACACCTTGTGCACAAGGGAACATTAACAGCTTCACTGGGAGCCCCCCAACCTGCACTCATTTCTGTGCACACGCTTACACACACAGCTCTCCCCGCACGCCATCTCAGCATGCAGTAATGCACTGCGACACTCAGACATGCCCACACACGTCTGCATACATGCAAGCGTGTATGTGGTTGTGGCTCCATGTACTCTCCAACACGTCACACGTACATGTGCACACTTGCACACACCTGTGACGGTCCCAGACCCCGGCCCCAGGCCGCTGTGCACTGACCCAGAGCCCAGTACTGCGCGCCCGGCCTGGCCTGTCCCCCCCAGGACTGATCCCCACCCCCACCCCCTGCTTCCCCCCATGTCCAGGCTCCACCCCCCACCCCCCTTAGCACCTTTCTCCAGACGGACGGACTGACTGACAGACTGGACAGACTGGACAGACAGATGGACAGACTGAGCCCCGCTCCCCCCCCCCCAGCACCAGCTCCCTGCATTACTCAGGGCCAGAAAGGAAAACGCAGCAGAAGCCATTGAACCCGGAACGCCAGGCCCTGGCTGGTGAAACCGGGAGGAGACCCCAGGTGTCCGGGCTGCCAGGCCCCCTGCTCTGACTCCCTAGACCCCACGCCCCTCCCAGGCATCCAGGCTCCCACCCCCAGCTCCCACTGCCCCCCCACCCGAGCTGTGGAGGACCCAGGTGTCCAGGCTCCCTCCTCTCAGAGATTCAAGCCCAGCTCGTGAATAGCTGCCACCCGCTTCATTTACATACCGACGAGGGGGCTTTGATTGTTCGAGCTGTTTTGTGGTAAAGTGTTCATGAGTGACCCACACCCCCCAGAGCTGGGCGCAGCCCTGCTAGGGCCCTGTGTCCCCAGTCCCTATGCCCCCCAGAGCCAGCAACTCGGCTGCCAACACATCCCACCCCAGATCCAGCTGCATTGCAGCCCCGCATTCCCAGCCCCGATGCCCCCCAGACCCAGTGGCTTGGCTGCTAACACATCCCACCCCAGAGCCAGCCGCAATGCAGCCCCACGTCCCCAGCCCTGATGCCCCCCAGAGCCAGTGGTTCGGCTGCCAACACATCCCACCCCAGAGCCAGCTGCATTGCAGCCCTGCGTCCCCAGCCCCGATGCCCCCCAGACCCAGTGGCTTGGCTGCTAACACATCCCACCCCAGAGCCAGCCGCATTGCAGCCCCACGTCCCCAGCCCCGATGCCCCCCAGACCCAGTGGCTTGGCTGCTAACACATCCCACCCCAGAGCCAGCCGCATTGCAGCCCCGCATTCCCAGCCCCGATGCCCCCCAGACCCAGTGGCTTGGCTGCTAACACATCCCACCCCAGAGCCAGCTGCATTGCAGCCCCGCATTCCCAGCCCCGATGCCCCCCAGACCCAGTGGCTTGGCTGCTAACACATCCCACCCCAGAGCCAGCCGCATTGCAGCCCCGCGTCCCCAGCCCCGATGCCCCCCAGACCCAGTGGCTTGGCTGCTAACACATCCCACCCCAGAGCCAGCTGCATTGCAGCCCCGCATTCCCAGCCCCGATGCCCCCCAGACCCAGTGGCTTGGCTGCTAACACATCCCACCCCAGAGCCAGCCGCATTGCAGCCCCGCATTCCCAGCCCCGATGCCCCCCAGACCCAGTGGCTTGGCTGCTAACACATCCCACCCCAGAGCCAGCCGCATTGCAGCCCCGCAGCCCCAGCCCCGATGCCCCCCAGACCCAGTGGCTTGGCTGCTAACACATCCCACCCCAGAGCCAGCCGCATTGCAGCCCCACGTCCCCAGCCCCGATGCCCCCCAGACCCAGTGGCTTGGCTGCTAACACATCCCACCCCAGAGCCAGCTGCATTGCAGCCCCGCATTCCCAGCCCCGATGCCCCCCAGACCCAGTGGCTTGGCTGCTAACACATCCCACCCCAGAGCCAGCCGCATTGCAGCCCCGCGTCCCCAGCCCCGATGCCCCCCAGACCCAGTGGCTTGGCTGCTAACACATCCCACCCCAGAGCCAGCTGCATTGCAGCCCCGCATTCCCAGCCCCGATGCCCCCCAGACCCAGTGGCTTGGCTGCTAACACATCCCACCCCAGAGCCAGCCGCATTGCAGCCCCGCATTCCCAGCCCCGATGCCCCCCAGACCCAGTGGCTTGGCTGCTAACACATCCCACCCCAGAGCCAGCCGCATTGCAGCCCCGCAGCCCCAGCCCCGATGCCCCCCAGACCCAGTGGCTTGGCTGCTAACACATCCCACCCCAGAGCCAGCCGCATTGCAGCCCCACGTCCCCAGCCCCGATGCCCCCCAGACCCAGTGGCTTGGCTGCTAACACATCCCACCCCAGAGCCAGCCACATTGCAGCCCCACGTCCCCAGCCCCGATGCCCCCCAGACCCAGTGGCTTGGCTGCTAACACATCCCACCCCAGAGCCAGCCACATTGCAGCCCCACGTCCCCAGCCCCGATGCCCCCCAGAGCCAGTGGTTCGGCTGCCAACACATCCCACCCCAGAGCCAGCTGCATTGCAGCCCCGCGTCCCGTTCCTGAGGCCCCACCCCAGAGGCAGCCGTGTCTCTGTTCTACTTAGCTGCTGACACCCCCCACCCCAGAGCCAGCCGCATCCCAGTGAGGGGCCTGGTCTCCCCAAGCCCCAAAACACCCAGAACCCCGGCATCCCGGCCCCTCACCTACATTTGCCGCCCTCTCCCCCTCCTCACTCAGTCGTGCCCCTAATCAGGGCCAAGGCATCACTCTGGGCTCTGTTCATACTGCGACATAGTCCTGGGTGCGGGTTACGTGGCAGCAAGGGGTTGGGAGCCCGGACACCTGGTTCTTCCTGAGACCCACGACAGGAGTGGGGTCTGAGGGGTGGCGGGGAGCCCGGGCGCCTGGGCTCCGTCCCAGCTCATGGAGGGGAGCGGGGCCTGAGCCCGGATGCCTGAGTTCCCTCCAGCTCTGGGCGGGGAGTGGGGGCCCGGGTGCTCCCCCCACTCCAGCAGGGGCCTAGAGTCCCAAAGCAACGCGGACCCGGTCGCCAGGACTCCTGGGTCCCGGGGCTCAGCTGCCTTTTCCTTTGCCGGCCTCTGCGCTCCCCCCACCCCCATCTCTGCCGCGCTCCCCACCCGACGGGCTGCTTGCTCTGTCTGCCCCCGCCCCCCTGCCCCCAACCCCCTTCCAGCCAGGGCAGGGCCTCCCACGGGTCTCCCGCAGACCCGATCCCGACCCCGACCTCCACCGTGGTGGTTGTCAGAGTGGAAAGCCGGGGCGGGGGGCGGTGGGAGGGGACACAGACAGATAGCTGGAGCTGCAGATGGAGATGCAGGCTGGAGAGCAGGGCTGGGGGGACGGGGACAGGGGGAGCAGGAAGGACAGAGCCAGCACGGCAGGAAAGGGAGGCACGGGCGCAGGTGCAGAGGCTGGCGGATGACGCCTGGCCGGAGCCTGGGGAGAGGGGCGGAGGGTGCAAGGACAGAGATGGATGGATGGAGGGAGCGAGAGGGAGAGGACGGAGCAGTGTGTGCGGAGCCAGGGCAGAGAGGAAAGAAGGGAGGAAGGAGGCGAGAGAGCGCGGGGGAAAGGAGAGGAAAGGAAAGGAGAGAGAGAGGGAAGAAGGAAGGAAGGAAGAGAGAAAGGAGAGAGGAGGGAGAGGAAGGAAGGAAGAGCAGAAGAGGAAGGAGCTGGGGCAGGAAGATCATTCAGCTCAGAGCCGCGGAGAGGAGCGGAGCCAGGCCGAGGGCCAGCCAGGCAGGGCGAGGAGAGGAGAGGAGGTCGGACAAAGACCAGAGGAAAAAAAAAAAAAAAGAAGGAAAAATGAATGAAAGAAAGAAAAAAAAAGTTGCTTTTTCTCCAAAAAACATTCTTACCTAGTTTTCTTTTTTGTAATTTTTTTTCTTCATGCTAAAATCACATGGGCCAATTTGTTGATGTAAGTTGCCTGAATTCCGGGGTTTGCTCTCTTATGTTTAAAGGAAAAAAGGAAGGAAGGAAGGAGGAAACAGATAACATAACTAACTAAATACATAAAATAACGAGGGAAAGAAAGGAAAAAAAAAAAAAAGAGGAAGGAAAAAAAAAACACCCGCTGTGTGACGCTGCGAGCACAGGGGAAACCAAGGTCCCCGCGTTAACGCCCCCCAGACGGAGCCGCTAACGGAGGCAGCGGAGGCCGCGCCGCGCCGAGGGGGTGTGTGAGGTTCAGGCCGGACCAGGGAGCTTTTCTGTTTCTTTGCCCCCGTTCGCGGCCTCCGCGCTGCCCGCTTTGAGTTCCTCGTCCTGCCCCCGTTGCTTTGGTTTTCTTTTATTCCCCCTCCCCCCCCACTTCTTTTTTGTTGGCTTTTGGTTCCCCCGTGGAAGTCCGGCGTGGTTAGTGGCCACGAGGAGGGGGGCAGCGGGGCGCAGCTGGCCGGGGGGGGCGTGCGGGGCCGGGGGGGCATCCCCGCCGGGCACTAACCCGCCCCCCCTCCTTCCTCTCCCTGTCTCTCCTCCTCCTGTCTCTGTCTCTTGTTCCAGGCGGCGACCTGGTGTTGCCCATAATCACGGAGGACTCCCTAGACACCCCGCCCGTGGCCACCCGCTCCCCCTTCATCCCCCCACCGCCGACTTTCGGCCCCTACCTGACCGTGGTCGAGGCCACGCGGGACTCGCTGGCGCCCGGCGCCCAGCCGCGCCCGCCCTGCCTGGCCGAGCAGGACGACAGCGACTGCGACGACGCCATCGAGGCCTCCGGCTACGCCTCGGGCGAGGTCTTCGACTCCAGCCTGCCCCCCACGGACGACGAGGACTTCGAGGCCACCTTCCCCCTGGTCACCGACCGGACCCTCTTAGCCCGGCCGGACGGGGGCAAGAAGGGGCCGCGGCCACCGGGCAGGACAGGCGCGCCCGCCGCCTCGGCCAGCCCCGCGCCGCTCACCACGGCCGCCCCCGACCTGCTGAGGAACATCCCCGCCGGGAAAATGAACAACCGCGAAGCCCCCAAGCCCCCCCCCGAGCAGCCCCCGCCCCCGCCCACCGCCTTCGAACTGGACCCCCGGCGCCGGCCGCGGCCGCCCGGCGCCTCGGCCGCCCCTCACCCCCGCCCTCTGCCCACAGCCGGCACCACGGGCCCCGGGGAGCGGGGCGCGCCGGGCGCCGTGGAGGTGATCCGCGAGTCCAGCAGCACCACGGGCATGGTGGTGGGCATCGTGGCGGCCGCCGCCCTCTGCATCCTCATCCTCCTCTACGCCATGTACAAGTACCGCAACCGGGACGAGGGCTCCTACCAGGTCGACCAGAGCCGCAACTACATCAGCAACTCGGCCCAGAGCAACGGGGCCGTGGTCAAGGAGAAGCCGGCCGCCGCCGCCAAGGCCCCCGGCAAGAGCAAGAAGAACAAAGACAAGGAGTATTACGTCTGAGCGCCCCCCCGCCGCCCGCCCTGCCCTTCACACGCCCGCACGGACCCCCGGCGCCCCCGGCCCCGGCCCCGGCCAGGCCTCCTGCGTGCGAGCGAGAGAGCAGCGCAGGGAGAACCCGGCCCCCCCGGCCCCTCATCCCCCTCCGGGAGTGCACGCCCAGGGCGGGGGGGCAAGGACCCCCCCAGGCAGAGACACCTTCTCCCCACCCTCCCACGGGGCTCTGGGCTTTGTCGGGGGGGGGTCTGGAGGTCGAAGGGGGTAGTTTCGGGGCTTCTTAGGGGTCTGCTTGGTCAGGAGGGTTTAGGGGCTTTCGGGGATTGACTTGGGGGGCCCTTTGGGGGGGTTGAGGGGCTTTGGGGGTTGATTTCAGAGGGGTTTGTCTCCTTTTGAGGGCTGTAGGGGCTTTGGGAGGTTGAGTTGTGAGGGGTTGAGGGGCTTGGGCGGTTGATTTCAGAGGGTTGTGTCTCCTTTTGGGGGGGTTGATTTTGGGGGCTTGTTTCCTGTGGGGGGGTGAGGGGCTTTGGGGAGTTGATTGTGGGGGGATGTTTCCTTCGGGGGGGTTGATTTGGGGGTTTGGGGGCGTTTCGGTCGGGGTTGCCTCGGGGTCAGTGTCTTCGGGTTTCCCTTCGGTCGGGGACTTGGGGTTCCCAGCCGGGCTCCTCGAGGGTCGTTTGGAGTTTCTTAGGGTTTCCTTTTGGGAGGAGTTGGAGGGGTTTCTCTTGCGGGGGGCCGGGCCCGTTCCCGGCCGCCTGGATGTCACTTTGGGTTTGCAGGGGTTCCCGTTTCATTTCCCATCCATTTCTTTGGGGTTTGGGGTCGATTTAGGGGCCCCCGGGGTTGCTCTTTGCCCTCCCTCTTCCCCCCCAGCCAGCAAGGAGGATGAGGGGGCCGGGGCCGCGGGACCCATGGGGGGCACAGATCCAGCCCCCCACAATTCCCCCAGCGCGGAGACGAGCCAGGATTTTGCCTTCAGACACCGAGGGGACGAACGGAGACCGGACCTCCACGTATCTCAATATACTCACCCCCCCGGGGCCGGAGCCCCCCCCCAGCGCCGCCGGGGCCGGGGGGGCCGCGAGACACTTCCTCTCTCTGGAGATGACTTTGGGGGATCCCCCCTCTGCCCCCCTCACATCTGGACGCAGCTGGGGGGGACAGACACTCCCGGTCCCCCCCATTTCTTTTCCTTTTGCTCATGACCAGTGGAAAAAGCCCCCCTGGTTTGAACTCTTGGGGGGTAGAAAGCGACCTCCCCCCAAAACAAAGTCTTTGAAACCTCCCCCTGCCCCTCCAGCCAAGCCCCCACCAGGAGGCATCTGACCCCCCCCCCCCGGGATGGGCTCACGGCCTGTATGTGACTGTATGGGGTTTGTGGGGGGATGCGTCCTGCCCGGGTTGGGGGCCCCCCAATTTCTCTCTGTACCAAGGTGCTATCGCCCGCCCCCCGTCGCGCGTCTCTTTGTGTATGCCCCCCCTTGACAAGTGGCTGAGGTCCCTATAGGCAGATACAGAGACCGGCCGTGGGGGCCTTGCACGGCGGTATGGGGGGGTCCCTGTATCTCTAGGCAGACGTAGGGACGTGCAGCTATAGGGGAGCCCCTAAGGGATGTGGCCTGGGAGCGTGCGTGTCTGCATCTGCCTTGGACAGGGAGCTGTATAGGGATGGCCCCGGAGGGCTCTCCCCCATATATATATATATATATATATACACACACATATATACACACACACATATATAGCCATACATTTGTGTTTGTGTATTTATACATGTATATATGTGTGTGTATAGACATGCACACACACACACATAGATACAGGGCTGACCCCTATATATACACATATATGCACACACATTTATATAGATACAGGGCTGACCCCTGCGGGCCCTATACAGAGATATATAGATGACCCACAGGGTCCCTATACAGAGCGAGAGCACTGACCTGGGAGGTCCCTATAGGGATAGATACAGGGCTGACCCCAGTGGCCCATATATATGTGTGGGTGACCCATGAGGTCCCTATATATGTATGTCTGGGTGTATGTGTGTGTGTGTGTATATATATATATGTGTGTGTGCGTGTGTGTATGTATGCATGTATATATGTATAAACAAGGCTGATCCCTGTGGTTCTCATATGTGTGTGTGTGTGTGTGTCTATATATATATATATATATATAATAAAAGGATGGCCTGCATGGTCCCTATATAGCTAAAGGGGTGATTTGAGCGGTCCCTATAGCTAAGTAGAAATAGGGCTGGCCCTTGAGGTCCCTATATATATACAGATATATAGATATGAGAATGACCTGAAAGGTTCCTATATATAGATAGATACATGCATACACACACATATATATGTGTGTGTGTGTGCATGTATAACGGCCTCCAAGGTCCCTATAGATGCATATAGATATAGGGCTGACCTGCAAGGGCCTTATATACAGAGATATAGGGATGACCCATGAGGGGGTGTGCGTGTGTGTGTGTGGATCAGCTATATGTATATATATAGCTGACCCATGAGGTGCCTATAGATACATGTGCGTATGTATGTATGTATATACAGAGAGAGAGATACAGATACATATATAGATGCATATATATGTAGTGGCCTCATGGGCCAGCCCTATATATAGGTATGATATAGGGGTGGCTCATGAGGTGTCTATAGATATAGGGCTGGCCCTCCAATCCCTATATATGTAGATATAAGGACCTGTGAGGTCCCTATATATAGATATAGAAAGAGAGCTAGGGATGACCCCCCAAGATCCCTATATATGACAGAGAGATAGGTAACGGATGACCCGTGGGGTGCCTATACAGAGGTGTGAAGCTGGCCCATGAGGTCCCCATAGATATATACAGGCACAGGGCCGGCCCCCACGGTCCCTATCTAGATGAGGCTATAGGTGCCGGCCCCGTGGATGCCCCCCAACGCCTGCACCGCCATAGGCTCCTGAGCTCGCTATGGGGCCCAGGCGCCTGTTCTGTGTTCAAATGTACATACATATATCTATATCTATAGGGGAGCTGGGCGGGGGGGGGGGCAGAGCCCTCCCTGCCCAGCCAGCAGTGTTAACCCCTGCCAGCCTGTGCCCCCACACTGCCAGCCCGGGTCAGGGCCCAGCCTCCCCCGCTGCGTGCCCGGAGGGGGGGGGTGCCCCAAAATTCAGCTTCCCCCCTCAAAATCTGGTCCCTAAAATTCAGAGGGGGGGCCCTGAAAGGCCCCGAAATTCAGCCCCCCTCCCCCCGTGAGCCCCGGAAAGGCAGCGGCTCCCCTCAGATTTCATCCCCCAAAACCCGGCTGTTTCCGGCGCCCCCAAATCCTGCTTTTTCCACCCAGCGGGACTCGGGGCCGCCGGGCTCCGCCGCTGCTTCCTTGGCCGGGTCGCATTACTTTCCAGTTGCCAAATGCCCCCCCGGTTCAGGGGCCCATGCTGGAGGCGGGGGGGAGCAGGACCTGGCGGCTCTACCCCCATAGTACAACTACCGTAGTTCTGCGTGCCCACGCGCCCCGCTGCCCGCCCAGCCGAGACGGGGCCTGTCAAGCGGGCCGCGCCCAGCGCGTGCTCGGGGAAATACGGCACGGGGCTGCGTTGTGCACGCGGCAGTACGGTACCGGAGGCTCCGCCCCGGGCGCGGCTGGCTTTTAAGTGGTTCTTTTTGTACCGAATCGGGGGTTTTCGGTTCTTTTTAGTTGGCGTTTTTTTAAAGAAAACCAGAGGCCGAGGGGCCCCGGGGGGGGGGCGAGCCGGCGCCGGGCCCCGCATCCGCCCCCCCACCCTCGAGTCATGTCACGTCACGCGTGTCGCGGGAGGCGCCGCCGGGAGGACGAGGCTCCGACCCCGCCGATGTCACATGTACATTATCGCCAGGGGAATAAACCGGTTCTAGACTTCGTACCGCCCGCGCCTCGTCTGCTCTCTGCCGGGCCCCGCCCCGCCCCCGCGCGGCTCCTCCCCCTGATTAGCGAAGCGCTGCTAATCGGCTCCCTCCGGATGAGCCCGGCAAGCCCTCCCGGTGGGGGCGGGGTTATGCAAATGAGATGCCTATAGAGTCAAACGCCCGAGGCCGTGTGGGGGGCGCCCCGTGTGCAAGGGGAGGGTGTGCCTGCCTCCCCTCGGCACGCTTTGCACACACGTGTGTGAGCACACGCACGCCTCGCCCCGCCCCGCGCGAACTCATTACTATGCAAAGGGCTGCGACGTGATTGGTGAGTCCCGCCCCCAGCTCTTCCGCGCAGGCAGGACCGCGCCGGACCCCGCGGGGGGGGGCGGGGCTCGGGTCACTGCCGCGGGCGGGGTGCTGCCCCCTGGCGGCCGCCCCGGGTCTCCCAGCCCCCGCGCATCGCGCTGCAGCCGCGCCCGCGGAGGCGCCGGCCGGGCTCGTGGGGCGCGCGTCGCACCCCGGGGCACCGTGTCCCGGCCCGAGCCAGCCCCGCCTCGGCTCCACCCCGCACGGCCCGCCCCGCCCCGCCCCGCCCCAGAGCCGGCTGCATCTGTTCTTCTCGGACACTGGCACCCCGCACCCCAGAGCCAGCCGCATTGCAACCCCCTGGCCCCACCCCAGAGCCAGCCGCCTCTCTGCTCTACTCGGCTGCCAACACCCCCCCCGCCGAGCCGGCTGCACCCCAGCTCGGGGCCCCGACTCCCAGCCCCAGCACCCACCCCCGCCCCGCCCCGCCAGCTGCATCCTAGAGCCAGTTGCAGCTGCCTGCCCCTTCTGCACGCGGGGCAATTGGGGTGGCAGGACGGGGTGCTGGGATGCAGCTGGCTCTGGGGTGGGATGTGTCAGCAGCCAAGTAGAACGGAGGCAGCCAGCTCTGGGGGCATCGGGGCTAGGGATGCAGGTCTGTGCTGCGGCTGGGGCTGGGGGGGCTGTGCCAGTGGCCGAGTAGAACAGATGCAGCGGGCTCTGGGGTGGGGCAGGGGCAGGGGTACAAAGCCAGGTGCTGGGGTACAGCCGGCTCTGGGGTGGGGGGTGTAAGTGGCTGAGTAGAGCAGAGATGCAGCTGCCTCTGGAGTGAGGCCTTGGGCCCTGGGGACACAGGACTGCAGGGCGGCTGGCTCTGGGGTGGGACACACCAGCAGCCCAGTAGAAGAGATGTATTGGCTGGGGGTGGGGGTCGGGGCTCCAGGTCCCGGCTCTGCGGGGGGGCTGCAGCTCCAGGATGCTCCTCTGCCCCGTTCCCCCAGGACCACCCGGGCTCCCGCAGCCGCACTCTGGTCCCGACACGCTGTGAGGCGGGGAGTTTCCCACAATGCACCTCTTCCCCATCTCCCAGGAGCCGGCTGGGAGCTGCAGTGCGGCCTGGCTCCCCCCACCCCCCCTCGCGCAGGGCCCTGGGCGGTGAAGGAGCTGCCGCCGGGGCGGGGGGGACCGTGCTTCACAGGCCAAAGTTTTGGGGGTGGAAGGACCTGGGGCCTTTGCTCCGGGAGGGACCGGGCCTTTCTTCTGGGCCCAAGCACTTGTCCAGGCCCGAACCTCAGCTGGGGAATAAACCGCCGGCTGGGCTGCCCTGGCGGCTGCGGCCGCGGCCTTTGCCTCAGCGTCACGCGGAGTCGGGGCCGGGGGTGATGTAGTCCCCTCGCTCACAGGTGATCAGCAGCCTCGTTAGTGTATTCAGATTTCACTCCTGTTGTTGCCTTTGTCGCCATCTGGTTCTTACGTGGCTCCCGTGTCCCCGCCCTCGTCCCCGCTCCCATTCCCGCTGCCATCGGTATTATTCTTGTAGGATATTGGTCTCGGGGCCGGGCCGGCGGCGATCCTAGGGTCGCCTCGCAGTGCTGCAGCTCTCGAGGAGGATAGGATTGATCAGTGTTGTATCGAGAGGATTGATCGATCGTGATCCTGGCGGGAATGGGGAAGAGAAGAGCCGCGGCGATGGGGGTAGTGGTGAGCGTAGGAACGGCGATCACAACGGGAGTAAGAATAGTAACAGTGTTATTATTGCTAGTATTATTACTACTGATCTTAGTAGTAGTAGTAGTAATAGTGATAGTAATAATAATAGCAACAACAATATTACTACTATCACTCTTGTTATTACCATCACTACTGGTAGTAATAGCAGTAGCAATGTTACTATTGTTACTATTGTTATCACTGTTACTGTTAGTAGTAATAGCAAGAACAATGTTACCGTTATTGCTGTTACTCCCACTGCTAGTGTTGCTGCTACTAGTAATAGCAGTAAGAGTAACGTTGTTGTTATCACTGGTAATGGTGGTGGTGGTGGTGGTAGTAACAATAGTAATAATAGCAACCTTGTTATTGTTGCTAGTAGTAGTAGTAATAATAATAGCAATATTAGTAGTAGTAATAACTATCATGATGACGATCATAGTTATGATGGCCAAAATAATAGTAATATGATAATAGCACTAGTATGAGTAGGAATAGTAATAGCGACTTTCACAACGACGATGATGCTTATAGCAACGATGATGATCAGAGTAATGATGATCACAACAATAGTACTAATAGTACTAATAGTCACATTGCTATTCTGGCTATTATGACTAGTAGTAACAGCAATGGTCGTAGTAATAGTACTAGTAGTGGCAGTAGTAACAACTATCATAATGATGATGATGGCCATAGTAATGATGAGGGTCGTAAGAATGATGATAAAATAATACTACTAAGGCTAGTAATACTCCTGCTAGTACTACTAGTACTAATGATCGTATCACCCGGGGGGCGAACCTGGGAGAGCGACAGCCAGCCGAGCTCCCCGGGGTACTCGTTTGTGTAAAGCAGGGAGCGGCGCAGGGGAGAAGTGCAGCGGGAATGAAGATAATACTAGGACAGATCGTCTGAGCGCGATTTCTTTCGTTCTGGGTCTGTCTGTCGCACACCTGGGCTCGGGGGTGGGGGGTGTCCTAGATGCCTGAGTTGTGGGACCGCGTGTGTCCTGGACACCTGGGGGGGGTTGTTTCCTGAAACCAATTTTGGATTCAGTTTGGGATGAGTTTCTCAGTGGACAATCCAGCTGGGACTGGCGTGTGCAAGTGGCTTCCCCCCCCCCCCCCGTGTGTCGTGTGTTACAAACAAAAGTGTATGTGTGTGCATGTGTGTGTGTTCAGGTGGCATGGGGTGCCCTGTGGCTGTGTTTGTGTGCGTGTGTTCAGGCGGTGCAGGGTGCCCCGTGATTGGTCCTGTGTGTGTGGTGGGTGTGTTGTGGGGTGTGTGTGTGTGTGTGTGTGTGTGTGTCTGTGTGTAAGGCCTAGCTAGACATTGTTTTCCAGCCCAGTCATTGGTCTGCACAGAATTTGTTTTTTCCTCTAAAAACTACGTGTGCGTGCGTGTGTGTGTGTGTGAAACACTTGGGCTTGGTGTACGTGTGCACTATACGTTGCGTGTCTCGGACCCTTGTGGGGGGTGTCCCATACGCCTCTTGCTCTGTGTGTGCGTGTCCAGAGCCAGAAAGACGGGCGAGGTTTGGATTTTAATTATTTTTCATTTTAAATATTTGAAACATTGAATTATTTTAATTGCAGCTAGACTCCGCCCCCCCACTGCGCCGCGCCGCGCCACGAGTCTGCTTGCCAAAAAGAGAGAAAAGGGAAGGGGGAGGTTTTATGGAGGGGGGCCTGGAGGGAGAAATTCTGGATTTTAGAGTGGGGGCTTGCTTTGCTTTATTTAAGTTTCAGTTGGAAATAGTGTGTGTGCGCGCACATGCGTGTGTGCATGTGTATACATGAAAGAGATGCCTAGATTTTTGTGTGCGTGCCCTGGACACCTGAATTTTGTGTGTGTGTGTGTTTGCATTAGAGAGAAACACAAAATCCAGGTATCTTTGTCTCTAATGCAAACGCGTGCGCGCACACACACACACATACACCCAGGTGTCCAGGACATGCACATCCAGGCACCTATGTGCCAGACACCTGGCCGGGGGGGGACACAGTGTGCGCCTGTGTTTACATGACAGAGATGCCTGGATTTTGTGTGTGCACACGCACACATGTGTTTACATGAGAGATGCCTGGATTCTGCATGTGTGTGTGTGTGCACGCACACATGTGCACTTGCCTAAAAGGCAAAACCCATCAGGCCTTAGGGCTGCTTTCCACTGGACTCTCGTTCCAGGCGGGGCCGTTAGTTCTTGCCCCCGGTGGCGGTGCGGGTGTGGGTGCGGGCCCGTGTTGTGCTGCGTCGTGCTGCGCCGCGCCGCGCCGCGCCGGGCTCCTCCTCGGGGGGACACCGGCCGCGCTCGTGGGGCCCAAGCACAAAGCGCGGAGGAGGCTCCTGACACCCCCCGCTCCATCGTGGCGGGGGGCCCAGCTCCCGGCACGGACGTGGGGGCGCTCGGGGGACGAGGGATCATTTGACCGTGGCGGATCGGCTTGTCGCTCGCAGGCCCCGGAGCCGTCTCCGTGCCTCACGTCTTTGCCTGCGGTCGTCCGGGGACAGACGCGACACGAACTGGTGGAAGTGACTGGAAACCAGTGCAGACCTGTGGCGGCACGCAAACTGCTTTCCAAATGGGCGGCGCGGGTTGAAGAGCAGCCCGGACGGGTGCCGGGTCAGACTGAACTGGTTCAAGTTGAACCGGTTTGGTGCACTTCTGTCCCAGAGCCCCTCCGCGCTGACGTTAACTCACAGTCCTCCAGCATCCCAGGGTGCTTAGCGCCTTGCAGGGTGGGCGGGCTCGCCTTGGCCCAGGCTGCCTGCTCCAGCCGAGCAGGGCGGCGTGCTCTAGCGCCCCCCGGCGCCTGACCCGGCCCCGCAGGCGTACCGCTGCATTTCCACAACCAGAAGCGAAGGTCTGCTCCCTTGCTCGGGGGTTCAGTCTCTGCAGCGGACCGACGCGCAGACGCCGGATCGATTCAGCCGCTGGCTTTTTGCTTCGCCGCGGCTTGTCCTTGTGCCGGCACGCGTGGAAACGGACGGTCCAAATGGAGTCAACGGGGTTTTTGGCCTGTCGTTTGCCTTTAATAAACCGCTCTGCTAGAAGATTAAAATACTGGCTGAGCTGCTCTGGGTGTCCAATTTTTGCCTAAAAAAAATTGAGGCTTTTCTATTTCTTTTTTTTTTCCAAATGATTTCTTATGTCAGTCTTGTTGATTATTTCATTAGTATTAATTGACTTTTGCCTCTATTGCCTTACTTACTCTTCTTTCTTCTGTACCGTACCCGGCTTCGTGGTGGGTTTGGGCTCGCGTCTCTTCGATAGCACATGCTTATTCCTCACGGATTTTGCTGTTAATTCTTTGTCATATACTTTCATTAACAGATTTTTCCTTTTCCTTATTATTGTATACTTTTAGTACTGGATTTTTGCTAATATTTTTCCTTTATAATTAGATATGAGATATTCATGGATATGTGCATTATTCTTTATCGTATACTTTTATTAGTGGGGTTTTGCTATTTATTGTCTATCGTATACTTTTATAAACGGATTTTTCCTTCTATTTATTCTTTACGGCATACTTTCAGCAGTGGATTTTTGCTGATATTTAGCCTTTGTAACATACTTTTTATTCTTGGATTTTTACTGTTATTTAGCCATTATCGTATCCTTTTATTAGTGGATTTTTACTAATATTATAAAGGAAAAATATACTTTTATTAGTGGATTTTTGCTTTTATTTAGTCGTTATCGTGTATTTTGTATCCCTGGACTTTTGCTGATATTTACTCTATATCGTATACTTTGCACTAATGGAGTTTTGCTCACGCTTGTTCATCATCATACACTTTTATTAACAAAGTTTTGCTGTTATTTATTCTATATAATATGCTTCTAAGTAATCAATTTTTGCTTTTATTTATTCCTTCGCATATGCTTTTTATTAATGCAATTTAGGTCTTATTTATTCTTTTTCATACATTTTTATCAATGGAGTCGTGCTGTTTTGTAATCGCTGGCATATACTCTTTATTAGTGGATTTCTGCCATTATTTAGCCTTTATTGAATACTTTTTACTAATCCGTTCTTGCTATTTCTTCATCATACACTTGTTACCAATGGATTTTAATTCTCTTTAGTCTTTATCATAATGCTTCTTATTAGTGGATCGTTACCGCCGCATCGTTGTTTTATTAATGGCATTTTCCTAGTATTTGTTCTTTAGCACTTTCCTTTTTCTGACAGCACCTTTGCTATGCTGCTATACTTTTACTAACACATTTTTACTGCTTTGTACTCATTAGCGTCTGTTCGTTAGTGGGGGATTGAATCTTCCTTATATTTGTCGCATTTAAATTATTTCAATTCCAAAATATTCTTTTCTGCGCGCGAGACCCCCCCGCGTTCTTCCAGGCCCCGATTCTCGGAGAAGCCACGACACCGAGTCGCTGACGGCGTTTCCTGTTCACTGTAACGGGCAAATCTCGTCGTCTGTAAGATCCCGGGGGCACCTGGTGCGCCCCAGTGCAGACGGAGACGGACACCCCGGTGGGACTCGAACCCTGGGCCTGGCAGGTGGGTTGGAGGGTGGTGTGGGGCAGAGGGCCCCGATCCAGCCAGCCGTGGGGGCACGAAGGCCGTGGCTGGGGGTCCGGGCTGAGCGGATGCGGCGGTGATCCCGCTGCGCCGGGAGCTGGACGGGGACGGGAACGGAGCAGCCCGGGGTCGAGTCACCGCTTGAACGTGCTGAACCTGGCCCGGGTCGCAAGGCAGCCGGGGGAGGGCCCGGGCTCCCAGCCCCCCGCTCTCACCCCTTGTCCCCAGACAGGGAGACAACCCAGGCGTCTGGGCCCAGCCCCCAGGGAAAGAGGAACGGCCAGCAAATCCTCCTGTTTGTCCTTGTCCTTTATTTCCTCTCCCCCCTCCCTCAAAAAACCCACCCCCAGCCCCCAAATGCACTTGCTGACTCAGTAGGACCGCGGTGCCCGGCCCCCGCTTTCGCCGCCCAGCGCGCACGGCGCGGTACGTGGGTCGTTCTCACCCTCCCCGCCTGGGGCAGACCCCAAGCTGGGGGGCGCGGGAGGAGAGCCCAGGCCTCCCAGCAGCTTCCTGCCCTGTGGCCTCGGGTTGGGGGGAATCCAGGCTCCCGGGGGGTGGAGGCTCAGGGCCCGGGGTCCCTCTCCACCTCCTCCTCGCAGGCGTAGAAGTGCCGGAAGACGGTGTCAGGGGCCCCGCGGGCTTCCAGCCAGCGCCGCAGCGTCCCCAGCGCCCGCAGCGCCTCGTCCCGACTGGGCACCTCGCCAGGCCCCTCTCCTTCCTCCCCTCGCTCTTCTTCCTCCTCCTCCTCCTCCTTGCAGGGTGGCGGCAGCGCGGGGGCACCCCCCTCGCTTTCCAGGTCCAGGTAGCGGCGGAAGGCAGCGGGCGTCAGCCCCGGCGGGGGTGGCACCTCGGGGGCCTCGTGCCCGGCGTCGGCGAAGCAACGGGCAAGCAGCGTGGGCTCCACGGCCTCCCAGGCGGCTGCCACCATGTGCAGTGCATCCAGGAGGGTGACGGGGGCCGTGCCCCGCGCAGCCGCCTTGGCCAGCAGCCGGCGCTTGTAGCGCGCCTTGAAGTCGCGGGCCACAGCCGGGTGCAGCGGGCAGGGCGCGTCGCCACGGGGCGCGAAGACCACGCGGATGTTGGTGGGCACCGGGTCCGGGCAGCACCACTCGGGGTCCAGGAGCAGGGCCACGGTGCGGCCCTGGCGGCCCAGCTCCCAGTCGAAGTCGGCCAGCCACTCGGACACCAGCTCGGGCGTCACGCGGCCCCCGCGCCCGGCCCGGTACAGCGCTGGCAGGGCCTCCGCGTCAGCGCCGGGCGGCGGCCCGCGGCGCCCCACCACCACGGCCTTGCGCTTCTCGGTGCCCGTGCCATTGGCGCACAGAGCCACCTGCACCCGCGGGCCGGCGCCGGCTCCGGCTCCCGGCAGGGTCCGGTAGAGCAGGGGCAGCTCCCCGCAGCCGAAGATGTCCTGCGGCGGGAAGTCGCGGAGCAGGCGGGCGGGCGCCGGGGGCTGGTGGGCACGCGGCGGGCGCGGCACCATGCAGACGTTGTTGCGGCGCTTCCAGCGCACCAGCCAGCCGATGCTGGGCACGAAGGCCTGCCCGGCGCGGTCCGCCAGCTCCTTGGCCTTCTGCAGCAGCACGGGGCCCGTGACGTCGCCGGCCCGCGCCCGCGCCAGCCGGAACCAGCCCAGCAGCGCCTCGTCCAGGCCGCTGTACTTGGACTCGCGCTTGCGCTTGCGCTGGCGGTTGGCCGTGCCGCTGCGCCAGTCGGCCAGCAGCTTGTCGCGGTTCTTGCAGATGCGGGAGATCTGGGGCTGCGAGACGCGAAAGCGCCGCGCCACCTCCGACTGCGACAGCTTGGACTCGGCCAGCAGCGCCAGCACCTGCACCTTCTCGGCCAGCGACAGCGCGTGCAGCTTCTTCTTCCCGCCCAGCTCCATGGGGGCGTGGGCACGGGCGCGGGGGGGCCCCCAGGGGCGGCAGGAGGGGGTGGGGGGCCCCCCCGGAAGGGCCGCGGCGGCGGAGGAGGCTGGAAGGAGCTGGAAGGGGGGAGAGAGCAAAGAGACCCCCCCAGAGGCAAAGGGTGAGCGGGGTGGGGAGACGCCAGGCGTCCGGGCGCCCAGCGTGCCCCGGTGCAACCCCCAGGGGCTGGGGGCAACCAGGCGTCTGGGCTTCCCTTGGTGTAACCTCCCCCAGCTGGGTGTGTGTGTGTATGTGTGAGACACCTGGGCTGTGTGTGTGTGTGGATGTGTATCTCAGATGCCTGGGTTCTGGGCGTGAGCATGTGTGTGAGTGTGTGTGCATCCCCGACACTTGGATTCTCTGCAGGTGTGTGTGTGTGTGTGTCTCAGGCACCGTGGGTGTGGGTGTGGGTGTGGGTGTGTGCGAGTGTTTCAGATGCCTGGGAGGGGGGCTGAGTGTGTGTGTTGGGGGTGGTGCATGCGTGTCAGACCCCCAAGTTCTGTGCGTGTCTTGGATGCCTGGGTTCCGTGGCGTGTGCGCGTGCACGCGCGTGTGTGCGTGTGTGTGTGCATGAGTGTGTGTCGGACGCCTGGGTTCTCCGCATGTGTGTCTGTGTTTGTGCTGGATGCCTGGCGGGGGTGTGCGCGCGTGTCCCAGACACCTGGGTGCCCTGGACGCCCCCCACCCCTCCCCCCACCCCAGCCCCCCTACCTGCCGGCTCAGGCCGTGGCCATGGCGGGGGGGTCGGTCGGGCAGGACGAGGCACCTCTTCCCAGGGCTCCGCGCGGCGGCAGGAAGAGGAGGAGGAGGAAGGGGGGGGGCTGCAAGGGGGGAACCCAGGCGTCCGGCTCCCCCCCCCCAACCCCCCCAGTTCTCCCAGGCCTGGGGGTGGTTTATACTGGGAGGCGGATGGTGGGACCCTCTAGCTGCCCCCCCCAGGGACCTGTGACCCCTGCTGCTCATTTTTCCCAGTTGTTTCTTGGGGCTTTGGGGTTTTTATCCTGATCTGTGGGCTTTGCGGGCAGGGATGTGGGGCACAGCCAGGCCCAGCGCTCGCTCGGCCCTGGGCCCTGGGCTGGGAGTGTCACTTGTGCAACGTGGGGGGCTCTTTGATAGCCCAGCCGAGGGGCGTTGGCTGAATTTGGGGGGGTTTGGTGGCCTAAAATGATGGGTTTTGCTTCAACCACTGGTTGCGGCTGGGGGGGTGCCGGTGGGTCAGGAAACGTGGGGGGCACATGGCGGTTTGCTGTTTTCTGGAGCAGAAGGGACTGGAGAAGTGCGACAAGGAAAGGGAGAAACTCTACGGTGTGCACGGATAGCGGATACGAGCCAGAAACGTGGGGAGAGAGCAATATATAGATATATATATATATATGGAAAATATATATAGACAGAGAAACGTGTGTGTGTGTGTGTGTGTGTGTGTGTGTGTGTGTATATATATATATATACACACACACACTTATATATATATATGGAAACATATATAGTGTTAGAACAAATGTAAGCTGCAGGCACGTGGCAAGGGCAGAAGGATGCCATCTCCCAACACAGGGGTGGCGAGGAGAACAGGTAAAGGAGATCAGGAAATTATACGTGCTGAGAGAAATATCTCTGAGAAACGTAGGTTGTTAAAACACAGAGAGAGAAATCCTGAGAGTGGAAAGTCCAGCAGCGCGTGCTCCGTCAAGACACGGGCTGCTGGAAAGGTACATAAGAGCAGCAAAAGTATGCGGCAAAATACATGTGTAGAAATATATTGTTGGCAAGATGTAGGTTGTGGAAATATAGATGGGGGCCATCCAGAACCATGCCAGTTGTTAGAAAAATAGGCAATAAGTAACATTAGAAAGTGTGTGTCTGTAGAACACGTAGGCAGACAAGGTTCCTTGGGTGAATTTGATATCTTTTATTAGACCAACCCAAATGGTTGGAGAATAAAGCTTGCTTAATAACTATTCTCCAACCATTTGGGTTGGTCTAATAAAAGATATCAAATTCACCCAAGGAACCTTGTTTGCCTATGTCCTTAGACCAACACGGCTACAACCTAAACCCTTGTAGAACACGTATACATGTATGTGAGCTCGTGTGTCTGTACGTGTGCATGCAGGCGTATCGTTGAACAGGATGGGTTGTTAGAAATAGAGGGAGAAAAATATAGAAATAGATGGTCTGTAAGCATGTGGGTTGGTAGAAAAATATTGAATTAATAGAAATTAGAATATATAGAATACACACACACACATCTATGTGTGTGTATATAGACATACATACCTCTGTGTGTGTGTATGTATGTCTATATACAAGTGTGTGTGTGTGTGTGTGTATACATGTGTACACATGTCATATACATGTGTGTACACACACACACACACACACACATTGTTAGTGATAGAGGAAGAAAATGTAGAAATAAAATATAAAATAAAAATATTGATTGTTATAAAAATAGACAATACGTAAAAGTAGAAAATGTGCCTGTGTGATGTTCAGGATATGTGTGTGTGTGTGTGCACACATGTATATGAAAATATAGATTGTTAGGGAGGAAGAAAAATATAGAAATATATAGTCTGTGTAGATTATTAGAAAAAGATGCAGTTCATGAAAATTAGAAGATGTTTGTGTATATAGAATATTTGTGTGTATGTTATAATGTACAGTATATATATAAATTGCATATATATAAATTGCCAGGGGCAGAGGAAGAAAATGTAGAAATAGTCTGGAAAACCCTCAATTTTTAGAAAAGCAGACAAAACAAAATTAGAAAGTGTGTGTGTAATGCGTGTGTGTGTATATAGTTTGAAATGAAGGAAGGAAATGTAGACAGCCTAGACAAATATAGATGGTTAGAAAACTCTGCTTTGGCAACCCCTTGCAGTCGAGGATTAAGTTAGAAAAGACGTGAGAAAAAATGTTAATAAGTAAAAATAGAACGTGTGCGTGTGCACACGTGTATGTGTGTGTGTCACAGACGTCAGGGGCTGGAAGGGACGTCGGGAGGGCGTCGGGGCCAGCCCGCTGCACCAGGCAGGACAGGCGCGTGGGCTCGGGCGACCCCAGCACGGTGACTGTCCCGTCCCCGAGACAGGAGGACGGCGCGGAGAGGTGCCAGCTGGCCGGCCGTGTGCAGGTGCGGGGAGCGCCCGGTCCCTTCCACACCTACCCGCGACATCGGTCTCAGACGCTCCTGAACGCGGCGCAGGTTCTTCCGGAGTTTCTGCTGCCCTTCGCGGATCAGGCTCTTCTTCCTCCAAAGCCTTCGCGCCACACCACTGAGGCCGTTCCCAAGCGCCTCCAGCCTCAGCCCGCTCCTCCCCGTGGTTCGGCTGGATGGCCGCAGCCCTCGGCTCTTGACCGGGCGAAGAGGATGCCCGCGTGGTCTTCCTGCCACGAGGAGTTGTCCACACGAGAGGTGCCCGGGCGTGCAGCCATTGCCCGTTCTCCACGGACGGCCAACGCAACGAAGGCTTTAGAGGCCTTGGCCCGAGCACCTCCATCTTGCAGACGCCCTCCATTGTATAATGGCTGGAAGGAAGGTGGGGAACCTTGTAGAGACATGGCCACACCATGCCACGTGCCCTGGTCTTTGCTGGCGTGGACAAGGAAGCACCGACGGGGGTGTCTGCCTGTAGGCGCACAAACCCAGCAAGGGAGACCCACGGCCATAAGGCAGAGCCTCACGGTCAAGAGTGAGACCCAACCGAAGCCGAGACTCGTGGCAGAGGGGATCTCTTGTATCAGACCAACTAGATTTTTGCAAAAAAATGTCTTTAACTGCAAGCTTTTCAGGCACACATACCCTTCTTCAGGCACGGGAGAAAAGTTTGTGCCTGAAAGCTTGCAATTAAAGAACTTGTTTTTGCAAAAATCTAGTCGGTCTGACAAAGATCCCTCTGCCACGAGTCCTGGTGGCTTTCGCCTCTAGACCAATACAGCTACAACCTGGATCTCCGGCGGGAAGCATTTATCCTAACCGCTTCACGTAGCGGGGGAGCGGGTCTCCACGACCATCCATACGCCTCTGCTTTGGACGTAGACAGACGCGTGGCATTAATAAGCACGTAGCTGGGATTGCAGAGCCCGGGGAAGTGGGGCGTCCTGGACCCGAGCACCCAGACGAGCTGGACAAGAGCTCAGAGGTCCCAGGGTCCGGCCTGCACCCACCCTCCCAGGCGCGAGCATTTACTGGTCTGAATGGTAATTCCCCCCGGTTGGGCGTTCCCATCGAGTGACTGTCTTGACACGGGCCGGGCGCGCTCTCTCGTGGTCTCAGGCCCCGTCCGACAGCCTAAGCTCCCTTTGTCGCCTCGTCTCTAGACATCGGGACGTGGAGAAATACGGAGTCTCTAGAAATACAGCTTGTTGGGAAAATAGCCAATAAGTCAAAGGAGAAAATGTGTGCATCTGTTGTTGCGGGCATGCGGCTTGTGGGAAGGAACGGAAGTGGAAGAAGTATGCAAAGAATAAATAGAGAGGAAAGTCCAGGCTAGTTGGAAAAACAGGGAGTGGGGAGGAGTATAATGGGGTTTTCCCCAAGACAGTAACCCAGCAGCCTGTCACTTCTGGCTGCATTTTGTGAGCTGCTGGCCTGGACGTGTGCGGTGTAGGTGATTTGGGCAGGAACACCGCTGTGGTTTGGGGGCTGGAGGGGTTGCGCGTGGCTTGGAAACCGTATGGTTTCAATGGGAAGGGGAAAAAACCTGGGTTTTGTGCTGCCTGCTGGAAAGAAAAAAATGCAAGTGATGGTTGTCGAGGGATAGTGTTGGGGCCCGTGGCTGGAGTGCTCCGAGTCCCGTGGTGGGGCGGGGGAAACCGAGATCATCGTCTTTGTTAGCAATATCTGGCAATAACCCCTCTGTTCAGCACTGGGGAGGCCACATCTGGAGTCCCGTGTCCAGCTGTGGGCCCCGCTGCAGGAAGGATGTGGCACGTTGGAGAGAGTCCAGCGGAGGGCAAGGAAAATGGTTGTGGGGCTGGGGGACAGGACTGGTGAAGAGAGGCCAAGGGAAATGGGCTGATTGAGTCTGCAGAAGGGAAGACTGAGGGGGATTGAATAGCAGCCTTCAGCTCCCTGCAGGGCGGTTGCAAAGAGGATGGGGCTGGACTGATCTCAGTGGGGGCAGGCGACAGGACAAGGAGCAATGGGCTCAGGCTGCAGCAAGGGAAATTGAGGTTGGATGTTAGAGAAAGCTCTCCCACGAGGAGAGTGGTGCAGCACTGGGACAGGTTACCCAGAGAGGTGGTGCAGTCTCCATCCTGGGAGGTTTTGAAGACCCAGCTAGACAAAGCCTTGTCTGGGATGATGCAGTTGGGGCTGGTCCTGCTCGGAGCAGGGGGCTGCACTAGAGGTCCCTTCCCACCCTCCTTGTCTGTGATTTTATAACTCTAATATATACTGGTGTGAGCGTGACTTAGAATCACAAAAAAGGAGGGTTGAAGGGTGCTCGGGGGGGTCACATTCAGTCCAACCCCTGCTCCAAGCAGGACCAGCCCCAACTGCAACATCCCAACCGAGGCCTTGTCTGCCCGGGTCTTCAACACCTCCAAGGTCGGAGGCTGCACCACCTCTCTGCGTTGCCTGTCCCGCTGCTTTCTTACCCCGCATTGACTTTAAATGGCCTGATGTGGTGGGGAAAAGGGGGATCTGAGGTGCTGCGATGCGCTCCTCTCGGTGCTGTTGCCCAGCTCTGCCAGCAGCCGCTCCTGGTCACGCAACTCCCATTTCCCAGCCCAGCAAACTGGTGTTAGCTCTGGCAAAACCCCAGCCACGGGCAAGCCCGAGCTCCCGGGCAGCCTTGACTTTCGGAGGCGCTGGACACGCTGCCAAGGGGCTCCGGGAGCCCCGGTGTTGTGCTGTGAAGCTGGAAACAACCTGCCTGGGGGTCTGCAGAAGCAACCACCATCGAGACACGTCGCCCGGCGTGTCGTGCTTGTTGTGCACATCACGTGTAACAGTGTCGCAGCTGGTCTGTGGTTCTGGTGCCAGCCTAAAGTGGCTAAGATGGCCCTAGCCTCCCGTCCAGTGTCTAGGTTTTATTGAGTCGTCCGGAGAACAGCAAGCAGATGACAGTCAGCTAGAAACATCCTCTGGCAAGGGCACCGAGCAGCACGGCTAGGGACGGGGTTAGGTCCGATACAAAGCATCGGCCATAGCCCAGCACGGGCAGGGCCGGACACGGGCAGTTGCCTGAGGCCTGGACAGAAAAGGGGCCCAAAACTGGTCATTTTTATTATTATTATTATCCTTATCTCCGGAGAAGGGGGGCCAGTGCTAGGAGTGCACGTGGGGCCACGAGGAGTCCAGGTACGGCGCTGGGCACAGGGCGGCAGCGCAAGCATTGCAGTGATCGGTGCCCCTTGTTTCCCTCCGACGGGGGGCAAGAAAACCCCAGCGTGTCCCATGTCTCGGAGGGGGAGAGATTTCATAGAATGAAAATTCACGCTGGAAGGGACCTCAGGGTGTCGCATCCAGTGCAACCCCTGCTCCAAGCAGGACCAGCCCCGACTGCATCATCCCAGCCAAGACTTTGTCTACCCGAAAACCCCCAAGGATGGAGGCTGCACCTCCCTAGACAACCTGCTCCAGTGCTTCACCACCCTCCTAGTGGGAGTTTTTCCTGATATCCAACCTCGACTCCCCTTGCTGCAGCCTGAGCCCATTGCTCCTTGTCCTGTCGCCTGCCCCCACTGAGACCAGCCCAGCTCCAGCCTCTCTGCAGCCCCCTGCAGGGAGGTGAAGGCTGCTTTCAACCCCCTCCATCTTCTCTTCTCCAGACTCGATCAGCCCATTTCCCTCGGCCTCTCCTCACCAGTCCTGTCTCCCAGCCCCACAACCATGTCCATTGCCCTCCGCTGGACTCTCTCCAGTTTATCCACATTTGGGTTAGGGTCAGGGTTAGTTTCCGCTCCAACCGGGGAAGGACCAGAAGCGGTAGGGCGGCCCGCAGGGGCTTCCCTATGAGCCGCTGAGGAGGCCAGGCCTGGTCAGGGCACGACAGGGGCCGGGACCGGCCAGGACGAGGCCTTACAACCCTCAGCGGGAAGAGGAAGTCCGTGAGGATTTCCCACGGTGTCTCAGCAGGCAAGGGGAGCGAGGGGCCAGGCCGCCGGTTTAAAACCAGCCCCCAGCAGGTCTTTCTCCCCCAGGCCGGAGAGAGCCCTGCTGGGGGGGTCCTTCCTGGCCCCACGCGGCAGCTGGCAAAGCCCGGAGGCCTGGGAAGCACCCAGAGCAGCGCGCGCACAGGGATCGCCCCGGCCTGGGCTCATCCAGCCCCTCCGCGCACCGCTCCACGGACGGGGCGGCCACAGCTGCGCCACCGCCTGCGCTGGCAGGGACGGCGTCTCCCCGAGATCCCGTGCACCCGGGCAGCTCAGGGGTCTGACGGGGCAATCCCCCACCATCCCCGCCTGGAGCTCCCTCGTGGGGAAGGCAGGAGCTGGGCATGGGCCACACGCACCTTAGAGACTAAGGGCAGCAGAGAGGTAGGGCATGGGCTTTCTGGAGCAGAGGGCCGGCTCCCTCCGCAAGGCACAGCGCTCCCCAGACTCGGCTCCTCACCTCCGGTCACCCAGAGCAGCCGTGGGACCCAAGCACCCGGCCCCCTCCTCCTTTGGCTCCCTGTCCCTTGCTGCCCCTTCCAGGGTCCCCAGGCCCCTGGCCACAAGCACTTCCACGCAGCGCGGCTGCAATCCCAGCTGGGACGAGGCCTGTGCTAAACTGTCTCCATCACGCTTCTCTCCCCCCGCCCGTAAGTGCTTTAATCGCTCACAGCTGCAGCACACCAGCCTGGGGCCCTCCTCCCCAGAAGCAGCTGCAATTTACAGGGGGTGGGAGGCTGTAGAAATGCATTGAAGGCCGGGGCTCTGGGTGTCTTCTGCTCCCCTGGAGATGGGTGGATGGGACGGGAGCCTGGGGCCTTGCGTACTTCCCCCTGCCCTGGCAAGGCAGCGGGGGCTCGGAGATGGGGGCAGGGAGCCCGGTCACCTGGGTGCTGACCCCAGGGATCTGGGTGGGCGCAAGGGGGCACGAAGGCGGTGACGTGGGTCATGTGCAGGTTCTTTATTCCCTCTCATTGCTGACCCAGGTGCGTGAGCCTGGCAGGTAACAGCCCGCACCCAACCCGAGCCGGGGCCCAGGTGCCCCAGGGCTGATGATACGCTCTGCCCCTCGTCCTGGCTAGACCCAGAGTCTGGGGGGGGCCGTGCCAAACCTCAGTGGCTCAGGGGAGCTGGTGCAGGCAGCCCGGAGCCCGGATGCCTGGGTTGTCTCCCTGCTTGGAGTGGAGGGGCTCGGGGTGGGGGGCAACCAGCAGGGGGCGCTGGCCAGCAGACGCCCTAGGAAGCTAAGCCGGGTCAGGGAAGGTGGGTGCTGCAGGGAGCGAGGGGGCAGCCTGGGGGGGGCTCAGGTGATGATTCGGAGGATGTTCTCGTAGCCGAAGAAGGTGACGGCGTTGACGGGGAAGGCCCGGGCGCAGTTCAGCCCCAGGCCCCGCAGGAAGACCCGGGCACCCTCCTGCCGGGCACTGAGGCGGGCGCAGTGCAGGATCCCGCGGTAGGGGCTGCCCCCCGCCTGCAGCCGCACCTTCACCACGTCCATGGGGGTGGCGCAGGCCCAGGACAAGGACCCGGCCACGCCGCCCGCCAGCAGCACCGTGCACGCACCTGGCAGGGAGCAGGACGGGGTGCTTAGGGCTGTGCCGCGGGGGGGCAGCCAGCGGGGGGCGCTCTGCCCAGGATAGTCCTGGGAAGCGAGGGAGGCCGTGCCATGGTGGGGAGGGGCAGCGTCAGCTGCTGTGCAAAGTTCGTGCAACACCGTGGCACGTCCATTAACCCTTGCCCAGGGAGGGAGCGGCTGAGCCCTTGTTATATAACAGGAATTGCTCCCGCACCCCCAGGAGGGGCCAAATGTTGCCCCCCGCTCTGCCCTGCCCCGTCTCCCCGCTCACCTGGCTCCTGCCCAGAGGGCGTCAGGCCGCGGGACAGGCTGGCGTAGAGGAGGAAGTAGAGGCCGCTGGTGGGGGTGTCGCGCAGCGCCAGGGCCCCCGCGCCCCGCAGCAGCCCCCGGGGCCCCTCCTCGCGCAGGATGCAGGCAGCGCAGTGCACGGGGCCCCGGTACCGGGGGGCGCGCGTCTCCTCCGCCGGCCCCCCCCGGCCCAGGCCGTGGGTCTGGCTCTGCAGCCGCACCTTGATGAGATCCACGGGGGCCAGGACCACGGCCTGTGCAAAGGAGACCGCCCCCCGCCCCAGCTGTGGGGCACGGGGTACTGCCCCCGCACCCCAGGCCCCCGCTCTCGCCCCAGCCCCCGCCGCCCGCCCAGAGCCGGAGGGAACCTCACCTGGGCCAGGCCGGCACAGCAGCCGGCGGCGAGGACCCGGCGGGCGGGGGGGGCCGAGGCGCCCCGGTCGGGGCGGGGGGGGCCCCCGAGGCAGCGCAGGGCGGTCCCGTAGGTCCCGAACATGACGGCGTTCACGAGGGCCACGCTCAGCAGCGGGAAGCTCATGCCCTTAAAGAACCCCAGCACCTGCCCGGCACCAGGGCCTCGTGAGCGCACGGCCTCCCGTGAAACCCCCGCCCCTCGTGTAAGTGCGGGCACCCCCGTGAGATCGCCTGCCCCTCGGGCGCTCACGGGGGGCACCTGCACTTTCACGAGGGGGCAGGAGCGCACACCCCCTCGTGGAAGCACAAGTGCCCCGCAGGAGCTCGTGCGTGCGCCTCTTGTGAGCACCCTAGCTGCCCTAGTGCACGTGCCCCTCCTTGCACGGACACAGCCCCTTGCACGCGTCCCCCCGTGAGACACGCGGACACCGGTGCGGCGGAGCGGGTGTCGCACGTGGGAGCAGCGTGCAGGGTGGGGGCTCCAGCCAGGCGTGTGGGGGGCGGGGGTGCCCGTGCGAAGCGCGCCCGCGGTCCCCGTGCGAGCGCACCGTCTCCTCGCGGTACGTGCGGAGCACGCAGTCCAGGGCGCCGCGGTACCCGGCCCGCGCCTGCAGCCGCACCTGCAACGAGGGGGGTCGGCGCGGGGCAGGGGCCACAGCCCCCCCCCCGGCTCGCATGCGCCCGGCCCGGTCACCTTCACCGTGTCCATGGGGTGCCCGACCGCCAGCCCCAGCGCACCTGCGCCCAAGGGAGAGGCCGTCACGGGCGCGGGGGCACCCCGGGGCGGGGGTCCGGGGCGGGGGCAGGACCCCCCGGGCCTCACCCGAGATCCACCCGGCCACGAAGTCGGCCCCGGCCATGGGGCGGCCCCGGGCGGGGGGGGAGGGCACCCCCGGCCACAGGCAGAGCCGGGCCCCACGGGGGCGGCCTCAGTCTACCCCGGCCGGGCACCCCCGAGCCGCAGCGCGAGCGAGCCCGGCCCCGGTGCTGTCCCTGCCGGGACGTGCCTCAGTTTCCCTGCCATGCCCCGGGGCGGGGGGAGGAGGGGCTGAGCGCCCCCCGCCACTGCTGCCCCCTGGCGGCCGCCCGGCCTCTCCCGGCGGTGGGGGGGCGGGGGAGGTGAAGCTGGGACGTGGGGCATGATGGGAAACAGAGTCCATCCTTCCCGGGCCTTGTTGGTCACGTAGTCGGCGTCGCGGGGCATCATGGGATACGGGGCTCCCGTCGCGGGGCATTGTGAGACATGGACATGGTCTTTTGCGGGGCATGCTGGGTAGCGGAGTTCTTTCCCCCGGAGCGCAGGGCATTGTGGGAAATGGACCCCCTCCCCCACCGTCTCCCGAGGGGGTGACGGGAAATGGAGTCCGGCCGCGATGCATGGTGGGAAACGCGTCCCTACCGCGGGGGACCCCAGGAAGTGAAGCTCTGCTGGTGAGGAAAACGGCGGAGTTCCTTCCGCCGCGGAGGGTGACGGGAAATGGAGTCCAGCCCCGCCCTCGGGGCCTGGCGGACTCCTCCGGCGCGAGGCACGATGGGAAATGGAGTTTTTCCCCCCCCACATTGGCTGTAGGCGGATTCCTGTCGCAGGGCATGATGGGAATCACTGGGTTCGGGACAGGGAGGGTCCTGACGTCACCCCAGGGGGCAAGGCGCGGGCGGGAAGGGGGTGGAGCCTGCGCTGGCCCCGCCCCCTGGTGGCTTCCGCCTGGTCCCCGCGGCGGCGGCACCAGCTCGGCGGGTCCCTGGGGTATGGAGGTGCGGGGCGGGGTCCCGGTCCCGGTCTCTGTCCCCTATCTTGGGGATCCCCTCCCCAGGGAACCTCCAGACCCCACCCTTGGGGCTCCTGCTACCCCACCTTGCGGACTGCTCTCCCCCCAGGGGACCCCCATCTCCCACTTAGTCCCCCACCTTGGGCCCCCCCACACCCATTGGGGTTCCCCTGGAGTGGAGAGACCTTCCTGAGTCCTGCCACCCCCCACCTTGGGGACCCCCAGATTCTCCTTCCATTTTCTAGGGTTTCCCCTGACCCCAAGGTACCTCCAGCCCCCCACTAAGGTGCTGCCCCCCCACTCCCTTCCCCCCTCTTGCCTGAGTTTGGGGGTGATCTCATGTGACACCCCCCCCCCCGTGCAGATGGAGAACGAGGAGGGGGCGGCCGTGCCCCCCAGCCCGGCCCAGCGCTCCCAGCGCAGCAGCGTCTCCTCCACCGGCGCCCGAGGTGGGTTCCCTGGGTTCTCAGGAGGGGAGCGGGGTCTGGGGGTGAGAGGAGGGGTCCTGGGAGCCCGGACACCCGGGTTGTCTGGGAGGGACTGGGGTCTGGCCCCAGCAGGGTGCGGGGCGGTGGGTGCTGAGCATCTGGACGCCCGGTCCCTCGGCAGTGCTGGACGTGGTGGTGTATCTGGTGGACGACACGCCGGTGCCGCTGGCGGTGGAGAGCCTGCCCTCGGTCAGCGCCCACGAGCTGCACCGCGGCCTGCGCGACGCCCTGCAGCTGCCTGACGTCGCTGCTGACGCCTTTGCCCTCTGGCTCATCTCCCCGCTGCTGGGTGAGGGCCCCGCGGGTGCGGCAGGGGAAACTGAGGCACAGGGAGCCCCAAAGGGTGCGGGGGCCAAGACGGGTCTCACACAAGCCTTGTATGGGCTCGGCACCTGGGTTCTCTCCCGCTCTGGGAGGGGAGAGCCCAGACGCCTGCGTTCCCTGCGCTGACGGGCCCCTGCGCTCCCCCCGCCCCCAGAGGTGCAGCTGAAGCCGCGGCACCAGCCCTACAAGCTTTGCCGGCAGTGGCCGGAGCTGCTCTTCCGCTTCACGGACTGCTCTGAGGAGGAGATCGTGCAAGGTGCGTGTGCACGTACACGCATGTGCAAAGCCCCCAGCTGGCGTGACAGGCCCCAAGTGCGAGGCTGGAACCGCTGCACTTGTACTGGAGGATGGAAAGGGGCTGGGGGCCCGGACGCCTGGGGTCTCTCCAGCTCCGAGGGGAGTCGGGGTGGGGGGAGCCGGTGCCCCAGACACCTGGGTTTCATGGGGGTGGGAGTTGGGACTCCTAGGTTCTGTAGGAAGGGCGTGGAGGGTGCGGGTTGAGAGCAGGGCGGGCTGGAGGCCCAGGCGCCTGGGTTGTCCCCTCTCAGCCCTGTCTCTGCCCCGCAGACGAGCCAGCCCTGCAGTTCCGCCGTAACGTGTTCTTCCCCAAGCACCGGGAGCTGCAGGTGAGCACAGGGGGGGCCCCGATCCGGGGGGGCTTGAGGACGGCTGGGATCTGTCTAGCCCTGACGGGGAGGCCATGGCGCTTGGCAGGTGGAGAGCCCAGAGGTGCTGCGGCTGCTGTATGAGGAGGCCAAGCTGAACGTGCTGGAGGGGCGCTACCCCTGCGACCCCGAGGACGGCGAGCAGCTCGGTGCCCTGGCCTGCCGCCTCACCTTGGGGCCCTACAACCCCGACCGCCACACGCCCGGTGCCCTCAAGTAAGGGGCTGGAGGGGGGGGTGGAGAGCCCGGGCTCCCGTTGTCCCCCAGACCCAACTCGCCTCCCAGAGCTGGAGGAAGGACACGGACGTCCGGGCTCCCAGGCATCTGGGGCAGGGGAGGCACCCGGTCCCACGCAGCCCCGTCCCACCCCAGGAATGCGGCCAGACCTGACAATCGCGCTTTGTCCCGTGGCCTCTGTGGGTGGCTTGGCCCAGCCCAGACAATGGGGCATTGAGGTGGGGACCCAAGCCCCCACTCCCCTCCCAGAGCTGGAGACAGTCCAAGAGTCCTGGCTTCTCACTCTCATCCCCCCCGGCCAGGGGTTATGGGTGGCAGTGGCTGACTGTGGGTGACAGGGGGCATTAAGGGGATAAATGAGAGACCTGGATGGGGGACGTGGGGGCTGATGGAAGCAAGGGGGGACCTGTGTGTGGGGGTTGGCAATCCCTGGTTGGAGTATCTGGGGTTCACCTGGCCTCGCTGCTCCCCTCTTCTCTAGAACGAGCCTGGGAGAGTTCCTGCCACCCCCCCGGGGCCACCGGGGCGGGGGGCTGCTGGGAGTGCTACGTAAGCGGGGCAGCACCCGGGCCCCAGCCCCCGAGCTGGGCCTGCTCAAGGCCTTCCGGGCCCTGCAGGACGAGGCCGCCAGCCCCGAGCCTGAGGCACAGAGCCGGCTCCACCGCGCCTACCTGCAGCACTGCCACCGCCTGCCCTACTACGGGTGAGTGTGCCCGAGCGGGGTGGAACCCAGGCGTCTGGGCCCCCCTTCTGCCGCGCCCCCCCATGCTATCTCCTGTGAGGCGAGCAGCGTGTGTGTGTGTGTCTCCACAGCTGTGCCTTCTTCCCCGGGGAGATCGACCGACCAGCCCAGGGCTTCCTGCACCGCGGGGGGCGCAAGCCCGTGTCCGTCGCCATCAGCCTGGAGGGTGTCTACATCATAGACAGCAAGGAGAAGGTACAGACCTCACCACTGTGCGTGCACAACAGGCACGTGCATACGTGTAGAACCCAGGTGCCTGGAACACACGCCCAGGCAACACATGCACGTGCACATAATAACGTAGGTGTCCAGGACACGCACATGGACACACGCATAGAGCGCCCAGGTCATGTCCACACACATACGTATACACGCCTGTAGAGAGTCTACGTGTCCGGGATACATGCACAGAACCCAGGTGTCTGGGATACGTGCCCGTGCATACATGTAGAGCCCCAGTGCCTGGAACACATCCAAGCAACACATGCATGTGTGCATGTAGAAAACCTAGATGTCCAGGACATACACATGGAAACGTGTGTAGAGAACCCAGGTCATGCATACACACGGATGCATACATGCACATATAGAGCTTAGGTGTTTGAGACGCACACAGAATCCAGGTGCCTGGGACATAAGCGTATGCATGTGTGTAACTCTCTGGTGCCTGAAACGTGTGGGCACATACACGTAGAGAGCCCACGTCATGCACACACACATATGTATATTTATGCATGCATACACATAGTCCAGTTGTCTGGGACACATTTACATGCATATGTGTAGAGCCCAGGTGCCTGGAATGCACCCAAGCAACACACGCACGTGCACACGTAGAGAGCCTAGGTGTCCAGGACACGCATGTGGACAGACTTGTGTAAAGGCTCAGGTGTGTGGGATGCATGCACACAGAGAGCCTGGATGTTTGGGGGAGACGCATGCAAAACCTAGGTGCCTGGGACACTTGCAGAGCTCAGATGTCTGACGTGCACAGACACATACATGTACAGAACCCAAGTATCTGGGACACAGACACCCCCTCACAGAGAACCCAGGTGTCCAGGACACACCTGCATGCAGACACACCTGCAGAACTCGGGTGTCTGTGATACATGTGCACACGCACAGAGAGAATCCAGATGCCTGGGACACGTGCATGCAGACATATACCTGTGTGCACTCGCAGAGAACCCAGCTCTTGTGGGGATGCATGTACATATGTGCAGAGAGAACCTAGGCACAGATACATTCGCACATGCCTAGAACCCAGGTACCTGGGACATGTGTGCATTGACATGCAGAACCCAGGCATCCAGGACATGCATATGCTGTGTGTTTAGGGCAGCCTGCAAGGAGCTGCACATGGATGGCTAAAGTCATGGGGGGAGGGGCTGTGTGGACATTGGTGCCCCCCACTTCTCTGCCCCCAATCAGGCCAGGATCAGGGCCACCTAGAGTGAAAGATCCCTGCCCCTTTCCCCCATCCCATGTCCCAGGATCAGGCCTGGTACCCTGGGGGCAGGACCTGGATTGGGGCTCACGTGTCCATGTGCGCGGTGGCAGCACGTGCTGCTGGGGCTGCGCTTCCAGGAGCTGTCGTGGGACCACACGTTCCCCGAGGAGGCGGCGGGCAGCGACGGTGACCACGTGCTGTGGCTCGAGTTCGATGGCCAGGGCGAGGACGGCTCCCCTGTCAACAAGCTACTTAAGATCTACTCTAAGCAGGTGAGCTGCAACTCCTTCCCCCCCCCAACCAGGATCAGGCCTGTATCAGGGCCCCTGGAGGAGACAGGCCTCAGCCAATGCCCTCCCAGGCCTGTGCCACCCCCCACCCCCAGATCGGGGCAGCTCTGATATGCTCATCCTTCCACAGGCAGAGCTGATGAGTGGCCTGATCGAGTACTGCATTGAGCTGAGTGCGGGGGTGGAGGTGGCACCCCCGGAGCCTCCCCCTGGAGCAGTCCCCAGCGACCGCCCGCGCCCCCGCCTGCAGCGCCAGGACAGCGTGGTGTGCAGCCGGCTCCAGCAGCTGGCCACCATCGACTACGTGGAGGATGGTGAGTCCAGGGTGAGGACACGGCAGGGGGGAGCCCAAACAGGCTGATCCCCTGCTGACCCCCCTCGAACTTAGACTGTTGCTAGGGAGAACCCAGGTGTCCAGGCTCCCCTGACCCCACTCTTCCCAGAGAATACAGGTGTCTGGGCTCCCAGCTCTCCCTGCTCCCATCTTCCAGATCCCACTGCCCTCCTAGAGTGGGGAAAGAACTCAAGCAGCCCAGCTTCTTGCTTCTTTCCTGGGATTCGAAGAGAACCCAGCTGTCCAGACTCCCGGCTCTCACCCCCCAGCCCCCACTGCCCTCCCGTAGCAGGAGAACACCCAGGCGTCTGGGCTCCCAGAAACCCCTCCTGGAGCTGGGCCCTGCCCCACCCTGACCCTCTTCTCTCCCTGGGTGCAGGCCAGGAGATCCGACGGGTGAAGCCGCGGCGGACAACATCCTTCTTCACGCGGCAGCTTTCACATGGCCTCACCACCTATGCGCCTGTGCGGCCTGCGGAGGCTTGAGCCTGGAGCCATGGAGCCGCCCTAGGACCCCTGGTTTGCTGCCCCCCAGCACCCATGCCTCTAAGTTATTCTGCATTAATTTATAACCCCATCTGCTACCTCTGGCCTTTCTCAGACCCTCTTCTTTAGCTGGGGCTAGACCCCGCATCTCTCCTGGACCATGGCACAGAGGGGGCATCCAGCACTGCCTCCTGCCCTACCTCTCAGAGAGACCCCAGGCATCCGGGATCCCAGCCCCTCTGCTTCCACTCCCCAGCTCCCACTCCCATCGTACAGCTAGAAAGAACCCAGGTATCCGGGCTCTGAGCCCCCGTGATCTCAACCCCTAGCTCCCAGCCCCCCTACTTCCACTCCCCAGCCCACACTCCCTTCCCACAGCTGGACAAAATCCAGGTATTCAGGCTCCCAGCCCCCGATCTCTCACCCCCACCCCCCAGACGCCAGTCCCATCCCAGAGTTGGAGAGACCCCAGGTGTCCAGGCTTCCAGCCCGTCCTGCTCTCACCTCACTCACTGATCCTTTTGGTCCTGAGTGATCATGAACACTTCCCTGCACTGCCCCCCCCTTTTGGTCCTGAGTGATCATGAACACTTCCCTGCACTGGCCCCCCCCTCCCCCGCTGCTGGCAGTGTTTTGCCAAATCTGGGCATTGTCCGGTGGGTGTCTCGACTCCTAGTGCAGACCCCAGGGTCCCCAGGTGTCCTGGGTTGCAGACCCTGGACCTCCTCATGCCAGGGCCAAGTCCAGAGTCCCTGTGTTCTGCCCCTTCGTGGGAAGCTCTGTGCCACTTCCCCTCACTGGGGAGAGAGGTCAGGTTCCCCCTCTTGGGAGCACTGCCCTGCACCAGGCTCCAGCACCTCTTGGGGCCGGAGCGGCCAAAGCCAGTCAGATGCCAAAGCCCATGCAGCCAGGGCTGTGGGCAGCCTCTCGCATGTAACGCCTTCCCACACCCCGTCACATCCCCAGATGCCTCCCTGCGGGTAGCTGGGGGCACAATTCTTCAAGGGAGAATTCAGTCTTCAGAGAACCTCATTTCTCCTCGCCAAAGGAAGAGGCCGAGGAGCAGTTGTGCTGTGCCAGCTGGACTCTGCACGCCATGCACACACGTGCTGGGCTGCAAACAGACTTCCGGGCGTGACCGGGGGCTGGGTTTTGTGGTGGGCTTTTTTTCCCCCCCACGCTTTTTATAATTGTCCTGAACTAGAAACACTGGCAATGCTGCTCCAGCTCACTACTGGGCATCACATCCCTGGCCTCATACTAATAGCCGGGGTCACCAGCCCCAGAGCTGCACAGATACTAACGCCCCCCCTTCCTTTTTGTACGGTGTGGACGGCACACCAATAAAGCCCGTGTCTCTGATGGCGCTGTGTTCTTACCAAAGCAGGTGGTGGAGGGAGCAGGGTCCCGGCTCACCAAGGTGACGGGGTGATCCGCTGGGGCCGGGGGGCTGTAACATCAAGGTGGGGGAACAGAGCCACTGTTCACCGTGTCCCAGATGCTTGAGCCTGGTGGTTTAAGGCTAGCAAGTATCTGGACTGTCTCAGGGAAGCGATGCATGGAACTCATTGCTGCAGGGCAAAGTGGAGGTAGAGTAGAACCGGGGGCTGGATGAAGTCACTGAGGATGCATCTATACCTGGGTACGAAGCAGATCAGTTGGTGAATGTACAAGCAGAAGCCCTACCACGGACTGGGTCAGGCCGCCAGGTCTCCTGTATCCCCCAGCAGCAGAGCACAGGGGCTGGGAGGGAGAGCAACTGGGTCTGAGCAGGGATTTTTTCCCTCTGCTCCTTTCTCCCTTGCAGCCATTTCAGGACCAGGATGTTCTGACCCAGAGGCTGTGCCCCTCCTGCGCTCCACAGCCCCCAAGTCCCCCCTTTCCTCCGAGGGTGTGTCTGGTCCCTTGGTGATTCTGGCTGAACGCCCAGATCCCCCGACATCTGGCGGCACCAATCTCCCCACTTTAATTTCACGCTGGGAGAAAAGAAACTACCTAGAGTTGCCTCTGCACCTGTGACCGTGGGTGCCAGGGTGAGCATTAAGCAGGGAATTGATCACGAGAGAGATCCGGTTTGAAGTTGAAGCAATGATTTTCAACCCCTGGGGGGTCCATATTCTGTCCGAGGGGTGCGTGAAAGATCAACCAAAAGTATGTGAATGCCCACACGTACAATTCAAGGGGACCCGCACCTCCGCTTGAAATTTTGAAAATGGAAAAAGGTTGAAAACTGCTGCTCTAGAGCATCCACTTGTGTTGCTATTTGTGGCTGGTGGTCAGGACAGGTAGAGATGTTGCCTCTGGCACCTCTGGAGAAGAGCAGCAAGGATGATGTAGGAGCTTCCACATGAGGAGGGGGCTAATGAGGCTGGGCCTGGTCCGTGTAGAATTAGGTGACATGCGGAGGGTTTATAGAGTGTGAAATGGAGACGAGGAAGTTGGGAGCGGTTTGTCGTGGGCCGGCTCCCCCCTGATGACAGTGAAATGCAGCGCATGAGTTTAACATCAACCCCAGGCAGGCAGTTTTGTCCCCCAGCCTGGACTTCGAGCATGTGGCTAATGGACCCAGGTCTGACCCAGTCCGTGTCGGGGCATCTGTACGGCAGGGAAGGTAGATGCCTACGAGGGGGTTGTTGAATAGGGGGCAGGTGGCTCTAGAGATGCCCAGCTCAGCGTTGTCCCTCTTCTGTGCCTAAGACACCGCTGGATGGACCATGGGTCTCACCCCACTGGCCTATGTGTCAGCTCCTACCATGACCAGGCCAAAGGCTTGGTGTCCAGCTGCTTCCCCCAGGGGTGAGGCCTGGCTGCCCGCCGAGCTGCTGCGGGAAGTTGTGGACATGCCTTGGAGGCACAGACCTGCTGCCCATGGCCCTGGGCGTGACTGTTAGCCCCTGGCCTCAGTTTCCCCTTCGCCGGGCCCAGGCAGCTTTGGAAGGAGGGGGACGAGGGGGTTTCTTTTCTCCCGGTTCCTGGGAGGTCCCTGCCCTGGCTTTGCCCGGTGTTGAGTTGCAGCAGCTGGTGTTTGGTGTCCAGCAGAGGGCAGCGCCATCCTGAGGAAGGAGCCGAGCAGGGGGGCAGGGAGCCCAACCCCTGGGTTTTGCAGGAGGGGAGCGGGGTCGGGGTTGGGAGCCAGGACGCCTGCAGTGGGCAGAGCGGAGGAGCGGGGTGTGGGGTCTTTGAGCCCGTGAGCCCACAATGGCAATACACTGGGTGAAAGTGTCGCTGCGTTGTGTCGTGTTTTGTTGTACATGCAGGGTGTGACAGGGTGTATGTATGTGTGCGCAGGGCATGTGTGCGTGTCCAAGGGCATGATGGTGTTTGTGTGTGCATGTACAGGGTATGATGTGTTTGTGCACAGGGCATGTGTGTGCATGTGCAGGGTGTGATGGTGTACGTGTGGTGGGGTGTATGCATCTGTGTGCAAGGTTTAATGGAGTATGTGTATGCAGGGTTCGTGTGTGCAGGGTATCTGTATATGCGTGTGCAAGACGTGGGTCTGTGTATGTGTGTGTGTGTGTGTTTATGCATGAAATTGTACGTGTGCACCTGCATGTGCCAGGGAACTACACTGGTGCTGAAGCCATTGGGGGGCAGCTGCGGCGTGCCGGGCCCTGGGGCGTGTGTGACAGCTGGGGCTTCCACATCCATGGTTTGGCACACGTGTCTGGGGGTTGTCCTGTGCAGGCCGAGCTGTGTGGTGCAACAGTTGCGGTGGGTTGTGAGCCGGGGGGGGGGCACACACTGGCCAGGGAGGTGTGTTGTGTACCGTGGGGGTCTGTGCCACCTCTGGGGGTTGCCGTGGGGAAGGGGGGGCAGTTGTGTGTTGTGTACAGGGGCTGTTGCATTGTGCTGTTTTGGGTGGAAGTGTGTTCTCCCCCCCCCCCACACCAGTGATGCACCCCCTGCGCAGGTATCCCTCCACCCCGGACCTTATTTCTTCAGCCCCCTCCCACCCCCAAATATGCATGCTCTTAAAGGACCAGCACAAAATTAGTGACACCCCCCTCCCTGGCTGCCAGGGAGTGGCTGGGTATAGCCCCCCGCCCCCCCCAAACAAAAATACCCTCCCAGGTTCCAATTGGGCCCACGTGTGCGCGCACACCACGCACACGTGTCTGCACACACGCATTGACCCTGTGACCTATCGGGGCCAGAGTTGTACATGTCACCTCTGACAGTAACGCCCCCCCCACCCCCTTCCTCCTGCCCTGTCGGGGGATGGGCATGGCATGTGTGGTGTGTGTCCCCCCTTTGGCACCCCCTTTGCCCCCAGCAGGGGCCAGCTCTAGCGTCACCCACAGAATGAGCTGACCCCTCTTTCTTCTCACCCTGCCAGGGGCTAGGCATGCATATTCCTCCCCCACGGCCCCCCCCCCAAATTAGCCCCTTCCTGTTGACATCACCCCAGTCTTGTGTGCACAGAGGATCGTCTTTGAACCTCCTGCCTGGGGCTGGGGGGGAGAGAGGGGTTCTCAGCACTAATTACCCCCCTTCCTCATTTGGGGGTGGGGGTCACAAGCCTCTCCCGAGCCCCCTAGGACGTAGGGCCTTGTCCATGCCTCAGTTTCCCCCACGGCCCTGTCTGGCCCACACCAAAGGGCATGTCCTGCACCCCCCGCCCAGGCCAGCCCCCTGGTTGCGTGTGGCGAGCATGTGTGTTGCGTGACGCTAAATTCCTTCCCCCTGAACCAGTCCTGTTTGCTTCGGGCCTCCCCAGCCGGAGACCTCTAGAACATTCCCCGGTGGCCATTTTGTCCTGGGGGGTTGGGGATGGACCTAAAACTTACCCCCTCCTGCCCAGTTCCCCTCCCTCTCCTGGATTCATGACCCCCTGCCCCTATTTTGAGGGGGGTGTATACAGAATAGTGGGGGGGCAGGGATATTGGGGGGGTGGACTATTTTTTTTATACCTCCCCGAGGCGGAGGGATCGCCTCTTCCCGGGTGGTGCTTCGGTCGCCCATATAGAGATATATAAGGGAAGGGTGGCTGCGGGTGGCTCCAGAGGAGGGAGGATGGCGGAAGCGGGAGTGCTGGGAGGGGCGGAGAGAAGAGGGATGGAGGGAGCAAGGCTTGGTGCAGAGAGGGAGGAAGAGGGGGCCAGGGATGAAGGGCCAAGAGGGGAGAGGGGATAAAAACAACCAGAGGGGGAGAAAGAAGCAGGGATGGGGAAGCAGCCGGAGGTGGTGGGATGTAGGGAGCCGTCGCTTCTGCGGCCAGAGAGGAGGAGCCCGTGGGGACGTGCGTATGGAGGGTGCCCAGGCCGTGGGCAGGGAGCCCGGCTGAGCAAGTGGCATCTCGGGGGCTCTGGGGTGGGGGTGGCTCTAGGTTCTCCTGGCATGGGGCTGGGGGCAGGGGCAGCTTGGTGCTGTGGCCCTAGGGTCAGGGTTGGGGGGGTCTCAGCCCTTTCCAAGAGCCAGGGGCATTTCCATGCCAGGCTGCTTTTGCACCCCAGGGTGGAGCTGGGAGGGAAGGAGGGAGGGGGCCAACTTCTGTGCTGTTCTCTCTTCCAGGTGGGACAGTTGCTCCTTTAGTCTCCTCTCCTCCCCCTCTTTTCCTCTGTCCCACCCGGCGCCCGGACTTGGAATTAGCCCCTCCGCCCTCCCCTCTCGCCCCTTCTCCCCATTAAATCCACGAGCATCTAGGCTGGTAACTTCAAGCCTTTTTCTCCTCTGGGTGCATACGGGTGGCTTTATGCCATCGCGCCCGTGTGACCAGAGACGGTCCCATCCCCTCCCCAGTCCTCGGACCCTCGGTCCCCGCCCCGCTGCGCTCTGGGTTCCAGGTGCGGTGTTTTCCCCCCTTGTGGGGGCTGGGAGGGCAGGCGGGGGGCTCCAACCTGCTGTTTGTAGCCTTTCTTTCAGATGCCTTGCCCTAGAAAGTAGAGTAAGAGGGGCTGCCTGGATCCTGCCACGCCGTAGCGCGCTGTGGGGTGACCAGTCCAGGCCCAGAAGGGGTGATGCCCTAAAAGCCGAGCCAGAGAGTGAGCGTGTCCCTGCCTGGAGGGGTCCCGGCATCGCTCCGGTAGCCCGCGCTCCTCTGAAAGGCACTCAGAGGAGAAGCAGATTCCCTAGGCGTGCCATCGAGAAGCCACCGCTCCTGATCCATCCTGCCGAGCAGAATGGGGTGTCTTGGCTGCTTGAATTCCCCCCACACACCCTCTTTGGGGTCTCTGGCTGTGCCTCATGGGGGGAGGGCTTGGTTTGTTTGTGGGTTATTTCTATTCAGACTCTTTTCTCCCCTGGAGACCTAAAAAAAACAAAACCCAACAACTTTTAAACGTTCCCTTAAACACGAACGTTGATGTCGCAGGCGTCCCTGTTGCGATCCGTAGAGAAGAGATTTGTGACAGACCCGTTCTTGACAGACACCTTATGATAAAAATAACAGCCTCCTCCTCTACGGGATGAGAACGGACTTGCAAGGGAAGGAGCTATCGTGCAGCAAGGGGACTCTGCTACGTCTCCTGGCCGGGAACTGTATTGGCCGTGGGGTTTAACCGGCGGGTGGGGGGGGGTTGTCGGGGTCTGTGGGGGGGGACGTGGTCCTGAGCGCTGGGGTCTGGGGGGTTCAACAGTCTGGAGCGTTGGCGGAGAAGTACTTGTGGGGAGGAGGGAGATGCAGCGTGGGTGGTAATCTGAACAGTGCCCTCAGAGGCAACAAATGGGATGGTTATGGGGGTGATCATTCCCCCCTTCCTGGGGGGTAACCAGTGGGGGGATCATTCCCTGCTTCCGGGGGAGTAACCAGCAGCTGGGGGGGATGCGAAGGGTTTTATCGGAGAAGTGCTGGATTTGTTTCTAGAGTTTTCGCCTTGGCTTAAAGGGACATTGGCAAGCCCGCGTGGATTGGAAAAGAGGCACTGGGTAGTCAGAGCCGACGTGAAACCAAAGGCCTGGCGAGCGGTGAATACCGAGGCTCGTTTTATGTCACTTTTCTCTTCCCGCCTACTTGGGAAGAACGGATCGGTGGATTGGTACCCTGTGTTGTTGCTCGCTTCCCCCTCACTGGCTGCGTGTTTGGGTTTCCGACACAGCTGGTGTATATGTAAATCATTGGGGGGGGCATTAAATGATGAAATTGGAGCATTTGCCCTCAAATTTTACAAAATTTTATCCCCTTAAGCATGGCACCTTTTGTTAGTGAGGCCTCTCCAGAGTTTGCCAATGTCCTTTTAACACCCCAGCCTTGCTGGGGGAGAGAGCGGGGTGGGGGACAGGGGATTATATCAATCCGCGGGTGTCCAAATTGTGACTGAGATCAGGTAACGAGCGTGGATGTGTTTGTCTTGTGGAACCGCTGAATGTTCCTGGTGCACCTGGCAGCGGTTTTCATCCTCCATTGAACTGGGTAGCATCTTCTGCTGGGGCTGGGTCAAGAACCAGTGGTGGGGATCTGTTGGGAGCAGACGCACAAGGCTGTTGGCCCTGGCCATGAATCTGTTTCCACGGGGAAAAGTTTTTAGCAACCGGGTGATTAATGAAAAGTATGTGCTAACCTAATTGGGAGCTGAGGCTTTGGATAGACAGGCCTCAAGATGCCATATTGGTAGCTCTAAATTGCATTTTTTTTTTTTTTTTTTTTTTTATTATATCTTTTTCAGCGGGTGTTTTCATACCGCAGCTCTTCTGCTTGGGACGGGGGGATAACCACAGATGGAGCTAATGCCCTCAACTGGCTGCCAGTCTAGCCGTTCTCTCTCACTGAGGGGAATGGAGGGCTTGTTTTCTTGCTGTGATGGCCCTAAATTAGAATTTGATACGTCTCCTATAACTATTCACTGTTTCGATATGTTCAGTGCGTCTGTGTGGAAGCTGTTGTGCAGTAGGGAGCCGGGTTGTATCAGGTCCTACTCTTGAAATAGCCGTAGAGGCGGGCGGGAGGTGTCATTTCACAGAATCGTACCAAACCTTATTTATAACCTCTTGTATCAAAACTATTCTCCAGGCTAAAAGAATAAGCAGACACCAGTGAGCTGAACAGCCCAGAGCCCTAGCCCAGGGGCCCTTAATGAACTGAAATGGGCTCACTTTAAAAACCCGGTGGTTTTATCCGCTGGAGGTTGAGATATGTCTCCATTTTCCTTTGTCCCTGTAGGGCCTCTCTCCCCGATCAGTTCAAGTGACCTAAAATTGGTTTAATCCTTTATTCTAATTTTTTTAAGGTTTAACGAGTATTCATTAGGTGACCCATTAAAAAGAACAGCAAAAAACAACCCCACATCGGTTTAGCTCACAGGTTGATGGCCTGATGCATACGCAACCAGGCAAAGATCCAGCCTTCGATATTATGTTTATAAAGGTTTGAATGAATTGGCTTAGATGGCAGGGATGGAAAAGTAAGTAGTTCTAGGTTAACTCTTAAGTGAGGAGCGTGTGTCGACGGCTGACTGTGGTTGTGCGGCGTGAATAAAGAAACTTCACCTCCTTTTCTTTACAGCAATAATCCCTAGATGCAGCGTTACTTTTATGCTTGTAGGTATTATTCTTTTTTATATAGCTTGCTTTTTAACTTCCGTGTTTTCCCCCAAATAAAGGCTTTTATTTCTTTATTTATTTATTTAAATAACCTAATGGATTCTCCGTAATAAAAAGGCCATGTATTTCAACCTGTGTGATGGTGTTGACTGAAGTAATTTCTTCTTCAAATGCTGTTGCTTCCTGCAAGGCACTGTGGCATACGGCCATCACCTGAACAAATGATCAGTAGTAGTATTTAGTGTTTCGTATTGTTATTTAGTAGTAGTTGTGGTAATCTATTTAGTTTTATTATCCTGGAGCAGTCTTTACAAAGTCACAGCTGGAACAGGGCCTGCTTAACCCACTAACTGCACTATCCAGCTATCTAAATCAGCGTCCAGGTTTATATCCAGACTATCCAAATGAATCCGTGCAGTTCGGTACAGGAAGATCTTTTGGACTGAAAAGGCAATGGACAAAGACAGAGGAGCGAATACAAGTTGAGTTTTGCTCTTAACAGACTTCTCCTCTAGAGCCAGTAGTGACACCGTGCTGAAGGCTTGCTGACCTGACACGCATTCAAAACGTTCTCCTGAGTTAGTATGGTTAAAATCAGCGTCAGGTTTTGTCTCCTATAAACCAAGAGACACTTTGTGTATCTGAAAACAGGTTTGGTCATGTCCTGCTGAGCTGAGTACCGGGGTGTGCCAATGATTGTGTGCCCGAGTATGTCCCCGGCATTCTTGGGCAGTAACACAACGTCTAAATGTGGCTCAGGCTTCTGGCTCTCACGTGGATGTCAGTGTGTGTTTGCAGTGGATAGAAAAGGAAGAACAGGTGTTGGGAGGAGGAGAGGTAATTGCCGTCCTGAACCCATGCCCGTAAAAAGAAAGGTCTCGGGTGTTTTGCGAATGCTAAAGACAGTGCAGGGAGCTGCATTGCTCGGTTGGGGGGGTTACATTCTTCCAGGTCTTGGAGGGTGTTGTCCATCCTGACAGATTCTATCAGTCGGTACATCACTGATGTCCTGAGTCAGACCCTAGGCCCCTCTGGCCCAGTCTCCCATGCCCCCCAGTCCAGAGAGCGGAGGCTGGAAGGGGGAATGACCAGGGTCCGAGCAGGGTTTTTCCCCCCTGTTCCTCTCCCATTTGCAGCCCATTTAAGGTTGAGGAAGTTGCGATGCAGAGGCCATGCCTCTTATTCCCATGCTCCATAGCTACCGGTGCCCCATTCCTCCAAGAACATGTCCGCTCTCTTGGTGCATTTGTCTGCGCTGTCAGCTTCCCCCGCGGCTGGTGGCAGAGTCCCACGCTTGAATTCCATGGATTTTCTCGTGTTAGTCTGAAACTTCCTGCCTGCTTGTTTCGTGCGCTGACCCCTAGTTCGTGTGTTGTGACCCTGTGCCGAGACATGCTTGGCTCCCGTCACTCTATTTTAAGATCTAGCAATGCCTAGTAGAGACAGTCTGGTCCCATTCCTATGGCCCAGAGACAGAAAGGTCTCTCACTACTTGGTTTGTCTTTTGTATTTGTGTTTGGTTTTTGTTGGCTTTTTTCATGGCATTTATTCATTTACTCCCATTTCAACTTGAATCTCTATGAAGCAAGTGGTCTCTGCTGGGCCGTGAAATGGTTCCCCAGACTGTTCAGATCAAACGGTTTCAGGCTTCCCAAGCAGCAAAGCAGTTGGAAGATGAGCAAAGCCTCAAAGTTGTTTGATAATATTGAATGTGGTTCTTTATTCTTGCTTTGCAAAGCACTTACACTCACAGGACACTTTTTGCTGGGTGTGCGAGAGTTCCCTGCAGAAATAACCGATTGTGTCTCAATCCTCAGGCTATCCCAGGACTTTCCTCTCAAAGCAATGTGCTTAGAAGAATGTGTTTAAATCATTTATCTTCAACTGGATTTCAAAGACGGGGGCTTTGTTCAGAGCCATTAACTCAAGGGTCTGGGGTCCGCTGTGCCACTTACATTGTGATGTTCGTTATGGCTAATAACGGTTTACAGAACATCTTAGTTTAAGAACTAATTTCTCTCATTCTCCAAGATAAGGAAAGGTAAAATGCAAGCGAACGTGAATTAAATTGTATTGGGTATTCTTGTTAAATTAACATCAGTACACGGCCAATTAATACATAGGTATTAATCAAACATGTATTTTCCCTACACCTGGAACCCTTCATCTGATAGCGTCTAAGGACTGATGACAAGACTGGCCTTGTTACCAAGATGAGCTGTGTACAGCTGAGAGGCTTGGCAAAGTCCTTGTTTGTAGCAAAACGGTAAATGTTTTTTGGCGTAATGGTTTAACTAAACATTGAATTTGGGGTTTGTGGCTGAAAGGAGGTTGTTTAATAACCTAAAAGTAAGGATTTGTTTGGTGATGAGTTTCTAGAGATGACTGGTTTCAGGACTAAGTGGCACGAAGTTCATCTCCTGTAGCAGTCACCAGACTCCTGGCGGCCCTGGGCAAACTTTTAGTATCGGGCCCCTCTTTGCCAGAGATAATGAGAATAATAATCGGACAATGGGGAAAAAAAACATTTTGGGGCCTTCTTTCTGTCCGGGCCCTGGGTGCCTACCTGGTTCGCCCATGCCTGGGTCCAGGTTTGGTCCCTGATGTTCCCGGTGACTCTTAAGCCAGGACTGCCGCTCTCAGCAGAAAGGTTCTCGTGCTGGTGTAATTGCAGTCCTCTGCTCCCTATGGGAACTCGGCTGCGGTACGAACTGCAACGTGAATTACCAACCCCCAATTGGCAACGGCAAATTGCACAGTGCAAACTGAGGTGCTTTGGGGAGTAAATGAGAGGTTTTTACCCTCCGTTATCTAATGGTGGGAGCTGGTGTTTTATGGTTCATGTGTGTTCAGTGGTTCGTATTATCCATTTTCTTTTTATTGGTCATTGTTCAAAATCCCTGATTTGAGAGATCAATGCAGAAGGATCCTCTCAGGAAATGGGAACAATGAGTCTTTCTAATGGTGCAGTTAGGCTAAAATTAAGCATTTCCCTGCCCCTCAAAATGATCAGTTCATAAAATATAATTTTACTTAAATTGTAAATGTCAGGGATTTCTGATAATTTAGGATTAAGTCGAGCTCCTGACTCTTGCAGGCTGAGGCTCCTGATGCCAGACCCATTAACAAAGATGTTGTTTTAGGTTGCAAAGGATTATCCAGAGACCTTGTTATAATTGGGATATGCACTGTCTGCCTAAGAGAATCCTTTGTACAGGAACAAAACCAGGCAAAGCCTAGACACGTTCACTAGAAAAAACAGCTCACTATAGTCACACCCCATCTTACATGCATATGCACACGCACCATTCAATACATGCATTCATTTCTCCCGTGTGCAGCACTGGCAGGCAGCTTCAGGAGCGCCAGCCATGTGCCTGCCCCTTACCAAGGGATGCACTTGCTCTGGCACAGATCCTACTGTGATAACAGTGCCCTCCATGAATGATCCAGGTGGTTTGTTTGTTTTTTCCTGTGAGAGCCCCTGGTTGCCCTGGGTTCTGCTTTTCTCCTAGATTGTGTGAGCAGGGGGAGAGGTAGGAGGGGAAAAAAAAGCAAAAGATGCTGGTGGTGGCACCCCTGGTGTCCAGGGTGGGGTTCAAGTCCCTGCAGCATCATTGCTTCCCTTCTCTTCCCCTAACAAATTCCCTGTCTCTGCTTCCTCTCAGGGCCGCTCCGATCCCGCACCCCCTGTTCTTTGCTGGCTTTCCCCCTGCTTTCTGCTCTGACCCCCACCCAGCTACCACCAGGCCACGTCCTCCCCTCTGTGTCCACAATTGTAAGTTCCAGGGAGGGCCCTTCTTTGGAGTCACTCAGGCCTTTCAGGCAGCCAACGCCACGGGCAGGGGCTTCTCTTCGTGCCCAGCTGTCACGCTCCATCAAGGGGTTAGTGGCTGCTCCCTTCAGATAGCTTGGAAGGCAGCTAGCGTGCCCAGCAGCCATCCACAAAGCACATCCCTCTGCATTTTAAAGTGGCAAATCTGGAAATACTGGACTAGCCAGGAATCAGTGATTGCTATGGCTCAGTGAGCCTGTGCTAGCCCGCATTCATTTGACCTCCCTAGCGCCGGTCATGGGGGGTGGGAATTACTCCCAGGAAAGACTCTGCTCCTCTCCACTTCATTCAGTCTTTGTAGGTATCCGGCCATGGAGCCCAGGCAAAACCCAGACCAGAAATCAGGTCTGCAACACAGACCCGAATGCAGAATCCAGACCAGAAGTCAGGTCTGTAATACAGACCAGAATCGCGACCAAAATCCAGACCAGAAGTCAGGGTTGGGGCACCAGACTTGATTCAGGCGTGTTTGCGTGTTTTGCACATGCTCTGGTGTTGTAATCAGGGACCTGGACAACGCTTTGGTATCCAGGCGCCTAACAGACGGTGCGAGCCAGCACGTGCGATTCCACACTGTGGGAATGTGTCATGCCAGCCTCCTGGAAGTGACATGTCCCTGCTCAGATCGGTCTTTCCCCTTGTCTCTCTGGCTGCACCCTCCCTTAGGAACTAGCTGTTCGGCTGTGCTTTCCACTGCAATTTGTGGGGATTTTCTTTCACGTTTTCACCCGCTAGATGGCTCTACCTGTTATCAATTTTGCTGTAGGCTGGGAGTGGTTCTGGCTGGAGGGTCAATTTTTTGCAAGCATTTCTTTGCCTGAATTGCATGCTTGGGAGGCTTTTCATGTGTACATGTTGCAGCCTCCGAAGGGCCCATTTACTCCCAAGTTTGATGCCTTGTGTCGTGCCTGAGACACAGCTGGAAAGCCACCTGCATCCTTGTACAACTTCTGTGGATGAGAGGTGTATTTTAGGCCTAGCGTGAGGGCAGAGAGGCATCTGCACCACCACAACAGTGCCCACTCCAGGGCAGGACCCTTTCAGCACAGCCAAGGCTTGTATTTGTACTGGGATAACTGTGCTGGCTAGAAACCTCAATTCTGTTTTAATTTTAAAAGTTCAAGCCTCCAGTGCGGGTCCTACTGGACTCTTTCCATGCACACTTCCACTGCATTTATAACTGTATCAAGGGAAGTGGCTCTCCCGCTCTGTTCAGCATAGGTGAGGCCTCCCCTGGAGTGCTCTGGCCCTGCACTTCGAGAAGGAAGTGGAACGATTGGAAAGAGTCCAGTGCAGAGTGACGAGAGTGATGAGGAACGACGGAAAGAACTGGGGTGACTGAGTTTGGAGGAGAGAAGACCGAGGGAGGGATTTGACCGCTGGCTTCTGGTCCCTGAAGGGCGATGACAGAGAGGATGGGCTTTTTTGTGGCTGTCAGGGACGGGACTAGGAGCAAGGGTGTCAGGCTGCAGCAAGGGAAACAGGCGGGAGATGAGAAGGCACTTGTTGACTCTGAGGGTGTCAGGCCCTGGAACAGGCTGCCTGGAGAAACTGTGGACCTTTCTTCCTTGGAAGATTGCAAGAGTAGGTTGGACAGACACGTGGCTGGGATGGTTTAGTCCTGCCTTGAGCAGGGCAGGAAGCTGGCCTAGACAGCCTTGGGAGGTCTCTTCCAGCCCGACTTTCCTGTGGTTCCCTTGTAGGAGGCTTGTGCTGCTTCACCTATCCCAGCAGGGTTGGGTTACCGCCAGACAACCTGAATGGGGACCAGGCTAAAATGGCTTAATCCAGGATGTACTGACTGAACACAGTCCACAGAGGGGTAGAAGTGCTGGGGCATGATGAATATTTAGCCACACGGGGAATTTTAAAGGTCACATGGCCTCTCAGTAATCCTCCTGGGATTATTGCCCTTTGTGAGGAGTTTTGCTTTTGCTTTTAAACCCATGACTGTCTCGACAGACAGCCTGAAAGGAGAAATACGTTGCAGGACTGTGAAAGTCAGTAGGTATAATGCATGCTCCTGAAATGCAAGCTCTCAGGCCTAACCTTCACCAGAAACCTAGCTCTTTACAAGCATTTCCCCCAACATATCATCTCTGGCTCTTGCTGTCCCAGAAACTGAATCTTTAGAGCTGTCTCTGTGTCTGCATTGGCTTGATTTTTATGCAGAGACTGTGCCACTGCAGGCTGAAGCAAGGTCATAGGTGTGAGGGAATTTAAACTAGGGTAATGCCTCCAAGTAGATCAGTCACACCCACCTGTGACCTGCCTTTAGCCCTTGGTGCCCCATATCTTGTCCCCCACCTTGACACCAGTTTCCTACCGCAGCCCAGAACCTGCACCCAGGTCAGGGCAGTATCCTCCTATCTCCTGGCTGCAGTGTGGTACAATTGTATGAATAGCTGTTGGCTCAAAAGCTCTGAGCTTGTGGTTATACAACAATGGTGTGGGTAGCAGAAGCAGTTGGATTCGTGACACACTTGTGGGTTGATTTTCATGAGATCATAGAAATTGTAGAGAAGAGGGGCTGGAAGGGACTTCCAAAGGTTGCATCTAGTCAAACTAGGCAACAAGGGGCCTGGGAGTCGGGTCTCCTGGGTTCTAGTCAGGGTGCGAATTAAGGGAGAGCTCCCCCATAAGAGACAAGAGCCCCCCCCATAGGATTTGAAAATCATAACCTGGGGGGGGTCTCTGATCGGATTGCTCCTTCTTAGGTGAACTTGTTAAATCAATTAACTGGTTTAATGTTGTTTGCAGACCTCCCCCCACCCCGGAGTCAAAGGGTAATCCGAACTCTGGTTCTAGTCCCCAGTTCAGGGGGCTGAGCTGCAATAACGAGCCCTCCCAGGCAAGCCCAACATTTGCTGTTTTAACATGCAGAGGGATGGGCTCTGGGAAGTGCAGGCAGATGTACAGGAAGAGATGTGGCCCCAGAATGGGCTGGCTGTGCACAGGGCTGCCTTGGACAGAAATGGAAATGTCCCGGCACCAGGTGACAGGTCCGAGGTCATGCAGTAAGTCAGTGGCAGAGCTGAGAAGAGTCACGTTGTCTCATTTAACAGCTGTCGTTAGGACATGCAATTACAGCATGCTGTTTAATGATGTCCCCCTAGGCCTCCCCAGCCCTCTGCATGTCGCTGCTTCTCGGAGGAACGTGCAGCAGTGAATCAGTTCCCCAGGCTCCAATGACACTGTTTCACGTGCGTAGGCCATGTTTCACAACGGCTGTGAAGTTCTGCTCCTCCTCAGCTCTAAATTACATCAGGTTTGGACGTTAGGCTTCTGACATTTGCCAACGTGCGGACTCACGGGGACAGTGGTGTCCTTCGCTTCCCTGCACTGGCTGTGTTGTGGGAAAAGGTGGCATGTGCTGCGTGAAATTAGTTGGATAGGTCTCAGTCCTGTTCCTAAGGAATGACTGGCTTTGTTGGCAGGATTAGAGGGTGCATGGATTGGACCTTCATCCTGGGAGGCTGTGAAGTTTCTAGGCTTGGAGTTTTTTTAAGAGCAGGTCAGACAAGCGCTCGTCTGGGCTGGTTCAGTTAGGGATGGTCCTGCCTCGAGCAGGGGAGTTGGACTAGGTGCCCTCCTGATCTGATGAGGACTCACAAAAGCTCGTGCCATACATCTCTGATGTAGTTTCTAAGGTGCTAATCTACCCTGCCTGTCTCCTGTGATTCTATTAGGAAGCATTACAGTTTGGGGTAGTTTTGCTACTCTTCTGCTGGCCCCGTTCAAAAACTTCTGTGGAGATGCGTGGAGAGAGGGGTCTTTTTAATCCAGACTGCCTCCCATCCTTTGGGAATGGTGGGGCAGTGGGAAGTGAATGCTCATGGGTCTATCTTTTTCATCCTGACTCCAATAAAACATGCCAGATAGCCCACCCGCTTCTGTGTTCCTCCTGTCTCTCTGAACCATATATCTAGACGTCTCTGGTGCGTTGCTAATGCACTCCTGAGTCATCCTTTCTCTCTCTGCCATATGCCTGTGGGAAGGAGCGCAAGGCAGCAGCAGCAGGCTTTGCCCTGAACGCTTCACACCCAATGCCTTGCCCCCGCGGGCAGAAGTGGCTTCAAATGCTGCTGCGGCCTGCTCCTGCTGTGCCCCTCTCCCTTTATGGTGCCTTGCACGTCCTTGCTGTTCACAAAATGGCCACACTCACTGTGCCTGACTCAGTGAGGCTGCTCTCGGGAGGGGGTGCTGTGTGCACGTCCTGTGTCCAGCACCCTTTACTGATTCCAGATGGGGGTGAAGGGGCAAGGACAGAGGCCAGAGCTAGCCTTCTGGGCTTCTAAAGGAGGAGTCCTGTTTCCTTGACTGGATGAAGAATGTCTTGCATTCGAAAACTTGTCTAACTTGATTCCAACCATGCAGTTGATCCCATATCACCCCCCAAAAAATCCGTGTCTCTCGCATGGTTCCTGGACCAGCTTGGCTACAATATCCCTCTACCCTTTATGGTAGAAGACCAGCTGGTCTCTTGTTAAGGCACAGTGCCAAAAGGAGTGGCCCGTTTCTGGGATGGGTTCACCTGAGACAAAGGATGGTTCACACGGTGATAGAGAGGAGCAAAGCAGAGCAAGATGGGGGGAGCCTGGGTTCTGATACCAGCCAGCAGGGGTGGGCAAGGAGAATGGGAGTGAGGGGCCAGGCGTGTCAAGTCATGGAGGGAACGAGATGGTAGGAGGAAGGGACAAAGGGATGCCAGAGACCCCAGCAGGGGAAGGGATAGCATGGCAAGGAGTACAGGCAGGGGCCTTGCACAATGGAGAACCCCCAGCATTAAAAGGCATTTATTAGAAACGCACAAAGACGCCAGGCATCTCGAAGCCCAGTTGGGATGATGCTTATCGGGGAGGGGGAAGGGACTTCAGCCTAGCAACAGCCAGAGAGCCAATCTCCTGCCGGGCAGGCTGCCTGCACAAGCGTGGGCGGACGATCCAATGGGGAAGCTGAGGTGGGAGGAAGGGAGAGGAGAACAAAGCAGCTGCGTTGGTCACGTTGCTGGGGCCGTGCAAGCCTGTTCAGGGCCCGGGGAAATTCCAGTGAGTTCTAGAGATAAATGAGATCCGGCCATTGGGTTCCTCCCCCCACCTGCCTTCCTGCGGGTAGGAGCCTGTCAAAACTGGAGCCTGGCTGCGGTTCCTGCTGGCACCAGGATGGAGCTTCATGCGCCTAATTGCCTCGCCTAGGCTTATGTAACTTGATGGAGTGACTATTAAAAGCAACTGCGCAGCGTAGCCATTGCCAATTCCCTCCTCCTCCCTTCCTCAGTGATTACTGCCGCATTTGAGACTGCAGGACCTGAAGGCATGGGAACAGAATGATCTCAGTTGCTTTTCAGCCTGCCATTTTGTTCTCGCTGCATCTGTCTATCCACCCCTCTCTGCCCATCCAGTCTGCCTTGCGCTCAGCCATTGACCTCAGGGGCCTAAAAACCAGACCATCTAGGACCCAAAAGAGAGACAGAGAGAGAGAGAGAGAGCGAGCGGGGTTTTGTTTCTAGTCCATTTCACAGCAGTTTCACTTCTTGGCCTTTGCCTTGGTCTGATTTGCTGTTAGTGTCAGTGGGATGCCTGGTTTTGTGAAAACCACTTCTTATGAACTGGGGTTAAAGTAAAGCTTCATCTGCACATATGATCATAGAATTATAGGCAAGGAGGGTTGAAGGGACCTCCGGAGGTCACATCTAGTCCACCCGCCTGCTCCAAGCAGGACCAGCTCCAACTGCATCATCCCAGCCAGGGCTTTGTTGAGTCAGGCCTTAAAAACCTCCAAGGATGGCAACTCCACCACCTCTCTGAGTAATCTGTTCCAGTGCTTCACCACCCTCCTTGTGAGAGAGTTTTTCCTAATATCCAACCTCAGCTTCCCTTGCTGCAGCTTGAGTCCATTGCTCCTTGTCCTGTCATCTGCCCCCACTGAGACCAGTCCAGCTCCAGCCTCTTTGGATCCACCCTGCAGGGAGGTGAAGGCTGCTATTCAATCTCCCTCAGTCTTCCCTTCTGCAGACTAAATCAACCCATTTCCCTCAGCCTCTCCTCACCAGTCATGTCCCCCAGCCCCACAACCATTTTCCTTGCCCTCCACTGGACTCTTTCCAATTTGTGCACAACCTTTCTGTAGTGGGGGGCCCACAGCTGGACACAGGACTCCAGATGTGGCCTCCCCCGTGCCACATAGAGGGGAAGAATCACTGCCCTCGATCTGCTGGCAACGTTCCTACCAATGCAGCCCAGGATGCCGCAACAAGGGCACACTGCTGGCTCATAGCCATCTTATTGCCCACTGTCACCCCCAGGCCCTTTTCTGCAGAGCTGCTGCCCAGCCCGTCACCCCCAGCCTGTCCCGGTGCATGGAATTGCTCTGTCCTAAGTGCAGGACTTTGCACTTGTCCTTGTTGAACTTCAGTAGATTTGTTTTGGCCCAATCCTCTAATTTGTCAAGGTCTCTCTGAATCCTAGCCCTACCCTTCAGTGGATCTACTGCACCCTACTGCGTGGTGTCATCCATGAACTTGTTGAGGGTGCACTGCATGCCATCTTCCAGATTGTTAATGAAGATATTGAACAGGACCGGCCCCTGGGCACTCCACTTGATGCCAGCTGCCAAGTAGACATTGAGCCATTGATCACTACCTGCTGAGCCCAACAATCCCACCTGGTTTCTATCCATCTTGCAGTCCATTCATCCAACCCATACTTCCTCAGCTTGCTTGCAAGAATGCTGTGGGAGATGGTACTGCTTTCATTATATTGGTAAAGCTGAAGTAATAAACCCCGTGGCAGGTGCTGTTTCCAGAACATATATGCTTCACCCTGGGCAGGAAAGGGAATAACTTATAGGGGTGCAAGTCACCTGTAGTATTAGCTTTTTTGCATTCACACTTAGGGTTATAGTTGGAGGGGGCTGAGCAATTTGATCTCTTGCTCTTTTCACTGATATAGCTAAAATGGGCACGTAGCTCAGGCCTGGCTTGTGGATATAGGGATCTGAAGGGTAGGCCTGGCATGAGGAAAACCTCAGGACAGCATCAAGCCTCCTGTTGTTATTAGTTTGTAAGATCTGGGGTACAGAGGAACCAGCGCAGGCAAAAAGGGTCTTGGTTTGTGGGGGGAAAAGGCCCTGAAGAAGGGCATTCAAAGCCTTGGCTGCTTCAAAAATATAATAGCACTATGCTCTGAGACAGCGTTCACTGAAAAGGAAAGATTTTGTCCCTTTCCCAGGCCCTTGTGCCCTGCTGGCTGCTCCAGGTCAGGCTAGGGGATGTTTTTGTCTCTGCATTCCCAGGGTGGAAAGATCAGGACTTGGCCCTTATTACAGGCAAACGAAAAGTGCAGAAACGAGGTCGGTTTGTGTGCATGTGTTGTTACCCTGCTCAGTCAAGCAGGGAAGAAGGAAGCCTGTTCAGCAGGCAGGAAGGCCTGGCCGGAAGGGATGAAAAGCTCCCCAAAACACCAGTCATTGTGAAAGACCAGATGGAGGTTGTGAGCTGTTCTGGCAGGAAGTGGGGAAATGAGACGGGCGTGTGTGTGTGGCTGGTGTTTTTACTGAGCTCTGTGACCAGCACACACATCTTGACCTCTCTGGACCCACACACTTAAATAGGAGACCTTTCTTCTGGGGCATTGGTAGATGTTTCTGTTGCAATGCTGTGTGTGTGAGGCAAAGATTTCCTCCCCACACTGAGATTCTAGCTTATTCTGTCACTTCTTGCAGTAACCATCAGTGGGGAAGAGGCACTGGTGTCCACCAGGCTTGCAGGCCAGGCTAGGAAGGAGTGGGTCAGGGTTTCTGTGATGCCAGCTTTGCTGGGGCAGAGAGCGGAGAGCAAAACCTTCCACTGCACAGGGAACAAAAGGCTTTGGGATCTATCAAGCGAGCCCTGGCAGCTGTGAGCCAAGCTGAAAGTCAAAACTAAACAAGCCGGGAGGCAGAGGGAAGGGGCCCCTCCCGTGTTTTTATGGCGCCTGTATTATTTTGTTCTTGGGGCCTGAATCTCTTCCGCCCGTTGCTATAGCTGCCACTGGGCGGAAGGGGTGAAAGATCACTGGATTTTTGGCATGCTGAGGAGCCTGAGCGCCTGTCAGCAAAGGCTGAGTCATTGAGAGTAGAGGAGGGACTGCAAGGGGCCTCTGTTTAGAGCATTTTAACCTTCAACATTTTTTTGCAGCCTGCAATTAAACCTCACGATGTTTGTCAGTGGTATCCTTCTTTTGGAGATGGGGCCCAGGAGGAGATTGACTGGACCCACGCCAAGAGCTGGGTTGTTTTCAAGCCCAGGGGGAAGCCCAGTTCCTGTTAGAGAAGCAAATAAACAGAGTCACAAGGTCTGGGTTTTGTTCCCAGCTCAGGCTCTGGCTTGTCTCAGTGCTGTCTCCCCCAGGCCTTAGTTCCACCACCCCAAAAACAACTCAGATAGTGTTGTGGGGGGCTGATCCATGTCTGGGATGGTCTTTCAGTGCTGAAGGGCAAGCAAAGTGTCACAGCTGCGGGTTTAATCTAATCAGACCAATTCAGACTGGAACTGAGACACAACTGTTTTGATGTTATGGAGGGTGATGATGATTAGCCATAACAGCAGACTGCTAGGGAAGCAGCAGATCCTCCACCTCGTGGTTTTTTTCCAGATAAAAGTGGCATGCCTTTAAACCCCCCCCCCCCCCCCCCAGGCTGAGTTCTTGGGGTAACAATGAAATCCACTGGCTTTTGTCATATCAGAGGTCAGCCTGTGATTTAATGGTCCCTTCTGGGCTTAAACAGATGCATTGAGTCTATCCTGCATTACCAGCTCTGGTTTTATGAGCTGTTAACCACCTTCTCTGGGTCTTTCTAGGCTTACGTTTTCTAAAATGAGTAGCCAGCCTAGGACACTTTGACATTTTTTTTGTTTTTTTGGAAGACCACATTTCTTTTAAGGTGTGTCAAGCCAGGTATCATTGACGTACCCAAAATCTTCAAGCGGACAACATGTGCAACACTGACTAAGAAGGTAGGCGTCAATCAAGGACACTGAGCACAGTTTTGTTACAGTCTGCGAACTGGTTTCAGACCAACACTGAGGGAACTCTTCTGGGTTTCTTGTACCATAATATCTGAGGGCCTTCCCAAAATACATTTGAAATTACGTGATTCACATCTGTGGCATGTCCTGTCTGTCACGTTCTCCTCTGGGTGGGGAGTTGTGCATGAAGAATTGTTGTTCTATCTTGTTAATACAGGCACGCTTAGGTGTGAGTTAGTGAAGGCAGTGTTGAAAAAAAAGTCCCTTGCACTGCAGGTAAAAGAGGAGGTTTGTGGGTAAAAAGAAAATTAAAATCATGAGTGGCTGGCTGTGTTGCATCAAAAGAAAAGCTGGCCTTTCCAGAGGTGTCTCAGCACCAGTCTGAGCAAGCTGGTTTCATTAACCTCCCAGTTTGCTGTGGGTAATGGAGGGTCAGTGCTAAAATGCAGTCGGTCCAATGAAAGATACCACCCACCAAAATCCTTGCCTGTTGCGTTGTTCCTAGACCATCGTGGCTACAACATCACTTCCAGGTGGGAACAGAGCAAAAGGGGGTGACTGATTTTTGAGCTGCTGGTAAGTGCTGTACACACCCCACTTGGCCTTTGAGTTGTACACAGAAACACACTGTCTCAGGGGAAATGCCACGCCACCCTGGTTGCTGACCTAGTAATGCAGCATAAAGGTCAAACATGGGTGGGTGTGTTCAACCCAGAGGTTGGGAAATGTCCACAGAATCAAACAGCAGAGCTTGGCTTGAGGGGTGTGATTTCCCTGAGCCTTCAGGGTTGTTTTGCATCCCAGCCCCTCATTCTATATTTGGGTCCACCTGCAGGCAGGTGAGAGGAGCAATAAACATCATGAGGGATGAGACCACATAGAAAAGAGCTTGACGTAGACCCAGAGCAACAAAAATAGGCTTGCTTGAATTAGCAGATCAAGGATTAATGCTTTCCAGAGGGCTTTGTTTGAAGTGCTAGATGCGTCAGCAAAGATGGATGAGTTCTAATGAGACAGACTCCGCTGAGAATCAGATCAGCCCTTTTTGAAAGGGTGGGTTTGAACAGGAAGAGCTGCATGAGCTCATCCCGACTCTTCTCTGCATTGCAGCACAAGGAGGGGGAAGGGAGCCGGGCTGTGCTGTAGAGATGCCACCCCCTCCTCCCATGAATCATCCACAGCTCCCTTCCCCCTCTGCTGCTGCTTCACCCTAAATTTAGTTTGTGCACGACATTGAGAGAAGGCGAGGGGGCCGTGTGATGTCAGTGTTGTAAGGCTGTGCTTCTGGACAGTGCCAGGGCTGGAAATGCATTTCATACACCAGTGTGTTTTCTCCGTCCTGTCCCAGTTTGGATGGGTCCAGTCTTGTTTGTAGAGGACCTGATCAGCAGAAGAGTTTCTAGGGCCATTTTCAAGCTCTCAGCACCCAAAGTTAGCTTTGTTTTTTTTCTCCAAGACACCTGGTTCCTACTTCAGCACTGAAACAAGGGCCTAGATTTTTGGAAAACCTCTCTGTTCCTGCCCTGGCACTGGTAGATGGACTGTTTTCCAAAAAGGGGCTGGAGTAACCCTTTAATGGGCCCCTAGGCAAACCAATTTGTGGGCCCCCAGGTGAACATGACATTTTTATATTCTTTTTTATCACTAAATAATTATAATGTGTAAAATAAGCACAACTGGGCCCCTTCTTCCCTTAGGGCCCTAGGCATGCCTATGCGTTAATGTGGCCCTGCTCCCAGTGTCTTTTTGAGAAATGCAGCCTCGATTCACGATGACTGGGTCCTTCTGACAATCCTTCCCATGGTGCTAGTTACTGTAGTTTCTAGATCCTGCAGCTTCTATGCCGCTCATCTCGGCTCAGGCTTCAGGATGGATTTGTAGTCTCTGAGCAGTTCTGTGCAGAGGGGCGGGACGCAGCTATATTACCTGGTGTAGCTTTGTTATCCTGACTACGTGGGTGGCCAGAGATCCCCAGTACAGTGCGTCCATCTCTGCCCCACCTCTTCTCCTGCCCTGTAGTGTCCACTGCCCAACAAGGAGACACAGAGGACAAGGGATCCAGTGGTGTCTCATTGCTTCCACGTTTTAGGGAAGGTCTCGCGTAACTCTACCCCTGTTAGCATGAGACAAGCAAAGCATCTCAGGGAGCTTGTGCTGCTGAAGGGAGGGGTTAATTATTGTCCCATGTAATGCTTTCTCGGGGTGGCCCACTGAAAGTGAGAGAGGTGGTACCAACCTCTCTGGACTCCTGGATGAGGATGACACAGCTCAAGGGACCTGTTGTGATTTCAGAAGGCCTTGTCAGGGGCTTTCCTCCTCCAGGAAACTACCCCACCCCACCCAGGGTGCTTCCCAAAGCGTGTTGCTCTTTAGAGGATGCTTAGAGGGCAGCTTTTACACAGGGGACGACCCCAGAGATGTGGGGAAATCACCACAACCTTCCTATTAATTTTTACTGCTGTTTTCATCAGGAGATCCCTTCTCTCTGTGAACCAGCACAACAGTGGTTAAAAAAAAGCCCTTGCACTGTGCTTAGGGAACCAGAAGTGCTGCTAAGCATTAGCTGGAAAGGGAACTGAGACAAAGACAGTTAAGACTGTGAGAAATAGGGCAGCCTGAGCCTACCAGCATGCCCAGAGCAAAAAACACTGATCCCCATAATCCCTCCGGTTCAGACTTGAGCGACTGCAGCTGCATAACAGAAAGAACAAGGGCATCCAATGATACCATCCCTGCTTCAGTTACTGCTGCAATGCAGTGAAAAATGGCTTTGCAAGTCTGTAAAGGAAAATGCTTGATGAAGCAGCTTCTTTTATTCCTCCCTTCCCCACCCCAACCTCTTTCATCTGCTAAACTTTTAAAATGTATATGCATTAGGGCCAGGGGAATTTAAAAATCCAATGCACGAATATGAAGAGGCAGGCTGCAGCTGGCAAGGATTGGCTGACTGGGCTGGAAAGAAAGGAGGATGGATGGGGGCTGGGGAGCCTGGAGTTCTTCACAAAGAACTATTGATTCGACTCCAGAGCCACGGGCCAATTCTACCACCCACACCCCCTATGCGGCCTCATTTCCTGCTCAAAATGCTGTTTGTCTTGCCAAGTCACGGTGTGGAAGAGCATTTAGAATCAGGGCAGCTCCATTTTCCCTGCGGCTCAATAGAAAATGTAAACAGAAGGCAAGGCCAGTACTGCTCTGTGACTGTTTATAAGGATCCATTTTCTGAGGTGCCCCAAAATGTCTCTGCACTTTTCTTCACTGGCTGTAGCTTTTAAGGTGCTAGACTCCTAGAAAATGGGGGTGGGAAGGGGCCTCAGGTGGTCACATCTAGTCCAACCACGTGCTCAAAGCCCAACCAGGTCCCCAACCCGTTCATCCCAGGCAAGGCTTCATCTAGCCAGGTCTTAAACACCTCCAAGGACAGAAAGTCCACAACCTCTTTGGGTGGCAATTTACTACCCTCCTAGTGAGAGAGTTTTTCCAGATATCCAACCTCAACTTCCCTCCTGCAGCTCGAGCCCATTGCTCCTTTGTCTGTCATCTGCCCCCACTGAGCTCCATTCTCTTTGTCACCACCCTTCATGGAGTCAGTTGAAGGCTGCTATTAAACCCTCCTCCGTATTGGTTTCTTGTGTGCAGCCTTTCCTTCCTAGCAGGATGTTTTCCCAGCAGGCCAGCTGCCGGAAGGGTGTTTGTTCCTGAGGAATGTGCAGGGGCAGGTGAAAAAAGACCTGGAGGCAGAGGCCTGGCTCTCACAAAGTTGTTGTGAAAGGAGGGTGCTGTTGTGCAGGCTTGGCTGTATGGTAAACCAAAGTCCTTTTGTTTTCCATAGCTTGATCTGATAGAGAAACTTTCATTGTAGTCCTTTTGTTTGTGTTGTGTCAGAAGAGTTAAATTGTTACAACCTCAAAGGTGGATACAGCTCATGCACTTATTCCTGGTTAATTCCAGCCTCACCACCTTCCCTCCCTTGCCCCCACCTTTCCCTGCCCAAAACAAATTGGCACCAGCAAAAATGCGAGCCCCGGGTTGCCTTGAGATCCTTTCAACGGTGCCGTAGGATGCCATGCAATGTTAGCCCTGGCAGGTGTGCAGATGCGGTTCACAAGGTAAACCCAAAAATTTCAAATGGAAAACTATTGTGTTCAAAACATTAGCTCAGTCTTCTGAGCAATTTGCAACAGAAGAATTGCTTTATTATTTTCTGTAGTCAAAAATACAACAAAGCGAAGCAAAAAAACCCAAACAAACCCCAAGCAAAACCTAAGGCATTTTTGGAGGGGGGGGGCAAGGGTTAATCTAACAGGGTGTGCCTTGAGTCTAAAAAGGGTTGAGAATTATTGCTGTTGACGTTCCTTTGTAGACATAACCTAAATTACCTGGAATAACTTCTGCTCAAATAGCCACTGAGTCCACTGGAGGAGTCTGCACTGCTTTGACTTTACTGGTACAGTTAAAAACAGTGGGTTTTGTGTGTAAAAAGCTCCTAGCTGGATGTCCCCTCATCTTTTACAATTGAAAACGTATCTCTTCATGTTGTCTATCCCCTCTGTACACCCATTGCCCCATCCCAGTGCTGCATGTTCTGTTTTTGTGGCTATGTTTTGTCCTGTTGTGCACTTCCCTGTATAACAGTGTAGGGCGTCTCGCAGGGTACAGGGAGCTGGTGGTTGTGACTATATTAAGGACGGTTTGCTGTAACAGCAAGCAAAGAATAGCACTCTTATAACTGCATTGGGCACTGGGGCTCATCGCATCTCCCATGCGTCTGTTTTAAAGAGGTGAAATGGAAACCATGCATCTTTTCTGTTGAAGTACTAGACTCCTATATGTGTGGAAATTACATGGGTTTAGAAAGTTACCTGGTTATTAAGAAAGAAATCGCTCTAGCAAAGCAAAGAGGTTTAAAGCAGGGAGCAAAGGTGATCAGACTGAAGGGCTGAAATAATTCTGGCAAAAATGCTACTGCAACTAAGCCAAAGATTTAAAATACTTGCAGCTGGTCACAAAATGCCTGGAATGTAAGCTCTGTGGCATGTGATGTCTATGTTTAACAGAGACACAAGTGTCATGTTAAATGCTAGAGAGTGCAGGATACAGCTTGTCCAAGTGGATGCTGAAAGATTTCCTTTGTTTTCTCCGCACATAAATAACACAGTTTTTGTGTTTGTTTCCCTGTAGTGTCAGTACAAATGGAGTTCAATTTCCCTCTGCTGGGTCGCAGAACTGCTTCTTACAAGGAGACTGAAATGAGAAGTTGTCATTGTTATCTTGTGTAAACGGGCTCAGATTCAAATTCAAATTGGGGCCCTGCAGGGCAATGTTTTCCAGAAAGGTGCGACTGGGTCTAGGGCATATTACTGAGAGAGATGGGCTCTTCATTTAAAACAAGAGAAAATGGGGTGGGGGGGAATGGAGAACAAATAGCATTGGGGTTGTTGCCTTAGTCTTCTTCAAATGGCTCAGGGCAGGGTTTTTTAGGAAACCCTTTAGGGACTATATCAAGAATTCATGTCATGTTTTATAGTTGTAATTTCCTGTATGAAAACATCCCAGCCTGCATTAGGCTACAGAAACCATAACGCTCTCTTCATGCCATAACAGCAGCTTAATCTACAGTCTTGAATCCCACCATCTGACCTGCTAGAAGGCACCGAGGGTCCATTTTTTGCCTAGCTTCCAGCCACCCAATCGTAAGGAGATATCTAATCCGGTATCCTCTTTTCCTGAAAATAGCCAAGGGCCAGTGCTTCAGGGGAAAACAAAACCATCCATCAATGAATTGATGCCATAAGTGGTCTCAGTTTCACCCCTTGGCTCGCCTTACCTGGCAGTTGGTATGCACCCTGAAACTCTATCCCTCGCTCTGGGTAGATGTGATATCTTTTATTAGACCAACCGAGTAGTTAGGGGAAAGTTCGTAGCAATCTTTTGGGAGCAGTTGCTCTGCATCGGGCACAGGGCTGAGACTCCAAGGAATGAGAGAAGCTAAAAGTGTGGAGGGATGGCAGTGAAAATGCAAATAGGTCGAGATAAACAAGCAGGGAAGGCAGCAGGGGGAAGGGAGGGGGAAGAGAGCAGGGGAGAGAAAAAGTCAGGGGAAACAAGAGAGATCAAATACAAGGTGAGAAAGAGGCAGCCTGTAAAAGAGGAATAGTTGGAGATCAGGAAAGCAGGAATGGGAGAAGCTGAAAGTGTGACGCGATGTCAGTGAAAATGCAGAAGGGCAGAAGTAGGAAAACAGAAGGTAGAGGGGGAAGAAAATGGGACAAAAAAGGCCAAAGAGAGATGATAATGCAGAGATAATAATACAAGGTAAAAAAGAGGCTAGCAATAGAAAGGAAATGGTTGGGAACCAGGAAGAAAAAGAGCAGGGAGGGGATGTAAGAGGTCAGGTCAGGCAGGTACCCTGTGAGTCATGGTCTATATTATATTAAACTATATTAAATACAAATAGACCGTGTGAATCGGATGTCAGGCAGAATCATGGGCTCAATGTAGACATTGCATTTATGACACATTACAACCTGCCGCACGTCTGATTCACAGGGTGCGGGCCTGACCTGCCGATCGGCAGATGCTCGAACTGGGAAACATTTGTTGACTGTGGTCTGTGAGACACGTGATGCGGGGATGTGGTGGGTGCCAACTTTCTTCTTTATCTGCAATCGGTACCCACGCCCCTTTTTAATGTCTGCACCCTCCCTGGGGCACCGTGACCATCTGATCCAGATTTCAGGTTTCATCTCCTCGTGGGACGTGTGGAGGGCTAAGAATGGCGGCAATTTTACTGACAGCCTCTCAATAAACAGTGTAAAAAAACCCAGCCCTTGGATGAATGTCAGCAAGGGACAGAACACTTTGTTGTTTGTGTAAAGCACTGTTTTTTTTCTACCACCCCATAACGCATCTCACAACACAGGCCGTGTCCAAAAGCCTTTCATCTGCGGGACAAAAGCTGCTTGGGTGGTTATGAGAGCAACAGGCCTTCTGCCCTTTTTTTTGGATCCCATTAGGACCATTAGTTTTATCTGAGATCTGAAATGCACTGGGCAAGTTATGTCACCCTCCCGTGCCTCGGTTTCCCCACAGGTCAAGCGGGGATCTCCTTGGGGAATCACCCTGAGATCGTGTCTAGTGCTTTCATTCACCGACCGATGCATTTGGGGCAAACCCTTGTCCCTTGAGGGATGAAAAGGCTTTCTCTTGTCAAGGGGGACAATTTGTGAGGAGCAAGCGGGCTTTTTCTCCCATCATAGGGAGGTGATTTTTGAGGAGAAAGTGAGCTTTTTTTTTCCTCAGGGAGATGCTTTCATTTGGGTTTGGGGGGCCTGTTTGCATTCAGAGCAACCTTTTTATTTTTGGCTGGCAATGTCACGAAGGGAGTGCTTTTGCAGAGAGGAAAGGGAGAGAATATATTTATATACATATAATTGATTTGATTTGATTCGATTTTTTCCTGGAGGAAAATGTTTGGACCCTTTTATTGCAGGGAAACACTTGCCCTTGCAGCAAAGGCTTTTTACTAGGAGCGGGTAACTTTGGGATCAAATGCCTTTCTTTTAGCCCTTCAGGAGGTAGTTTTATTTAATTTTATTCAGGAGGGGAAGCAGGGGTTGCTTGCTTGGGGGAGCAGGCATTGTAGAGGGGAAATAACTTAGGGATCCAATGCCTTCCTTTCAGCCCTTCGGGGGTAGTTTTACCTGGGGGGGCAGGCATTTTTGTGAGGGAAAAATCACAAGCCTTCTTTGTATCCCTTCCAAGGAGTTTTGGAGGGAGGCATTTTGGAGGGGAAAGTGTATATGAAATGGTGCTTATTGTGCAAGGGACGGTGTTTTGTTTCCTCTGTGTTGGGGGGGTTACAGACTGCCTAATATGGAGGGATTTGGAGCTTCTCCCCCCTTTTCCCTTCCCCCACTCCTCTTCCTGAGTCATTGCAGCAACTGGAGGGAGCGCGGCGCATGCGCACTGGCTCACTGCGCCACGGCAGCCGTTGGAGCCTGCCCAGAACCGGTTGGAACCGGCTAGAACCGGCCGCCAAGTCCCTCCTCCCCCCTCCCATCGACGGCAGGAGCCGCCCGAGCCGCCTCACGGGGCTTATCCCTCCGCGCCCCCCCCCCCCCCCCCGGGCTGTAAACAGAGCCCAGGGTGTTTCATGAGGTGAAGTTATTAACGAAAATATCCCTTCTAAACTACCATCTTTTTAAAGATTGAAGTTGTGAGGGAGCCACTGGGGGAAAGGCTGCCTCACACACACACACATACATTCCCCAGCCTCTAAATGTGCATGATTTCAAGGCTTTTTTTTCCGGCGTGGCTTCACTGTACAGGACCCCTGGACCTGCAAGAGCTGCCACTGCCTATGCACGCAAAAACTTGTACCTCAGAAATAACCAAAAGTGGAGATTTTGGGATGATTTGTGTGCATGTGTGACGACAAAGACACAGTGTTGTTTTTTTCCCCTCAGCATTTTGAAGGGGCCCAGCCAGGAGTGTGAAGCCTCTTGTGTTTGGGCAGGGATGCTGAGGTGATTTTAATTTTGGAGGCAGGATTTCTGACAGGAAACGCTTGAAGAAAGTGTCTGGGTGTATTTTAAAGGGTCTCCAGGATTGGAGGCGTCTTTAGGATAGCTCTGCTTTCCATAGATGGGACTCCTTGACTCGTACCCCGTTGTGAGGGTTTGGGGGAGCTGCAATTAGGGGCTGCTTTGGGCTGCACGTAGATATAATGGAATACATGGATTTTCTACTGTCGGCGGCCTTTAAAGATCCTCTGAGGCGACAGTATTTCCCAGTTTGTAACCGTGCTAAGTGACAACATATCCAGAAACACATGAGAGTAAAAGCTGCCTGTAATAGTGTGAACTTAGGGGGGGAAAAAAAGGTAATATCATAGAATAACTAATTGCAGTTCACTTAGTATCACCATTTTTCAGCAGGGGAAAAAAAAACTTTGTACAATTTTCTCTCCCCGCAAAAAAACACCGCTTTTGATCTGACAGAGGAAATTTCCATCCGTTTCTTGTTAAGCCTTCAAATACAGATCTTTCCACGTTTCAAATACAGATCTTTCCATGTTTCTCTCTTTTATTTGTTAAGCACAATGATGAGCAGGCTTCATTTCAGCGCACGGCATTTTTTCCCCCCTTTTTTAAATACCTCTCCATAAGAACGTATTCGGGTGGGGTGACTCTGCGTTAACCTCTGTTTAAACCTGGAAAACGCTCCTGTGATTTGTACCGATCATCATCTATGTTAGCTGTGTTGAAAGCAAGTCGGGTTTATGTGTAAGCATGCTGGAGGACCTTTTCTGTTACGAACAAAAATAGACTAAATAGGGTTATTTCTTCGTCTTCCCTACCAGCAGCCTATTTTTCTCACTTAGAAAAAAAATATATTGATTTGCTTTCAATTTCAAACCTGATACAAATGTTATAAAAGCGATAAAAGGTGAGCATAAGGACATTCTCGTTATTATACAACTTGGAAAAATGTCAGCCTTTTTGCATCGTGTACGCTACACCTTTTTGTTAAGGCAAGCTGAATGAGAGCCAGGTTTTCACTAGTTTTCTCGATTTGTTGGGATTCTTTTGAATAACGTCTTGACAAAAATCATCGCAGCCCAGGGGTTGGATGTCAGTCAGGCCTGCAGGGAGTGTACACAGGAACACAGTTTGTTTGAATTTGAACTCGTTTAAAAAATGACTGGAGCTCTCATACTACACCCCAGGACAATGTTATTACAAACCCATCGGCCTCAGTCTGTTTTGTGAGAAAGCGAAGTCTGGTCAGCATTTCCGCAAATGGTAAATGTGACAAAAAGTATCCAGGCACCGAGGTAGATCCAAATAACTTGTTGGGGTTTTTTCCAGATGTTATGTGAGCTACATTTTTCCTCTTCACCTGAACTATAATAGGCACATATCTTTCCTCAAAGCCTTCATTTAAACCATTGCAAGTATTTGATTTTTAGATCCTTTTTTTTAAAGCAACTGTTTCCAGAATGTCCTCTATTGCGGACACCATTACAACAACGTGAGTCAGTCAGACTGAAACATCCTTACCTTCTCAACAAAAAATTAAAATAACTGACAAAAGTTCTTTTAATGCCTAGTTAAGGTCTAAATACAGATTCAGCCCACACCTTAGACCCAGATTTGTTTAAATGAGTTAGGATTTTGTACCAATTCAAAGCTGTTACAAATACAAAGTCAGGTCAAACCCGTCTAACGAGCACATTTTTTAAATAAATTGTTTTCCGATTTGAAAAACACATGACATTTCTCCTTTCTTCGCAATAAATAGACATTGTAAAAGCTTTATATATTATGAAGCTAACATCTGATTTAAAAAATCCTGGGGACTATTTTTTCTGTTGTTGTTTGGTGCTTTCCACCTCCCTCAGTCCAGGCGGAAGGAGATAATGCACTGGGGCTGTGAGCCTGTCCCTGCCCTATAAAGAGCACTCCCCTGCCCAGCGCTCATTAGAGCTGCAGGGAGAGCCAGGGAGATGAGACAGCTGGAGGGGGAGGTGAAATAGGGACGGGAAAACAGACCGGTAGCTTTAAAAAGCAGTTTAAATTAGGTTGATAGCATATTGCAAACTATACTAATATTTTAAAGAAAATTTGTAAAGAGGGCTATATTCTATTAAAATATTAATCATAGTTTGATAATTAAAAAGAGACGGCTAACTAGGATTCTCTTGGTTTAAAACCCCTCAGTGCTCTTAGAAGAGGAAAAATATGAAGATTTTTAATCTGAAGGGCAATTGGAAGGAAATAGAAGAATTGAAGATTCAGAAATATTTGATAGATTCGGGGGGATGATAAGAGCTTGGCTGAAAATGGTAAATGATGAAAGGAAAATGGGCTTTTTAAAAGCCCCGAAAGGAAAATCCAAGAATGGATTTGGAAGATTAACTTAAGAAACATGAAAATACATAGAATTGAAGATTAAAATACTAAATTTGAATTTAAACATTTTAAAAGAAACTGAAAACTAAAAATTTGAAGATAAGAACAAGGTTTAAAAAAAAAAAAGAAGATAAATTTAGAAGGCAACCAGAAAAAAATTGAAAATAAATTTATAAAAGCAGGAAAAAAAACCAAATTGAAGATGAAATTTTCAACTCAAACATAAAAGCAGGAAAAAAATAAATTGGAAGATGAAATTTTTAACCCAAAACAAGCGCTTTATGCCAGTTTGGGGTGGAGGAAAAGATAAGAATGGCTGTTCTAAAAACAGCAAATGCACTGAAGGTCTGCTTCATGCAGAGGGAAAGACAGAGAAAATATTAAAAATAGAGAAAAGATCATAAAGAAGATGATATTTAGGGTCTGTAACTGAAGTTAGACAGCATGAGAAGACTTTCAAGACAGGAGACTTAGAAGAGAGAAGGTTTTGTAATGTTAGAAGGCAGAAGAGAAGGCTTTTAACAAAAGTGAAGGCTAGGAGAAGGCAGAAGGCATCTAGAAGAGGATCGGAGAAGCGAGAAGGGGAGTTCAGACTTGTTAAGATGAGCCAAAGCTAGATAAAATAGTAATGGGTCGCTGCCCTGACATGGCCAGCTTAATAGAAATCTAGCGAAAATACAGGAGGAGAAACAAAAAGGACTTGAGGCTTAATCTTTGCAGAAGGATTTAACCTCTTTAATGGCGTGATAGCTCAGTTTGCTCTTTGTAAAATCCAGCTTACGAATGCCTAGAGTGCTAAACTATTAATTCCGAGGACTTTTGTGAAATATTTCAAGATCAGGAGTAATCTTAAAAGCGGTATCTTTGTGTTGGACTAAGTGGAAAATGTTGTCTTTGAGCTAAAAAGCTTAGAGAAATGTAATGTAGCTGGTAAAGGACTAGACTAAAACCAGCCATTTGACAGCTGATGAGGTGATGAAGGTGGATGCAGTGAAGCTAGGAAGACAGGATCTCCAGGAGCCAGCTAGGAAAACAGGATCTCCAGAGGCCGGTGCAAATTGGTGAAGCTAGGAAAACAGGATTTCAAGAAGCCAGTACAAATTGGTGAAGCTAGAGGAAAAAAAAAAAAGAATCATGGAAGGAAGATCAAGCAAGAGAATTTGGAAAGAATAGATTAGAGGCATCTAGATCAAGATACCTTTGTGAAGGCAGACGAGGAAAATTGAGTGAAGACAGCAGTAATGTTAACCTGTCTAGTTGGTAACCTTTCTCCTTGCTTTCTCTTCCACCCTTTTTTTCTGTGTTATGTTCTGTATGAATACCATTGTCAGCGCCTTGTTGTTGTAAGAGGGGGCTTGTTGGGAGGGGGCAAATTGTGGTGTGTAGGTTTTTCTCTTTGCAGGGTTGTTAATTCATATCATCTTATCTGGAAGCTAATGGGCAGTCTGCCAAGGCCTGGAGAGTGTGGTCATCTTCCTGAGTTAGAGCACTGCTGGGATTTTCCTTTCGGCTTTAGGAGTGGTAGCTAGCCTCTGTATTGCTGTCAGTCTGAGCCTGGAGCGCCAAGCACCTCTGGTGGCAGTCAAGTGTGAGCAAACCACACAGGTCTTTTAAAAAAGAGGGATGCTGTTATCCACCACAACCAGCTCGTCCATTCAACCTCACAATATTGTAGGTAATGTGTCCTCTCTCTCTTAGCAAGTGAGAATAAATGTTTGTTGTTTTTTAAATGTGTTTTGCTGGGAAGGGAAGGTTTTTATTTAGCCTCTATAAATGTACTGTATTTGTTCTTGAAGGGAGGGAGGGGGGCGGAAAACGTCTTCAGTTTTTTTCCCCCCTAGGTATACCTAGAGTCCTAGAGCAAGACGACTGGAGAGGTGACAATTTACAGGAAATGAGACCAGTGATCAGGATAAACCTCACAGTGTGGTGATGGAGGCAGTGGTTAGAAATACATTTGTCCTGTATTGTAGCTGTCAATTGAAATATGTGGAGAAACTATCCAGACAGAGGGACATGCAAGTTAAATGATGCTCTTTTACAAATTTAGACTTTCTAAATGTACAAAGTTGTGTTTTCATATTGTCAAAATATACAGGTATCTTCTTTTGGGGAAAAAAAAACAATTGGTGTATGTCTGTAGGGGAGGGGGAGGGCTGGGCATAAAACAAGCTTGTTTCTAGACTCTTTGCAGATACTATAGTCCCTTTTGGGCTTGGTTAGAAGTGTGGTTCTGCTATGCTGTTGCAAGGACACTGCAGAGGTTGGAGCAGCTTATACCTTGGAAGAAAGGACAGTGTACCTAAAGTGGAGGTGGCAAGTTGGATTGGAGCTTGTATTCAGGATTCATATTATGAGTCACCTAAGGAGGAGGATGTCAGAAGAGCTTGGCTAGTCCAGAAACTTGAAAGTTAAGTTCCCTCTAGTAAACAAAAGACTGTGTTAATGGGGATGTTAGATGCAGTTGTATGTGGCTGGACATGTCGTGGGGGGTGGGGCGAGGTATTTTTTTATATTTTCAGATTCTACCTAAACAGCAGAAACTTAGGACTGAGAAAGCATCAGCTTCCACCCTGGCAAGTAATTCTCAGCTTTAAAATCATTCAGAGGCGGTGCCCCTTTAAGGGAAGGTTTTTTTCCAATGCATGTACATCCTGTACAAAGCACCAACTGTGCTAGAAAAAAAAGACTAGGCCAAGCCAAAATCTGGAATTGACGTTAACAAAAAGTAACCATCTAGTATCTTTTTGCTATAGTGCAAATCTTGGCAAAAACCCCAGGTAGGGAGGAAAGCTTCCACTAAAATCATGAGGGACTACAGATGAAATCCAAGTCATTGGGTGAGCGTAGCGGGGTTGTGGTGTGGCAGTAGCTAGTTTGCATACTGTATTGCATATCTGTCACTGGGATTGGATGGAAATCTTTGGATGCGGTGGTGTGTGGCTCTTCTTTGGCATTTTTTGCAGGTGTTTTATGTAACTTAATGCTACTGTAGAGACTTCAGAGAGAAAGAAGGTGCTTAATGACCCTGGTGTGTGATTCCTTCTGATGGTAGCTTGTGTGTTTTTTCTCAAGTAAGATTCTGCTTTCAGTTGTCTGTAAAAGAGAAATACAGGTTGGTCTGAGTGTAGGAATATTTTTTTTATTTACACTTTTTGTATGGAAAAAATGCAGTGAAACATGTTACATCACTTAAAATCTGTTTATATATATATATATAATTTAAGAACACTTAAAATGTCATAGTAAAACAAAATCAATCTAAAAACCAAAGACTAAATTGATAAATTTATTAATGTAAACAAATTCGTATTTTTAAGTACAGTAATTAAAAGTAAGAAACATCCTTGTCATGCTTTTAGTTTGAATGTGTCTTTCTTGGGGAGGGGAGGGGCATGGTGTGGGGAACAACTTTGTCTTGTAGACATTTTTCAGATCCACCTTCAGAGTCATAGCCCCAACGAGCCTGGAAAAATATGAAATATGGCGTCATAAATGGAGAGGGCACTTCTTGGCGAATGATAAGTAAAGGCAGAAAAAAATCTATAATATTCGTTACTACTTGATGGAAAAAGATCCCAGATGTTAACAAGTGAAAATCCAATGTCTCTACGAATGGGGGATAAAAAATAAGCAATGAACCCGACAAATTTGACTATCCAATATCTGATCACAGAATTTGCTCTAAGAAATATCCAAATCCTATACAAGGAAGAGCAAATGTTATTCTTGAAATATCATCTAATTTCACTAAAGCAATGAAAAATGATTTGCCGCAGCATTGCCATTCAATTGGGAGAAAATGCATCAGGAAAAATATACCTATATGTTCTGGCACCTACCCAAATATCCGGTATGAAAATTACCACATAAATCTTACTGGATTTGAAGAAAGAAATAATGAAATATTGCCAAACAACCATCAAATTTGGGATCAACTGTCACTGCTGCTGGATTTGAGGAGGAGGTGGAGGCTTGTGCTGTCCCATTGTTTACCTCAGACAGGTTTCTCTGCTCTACTTAATGAGGAGGTTTTTGCTTCATTTCATCTGGGAGCTGACAAACAAGCAGGCACCTATTGCAGATAAGTTTATCCATTATATCCGCAGATATTGCATGGTAGGAAAGTATGCTTTTTTTTAATTTCCATTTCTTTTCATTGCCTGTAAAGCTCCGGGAGGCCCTTGACATCTGAACTGGCCTTTCCCGGCCCCTTGGCTTCAAGCCCCACCCTGTGGAAAGGGATGATAAAGAAGGAATTGAACCTGCTCAAAGGTTGCTTCCTGCTCCACTCTAAATTCCTATCAGCACAGACTGCACTCAAATTACACCCAGCACTTAAAGGCAGACCAGCCTAGCAGCCACATGGTGGCTTTTCCAAATGAACACTATATATGATGCATAATCCTCCCTTGGAGGTTGAGCATTCAAATTCTCACGCCCGGGCCTACTCTCCCGGAGCCTGCGACACCCAGCAGACAGCTGTCATTGAAAGCAGCGTCCTGCCCTCCTGCTTTTGTTGTTGCATTTCAAATGCCCGCAGAAAACATGGAATTTAAAAAAAAGGCTCTAAAGTCACCTTTAAAATAAAGCTGATTTGACGTGCTGTAAGACTAGAACGCTTGTCTCTTATTAATAAAAATGTGCTGTCAATGTTTCTTGTATGTGGTTAGCTCTGGGGATATCTGGGGGGGATTCTTCTTTCATCTTTCAGAGTCTTTCTCCATGAACACGTGATCTTTATTGGACAAGAGCAGGAATTGAACAGAAGACTGAAATTATCTTTTTATTCAGGCAGGAAAGTCTTTGCAGACTCTTTTCCTTCCCTCCTTTCCCAACCTTCTCTTCACGGAGACAAATGTAGATCAAGGCACTTGGCAGTAGAGGTCGCATAACTAAGGAGAGTATCTATCTGCCCCAGGAATGATTTCTAAAATGCTATGAGCTAGACCGGTGGGGGGAAAAACTTACTAACCGGAGTAAGTATCTGACAAAATAAAATTCTGGCTTTGAGGCTTGCTCTGTCTCCAGAGCTCAAGTCCTGCTTCAAATTCAAGCTGACTGATTGCTACAGTCATGGCAAACTTTTTAACTGCACATCTATTAAAAACCAAAGTGACACACTACTCAGTTTGCATCTTTAGAAATTTGCATGCTAACAATGCTTGCACCCATCTCCTCTAGTGCTAGTGATGTCTCATTTTTCTACTTCCAAGTAACATTTGGGAGGTCCATGGGGGATCAGGGGGCAATTTTTTTTTTGTAGTATCTTTCTTTGCAGAAGCTTCATTTCATAATGTATAGACCCTGATCCATCCCTCCATGAAGCTGTTCAGGATGATTTTGCTTGACATGCTTGCTTTTTCTTCTGTTTCCCACACCTTGTGTGTGTACCTGAAGGCCCCTGCAGTGAGTTAAGTCTCAGTATCTTCAAACATTAACAGCATTTTTTTTTTAATATTTGGATTGTGGCTGGGGTGGGTGGGGCTCACAATTTGTTCTAGCTTTTTCTTTTTACAGACTTCGCAGAGAATGCAGTGTCTGAAGCAGGTTTGGTCTGTTGGCAAGTAATGTGCAGTGTGCTTGATCTGCTTGTGTAGAGCATTTGAATCGACTTGAGATATGTGTCCCAAAGCCTTTTTTTTCCCATGTGTGGAGTAGTGATTGTTTGAAGGAAAAAAAATCCAGCTGAATGACAAAAAGTGCCTGTGTATTGAAAGGAGCTCTTTTCCCTTCTGAGTAAAAAAAATTCCTGCAGCTTAAGCAGTCGTGTATGTGACCAAGTGCATTTGGCTGTGACGCTTTAGGTAACTGATGCTTTTTTTTTCTGTTGAGTTTTTTTTTTTTCTGTTGTTGATACCGTGTCTAATGGGGGTGGGGGAGAGGAAGGGGGGGTAATGAAGCCTTTAGTCTCTTCCAGATGCATCTAAACATCTCAGTGGCAAGAAAGTAAAATCTTCTAAACCAGCAACAATCCTTCAGGAAATTAACTGGCAAGTGATGATTTTAAATACCACCAGTTTAGTGACCAGTCTCCGTGCGATGCTTTTGTATGGGTCTCTTCCTTTCTTGGTGTTTCTAACAGTTCAGTTCAAGACAATAACTAAATCAAGCCAATTCCTCACGGTGAGCCACAGAAGCCATCCCAGTAAGAATAGTTCTTATTTATACTTCAAACAACAAAACCAAACAATTGTTTTAATCGGTTCATGTTCCGTGGCGTTTTTATTGGGAGGGGGTTGGGGGCAACCTAGTGTTAAGATTACTTTTCACAGACCTGTAAAAGGAGCAGCCAGACACACAGTGTTTGAGAATACCACAGTGGACCAAAAAAAATTAAAAAAAATCAACAGGTGAACAAATTTTTCTTTATTTACCTTAAACAAAAAGATTCAAGATCTTAAAAACTGGCATTTCCTCCCCCACCCCACCCACGAAAAAGAAAACAATGGGGGAGTGAGCGCTCTTAATGCATCCCAGCTTCATGCTGCCGCAATGCCTACAGAAATGGAGAGTAGCCGTATCCTTGAATCTTTTTTAGGGAAGTGGGTGGGGGAAAATGGGTTGAGACCTCTTGTGCTTAAGACTCTTGCAGGTGTCCCCATTTTAAAGGCAGACAAGGCTTTACAAACCACGGATCTGCAGCGTGACGACAAAGCAGTTAACGCCAAGGTCACTTGTAATCCTTTGCATTAATGTATTGGAAGAGATGGGGTCACACTGTAATGTTTTATCTACTTTGCTGAGGATCTGTGTCCCAGAGGAAGCCCTTTGCAGTAACTGCGCATCGGGCAGGTTCGTGACATTACTTTCAAAGTAATGTTGTTACGTGCCTTCTGTGTACTTGTAGCCATGACACTAACTTGTGTGAACCCCTGTTTAACTCTTGGATAAAGTCATGGCTTAAGTTTTAAAACAACTGCAAGTACTTTGGGAGGAGGAGGAGGGAAGAGGGGATAAACCACAACCAGTTTTCCCTAGACTTTTCCAGAAACCGGCTATTCAGTATCTAGTTCAGACTAGAGATGGTCCCTCTTGCTTCAGCTGGTAACATGGATCCTTGTCACTGGTGCGGTTTCCTCTTAAGGTAACATATTTTAAACTGTAAAGCTAGAGAAAAACGGGACAGAGCCGTTTGCCTGGGACTCCTCTGACTTTGGAAGCTAACGTCACAATTTAAAACCAACTCATAATTTAAAACCAATACACTGTGGCAACTGCGCCATGTATAGATTTACTTGGCTTGCAAACAACACTCAACATTTGAAAGGCAAAAAAACCCCAAAACCCTCAAACCCAACAAAACCAAACAGTAAGTAAGTGTAGAGATATCACTGTAAACTCTGTAACATGGTGCTGGTGAGGGCTGTCAGGGTGGGAACCCGCCATACTGCCTGTAAAAGGTGAGGGGGTCGATTTTTCTGTTGTCTCTGGAGCGGCTGGCTCGTGGGAGGGGGCGTGCAACTCTGTGCTAAGACTTTTTCAGGTGGCCTAACAAACTTGCAAATAAGGGAGATTCAGGACTATAGACGCTTAGATGAAGCAGACTTCTTCAGTGCTCTGTCAAGGTTTTCTTTTCCTGAGAGAACAATCTGTTGTCTCAGGTTTTGCTTTTCTCCTTGTGCGTACTAACAGCAACAAAAAAGCAAAAGATGCTGGTGGTTGGCACTCCTGGCCTCCAGGATGGGGTTCAAGTCCCTACAGTGTCTTTGCTTTCTTGGGAGCAGGGAAATATCCACCCTGCCTCCCTAGGGAAGAGACTAACTCTTTCAGGAAAAGAAATAAAGCAGTTCTCCTTGCCCAGGATAAGAGTGAGCTGTAAGATACCGTCCGTTGCAGAGCAGTTGGTAGAGGTGGGAGCTCACTTGCCAGTTAAAACAGCCTTGCAGAGGCAGACGGCCCTGCTTCAGGCCAGCGTCTTGTTAAAAGCAACAGGAATCCTGCCTGCCTTCTCATAAGGTTACTAACACCGGCATAACTAATCGGATGCTGGTAACCCTATCATTTTCCGCAGCCACTGCACGCCTGTTAACCAGATCTGCGGCAAAGCTACGAGTGACTGCAGTCTGTGGGAGAGACAAAATGCAAACGTGTGGTGCTGTGACACCGTAAAAGATTCCAAGTGTTAAATCATGTGGTGAATTAACAGAAATAAAAAATCAGAGTGCAGTATTACTTGTCTGCTGTCGTTCTTCAACCTTTCTCTATCATCATCCAAGGATCTTACTGACTTGGCTCTTAAGAAATGGGCATTGACGTGCTCTGTGTGGGAGGAAAGCGTTGTGGCCTTGTTACACAGCTGTGGAAACTGAGTTACAGAGGTATTGAGACTTGCCCAGGGGGTAACACTGCAGATGAGTGAACGAGCCAAAAATTGAACCCAGGTGTCCCCAGTCCTGGTCCCTTGCTCTTTTCAGCTTGGCAACACTCCCCACTCCTCCCCACATGATAGCAGATAGAAATTGCTCCCCACTGAGACAGCCTGGTACAAAACCTGCACCATTGCCTCTTGTGGGAGAACCTGGGATACGTGGCCAGCCAGTGCCTGTGTATGCATCCAAAGTCGTCAGCCCCAAAAGCTGAATGCTCAAATCCAGGCTGAAATGCAGCCGTCATACGGGATCGGCTGTTTTCCCAGAAATCTGCAGTTCCTTCGGATTGGTAGGTGCTTGGCCCCACTGGAAATCAGGCCAGTTGGTTTTGGCTTGAAAGCGTGGGCCTGGGCCCGGGCCATCAGCCTCGGCTAGAAAGTGATGCTCCTGGGAGAAGATCCTGTCCTGGGGCCAAGGAACAGCCTGGGAGGGTGAAAGAGTTGTTGTGAGATGGGCATTAGGCTGCCTGCGGTGTAATGCGGGAAGGGGGGTCTGTCCCTGACAGTTTAAAAGCTGTCATGGGTGGGGAGCCAAGCCTCAGCATTCAAGCCAGGCAAATTTTGGGACCAAATCTGGGCTTAAACCATTCTGGATCCAGGCTCTGCCTCTTTCAGCCCACTTGGTTCTGTTTGTTGCCCAGAAAGCTGGGACCAGCCAGGGCAGCAGGCTGAAACTGAATAAGATGGGTTTCAACACTGACAAGTGCAAGGTGCTGCACCCGGGGGGGAGGAACCAGCAGCAGACCTACAGGCCGGGGAGCTCCCTTCTCGTCAGGACAGAGGCAGAAAAGGATCTTGGAGTCATTATAGACTCCAAGATGGACATGAGCCGACAGTGTGGGGATGCAGTCAGGAAGGCCAACCTTGTCGTGCATCCACAGATGCATCACGAGCAGGTCCAAGGAGGCGATCCTCTCCCTCTATGCAACACTGGTTAGGCTGCAGTTGGAGTACTGCATCCGGTTCTGGGCACATTTCTCACAGGAGGGCCACTCTCTCCAATCTCTCAGTCCTGATCCTCAAGGGAAACTTATATAACACTTCCCAGAGACGAGCCTACGAGCTCCATTTCATCAACCTGCTGGATACTAGAGATCAGGGACTGAACATAGACATTGGATTTTTGATACATTATAATCTGCCTGGCAACTGACTCCCCAGCCCAGCCCAGCCCAGCCCCTGGCTTCTTTACTTGTCATTCCATCCAGGAAGAGCACACACCAACTGCTGAAACTTCCTTAGCCTGACGAAGGGTTTTTGAACCCAAAAGGTTGCTTAATTTTTGGGTTGGTCTAATAAAAGATATCAAATTCACCCAAGGAACCTTGTTTGCCTATGCCCTTAGACCAACACAGCTACAACCTAAACCCTTGCAGTTCTGGGCACCGCATTTCAGGAGGGATGTGGACAGCACATAAGAATAACGGCCATAAGTTGGGGGAGAGTAGATTCAGGCTAGACATGAGGAGGCGCTACTTCACAGTCAGGGCGGCTAGGAGCTGGAACCAACTTCCAAGGGAAGTGGTGCTGGCTCCTACCCTGGGGGTCTTTAAAAGGAGGTTGGATAGACACCTTGCCAGGGTCATTTGACCCCAGTACTCTTTCCAGCCCATGGCAGGGGGTCGGACTTGATGATCTGCTCAGGTCCCTTCCAACCCTAGAAACTATGAAACCCACGTTTATCCTCCCTCTGCCTGAAAGCTTGCAAAGAACTTTGCTCCAATGACTCAGTCGGTCTAATAAAAGATCTTGCATCTGCCCAAAGAACCTTGCCTACATTTATCCTCCAAAACTTAACTGCCAGAGAGGAGGAACTGCATAGCAGGACCCCCACCCTGCACCTCCAGCAATAAAAAGAATTGGTCTTCTATTGCAGTTTCATCAGTGGGTTTCAGCAAGGAGGCCAGTGGTGTTTTCACCATTTTACAGGTGGAAACACTGAGGCATGAGGCAACAAAGGGACCTGATCATCCGTGTTGCCAAGCCTGCTTATAATAAGCGGAATTGGTCTTTTTTTTTTTTAAGTTGCTTTACTTTTTTGACAGTCATGGGTTGATTAAGCCCCAGCCCCTCCCCACCCTTCTTTGAAATGGGTTGGGCATGTTTTTTAAAGGCAGAACCACTTTTTTTTTTTTTCCACGAGACTTGGCAACACTGTTGATCAGAGTCCTGCAGCAGAAATGCTTCTCTGCTAGAAATTAAACCAGGTCTTAGAGGCCAAGACCCTGGCTCTGTCCACCAGACTGCACTGTCTTGTACCTAAGCCTCCTGGTCCCATTCAGGCCCTTTTTGACTGACGCAAATACAAATCTGGACCATCTAGAACCATGATCTCAAAAGACAGACCAAAAAAAGCTACTGATACTTGCTCTGATTTCTGGCCTGCTTCATTACTTAGCCAAATGCAATGCCCTAAACTCTGCAGGTGGCGTTCCCGGAGCTGGGGGCATCCCCGCTGCGTGACTAATTGTTAGGGCCTGAACTTCCCCAGAATTACTGGACTTGTTGAAATTTGACCTGAAACTTCCCCAGAATTACTGGACTCGTGGGTTTTCACTTCCGTCTTTTCGCTTACGGCCGCTGTCGTCACAGATGACTAGCCCTCTTATTTGTCAGCTCAGAAGTCACAGGTCGAAGGGGACAGGAAGGCATAAAATCCTCGGCAAGAGGAGGAAGTTTGCTGCTGTTTCTCTTCTGTTAATAAATAAGAGGCGATAAGGCTGAGCTGGGATTTTTTTCCAGAATGCTAAATTTCATAGTCTCATAGAAATATAAACCACGGGGGAGCAGTCGCTTATCCGCTCTGAACTGCTATCTAGCCTAGCCCAGGTACCCAAACTTCACCCAGATCCCCTGCCATGGAGCCTACAGACGAGGTAGGGCAAATACCTCCATCCCAAACGAATTAACAGGTGTGCGAGAGGCAAAAAGCCTTAGACACTGAGGCACTCCAGCTGCAGAAATGGCAGGGAATTAATTAGGTGACACAGTGCACTAAGAGCAAAAAAAAATAAATCTGAGATTTCACAGGGCAAAACACATTTTCATTCCATTTTGAGGCAGAGAGAACTCGGGACTTGCCAGAAAAATGCCACAACGAGACGGGAATGTGTTGTACCAGCACGAGAGAAGAGGAACAGTGCATTCCTGCCAGAGGAATACATTTAATCAAGAACTTGCCGAGGTCTACAGCAGTACGCTGGATCACGCAGCGTCTTAACATCCCTTTCTTGTGACACCATGTAGCATAAATAAGGCACAGGCCACAAAATCATCGTCCTTCCCTATGGATAAAAGATGTACCACTTCAGCAATAATGCTGTAGTTAAAGACTACCCCAGCCTCAGGCTAAAAGTCACAGGTATAACTAGATACACAAAGCTTTTGGGTCTGATACCTTTTATTAGACCAGCCAAATAGTGGTAAAAAAATTCCTTTCTTTGCAAGCTTTCAAGTACATACATCCTCCTTAGCACTACGGATGAAAGGGACTTGGGGGTCATGATTGACCACAGGATGAACATGAGCCTGCAATGCGATGCTGCACCTAGTAAAGCAACCAAAACGCTGGCCTGCATCCATAGATGCTTCTCAAGCAAATCCTGGGATGTCATCCTCCCGTTGTACTCGGCCTTGGTGAGGTCGCAGCTGGAGTACTGTGTCCAGTTTTGGGCTCCACAATTCAGAAAGGATGTGGAGAAGCTTGAGAGAGTCCAGAGAAGAGCCACGCGCATGATCAGAGGTCAGGAATACAGACCTTATGATAAGAGGCTGAGAGCCATGCAACTCTTCAGCCTGGAAAAGCGCAGGCTCAGGGGTGATCTGGTGGCCACCTATAAGTTTATCAGGTGTGCTCACCAGGATCTGGGGGAACGTCTGTTCACCAGAGCACCCCAAGGGATGACAAGGTCGAACGGTCACAAGCTCCTCCATGACTGTTTCAGGCTGGACATAAGGAACAACTTCTTTACTGTCCGAGCCCCCAAGGCCTAGAACAGACTGCCGCCGGAGGTGGTTCAAGTGCCTACCTTGAATGCCTTCAAGACACATTTGGGTATTTATCTGGCTGGGATCCTATGACCCCTGCTGACTTCCTGCCCCTGGGGCAGGGGGATGGACTCAATGATCTTCTGAGGTCCCTTCCAGCCCTGACGTATATGAATCTATGAATCCTTCAGGCTGAGGAGAATTCAAAGACTGTAAAAGTCCTCCAAGGTAGAAAATAAACTCCTTTTGGCACAGGAGAGGTAGGGGATGGAAGTTTATCCCCCATGGGTATCTGAGAGTCCTGTTGTGAGCACACTGCTCTGTGATGTGCAGGGCGAAACTATGCTTATACCAGTCAAATGCATTTCTATATAAGTAGACAAAGTTCTTTGGGCAGATGAGATATCTTTTATTAGACCACCTAAATAAATAGTTGGAAAAATTGTTCTTTGCAAGCTTTGGGGCACAAACACGATTCTTCAGGCACTGGGAGAGTCTGCAGGTGTCTGTGCGTTCTCTCAGGTGGAACAGGCAGACAAGGATCTTTAGGTTCTTGTCTGCCTGTGTCCTTAGCCCGACAACCTACAACCACCAACGCTTGGGTGGAATAGAAGCTTAAGCCAACGTGCAAAATGCAGGTCTGTGCAAATGCAAATGCATGGCAGGGAAGATCAGAGGGGTGTGAGTTAATAGGTATGAGGCAGGTAGGTGTGGGGGGGAATGTTGACCCCCCTGGTAAATGTAGCTGGTAAAATGTAGAGAGGTTATCAGATGGCCATGTGCCGTAAATCCAGCGCCTATGTTTAGTCCATGTTTTTTTGTATCCAGTAGATTTATGAAGTAAAGTTTGTAGGCTCATCTATGAAAGGTGTTTTGTAAATTCCCTTTGAGGATCAGAACAGGGGGCGTTTGTACACGTGCTCCAGGAGACGTAGGGAGGGCGCTTTAATTAGTGCAGCTCCCAGAGGTGCGCTAATTAAAAGAGCCCGGAGCGTCACGTGTATCAGCGTTCCTGTGCTGAAAAATGGCCGTGGGACACTTTGAACTAAAACTTGAATGGGGTTAAGTTTAAAGTTCCTCACTGGCATTTTTCAGCTGATACGTGTGAAGCTGGAGGGTGCTGGCGCGTGGTAATTTCCACGCTCAATCGAGTCTGCTCCAGCGTGCTGGAATGACAGCGCGTCAGAGCACACTCCCTGCGCATGTATAGGAGCCCTGAGAGACTGGAGACAGAGTGGTTGTCTTGTGAGAAATGTGCACCCACAGGTAATTGGGTATTTTTGTCTCTGATGGCTTTTCGGTCTGCATTCATTCTGGTACACAGTTGTTCGGTTTCTCTTAAATATTTTCTGTCTGGGCATTCCTGTGTGGGTAATTTTCATACGAAGTCTGCGTGAGAGGTTGTGTAGATATACCTGTATGGATCAGAAAGCGGACCCCTAGCCAAAAGGGGGGTATAGAACTGATGTGTTGGGGCCTGCTTTTAGCAAGTCAGCCCTGGATGGACAGAAAACTATTCAGGGAGGGCCTGGAAGTTAATTGGATTGCAGGTCTATAGCGCTTTCCCTCCCAGGATCAGAAAGAAAGAAAAAAGCCACGCATCCTCAATACTCATGAAACTGGTCTTTTAACAGTTGACCTGTGATAGAACTTTTATGTTCTGTTTTGTTCAATATCTTCATCAGTGACCTGGAAAGTGGGATGCAGCGCACCCTCAGCAAGTTTGCAGATGAAACCAAGCTGGGGAAAGTAGTAGATACGCTGGAGGGCAGGGCTAGGATTCAGAGAGGCCTCGACACATTGGAGGATCTGAGCAACAGCAATCTCAGGAAGTTCAACAAGGACAAGTGCAAAGTCCTGCACTTAGGATGGAACAGTCCCATGCACCGGGACAGGCTGGGGCTGACAGGCTGGGCAGCAGCTCTGCAGAAAAGGACCTGGGGGGTGGACATTGGGCAATAAGCTGAATATGAGCCAGCAGTGCGCCCTTGTTGCAGAGAAGGCTACTGGCATCCTGGGCTGCATTGGTAGGAGCGTTCCCTGCAGATGGAGGGCAATGATTCTTCCCCTCTGTTCAGCACTAGGGAGGCCACATCTGGAGTCCTGTGTCCAGCTGTGGGCCCCCCATTAAACAAATTGGAGAGAGTCCAGTGGAGGGCAACAAAAGTGGTTGTGGGGCTGGGGGACATGACTGGTGAGGAGAGGCTGAGGGAACTGGGCTTGTTTAGTCTGGAGAAGAGAAGACCGAGGGGGTTTAATAGAAGCCTTCAGCTCCCTAGGGGCAGGGGTGTCCAAAGAGGATGGGGCTGGACTGTTCTCAGTGGGGGCAGATGACAGAACAAGGAGCAATGGGCTCAAGCTGCAGCAAGGGAAGTTTAAGTTGGATGTTAGGAAAAACTTTCTCACTAGGAGGGTTGAGCAGCACTGGGACAGGTTAACCAGAGAGGTGGTGGAGTCTCCATCTTTGGAGGTTTTGAAGACCCAGCTAGACAAAGCCTTGGCTGGGATGATGGAGTTGGGGCTGGTCCTGCTTGGAGCAGGGGGTTGCACTAGATGTGACCTCTTGAGGTTCCTTCAACCCTCATTTTCTGTGATTCTAAGAAGAGCCTCTCGTGTAGCCCCCTGCTCAAGGCAGGGTCATTCCTGCCAAACCGTTTCAACCAAGTGTCTGTCCAACCTGCTCATGAACATTTCCAGGGATGGAGAGTCTGCGAGGCAGCCTGTTCCAATGCTTGCCCACCCTCCCAGCCAAAAAGTTCCTCCTACTTTCCAACCTCAGCTTCCTGGATGAATAGTGCTGTCCTGGCCTTGTCCATGATCATGACGTCTGCTCTGTTGTTTCAGTCTGTGATGCCCGACAAACATTTGTTCTAATTCTTCAACAGTGGCAGTGGTCTGGGCTAGCACCAACAAAGGTGGCCTGCATCAGCTTTGAATTATGAGCCAGTCATTGTCGTGACTTGCTATTAGCATTGTTTTGCCTTGTAATTGTCTGTGGAGATCATGACTGGGATCAGGTTCCCGTTGGGTGTAAGAGAGATGGTCCCTGCTGCAGGAACAACCCAAAATGAGACAGTCAGAGGATGCACTAGGGCTTCCTGCGGCATTTGCTCAGGCTATAACTCACATTCGCTCCTCGCTTGACTTCTGTCCATGCGCTGGGATCCAGCCCAGCGTGAACAGTGGTTTAGCGGCTCCTCCAAGGCCTGTGGGATGAATGTGGAGGAACGCAGACTCAAGCCATTAGCAGCGTGGCAGGAACTGGGTGTACAACTACTCTCTGGCTGCCACTACGATTGCTATCATGAGAGCGGTGGTCTCAGCCTTTTTACACTGACAGTTCCCCTCGAGGCACCCTCGGAAAATGCCAGCTCTGCTTTGTCTACGGACAATTCCAGCAGGGATTCTCCTGTTGCAAGGAGCTCAGAAAGGCCACGACAGGGCAGAGTGTTTGAAGTCTCGGGGTTTATCTTAAGAACTGTGTTTCCTAACACTGCGTAGCATCCTTGAAAGCACCTCAAGGCACCCCAGGGTACCACGGCACCCTGGTTTCCCAGCTAATGAACAAGAGACTGGACTAAATGAGCTTGCGAGGTCTCTTCCAGCCCTACTTTCCTACGATCCTGCCCAGCATAATTATCCAGCTTCCACAGGAGACAAGCCCCAGGAAACCCTTGCCCTCCCAGCCCCAGCCTTCCCTGTTGTCTGGGTTGCAGCCGTGCGGGACACACCACCTTTCTGCCCTGCCGCGCTCAGCACAGCTGCAGAGGGAGGCGGGTGTGAGTCACGAGCCCCGCTTTGTTCCAGCCTAAGAGGCCTCTGGGTCATTCTCTATTTTTCCGACGCCGGCTGAAACCAGAATGTTCTGGATTTGCTGCTCTGGATTTCGGAGCCAGGGGTGGCGTGGGGGGAAGCCATCTGCGCGCTTTCAGCTCCTTCTAGCGATCAAAGCCAGCAGCGCAGCTCAGCAGGCTGCTTCTGGCACGGCCGGCTTCCTTCCAGGGAGCGGATTGTTTTGTTCAGATGGTGACGCATCGGGCCCTGAATTTGACCCTGTGTAAACACAGCCAGTCATAACGAGCAAGCGCAGAAACGAGGACCACGGGCCCTGCCCTTTGTGTCGCGGTAGGGCCTAGCAGCTGCGGCCCGTGGTGCCGTGCACTTGGGAAGTTTTTGACATCATGTCCTGGGTGCTCTTGAGGACGGGTGGATCCAAGCATTCCCGCCCCCCTGCTCCCACCAGACCTGGACGCAGGAGCGGGAGAGCTGCTTTGGGGGTCCTCCCACGTGGCAGGAAGGGTGGATTTGCACCTTATTGACTGACCAAAGTAATATATATAAACACGGGGTCTTCATAAAGTCCTTGTGCACTATTAAACTTTAATATATTGTGCACAAGGACTTTGTGAACCCCCTGAATATATAGAGAGAGACTGTCTGCCTCAGAGAGAGATATGAGATATTGTGTTCCCCCTTGGCACTCTTTTGTTATGAGCCTTTGACCTCCACTCCTGTCCCTGCTTTCATTATTATTTGCCCCAAATAATCAAGTGTCACCTTTCCTGTAGCTCCTGCCTGAGGGAGGCCAGTAAGTTACTTGGTGGGCCTAGACCCGTGCCCCTTAAGGTGACAAATAGGCATGTATTTGACAGTCCCGCAGTGGCCCTTTAACCCACGAATCCCCAAAGTGACAAATAGGCCTGTGTCCAACAGCCCGTCATGGAGAAGCAGGGCTGGAAGGGAGCTCCAGAGGTCACATCTAGTCCAACCCTCTGCCTAAAACAGGGTCACCCCTGTCCAAACCAGCCCATACAACCATCATCTACACTGCATAAGACTACCCTCAATCTCACACAACACGGACCTAACACCCTAACCTGCCAGAAGGAAAGCAGAGGAATCACGGCAGCCAACATCCTGCTTCTATAAAATATAGTTAATATATGCTCAAGAGGTCCCAGGAAGACAACCCCCTCACCCTAGTCCATACCAATCTGACTATGGGGTAAAATTCCTTCCTGACCCCAAATATGACGATTGCTCTGACCCTGAGCAGGGGGGCAGGGACCTCCGGCTTTCCTCCCAGCAGGAGAATCGGCACGTCCCAGCTGAAGTCCCCAGCCTTGGCTGTAGCCAGCACCTCTGGAGAGGCTTAAAAACACCCTGACACATATAGCAGAAAAATAGCACTGTCCCCACTTGGTTCTTTTGTTGTCCCAAGTAATCAACGGACACCTCGGCTATTAACAGAGGGGTAACTGTTGCTCTATGGGCCTAAGGCCCATGGCCCCACTTATATGTCAAATAGGCCTGTGTCCAACAGGGGCAGAAGTGGATGCTAGAGAGGGAAAGCGAGGAAACAGGTATGTCTAGAGCAACGGTTCCCAAACTGTGGGTCGCAACCCCAAATGGGGTCACAGCATCAGTAGATGGGGTTGCGATAAACAGGGCTGCGGGTTGGGATTGACATGCTGAGGAAATGGGGTCATAAATGGGGTTCTGCTGAGGAAAAGCTTGGGAAGCACTGATCTCCAGTGGTCTGTCCCCTATTTCATACCCTCCCTCGAGTGGGTTAGAGGAAACCTCTAACCGTTTTGCTCAATAACCGTTAATAGATGCATTTATCCAATCTCTTGTTGCCCCGGCTTTGCTCTCTGTCTCTATCACGGCAGTGAATTCCACGAGTGAACTACACATTGGGCATGTCTACACATGCATTTAAGCGCACCTACATTTCACACGCATTAGCTTAATGCACATTTAGTGGGTTTAGGCAGGCATCTATACATGCGGGCATTAAAGAGCATTAACGCTGTTAGTCCCAAGTCAGTCCACACACAAAGCGTTAATGAGCTTTAATGAATCTACACGTGCATCAATGTGCTTAAATTTGACAGCTGCATTCGCAGGTATCTAATTTTCATAGATTTCATAGACAATAGGGCTGGAAGGGACCTCGGAAGATCATCGAGTCCAGCCCCCTGCCCAAAGGGCAGGAAGTCAGCTGGGGTCATAGGATCCCAGCAAGATAAGCATCCAGTTTGCTCTTGAAGGTGTTCAATGTAGGCGCTTGAACCACCTCCGGTGGCAGGCTGTTCCAGACCTTGGGGGCTCGGACAGGAAAGAAATTCTTCCTTATGTCCAGCCTAAAACGGTCTTGTAGTAGTTTATGACCATTTGACCTCGTCATCCCTTGGGGTGCTCTGGTGAACAAACGTTCCCCCAGATACTGGTGGTCACCCCTGATAAACTTATAGGTGGCCATCAGAATACCCCTGAGCCTGCGCTTTTCCAGGCTAAAGAGCCCCAGGGCTCTCAGCCTGTCATGGTAGGGTCTGCTTCCCTGACCTCTGATCATGCGCGTGGCTCTTCTCTGGACTCTCTCAAGCTTCTCCACACCCTTTTTGAATTGTGGAGCCCAAAACTGGATGCAGTACTCCAGCTGCGGCCTCACTAAGGCCGAGTACAAGGGGAGAATGACGTCCCGGGATTTGCTTGAGAAGCATCTATGGATGCAAGCCAGCGTTTTGGTCGCTTTACTAGCCGCAGCATCGCACTGCAGGCTCATATTCATCTTGTGGTCAATGATGACCCCCCAAGTCTCTTTCTTGCATAGTGCTAGCCAACATAACACTGCCGAGCCTATAAGGATGCTGTAGGGTTTTCTTCCCAAGGTGGAGAACCCTGCATTTATCGGCGTTGAACACCATCAGATTCTCATCCGCCCACTTGCTGAGCCTGTCCAGGTCAGCCTGGATCACCCGCCTGTCTTCTGGTGTGGATGCTTTGCCCCAGAGTTTGGTGTCATCGGCGAACTTGGCCAGTCCGCTTCTGACTCCAGTGTCCACATCATTAATGAAGATGTTGAACAGTATGGGTCCAAGGACAGAGCCTTGGGGGACCCCACTGGTCACAGGACACCACGATGAGTGACTTCCATCGACCACCACCCTCTGGGTCCGACCCCGGAGCCAGTTATCCAGCCAGTGGATCGTGGAGGACCCAAGGCGACAATTAGCCAGTTTCTCCAAGAGGTGATCGTGGGAAACCAGATTGAAGGCTTTTTTGAAGTCAAGATATATGACATCAATCTCTTCTCCCTTGTCCAGGTGATAGGTCACCTGGTCGTAGAAGGAAATGAGATTGGTCAAGCAAGACCTACCCGCAACAAACCCGTGCTGGCTATCCCTTAAGATGTTGGTGTCGGCCAGTCCATTAAGGATGGCCTCTTTAATAAACTTTTCTAAGATCTTCCCCGGGATAGAAGTCAGGCTGATGGTCCTATAGTTAGCCGGATCCACTTTCCTCCCTTTCTTGAAGACAGGCACCACATTGGCCTTCTTCCAGTCTTCGGGCACTACACCAGAGCGCCAAGAGTTTTCAAAGATCCGTGCTAGAGGCTGGGCTATGATGCTCGCCAGCTCCTTGAGTACCCTGGGGTGAAGATCGTCAGGGCCGGCTGACTTGAAGGTATCCAGCTTCTCAAGATGTTCCTTCACAAAGTCAGCATCAATGGAAGGCAGGGGATCACCCTCACCCGGGCTTCCCTGTCTCGTAGCGGGCGTCCCATGGGACTGATGAAAGATCGACACAAAGTACCTATTTAATAGGTTGCTGGGGTTTAGGTTGTAGCCGTGTTGGTCTAAGGATATAGACAGACAAGGTTCCTTGGGTGAATTTGATATCTTTTATTAGACCAACCCAAATGGTTGGAGAATAGTTATTAAGCAAGCTTTCGGGTTCAAAAACCCTTCGTCAGGCTAAGGACGCTGCAGCAGTTGCAGAGCACGCAGCAACTGCTGCAGCGTCCTTAGCCTGACGAAGGGTTTTTGAACCTGAAAGCTTGCTTAATAACTATTCTCCAACCATTTGGGTTGGTCTAATAAAAGATATCAAATTCACCCAAGGAACCTTGCCTGCCTATTTAATAGGTTGGCTTTTTCCTGGGCGTCAGTTGTCAGTTGCCCCATCTGATTCAGCAGGGGTCCAACGTTGCCCCTGCTTTTCCTCTGGCTCCCCACATATCTGAAAAAGGACTTTTTATTGTCCTTGATGCTCAAAGCTAGCTGGAGTTCAGTTGCAGCCTTGGCTTTCCTGGTCTGCTCCCTACAGGACCGGACCAGTGCAGAATAATTTAAGTGCAAAAAGCCTACATTCACCATTTTTAACATGCATTAAGGGTGTGCGCGTGTAGATGCGCACCCTTCACGCACATGAGGCTAATGTGCATTAAACATCATGTGTAGAAGTGCACTTGCTCTTGTTGGTTTTAAACCTGTCACCTGCCCCCTTGTTCTAATATTTGGGACTTGGTGAACAACGGCTCCTTGCTTGCTTGGTTCATATGTGTCTTGACTTTGGAGACTTGTATCCTATCCCCCCTCAGTCTTCCCCTTTCCGAAGTGAAGGCCTGGCTTTTTTTAGCCTTTCTGGACAGGGAGGAAGGCAAGAGGGGCATAGGGTGGGGAAGGAGGTGCTGGAGGAGCGAAAGGAAGAGGCTCTTGGCTAAAGCGTCTTGCCTGATCGCTGCATTTGGGGTCAGGCAGGAGTTTGCCCCAGTCAGATCAGTGCAGACTTGGGCAGGGCACGGCCTCTCTCCAGTGTATTTAACAGACCCCACAGCAGCAGGAGGCGGGCCCCCACGGTCCCCCTGCAGCACGTCTGGGTGTCGTCTCACGCCGTGTCGTTTTCTGACCAGCTCGGACAACGGGTTCACACCGGGACAGATGGTTTGAACCATCTGGCCAGGGGCTGGACTCCACGTCGCCTCTGCACGGTCCCTTCCAGCCCCGCGTCTCTAGGATTTCAAACAGAGAGGGCCGCGGCCCCATCTCTCAGGTTGTTCTCTGCCCTTAAAGCAGGTGCCCGTCAGCAGAAGTGGATCCCGGGCCTGCTTTGGATGCCAGGTCCTGGAGTCCTGGGCTTGGCAGGATCTCAAGGCACTGTGGCCCTTTTGGCCAGAAGTCCTAACTTCTCCCTGAAGAATACTGGGGGACTTGGGGGTCAGACGTTCAGGCGGCGTGCTGCATTGGGCCCGCACCTAGCAGGCAGCTGGGAACAAAGGCACAGAGCAACAAGAGGGCAAAGAGACACGGAATCGGGGAGAGCGGCGGGGCAGCCGGGGGTGGGAGCCCGGACACCCGGCCCCGCCCCGGGCCCCGCAGACACCCCGGCCGGGAAGCGACGAGCCCTCCGCCGGCCTTCTCTCCGCCGCCCCGCCCCGCCCCGCCCCCGCCGCGGGCGCCCCCTGGCGGCCCCGGGAGCCGCGCCGAGCCGAGCCGGGCCGGGCCGAGCCGGGCCCGGGCAGGGGACGATGTGGTTCTTCGCGCGGGACCCAGTGCGCGACTTCCCCTACGACTTCGGCGCCGAGGGCGACCGCGGGCGGCCGGCGGGGGCCTGGCAGCTGCACCGGGGCCGCCGCAAGGTGAGGGCCCCCCCGGCGTGACGTGGCCGGGTCCCCCCCCCGCCCATTGCATGTCCTGGAGGAGGGGGCAGGTTGGCAAGGGCCCCTGGCATTAGGGGGGCTTTGCAAACAGCCCCCCCTCTATTGCACACCCTGGGGGGGCAGGTCGGCAAGGGCCCATGGGACCTGGGAGGGGGGGGCTTTGCAAACGCCCCCCTCCCTACGGGGAGCAGATAGGCAAGGGCCTACGGGAACCCGGGGGGTTGAAACATCCCCCTCTCTTGCATGCCCAGGGGGGGCAGGTGGGCAAGGGCTCATGGGAATGTGGGGCGGGGGGGCTTTGCAAACATTCTCCCCTTTATTGCACACCCCAAAGGGGGGTCAGGTTTGCAAGGCCGCATTACAACCCCCCACACACATGGCAGCCCCTCCAGGGCAGGGGGCACCCCCCAGCGAGGGGGTCTGCAGGCCCGTGGCTGAGAGCCCAGGAGGTCCCTGCCCCTGTTCTGAAGCCGAAGCCCCTCCCCATTTGTTCCAGTTAACAGGGGCTTCTACCCCCCCCACCATAGACGCTGCCCCCCGCCCCACCCGTGCGACTGCCAGGCTCTCTGGGGCAATGGGGGCGTGTGCATTTGGGGTTGGGGGTAATTCAGGGCTGGCGAGGAGATCCTGTGCATGTGGCAGGGGAGTCACCCAACTCCACCCTTGCGGCTTCCAGACCCCGCTCCCCAGGAAGGTGAGGTGGAGTCCAGGACCTCTCCTCTGCCCGGGGGTAGAACAGGGGCCTTGCTGGACCAGGCCGCAGGGCAGCTTGGACACACCCCTACCCCCCTAGGGATGGCTTTCTGGACCCCATCAATTAGGTGGGGGGCTTCTTGGGACCAGTAGAGGGGTGTCCCAACCCCTCAGAGCCTGCCTTGGGGGTGGGAAATGGACTGCAAAGTGGCACCTTGCTGTTCCTCCCCAGAAGTGCTCACAGCTGCAACTGCAGCCCCCATTACACAGTGACCGCCCCCCTCCTCCCGGCTGCTGGGGGAGGTAAGATGGTCCTAGCCGGGCCTGGAGAGCCCAAGGATCAGCCCCCTACTCCCTGGTTAGGGCACGGCTCTGCTCTGTGCCTTGGTTTCCCCATTTTACATCACTCCCCCCAAATCTTGGAGGAGCTGAGCAAGACACGCCATGCTGGGCTTGTGTCTTCTGCAGGCCACAGGGGACCCAGTGTCAGTGTTTGTCTATGAGGTGAAACCCAACGCGGATGAGCAGACGCAAGCGGCCAAGTCAGCGTTCAAGCGGCTCAAGACCCTCCGGCATCCCAACATCCTGTCCTACATCGACGGCTTGGAGGTATCGGGCCTGGGGCTGGGGTCAGGGCCGGGGCCAGGGCCGGGGCCAGGGCTGGACTCCCCCGGGGTCCGTGAGCTCGGATCATGGCATGTCTGGGCTCTCCGCCATGGTGGGGGTTTGGAACCGTCTGCAGGGGTCTGTGCCCCTCCTGGCGCTGTGTAGGGGCCCTGATCTCAGGGTGGGGTATTCCAGGGACCCCAGTCTCGGCATGGGGGGTGGTCTCTGTGGCCCCTAGCACATGGAAAGCCCTAGTCTCCATCCCAGCAGGCTGGGTGGGGTGTACAGAGCCCGGTGCGGGTGGGGGGTGCGTCTATAGAGTCGCCTGCCTCTGTCTCACGTCCTGTGGGGCCCTGTGGGCAGACAGAGAAATGCCTGCACGTGGTGACGGAGCCTGTGACGCCCCTGAACATATACCTTCAAGCCAGAGCAGAGGCCGGAGGCATCAGCGAGCTGGAGATCTCCTGGGGGCTGCATCAGATTGTGGTAAGAGAACCCAGGCGTCTGGGGTCCCAGCCCTCCCTGCTCTCACCCCCCAGTTCCCGCTCCTCTCCCAGAGCTGGAGAGGTCCCAGGCGTCCGATCTCCCAGCCTCTCTGCTCTCACCCACTAAACCCCACTCCTTTCTGAGAATTAAGGACAGAACCCCAGGCATCCAGCCTTCCCCCTCACCCCTATTCTCCCCCTACCTTTTTGCTGGACCCCACACTCCCCTCCCTGAGTGGGGAGAGAACCCAGGAGTCCTGGTTCCAGCCCCTTCCATTTCCAGAGCTGGAAAAAGGACCCATTGATTTTTCCCATCGTTCCCTCTCACCCTGTGCTGGCCCCACTCCCCTCCTGGAGTGGAGAGAGAGAACCCAGGCATCTGGGGCTTCCTCCCACCCTCTCCATCTCCCCTGGGAACTGTGGGAGCTCCTGGCTGACCCACCACCGTCTCCCTCCTGGCAGAAGGCGCTGAGCTTCCTGGTGAATGACTGCAGCCTGATCCATGGCAATGTGTGCATGGGGGCCGTCTTCGTGGACCGTGCGGGCGAGTGGAAGCTGGGGGGCCTGGACTACATGCACTCAGCCCAGGGCGAGGGGCCCCCTCCACACCGGACCAGCCCTGACCTGGAGCGCTATGACCCCCCCGAGAGTGCCGACAGCACTAAGGGCACTGGGGAGAAGTGGTGAGTGGGGCTGGGGCTGGGCAGCGTTCGCACATCAGGGCCCCAATCATAGTTTCATAGTTTCATAATGCTTAGGGTCGGAAGGGACCTAAACAGATCAATCGATCCGACCCCCTGCCCTGGGCAGGAATGGGTGCCGCGGTCATATCACCCCAGCCAAATATCTGTCCAGCCTCCTCTTGAAGACCCCCAAGGTAGGAGAGAGTACCACCTCACTTGGGAGCCCATTTGAGAGCCTGGCAGCCCTAACTTTAAAGTAATGTCTCCTGATGTCCAGCCTGAACCTTCTCTCCGACAATTTGTGGCCGTTATTCCTAGTAACCCGGGGTGGTGCCCGGGGGAACAGAGCCTCCCCCATTTCTCGCTGGTTCCCCCTGGTGAGTTTGTAGATGGCCACCAGGTCCCCTCTCAGCCTTCTCTTGTGGAGGCTGAACAGGTTCAGTTCCCGTAGCCTCTCCTCGTAGAGCCTACCCTGCTGCCCCTTGACCATGTGAGTGACCCTCCTCTGGGCCCTCTCAATGCTGGCCACATCCCTCTTGAAGTGCGGCGCCCAGAACTGGACACAGTACTCCAACTGTGGCCTGACCAGTGCCGCGTAGAGGGGAAGGATCACCTCCTTGGACCTGCTCGTGATGCATCTGTGGATGCACGACAAGGTGCGGTTAGCCTTCCTGACCGCTTCCTTGAATTGGCGGCCCATGTTCATCCTGGAGTCAACAATGACTCTAAGATCCCTTTCTGCTACCTTGTTGACAAGAAGGGTGTTTCCCCGGCTATAGGTGTGTTGCTGGTTCCTTCTCCCTAGATCACCTTGCACTTGTCTGCATTGAACTCCATCCTATTCTCATCCGCCCACCTCTGTAACCTGTCCAGATCTAGCTGTATTCTGTCCCTCCCCTCCAGTGTGCCCACCTTGCCCCACAACTTGGTGTTGTCAGCAAATGTGGATAGTGTGCATTCTATACCCACATCCAGATTGCTGTTAAATATGTTGCACATATCCTGGCCTGGAGGGTCTGGACAGCACCTAGTGCCCCCTGATCCCGGCCTGGGGGGGTCTGTCCAGCACCTGGTGCCCTCAATCCCAGCCTGGCAGTTCTATACATCTTCTAGCAGCTCCTAGTGCTGGCCTGGCGTCTCCTGATCCCAGTCTGGGGGAGTCTGTACAGGGCCTGGTGTGGTGTGAGCTATATGGGAGGGCGCTGATGTGGGCCTTTGCCTCCTGCAGGTCAGCTGACATGTGGCGTCTCGGCTGCCTCATCTGGGAGGTGTTCAATGGGCCCCTATCTCGCCCAAGCTGCCTGCGCTCACTGGGCAAGGTAATGAGGTGCCGTGGACCCGGGGCCTCCAGCCTGGAGCATGGGGGATGAGAGCAGGGGGGCTGGGAGCCCAAACACCTGGGTTGTTTCCAGCTCTGGGAGGGGAATGGAGCTGGGGGGTTAGAGTAGGGTGGGCAGGGAGCCCGGACACCTGGGTTCTCTCCAGCTTGGGGAGCGGTGGGAAGGGAGAGTGGGGGCAGTGTTGAAGCTGGGGGTGCCAGCACTTCCCTGTAGTGAAGTCTCCATGAGGGGCCCCTTCCGCCCCACTCTTGAGTGCCAGCCTCTGCTCCCCTCCTTCCAGATCCCGAAGTCCTTGGTGCCGCATTACTGTGAGCTGGTGGGTGCCAACCCTAAGGTACGGCCCAACCCTGCCCGGTTTCTACAGAACTGCCGCGGCTCTGGTGGCTTCATGAGCAACAGCTTTGTGGAGACCAACCTTTTTCTGGAGGAGATCCAGGTAAGTGCTGGGGGGCAGAGCTGCTGCAAGCTTTTCAGAACGGTGTCATGGGTTGGGGGCCCCAATCTGGACCTGGGCTGGGGGCTTTCCCCTCAATACAGGGCTGTCTCTAATCTGACCCAGGGGGTCTGTGCAGTACCTGGCATGGCCCCAGGCTTAGCCTGGGAGTCTGTTCAATGCCTGGTGTGGCCCAGCTCAGCCTGGTGGTTCTGTACAGCACCTGGTGCCCCCCCGGTCTCAGCCTGAGGGGTCTATACAGCGCCCTGACCCTGTTCCTCCTCCCCATCAACAGATCAAAGAGCCCACGGAGCGTCAGATGTTCTTTCAGGACTTGAGCGACCACCTTGACACCTTCCCGGCGGATTTCTGCCGTCACAAGATTCTGCCCCAGCTGCTGACAGCTGTGGAGTTTGGGAGTGCTGGTGCTGTTGTGCTCACCCCACTCTTCAAGGTGAGCCTCTGCCCAGGGTGCAGGGCCCTGACTTCCTCTGTGCCAGAGAAACCAAGGCTATAGAGGAACCTGGACACTAATACCTATATGCCTGCCAGCACGTGGTCTTGAGGAGGAAAGGGGCTGGGGGTCTTGCCTCCCCCAGGCCAGCTGGGTGAATGCTGCAGGCTCTGGGATGCGGGTGCCCCTGCGATGCCCAAGAGCAGGGGGAGCAGCACGGAGGGAAGGCTGCAGGCTTCAAGGAGGGAACCCAGGTATCCAGGCTCCCAGTTCTCCTTACTGTCAATTCCCAGCTTCCACTCCCCTCCCAGAACTGGAGAGAACCCAGGTGTCCAGCCTCCCAGCCCTTCCTGCTTTCACCCCCCAGCCCCCACTCTCCTCCTAGAGGCAGGAGGGAACCCAGGTGCTTGGGCTCCCAGCTTACCCTGCTCTATCCCTGAGCCGGGCATGGAACCAAGGAGTCCTGGCTTGGGGCAGGCCACTGGGTCTCCCTACTCGATGCTCCTGCCCCAACACTGTCCTGTCCCCTGGGCCACAGGTGGGGAAACTCCTGGGAGCTGAGGAGTACCAGCAGAAGATCATCCCCATCATCGTCAAGATGTTCTCATCCCCTGACCGTGCCATGAGGATCCGGCTTCTGCAACAGGTCGGTCGTGGGGGATGCCAGGAGCACCAGTGCATAAACCTGGGCGGGTTGGAGCTGGGAGCCCAGACACCTGGGTTCTCTCTAGCTCTGGGAGGAGCGTGGAGTCAGGGGCAGAGAGCAGTGACATTACCTAGACTTAACCTTTAAATCTGGGCAACCCTGAAGTCAGGGAAGTGGGCTTGGACCAGGCCAGAGAACAGAAACACTTTGAGCCCAGGTAGTTACAATTCAGCTTAAAACAAGGAAAAAGTAGAAACTGGTCCTAAGTCTTGTGCCATCCCAAGGGCAGAGCATCTCCCTGCAGCTGGCTGGGCGTCCAGGAGTCTCGGGTCTGCCATCTTTGGCAGGCAAGGTGGTGGAGGTCCACAGTTCTCCTGTTTGCTTGCTCTTTTATGGGTGGTCCACACCCCTCCTTTCTCTCGGTTGCCTTGGTCTTCTGCTTGTGCCCCTCTCCAGATGTTTTTCTGCCATTCTAGAGGTTTTTCCTGTTTTTCCTGGTTCTTGTCACCCTTGATGTTATATATGCGACTGCTTACGGTGTGCTTTCTCAGGCAGTTCCATGCTCTTGTAGTCCCTTGTTTACTCAGGTTATCTACAGGGGATACTCAGGTCATCGGGTGATACTCAGGTCATACAGGGAATATTCAGGTCACCTATTAGGGGATACTTGGGCAATACTCAGGTCATACAGGGGCTACTCGGGTCATACAGGGGATATGCAGGTCATACCAGGGCTACTTGGGATACTCAGGTCATACAGGGGATATTCAGGTCACCTATAAGAGATACTCAGGTGATACTCCAGTCATCTATAGGTGATACTCAGGTCATGCAAAGGATACTCGGGTTACGTATAGGGGATACTCAGGATACGTAGGTCACCTACAGGGTATACTCGGGTCATATTCGGGTCACCTACAGGGGATACCTACCATTTTCCCCTTCTGTTGTAGAACAGGCTACAGAGCCCAAAACTTTCAGTTTTTGCCATGCCATCTGTCAGCCACCCCCTCTTTGCTGGCCCTCTTAGAGAAGCCATCACCTTCATTTCTAGGCTTGGGTGTGGTAGAGGGTTGAGACCTATCTGACTCGACACCTGGTGGGTTGTAGCCACTCGTGGAGCAAGTGGGAATTCTTGATAGAGTTCTCATTGTCCTCACCCAACCTTGCCCCAGCTTCTGCCATAGCACTGACTGGGATTTTAATATGGTGCATCGCATCTGATGCAGCTGAGCACGGTAACAGACAAAGAAAAGATGAGGAAAAGGAAAACGGATCTTTGTAAAGCTGTGTTACTATTTCTCTAATTTCTCCACAACAACAAAACATGTTGTTCTTTCATGTGTCATTTCCATTGTTTCACAGAGCAAGGTAGCTACAGTACAGCAGAGATAATGATGGGACTCAATAATACAATGATCAGGGGTGCGCAGTAATGTAAATGCGTCCTTGGTTGAAGTCCCAGTGCATTGGTTTGTCCCACTAGGTTTGTGCGGTACTTTCTTTGGTTTGACCACTCTGTTCTTCAAGCACAAAGAGGATGGAGCTGGACTGTTCTCGGTGGGGGCAGGTGACAGAACAAGGAGCAATGGGCTCAAGCTGCAGCAAGGGAAGTTGAGGTTGGATATTATGAAAAACCTTCTGATGAAGAGGGTAGTGAAACACTGGAACAGGTTACCCAGAGCAGTTGGGGACTCTCCACCCGGGTAGGCAAAGCCTTGGCTGGGATGATGTAGTTGGGGCTGGCCCTGCTTGGAGCAGGGGGTTGGACTAGATGTGACCTGAGGTCCCTTCAACTCTCGTTTTCTGTGATTCTTTCTGCTGTATCCACATCCTACAAACCATCGGAACCGCAGCTTTCATCACAAGTATCCGCTGAAATGCTGCTTGGGCTGGTCTTCCAGGTCTGTCGCACAGCACCTGAAATGTAGTTGGCAGTGCGGCTTTCACCCCTCATTCCTTTCCTCTCCAGACTTGTAGCTGGGAAGAGTGAAACCAGCTTGGGTTCTGTGTCAGATCCTGATGTGTTTCCACCTGATATACCTTTGTTTTCAGTTCTGAGAGGCCCCATCCACAGGGGACTGAGGGTGCGACCTTTTTTCTTTAGCCTCCCCACCCCACCCCACAATACGTCACCTGGTCTCCAGTTTCCCAGTCCTGGGGCCTAACTGCTGGGCTGTTTTCTGGATGTTAGCCTTCAGCGCTATAGCCACTTGCCTCTGCATAGTGTCCACTGATTGGAGCCAGTTTTGGAAGGACACAAGTTTGGAGGCTATGTAGGGGCTCCTCTCCTAGCCACCATTGCTCTGGGAGCCGCATCTTTTCTGCTATCGTGGCTTTATGCAGGGTAATTCCATGCACGGCTATGCTTCCTCTCGGCACCACTAACACGAAGGGTCATTTTTAGACCCAGTCTTTCCCCGGTTGATGGATCACCGTTCACAAGGCAGTTTTTATTGTCCTGTTTCTCCTTTCCACTTGCCCTGCACTGCATGATCCGTTTTATCCCAGAAGCCTGACAGACCGGCCGTGTGATTTCTCTGATGAAGTGAGGGCCTCAGTCTGCATTGGTTTCCAGGAGACACCCCCCATACACCTGGCCACTAATATCTGTGCGGTGATGGCAGTTGTGCTGTTACAAGTTGGTAGGGCTTTGATCTGTTTTGGGAAGCGATGCACTACTACCAGATGGTACTTATTTCCCTTTGCTGTCTGAGACATGGGTTCTATGTAGTCTGTAGCTTCCTTCATGGACCACTAATTCTCTATATCCCAGGAGTCTGTGAGCTGCTTTGGTATCGGGGTTCTTTGCTGCATATGGTAGACAGTGATCTGTATAGTCTTTCACTTCCTCCCCCATGAAGTTGCCTGCAGCCTGGCCGGGGCTTTGTCTGCACCTAAATGTCTGTGTTTGTGCAACAAAGCTATCATCTGCACCCGTACCCCTCCGGGTACTGCTCACCCTGGGGTTTCTCCGTCCTGTGTCGTGGCTAAGGCCAGTTCTCATGGCTCTTGCCAAGTCTTCCATCCTTTCCAACATCCTTTCCGGCGTCCACCGTTTTTTCATCAGCTGACTTCATACCTCTTTCTTGTCCTACTGGGGGCTGGTCCAAAGCAGCTCTCATTACCCAGTCTGAGTCAGAAAATATCGCCATCTGTTCATCTATTGGGGTATTCCTGAATGCTTTAAAGCTTTCTTCTTTGAAGCTGTCTGCATTGAATGCAGGGTACACTTCCCTTTTCCCGCTTCCTCTGTGTCGTAGTCATAGGGAAGCAGGGCTAGAAGGGACCTCCAGAGGTCATATCTAGTCCAACCCCCTGCCTGAGGCAGGATCAGCCCTGTCCAAACCATCCCATACGCAGCCTGTAATCTAAACGCGACATAAGAGGTGTTAATATTAACTGTGGCATATCCTGTATGGGGAAACCCATTTTTATAACAGCTGGATTCATCTACAAATGGAACAACCTAGGGTCCTTCCTCTGCTTTGGTGAGGGTCAAGTTCCCTCTAAATGGAGGATGCTTCTCTGGCTTTGTTTCAGGCAGTAGGTATTCATGTTTGTCTCCCTCTATGAGTAGGCTGTATGGGGCTGGAGATAAGCTGGCTTGGCTCTTTGCACTGGCTTTTTTATTTCCTGGTGCTGAGGTCCATTTTGCTAACCTTGGCTTGGATACGTGCCTTCGTTAGCTTTTCCAGATAGTACACAAGAATTGCCCTTGACTGGGTCAGACCCCAGGTCTGTCTTGTCCAGTCTCCTGTGTGCGGCAGTGGGTGGAGGCTGAAAGGGAGAGTGAACTGGGTCGAAGCAGGGTTTTTCCCTCTGTTTCTCTCTCACTTCAGCCTCTGACATTTAAGGTCCAGGAAGTTTGTTCTGTTGGTAAGATATTGTATTTAGTGGGTGGGAGACAGAAAATAGAGCACATGGCACCTGTGTCTACCAGCATTCGTTGCCTGGTCCTTGCTGGGAAATCAGACGCTGACGGTCGGTCGCTCCCATTCATCATGAACCAAGGGTGCCAAAAAGAGAGGCGACTGTGGCACATAGCACTTTTACTGGCCCAGGCTTCCTGCTTTTCTTGTAGGTGGGAGTGCTGGGATTTTCTGCCTGACTTTCATGAAGAGCTAGTCTCCGCAGTAACTCCGTGTCTGGTAACCCATCAATATCCTCCTTCTTCTCGTACTTGATTAGTCTCCGCCAAAGCTCGGCTCTCCGTGAGTTGGACTTTCTTCTTCCCACAAGAGTGAGGTCTGTCCTTTTGGCCTTTGCTGGGGCCTCGCATCAATGCCAGCTCCATTTTGCCTTCTCCTCCCTCCAGCTGGGGAATGCCTGGCTTTGAAACTCAAACCTTCACTTAGGTTTCTTCCCAGTTCCCTCATAGCCTGGCATGTGGTCATCCTGCAAAAACTCTGAGGAATGGAGCTAGTCTTGTCACAAGGAGGTCCTTAAACTGGGGTCTGTCTCAGTCTGGAGGGTTTCCTAAAGGCAGTTCTGTTAATTGGTATAGCATTTTTTTCCAGGCAGTGTCAGTGTCTGGATGCTGTCCTGGATTCTGCTTTTCTTTGTGAAACAGAACCACGGGGTGCACCTCGGGAAAGAAGACCTGAAGTACTCACTGCCTTCCTCACATCTCTAGGGTCCATACACCAACCTAACTACACATCCTCAGGCAGCGCTATGAAGTCATCTGGCACCATGCACTCTCTAATCACGTGAGCTAGGTCCCCTGTGGGGTACCCACTCTGTCCCTCGGGCAGCCTTTGAGCCTGTGCCAACCATTGGATGGTGGTTTCTTTATTTAGACATGCCAATCTTTTCCTTACCACCATCATTGCCCCAATCCCTATTGCAATGCCCTTAGAAATGCCTAGTTTTAACTCCAGCTCCCGAATCTGCTGGCAGCACGTGGCATGATCCAGGCCGGAGGTCTCCCGGGACTCTTAGTACAGCCTGGAGAGCTCCCTGGGTGTCCTGCGCCTTCTGTCTCCAGCCACTGACCTCCTCACAGAGCTGATCCCTGCTCATTTGCTTGTGACTAAGCTCGTTTTCTAATCTGGCGATTTCCACAGCGCTCTTCAATGCAGTGCCTTGTACCTCATTGACCTGACCCTGCAAGGTCTCTGCTTTTCCCTGCAGCTCCTTCTTATCATCCTCCAGCTTCTGATTTGCATTTAAAGCATCCTCCAACGGGCTTGTAAGCTCCCTGTACACCAGAAACAACCCTTGCAGTGCTGCTGTCTACTTCACCTTCCTGGGCTTTTTGGCTTTGGCTTTTTCCCTGACACCACCCAGTTTGTCTGCTGTACACACAGTTGCGAGTAGGCGTCCGGGCTCCCACACCGAAGGGATGCATTTCTATAGCACAAAGTTCTTGAATTTGCGGGTTACGTCTTTTCCTGCTGTGTCTGCCTTGGGGAGGAATAAATGTCTCAATCCGAGCTCTTTAAGTCCAGGCGACTTGGGAATGCCAAATCTGTTGGCCCAAGTTTAATGTTCCAGTCCTTCAGTGCTGGAGGCTGCAAGTGAGAGAGGACCAGGGTGAAAAACCCTGGTCACTCTGTTGCCCACAATTAATGTTTAAATCTGAGTGGTGCAGTATTTCAACTCGGGAATGTGAAAAACTTAGCTCTTTCTTTTATATATAAGCTGCCCACCCAAGCTCCGTGCTACGGCTGCCCCCCTGGGCGCAGGCTCCACGCTGCCACCAGCCTCATGCTCCATGGTCCTGCACAGCTGCAGCTCAGCCCCCGCCGCTTCCCGACCTGCTGCCTGGAGCCAGCAGAAGATGGGGAAGTGGAGCAGGTCCTCGGGCTGCGGCAGCAGAAGCCCTGCACGGAGGCAGCATGCTGCCCAGGCTGTGCCCTTCAGCCCACAGGGGTGGGAGCAAGGTACAGTAGGATGTGTTTGGGGCTGCATGTACATGTGGATGCCTCGCTCCCACCCTCATGAGCGGAAGGGCTGGACAGGATGCAGTTCGTTGTGGGGTGCTGTGGGCCGGATGAAAGTGCTTGGTGGGCCATATTTTGCCCACTCTGGCACATTGGCGATGAGTAGGGGATGCATGTGGGTGCGTTCGCACCCTCTGAGATTGGCCATGCACCCCCTGGAAGCACCAGCTGCAAAACCGGAAGTACCACTGGAAGGACACTTCTGGTTTTGCCTCTGGGGGACCCCCTCCCACTTCCTCCCTGTTGGCAGTCTGGTCCCCCCCCAGACTCGGGAGGCCCTAGTCGCCCATTCCCAGGCATATGCTTACATATGGTCCCCCTGCCTGACCACCTTCTTGCACTTCTGGCAGCCTGCAGAGAGCTCGTGCAAAACTGCAAAGTCCGCAGGTTTCTCCATTAAATGAGAAATCCACATTTGTCTCCAGTAAAAGGTAAAATCTACAGCTTTCTCCCTTTTTCCAAGGGAAACAGAAAACCCGGATCCCTGGTGCTTAGTCTACATACCCATGGCTGTAACCAGAATCTTTTTATTCATGGTGCTCCGTTTTGCTGACACAGTGGTCACCGTGACCTGACTCATGGTTGTTGTGTGTCTCATGCAGCCGTCCAGCTACAACACCCAGGAGTTTTTCCTCCTGTTCGACAATTGGTTTTAGAGCCCCAGAAAACTTCAGTTTTTCTCTGCCATCCGTTAGCAGTAGGCCATCAGTGTAAATGAACACAAGGAAGTTTTTAAATGCTGGAGATTGCAAATGGGAGAGGAACGGGGGGAAAAACCCTGCTCAGACCCAGTCACTCTCCCTTCCAGCCTCTGTTCTCAGCTGCTGGAGGACATGGGAGACCGGGCCAGATGGACTATGCTCTGACCCAGTCCAGGGCAGCTCTTGTGGTGTTTCTCAGGCATCTGGGATTTGCTGCTGCCACGTGGGGCTGGGAAGGAACTTGCCCCCTTCCTGTTGCTACATGTGTCAGGGTTTTCTTCCCCCTTCTTCAGCGGGGCTGGGTGTCATCTGCAGCCAGGCTGGGGGCTGTGCCCAGGGTGTGCCAGTGCTTCTGCTGGGGTTCAACCTGGAGGCTTCTGGCTAGAGGGTGTTGCCCCCTGCTCACGGTCACCCCAGTGTCTGCCTTGGAGGCTAGGAGTCAGCCCTGTGGGGGTTCCCTTCCTCTGCAGTGGGGGCAATGCCTCTGTCTTGGATGCATTGAAGCTCCCTTGGCAGCAGCTGGGCACTGCAGCCCTTGTCCTCTGGTGTCACCTGGTTGGGGGCTCTGGGTGGCCTGTGGGTGCTTGGAACAGGTTAGGACATGTCCCGGCTAGTTTGGACAGGGCTGATCCTGCCTCAAGCAGGGGGCTGGGCTAGATGTGAGCTCTGGGGTCCCAGCCAGCCCAGCTGCTCTGTGGGGTCCCTCCTTGGCTGTCCCTGGCAGCCACCCTGGATTCCAGCAGCTCACCCGTGCCCGTGCATGGCCTTGCAGATGGAGAACTTCATCCAGTACTTGACGGAGCCTGTGGTCAACACCCAGATCTTCCCCCATGTGATGCATGGCTTCCTGGACACCAACCCCGCCATCCGCGAGCAGACAGTCAAGGTAGGTACCGGCCAGCCCCACAAGGGAAACTAGGGGGGCCTGGCATTGCTGCCCAGGTGCCCTGTCCTGCTTCCAGCATCATTCCCTAGCTGGACCTGCCCCCAGCCCCAATGACCAGGCCCCTCCTGCGTATCCTCCCTGCAGTCAATGCTGCTGCTGGCACCGAAGCTGAGTGAGAGCAACCTGAACGTGGAACTGATGAAGCACTTTGCCCGGCTGCAGGCCCGTGATGAACAGGGCCCCATCCGCTGCAACACCACCGTGTGCCTGGGCAAGATCGGGCCCTACCTTAGCGCCTCTGTGAGTACCAGGGGGTGCCAGGGGGTAGGAACAGCTCCGGCTGCCCTGCGTGCGTGCGTGTGTGTGTGCACGCGTGTGTGTAAAACAAGGAAGACCACATCCCTCGGGACACTGGAAAGCTCCAGCTTTTGGCTGAAGCCAAGGACTTCTAGGAACCAATTGGTGCCTGGCCCTGCTGAGTGCAAGCTGGGGGAGCTACATGGGTCAGGGTTGACCCCATGGACATGTCAAGCGCAGGCCTTAGGGCTGGATTTCAGCCCCTGGGAACTGGCTGCAGGGAGCACAGGGGCCCCAGAATGATGTGGCCAGACTCCGGGGGATGATAGTCCCTCATGTACATACAGCGCCTGGCACAGGAGGGCTCCCAGCTGCCACCTGACCCCACCTCATCCTCCTCCCCCATCCTCCTTTCCAGACCAGGCAGAGAATCTTGATCTCTGCCTTCAGCCGAGCCACCAAGGACCCGTTCGCCCCTTCCCGGGCTGCGGGTGTCCTGGGCTTTGCTGCCACGCACAACTTCTACTCGCTGTCTGACTGCGCCTTCAAAATCCTGCCTGTTCTCTGCACCCTGACCGTTGACCCCGAGAAGACCGTCCGGGACCAGGTGAGTGGGTCCTGGCATGCCCAGCGAGGAATGCTTCTGGGTGTTGGGCTGCCCTAGGGGTGGATGGTACCAGTCACATTTGGAGCAGAAGAATCCTAGAGCAGTGGGGTTGGAAGGGACCTGTGGGGGGGTCACATTGAGGCCAAGCCTGCCTGAGACAGGGTCAGCCCTGTCCAAAGCGTCCCAGGCAAACCCGTCGTCCAGCCTTAGCACAACTACACGGTCACCCCAGCATAACTCCAGGCATCACCCCTGACCCCCACCACAGGGAAAGCGGGGGAGGGGCCACAGCCTGCTGGTGCAAAGGGTGTTAATAGATGCTTGAGATGTAATGGAGGCCATGCCCCTGCTACAGAGGAAGGCAACCCCCCCTGCAGTCCATACCAAACTGGCTAGGGGGGAAATCCCTTCCTGACCCCAAATGCAGCATTGGTCTGAGCCCAAACAGGGGCAAGAGCCTCTAGCCAGGACCCTCAAGGGTTGAATCCCAGCAGGAGCATTGGCACAGCCCAGTCACCACCCCCAGCCTGGCTGCAGCCAGCACCCAGTGCCCCTGAGAATAAGAATGACCATGTCCTGGGTCTGTCTTGCCCAGTCTCCCATGTCTCTCAGTGTCTGGAGGAGTGGAGGCTGGGAGGGAGAGTGACTGGGTCTGGGCAGGGTTTTCCCCCCCTGTTCCTCTCCCATGTGCAGCCTCCAGCACTGAGGGGCCAGGCTGAGGAAGGCTTAGAGGAAACCCAAACCCTGATTTTGCACTTGAGCCAATGGGCAGCTAAATTGGCAGATGAACATCAGTGTGTCTCAGCATCCAGTGATGGAGCTGGGCACACATGGCATGAAAGCTGCCTGCAGTATTCTGTCTCCAGAAAGAGACCTGGGAGCCACCATGGGCAGCTGGTTATAGACATCGGCTCAGGGCTCTGTCGCCATCACCAAGGCAAACACCAGGTTGGGGACAGTGAAGAGGGGAACTGTGAGCACAGCAGAAAGGATTATGGTGCCCCTTTCTGCATCCCTGGTGCATCCACATCTGGAACACTGTCCAGCACTGGTCCCAGTACATCCAAAAGGCTGTGGAAGAACCAGAGAAGGGCAGCAATGCTGACTGGTGGTCTGGGGCAAGCGGGTGGTCTTCCCTGGGAGGAGAGACTGAGGAGGCCAGGCCTGGTCACTGTAGAAGAGAGAGGCTTGGGAGGGAAAAATAAACATTTATAAAACATTCACTGGGGAAGAGAAAGTAATTTGGGGTTTATTATTGACTGTCTCATCAGACAAGAACAAGGGTCACAGTGGGATGAGCAGGCTGTCAGGTTAAAACCAACACGAGGAAGTTATTTTCTACTCAGCCTGGAATTAAGTCCTGGGGCTTGTTGCCCCCAGACATGGGGGGAAAACTGGGAGTTCAGCCCAATTCCCCAAGGGACTGGAAACGTCCTTGGAGGAAAGGGGCATCCATAGCTATGAAGCATGGCAGTGAGGGGCACGGCCTCTGCAGCAGATCATCCTGGACCCTCAGTGCTGGAGGCTGCACATGGGAGAGGAACAGGGGGAAAACTCTGCTCAGCTGCGGTCAGTCTCCCTCCCAGGCTCCACTCTGCCGCTGGTGGACTGAGCCAGATGGACCGAGGCTCTGCTCCAGGACATGGCAGGTCTTATGGAGAGTCAGTGAGCTCTCTAGCTGGATGCCATTGGTGATACTGTACTCCTCCTCCTAATGACCTTGTTAGCTGTAATCAAGAGACCACTTGTAATCAAGCTGTAATCAAGAGACGGTGTCTTGCTGATGAAGCCTGTTCAGGGGTTTGTGGCTCACAAACACTAGACAGCATGCTCTGTTCACACCTGGCGCTAGCCAGGGTGATCCACTGAACGTGGCACCAGCATCAAATACAGCCCCTAGCTCAGGGTCAAGTGCTTGCAGGCCCCTAGTATACCTTGTGGTTATGGTAGCCACCTCCTAGTCCTCCCCAAATACCTCTAGGTTTCAGTGTGGCAGGTTCGGGTGTTATGTCTCGTGGTTGTGATGGGGTTGACTGTGGTTCCTCCAGCAAGTTAGACATTGTATCTGCATGGGACGGTTTGGACAGGGCTGACCAAACCAGAGGGGACCTTGGGCGGTCTCTTCCAGCCTGATTTCTCCGTCTCGTCTGTGACAGCTCACGGCCAGGTCTCACCAGACATTCAGACCTTCTCACCAGACAGGGCAGCCTATTGATCAGGTTGCTCCGGTCCTGGGTCTGGTGTCTTGTTCCCATCTTATTGCCTGGTTTCCAACCGTTGGCCTTCTGAGATGTCTAGAACGGGGGCTGGGAGCCCAGATGCCTGGGTTCTCTCCAGCTCAGGGAGGGGAGTGGGGACTGGCAGAGCTAGAGCCACCTGTGTGCTTAGTGCTGTCTTGTCCAGCATGATGGTGGGGGGCTGGGGCTGAGCCCTAGATCCTGGATGGGGCCGGGGGGTCTGTGCAGCTCCTGGCCGTAGGCAGGGCTTGGCCTTCTCAGAGCAGTGCATGGTAACCCGCTACCTCCCGCCCCCCATGCAGACATTCAAGGCCATTCGCAGCTTCATGATCAAGCTGGAGGCCGTTTCCGAGGACCCGTCTCAGCTCGCAGAGCTCGGTGAGGGTTCCAGGCACTGGGCAGAGGGTGTGGGGGCAGGTCTCTGGCCCCTGCAGCTCAGGGCAGGCTCATCGCCTTTCTCTGCTGGTTTCCTCTGCAGAGAAGGACGTGCACGCAGCTTCTACCAGCCCTGGGATTGGGGCCGCCGTGAGCTGGGCCGGCTGGGCCGTCACAGGCGTCTCCTCCCTCACCTCCAAGCTTATCCGGACCAATGCCGGGACCCCAGTGGAACAGGCAGAGGCACCCGCAGGGGGTGCCGTTCCAGAGCCCCCCAAACCTGGTCAGTCAAGGGTCAGGGCTCGCAGCTGTGCCTTCACAATGGAAATAGATAGAGGAACTCTAGGGGCTTCCTCTGGTCCCTGCCTAGGCTGACTTCTCTCCCATTGTCCTGCAGAAGCTGAGAGTGTCCCTGCCCCAGCAATGTCGCCTGCCTCGCCCAGCCACTGGGAAGAGCCCAGAGAGGAAGAGGAGAGCTCAGTGGACAGATGGGATGATGAAGACTGGGGCAGCCTGGAGGTGAGGGGCCAGGCTCCTGGCAGTGGCAGGGGCTGGGAGGGGCACTGAGCCCTCACCGCCTGGGAGTAAGACACCAGGCCTGGGACAGCGGTGGATGCCAACAGCATTCTTCATTCTTCCTTGTAGCAGGAGACGGAGCAAAGCAGGGGCCAGAGCAGCCCTGATGCCTGGAATACCCCTGGCTGGGTGGAGGCAGCCACGGTGCCCAAAACTTCTGGAGCCAGGCGGGTAAGGCAGCAGCTCCCTGCTGGGACAGTCAGACCTGGTCCCTGCCTGGGCAGACAGCCAGCTTATCCTGGGGAAACCTGGTCCGGTTTTGTACCCGAGGGGTGGAGCAGGCAGACAAGTGCCTGCCCTAGGGGGGAGCAGGGCCTGACTGGTGCATCTGGGTGTTGGAGAGTTCAACTGGGAGACCCCCTCCCCCCGTTTGAGTCAGGCCAGGGTAAAGGGGGGTTCCCCCAGCCCCCAAGTCTGCAGAGCCCCAAGAGAAATCATCTAGCCTCTCCCACCCTGGTCCAGCCACAAAAGGGACCTGTCAGATGTGGCTGGTGGCCTTGACCTTGCACCATTTCCCTTACGCCTTCCAGGCCATCAGCTCGTCCAGGAGGCCAGACGCCGATTGGACCAGCTCTGGCTGGGAAGCCAATGCAGCCTGGAGCCGGGAGAAGGGCCCCCAGGCCCCCAGCTCCCTGGGGGAAGACGGCTGGGATGTGGAGGGGGATTTTGGCACCCCAAAGTCTGCTCCTACACCCTCTGCCCCACCTGCGGGGACCCGGCTGGCCAGCGAGTATGACTGGGGTAGCACAACCGCCACTGAGACACCCGACCCCTTCTTCTCTATTGCCTCAACCCAGAAGCCGACAGCTGATGGCCAGGTAATGAGGTAGTGGTGGAGGGGGTTTAACAGGGTGGGAGCTGTGAGTTGAGGCTCCCCGTGCAGTGCTGTGGGGTAGCTCAGCCCCACAGAGGGACTTGGACCCCCCTGGCTGTGCACAGCTAGGCAGGGCCAGGCCTGGGAGGCTTCCCGCCGGATCAGCTCCCTTCTCTCCCACCCTTTCTGGGCACCCCCTGTACCCGGGCTTGGGGTGAGGAGCCCAGAGGCCTGAGCTGTCTCCAGCTCTGGTGGGGGAGTGTGGGCGGGGAGGATAAGAGCAGGGGCGCTGGGAGCCCAGATGCCTGGGTTCCCTCCAGCTCTGGGAGGGCAGCAGGCATGAGAGCAGGGGGGGGTCTCTGCACTTTGCGCTGCCCGGGGAGGGGAATGGAGTGAACTCAACCCTGCGTTGCCCTTGCAGAAAAGCACCGACACGTGGGGCTCGGACGCTGGTGGGGACTGGGGCACTGAGGACGCCTGGGAGTCTCTGGACGCCGATCACGGTGAGTAGCTGCCGCTGCAGACCTCCGAGGACTCCATACTCCCGACCCTCCCCCTGCCCAACCCATCTGCCTCTCCCCTTCCTCCCCTCCCAGGGCTCAGCAAGGCCGAGCTGGCCCGGAAGAAGCGCGAGGAGCGGAAGAAGGAGCTGGAGGCCAAGCGGGCTGAGAAGAAGGCAGCACGGGGGCCCATGAAGCTGGGAGCCAGGAAACTGGACTGATGGGGGACCCTCTCCCTTTGCTCCCTGGGGTCTTCCTCCACAGCTTCTACATCTGCTCCTAAAGTCTCCGTGTGTCCAGCCAGGGAGCCCTGCGTGAGCACAGCTGCCGGGACGCCTCAGGGTGAATGAAGGTTTCTCCGCTCGCTCTCAGCCCCTTCCCCAACATGTTTCCTGGTTGGGGTTTGGGGGGGTGTCTTTGGCCTGGGGCTGCCTGGTCAGAGCGGGGGGTATTTATTCTGCCCAGGCCGGGGGTCAGGGAGGGGCTGCTTTGCCTTCTCCACCTGCCCTGACAGTTCTTCTTGTACATAAGGGGAATAAACGGCCTGTGTCTGAGGATGTGTCCTGGGCACGGAGAGTGGGGTGCGGGGCTCCCACCAATGCTCGCACTACCCTCCCCTGCCTGTATATCCCAGCATGCCATGGTCTGGCCTTCGATGGTCCAGATGTGGTGGGTGGAGTGGGTGCACCCCCAGGCTGCGGTCTCGGCTTGGAGGCCCATTCCTGGCCCTTGTCACGGCAGTGCTCCTCAGCTCCAAACTCCTGTGATTAATTATCTTGCCTGTGGCATCCCCGCCCCCCCTTCACCCTTTCCCACCTCCTGCTCTTCAGCCCTCTGGGCTGGTCCTTGGGGCTGTTGAACCTGCGTCCCTTGAGCCTGGGACTGAGACAGAATCATTCGCACCCACCCCCTTTCCCCCCCACAACAGCCCGTGAGCAGTAGAGCTCCAGGGTCAGGGTAGAGGGCCTGCGGTAAGTGCCCAGGGCAAAGGGAAGCGATGGCTGGCAGGTGCATAGAAGTGTTGGCCTTAGGAAGGCGAGGCAGCCCCTGGGTGCTGCTTACCCGGGGGCAGGCTTACCCCGGGGACACAACAGGCTTCTGGTGGGCTTGGAGGTCTGGGGCTGAGCCAGAGGGAGCCGTGCCCTCGAGCAGAGGGGCTCAGTCCCTGACCTGTGGCCCGTGGGGTCTATGGCGCAGGTGCTCACATGGCACGTGGAGGCATTCTTGTATTGCAAGTCAATAATAAATCCCTGTCCACTTTCCCTTTGCCATTCACCATCCTGGGTGCCCAAACCCACACTGCAGGTGTCCAGGCAGAAGGCGAGAGACCCAGACCCACAGGCAACAGGCCCCACGTGACACCCAGGTATCCCAGGCGGTGGCTGGCAGCGGGTCAGGGGCTGAGTGTCACCGGGCTGAATTTGCTGCTTGTGCGGGTGGGGTGTTTTCTACCCACAACCCACCCCAGAGCCAGCTGCATTGGCACAGGGAGGGCACAGCACATGGGGCAAGACAGATTGACAGCTTGACTCAGTCTGTGGCAGTGCTGATGTCTGTAGGGGGGGGCATGGCTCTTCCAGCACCCTCCCACCCCATCACAGTCAGCCCTGGGGCTCCCCTCACACCCCAGCCACCAGCCCTCTTGGTCCCGCCTCCTGCGGGCAGGCCTCGCTCCAGCCCGCTGCTTGACCCCGCTACAGGCTCCGGCCCTCGTGCCATTTCCCCGAGGGCCTCTGCACTTCCCCCTGCCGTTCCCCACGCCGGGGTCGGGGTCTGCACCCAGCGGCTTCAGCAGCAAGTCCCCGGCTGCTCCCACGGCGCTTCCCGGCCCGGGGGCAGGAGGAGGAGGAGCTGGGGCGTTTTCTTCCCCTGCAGCGCGCGCCCCGCAGGCGGCCACCACCCACGGCCAGCGCCGCCCGCGGGTGCCAGGGGCAGCGGCTGCGGCCTCTGGACAGACCAGCTGGCCGGATCCAAGCGGAGGCACCGGATTCAAGTAGCCCCCCCTGCCCGGCGGGAGACCCCGGTATGCCTGACCCCCCCCCCCGCCGCCTCGGGGCTGCACGAGGCCCCTGCTTGTCCCCGCGGTTGGAGGCGGCTCCAGGTCGGACTGGAGCAGCGGTCCGCGGGCTGCGCTCCCCGCCGGGGGTATCATGATCCCGGATGTGACGACAACTGCCGTGCCGGTGGGACTTCAGGGCGTGGCACTTCGACGGCGCTCGAGCAGGGGCGGGGTCGCAGCTGCGGGTTGGTTGTTTGGGAGGGAGGGGCGGGGCGGGGCGGGGCCAGAGGCGGAAGAGGAAGCGGCGGCGGCAGCAGAGTGGGCTGGGGCAGCGGGGGCTTCCCACGCTGCCGGGGCGGTTGACCCCCCCACACACACACACACACACACACCCCCGATAGCCCCGCCCCTAGGGTAGGCCCCACCCCTGGGGAAGACCAGCCCCCCCTTTGCCCCCTAGCACAAGCCACGCCCCTACTTCCGTATCTCCCCAGGGACCCCGCCCCCTAGCACAGACCACACCCACCCCCTTGCCAAGGCAGGCCACGCCCCCTGGGACAGACAGCCCCTCCCCTCATTGGACCCCCCCTTCCCCTAGCCCCCTCCATGTAGAGGAAGACCCCCCAAGACTCAGGGACCCCCCCCTCCCCCGAGGGACGGGGGTGACCCCCCCCAGGGATCCCCCAAAAGAGGGGCAGCCATGGCGGGGGTGTGGGGGCAGAGCCCGGCCTGGGAGCGCTGGCTGCCGCGGGGGCTGACGCTGGCCCTGGCGGGCGCGGCGGGCCTGGGGGCGCTGTCCCAGCTGGCGCGGGGCGTGGCGGGCCCCCCCGCCTGGCACCTGCCCCCCCTGCTGTTCCTGCTGGCCAACACGGCCGCCAACGCGGGGCTCTTCGTGGCCACCAGTCCCAGCACGCGGGGCGTGGTGCTGGCCGGCGCCGTGGGGCAGGGCTGGGCGTGAGTACGGGGCCGTGGGGGTGGGGGTAGGGGTGGACCCCGCCCCGCGCCGCCCCCGCATGACCCCGTCCCCGCCGCCCCCAGGTTCTGCTACAGCTGCGAGGCGCCCGTGCCCCCGCGCGGCCGGCACTGCCCCAGCTGCCGCGTGTGCGTGCTGGGCCGCGACCACCACTGCACGCTGCTGGGCCAGTGCGTGGGCCACCGCAACCGGCGCTACTTCCTGGCGCTGCTGCTCCACGGCGCCGCCGCGCTGCTCTACTGCAGCCTGCTGCACGCCCACCTGCTGCTGGGCGCCCTGCGCCAGGGCCCACCGCTGCGCGCCGCCGCGCTCCTGCTGGCACCCTGGCTGCTGCTGCTCTCCGGTAAGGCCCTGCGCCCCGTGGAGGGGTGGGGGGTGCCCTGGGCACTGGGACACCCCAGAGCCAGCTGCGCCCCGGCCTGAAGTCCCCATGTAACAGCCACCAATGTGCTCCGCTCCAGAACTAGCTGCATTCCAGCCTTAAGTCCCCATATATAACCACCCCCAGAGTGCTTCACCCCAGAGCCAACCGCATCCTGGCCTCAAGTCCCCATATAACAACCCCGGTGTGCTCCACCCCAGAGCCAGCCTCATCCCAGCACCGGGTCTGCACACAGCAGCCTGAGCTCAGCCTGCCTCGCCCCAGAGCCAGCTGCATCGTGGCCCCAAATCCCCATGTAACAACCCCTGACTGACGTGCTCTACGCCAGAGCCAAGCGCATCCCAGGACCAAGTCTCCACGTCGCAGCCTGAGCTCACCCTGCCTCCCCCCAGAGCCAGGCGCATCCTGGCCCAAAGTCCCTGTATAACAGCCCCAAACATGCCCCACCCCAGAGCTGGCTGCATCCGTTCTACTCAGCCGCCAACACATCGCACCCTAGAGCCAGCTGCATTGCAGCCCCATGTCCCCAGGGCCCAAGGCCCCACCCCAGAGGCAGCCACATCTCTGCTCTACTCAGCCACTGAAACCCTCCGCCCCAGAGCTGGCTGCATCCCAGTGCCCAGCTTTGTACTCCCAGTCCCTGCCACACCCCAGAGTTGGCTGCATGTGGCAGAGCCCACCCCAGAGCCAGCTGCATTTCAGTCCCATGTTGCCAGTGCCCAAGGCTCCACGCATTGCAGCCAGGAGCCTGATCGCTCCAGCCGCGACACCCCTCCCCGCCCCCCCAAGCCGCGGTGTTACCTGCCTGTCCCCCAGCGCTGCCTCTCTCCAGGCCAGAGCAGCCTGTCGTCCTGCGCCCAGGCTGTGGCGGCTGACGCCTGCGTGGTCGGGTTCCTGCTGTGCGCCGGGTTCCTGCTCTTCCACGTGCTGCTGCTGCTCCGGGGCCAGACCACGGGCGAGTGGTTCGCCGGGACCAGGAGCCACGACCAGGGCTGGCGCCAGAACCTGCGGGAGGCGCTGGGCCCGTGCTGGGGCCTGGCCCTGCTCTGCCCCCTGCTCGCCTCCCCCCTGCCCGGCGACGGGGTCGTCCACGAGCGCCGCCCGGCCCCCGGCTGCTGAGGGGACTTGGGCTCCTGCCCCCTGCTTTCACCTCCGCTGCCCTGCGGGAGCTGGAGACAACCCAGGTGCCTGGGCTCCCGGTCCCCCCCAAACAGCTCACCTGTCGGGCGTTGGCAGGAGCTGTGGTTGAGCTGCTTTGGAGCCCCCCAAACCCCAATAAAGGCCGCGGGGTGGCTGAGCTGGACACGCGGCCTCGCTGTGTGATGTTGGGGTAGGGGGGACGTGGAGCAGCCGTGGTGTGAAGAAAGAACCCAGGGGTCTGGGCCCCCAGCCCCCCTGCCCTCACCCCTGGCCCCCTGCCTTCGCCCCCAGCCCCACCACCCTCCAGAGACCCCAGACGGCCGGACCCCAGGCACAGCCCAGTCGCCAGGCGGGAGGGAGTCCTCTGTAGCCCTTTATTGTCGGGTCGTCCTGGCACCCGGGGCCTTCAGTGGCGCAGGAAGTCCTGCTCGGCCGTCTGCGGGGGACAGAGACCCGAGTCAGCCTGGCCCTGGGGGCCCACCAGCCCTGCCCCCCCCACTCCCAGCCCTCACCTCGAAGAAGGTGTCGACGATGTGGTCGGACGTGGCTGCCCGGGACCGGAGCTCCTGCTGCAGCCGCTCGACCTGGGCCAGGCGCCGGAGGTGACCCAGGAGCAGCTGCTTCTGCCTGCGGAGACGGGGGACGGCAGGTTAGGACTGGAAAGCCCAGGCGTCCAGGCGCTCGGAGCTGGGGGGAACCTCGGGGGCCGGAGGAGGCCTCACCTCTCGCTGCCCTCCAGCCGCTCCACCAGCTGCGCCAGCCGCTTGTCGTCCTCAGCCAGGCCTGGGTCCAGGACTGTGGGGCCACGACACCCATGGGACCTCTGGCATAACCCCAGCAGGGGACTGAGACCCAGCCACCAACCCCCAGCTCTGCCCGCCCAGACGAGGGGGGGGGAAGCAACTTCCCTGTGGGGCCCGGGTCCGAGACACTCTCCTGGAGCTGCAGCCGCTGCTGGAAGGAGGGGGCGCGGGTGGGAGGGGAGATATGTGGCCTGAGCAAGGGGCTGGAGCCCAACTCTGCCCCAGGCCTGGAGGGGACCCAAGCATCCAGGCCCCCCACTCCCCTCCCAGAGAGCCCAGGTATGGGGGGGGGCTCACCGTCCTCTTCTTCAGCTCCTGCCGCCGAATCAGCGACATCTGGAAGTTGTCAACCAGGACGGCGATGACGAGGCTGGGGGGGGGGGGGGGGGAGGCAGAGGGGACAGGTCCCCAATCTGGGCCTGATCCTGGGGCTCCAGCTGGGGTGGATCAGCACCACCAGAGAATCCAGGCTGCAGGGGGGTCGAGGGCTGCAGACTCACTTGAGGAAGGTGAAGTACTCGATGAGGATGTAGGCCATGAGGAAGATGATGATGTAGGAGGCACCTGCGGGGGGAAGTGAGCGGGGTCAGCCATGGGGGAACCCAGCGTCTGGGTCCCTGACCTCGCCACACCCCTGCTGCAGCAGGCTGGGCTCCCCTGCCTGAGCTGGGGGAGCACCCAGGCATCCGGCCCCCCGCGGACCTTGCTGGGCGCTGTCGCGGTAGATGAAGCTCCAGTCGTCCAGCGTGAGGAGCTGGAAGAGGGTGAAGACAGTGTCCAGCAGGTGCCCGAAGCGCTCGGGGTCCGAGCGCGCGAACAGGTCACGCAGCAGCACGGAGAAGATGACTGGGGGGAGGGTCAAGGCAACCAGGCGGGCCAGGACCCCCCCCTCCCCCCCAGCCCAGCACAGCCCCGGACCCCCGCTCCAGCCCCTCGCGCGGATACAGAGGCAGGTGAACATGAGCAGCAGGATGGCGCCGATGGAGCGACCCGAGAGTGCGAAGGTCCCGGCCAGCTCCTGCAGGCTCTCCAGCCCCCTGCACGGACACAGGGATGGATGCAGTGACCCCCAGCCCCCCAGGACCCTCACCCCAGGGACTGTGGGGTCAACATGGCGGGGGCAGAAGGGGTCTGGGGTCAGCTGGGAGGTCAGGGAAAGGGGGGGGTTAGTGTTATGGGTCAGAGGTCAGCCTGAGTGGGTCAGGCAGGAGGCCAAGGGTCAGCATGCATGGGTGGGGGGGTGGGGGCAGTCAGTGTGAAGGGTCGGCCAAGACTTTGGAAAACTGGGCTCAGCTAGGGCAGGGGTCAGCTGGGGGGGGGGGGGGTCACATCACACTGACCTCTGGATGAAGTGTCAGCCAGGTCAGTGGGAGGGGTCAGGCATCAGTGAGTATGTGTGAGTCAGTGGGAAGGGTCAGCCAGGTCAGAGGTCAGTATGAAGGGTCACGGGCCAGCGCGTGCCTGCGTGGAGGGGAGGGGATCAGTGCGAAGTCAGCCAGGAGCGGAAGGGTCTGCATGAAGGGGCAGGGCCGGGTGGGGGAGGCCAGGGCTCGGGGCCGACCGGAGGCTGAGCAGCAGGTGCACGAGGCGGAAGGCGCGGACGCCCTTGAAGATGCGCAACAGCCGCAGCAGGAACATGACGTCCTCGAACCAGGCGTTTCCCGGCAGCACGACCAGCGGCAGCGTGAAGTCCAGCAGCATCAGCCCCATCACCAGGAAGTCTGGTGGTGGCAGGGGGAGGGTGGCAGTGACCTCTGACCCCCCCCCGCAGGCAGGGGTCTGGGACCTGCTCAGGGTCCTGTGTGTGTGGGGGGGGGGCCTCACCGATGTCATTCCAGGGGTCGCGGAAGTAGTCCAGGCCGAAGGCAACGAGCTTGACCAGCGCCTCGACCACGTAGACGCAGAGGAACACGGCGTCCAGCACCGAGAAGAACCACTCTGTGGGGGGAGCAGGGCGTGGGCCCGGCTGCCTGGGTGCTCTCCAGCTCCAGGGAGGGAGCGGGGCCCGGACGCCCGAGTTCCCGGTACCTCCACGGATTTGGACGGCGGCAAAGGTCTGGGCCACCAGCATCAGGGTGTGGATGCAGACCACGACCACGACGCCGAGCCGGAAGAGCATGGAGCGGGTGATGTGGCGCGAGTGCTGCCGCAGTCCCTGCAGCAGTTGTGCCAGCCTGCGCCCCGCGCCTTGCAGCAGCACCGACAGCCGTTGACACGGCCTGGCCGGCACGGGCACCCGCCCGGCTGCAGGGGGAAGAGTCAGCCCAGGAAGGGCAGCCAGGAGCTGGACACCCGGGCTCCCTCCAGCTCTGAGGGGAGTGGGGCTGGGGGAGGAGAGCCTGGATGCCTGGGGAGGGGCTGGAACATGGGGGGGGCAGGACAGCAATGGGTTAAAGCAGGGGGCTGGGGGCATTGGGGGGGTAGGGGACTCCGTTACCTCGAGGCTTGCGCTGCTGCTGGCTGGTGCCACAGGGGTAGGGGAGCGGGAGCCCTGCATGCCCGGGGGGCTGTGCCTCAGCCCGGGGCGGGCGCTCCATGGAGGCACCAGTGGCAGGCGGCACAGTCAGGTAGGACATGGTGCCTGGGGGGGTCCCAGACACTGGGTCCAGCCCCACAGTCCCCCGCCGCAGCCCCCCCGGCCCCTCAGCTCTGCCCGGCGTTGCCATCGCCACGCTTGGCTCGGCTGCAGAACCCCCAGCCTGTGACATCATCCTTGCAGAACACCTTCCCTATTACATCACCACTACGGAGCTTGCACTCTGTGACATCACGGCCACAGAATCCATGACCTGTAACATCACCACTACAGAGCCCCATCAGTGACGTCACAGCCCCGGGCTGTGACAGCGCTACCACAGAACCTGTAGCCTCTAACATCACTAGGGCCCCATGTGTGACATCACTCCCAGGGAATCCTTGGCCTGTGACAGGATGGCCATGGAAGTCCCACGCCCCCTGCCCCACCCATGACATCACCAGCACAGAGTCCCACCTCTGACATCACCTCCGAAGAGTACAGCCATGACATCACCAGTGCAAAACCCATCCCCCTTTGACATCATGGCTAAGGTGACCTCCACAGCAATAGGAATGAGCCCCAGCCTCCCCCACCCTTACACCATTCTTATCCCGCAGCCCCCACTCTCTACCTAGTGCTGGACAACCCAGGTGCCCCCCCCCCAACCTCCTGCCCATGCCGATCCAAATCCCCTCCTGACCACCCCCAGGCAGCATCAAGGTGACCCTGAGCAGGGCCAAGACCCTCCAGCCATGGGTTGAGTCTCAGCAGCAGCGCCCAGCCAGCCTCTGCCCACCAGCCCTGGCATCTCTCCCACCGCCCCCAGTGCTGCTAGGGCCGGTGTTTGGCTCAAGGCCTTGGTGCCAGGCAGGAGAGAAGGGCTTTCCCTCTTCCTGGTAGCAGCACTTATGCCGCCCTGATCGCATCTGCTGGACGCGGCAGCCCCAACACCCTCTCCTCGTGGCCCTGCGATGTCTCCAGGGATCCTGGCACTGCCTTTAGGATTTGCCCCCGGCCGGTGCCAAGACCCAGCAGGGCCCAGCCCAGAGGCACCACCGCGCCCGACGCCCCCCCCCCCCCCCGAGAGCACGGAGCTGCACTCGTTCGCCCTTCACACCTTTATTTCACACCACACAAAGGCCCCCGTCCCCCTGCTCCTAGCTTCCCCCCGCCGCTGCCTCCAGGAGCGCGCTGGGACGTCTGTCCATCCCGTCTGCGCCCGTGTGTCTGTGCAGCGGGGCTGGGGGGGCTGCAGGGAGTCCGCCAAACCTCAGCCCCCCCAAACCTGCTTCCCAGAGGCAGGGGGCAGAGGCGCGACTCCATCCACGCGCCTGCCTCCGTCCGTGCGCGAGAGCGGGCAGGGCAGGGGCCTTTGCCCGGCTGCCTGTCTCCATCCACGTGTCTGTGCGGGGGTCTGCGTCCGTCCGGCTGCCCCCGTCCGCGTGTCCATTGAAGGGAGTTCGGGGGGCGTCTGCTGCAGAGGGACCGCGGGGCGTCTGCGACCAACTCTCCGTCTCCATGCGAGTCCGGGGGGCGACAGGGGTGCCCCCGCGTGCCCACAGCGGGGCGGGGTCACAGCTTCCTGTAGGCGCCCACGGTGAGGTCGAAGAGCTGCGGGTTCAGGAACTGCCCGGCCCGGTCCAGCAGGAAGTAGAAGGTGACGCCGCGGACCTTGACGGGCAGCGCGGCGGGGACCTGGCTGCGGTGCACCCGGCACGACACGTCCCGCAGCGGCACCGTGAGGGAGTCGCGGAGGCCGAAGGGCGAGTGGGTGCGCAGGGTCACGGCCTGGCCCCCCCGGTGCAGCACCACCTGCCGCACCGAGCGCCGCGAGAACAGGAGCCCGCCCCCGACCACCACAAACCCTGCGGGCGGGAGAGAGGGGGGGGTTGCGTTAGGAGCCAATGGCAATGGGGGGGCGGGGGGGGTCCCGGTGCCGGCCCGTACCGACGGCGAGGCAGGAGCCGCAGAACCCGTAGCGCCAGAGGTTGGAGGTGAAGGGCTGGTCCCGCGCCGGGGCCGGGGCCGGTTCCGGGGCCACTTCCGGTTCCGGTTCCGGGGCGGCGCGGCGCGGCCGCACCCCCACGTAGGCGAGCCGCGCGAGCCAGGCCCAGAACAGCCCCTGCCCCACGCACAGCAGCGCCACGAAGCGGAAGAAGCGCGCGCGGTCGTGGCGGAACAGCACCACGTCACGCGGCACCTGCGTGTCCAGCGCCGCCCGCGCCAGGCCCCGGCCCCGGGCCCCCCGCCCCGCCGCCGCCGCGCGCAGCAGCCCCGCCAGCCCCATGCCGCCAGCCCCGCGCCTCGCGCACGGGACTTCTGGGGTCGCTCACCCACGTGCCGGAAGGGCAAGGGCGGGACTTCCGCCACAGGCGGCAACTTATTGCCTGAAGGCAGGACGCCCTTCCCGGGCGAGCGGGCGCCACCTTGGGGAAGGGCACGGCCTCGGGGTGCCATCTTGGAAGAGGGCAAGGCCCCCTCCTTCCTGGGAGAAGGGCAACGGGGGGGTTCAGCTTCACTGAACAGAAGAAACCCGGGGCCCAGGGCCGCAGCCCCCCCCCCCCGCCCTGCAGCATGGGGGCGTCCCCCCACCCCAGCTGCCAGGGGACCTCAGGCTCCCGGGAGTGGGGCTGCTCCGTGCGCAGGGCCCAAGTGCCGCGGGGTAACGAGCCCGCTGACGAACGGGGCCGGAACTGGCTCTGCTTGTGCCCCCCCAGTCAGTGCCTGGCGAGCCCCCGCCTTTGTTTCAACTTTCCTTTATTTACAAAAATTGTCTCGGAGGGTAAAACGTGGCAGCCAGGTGGGGGGGGCGAGGCGAGGCGAAGGGAGGGCGCCCCTCACTTGAGGAACGCCACCTCCGGGATCTTCCCCTCCGCCTGGAAGAGAGCGAGAGACAGCTCAGCTGGGGGGGGGCGAGGGGGAAGAGGCCAGGAACGCAGGCGTCCAGGCTCTGTCCCATCAGACCTCCCCATCGCACCGCCTCCACCCCCACCCGCTGTGCTCAGGCGCCCCAACTCCCCTGCGCGGCACAGCCCACAGCCCTCCCAGCGCCCCGTGTCTCCCATAACCCAACGCTCTCTGAGCAGCTAGGGCAGAACTCAGCTGTCCAGGCCTCCCCAGCTTGGCTTCCACCTGGGGCAGAGCCAATCCCACCCCACATTTCAGCTCCTCACCCCCCGACCCAACCCTAGGGCTACTGGCTGAGAGCAGAAGTGACCCTGGGGGGTCCCCTCCCAGCCACCCCTTGGGGATCCCCTCACCCTCCTCCCCTCCCAGCCCGCACCCACTGGGGGGCCCTGGGTCACCTTGAGCTGGGTGAAGACCTGTGCTGCCCTGCTGTAGTCCCAGTCGTTGTCCTGGAGGCACCTGAGGGCAGGAGAGTGTGAGCGGGCGGAGGGGAGAGCAGCCCTGCTGGGCGGGCGGGAGGGGAGAGCTGGAGTGCGGCACTTACTTCTGTGACCACTCAAGATTCATGCCGGACTGCATGGAGAAGGCCTGCAGCATCTCCTGCTGCTCGGCTGAGAGCGTGGGCACGGGGCTGGACGAGGGCGTAGGCGCTGGCATGACGAAAGCCTTCCGGATCTCCTCCGTCGTGGCATTGCGCACGAACAACTGGTCATTCACGATGCACAGCCTGCGGGGGGAAGGGGGGGCCAAGGTGAGACTTGGGGCTGGGGACACCCATCTCCCCCTCCACACCACCGTGACCCTGTGGAGCAGGGACAGCAGCGCTCCACCAGGTCCCTCTGCTCAGGACAATGTCCCTAGGCCTGAGCTTGTCCCCCAGACCCCATGGGGCAAGGACAGCAGTGCCACCCCCCCTCCAAACTCACCCTGAGTTGCCGGCTGGCACAACAACGAACACGCGGGTGAAGGCTCGTACTGAGTCCCGGGACTTGCCGTCAACTGAGATGGGGAAGAGAGGAGGAGATCCAATGAGTGGGGGGGGAGCAAGGCAAGGAGGCTGGGGAGGGGATCCCCACGGGGAGGGGGCAAGGAGGACACACTCACCCTCCTTGAAGATCCCGTGCACAGCAAAGCACAGCAGCGTGTTCTAGGAGGCAGGAGAGGACAGTGAGCACGCAGCTGCTGCATCCCCGCCACCCCGAGAGCTCCCACCCCCCCACAGCACCGCACCCGCAGGGCAGGCGGTGTCCCCCACCCCGCTGCCCCTGTGCAGGCCTGGAGAGGAGACGGCCCCTGTCCGCCCTCTGTACAGCCCCAGGGCGGAGACTGCGCCCCCAGCATGGGGACACTCACCGTCTGGGCGCAGACGTCCACCACAAAGGAGTTGATGTCATGCTGGGTCTTGGGCAGCTCGTTGAGGAAAGCCACCACGTTGAGGCGTGTGTGCTTGAGCAGCTTGAAGCGCATGGCTGTGGGGAGGAGGGGGTGAGAGCCTGCCCCCAGAGCTAGCCCAGGGAGCAGGAGCTGCCTGGGGTGTGAAATCTCCCTTCCCCACACCTCCCTCTCAGCTTGGCAGGCCCTTACTGGGATCCTTGAGCTTCTTCACATTGCGGCTGTCCTTGAAGTACTCGCCCAGGGTGCTCCTGCCGGGAGAGACGCCTGTGAGACCCATTGCCGCCTCCAGCAGGAGTCCCCCACCCCAGGAAGTGGAAGATGAGGCCCCACCTCAGATCCCAGGTGTCAAAGCTCCCACTACCCCATATTCTGACCTTTTAGACCCCCTCTCACAACTTTAGAGAACCCAAGAGTCCACATCCCCCAGCCTCCACTTCCCTAGAGCAGGGAGAACCCGCCTGCCTGGGCTTTAACAACACCCCCTGCCCCCCCCGCCCGGGGCCCTGGTCGCACCTGGAGGGGTTCTGCGGGAAGAAGGGGATGCTGAGGGAGCAGCAGGCGCCGTCGTGGTAGGCGTCCAGCAGCCCTTGCCTGTCGCCAGAGTCGTAAATGGAGTAGTACCTGCAGGGGCAGGACATCAGGACCAACCTGAACCCTCCTCCTCTCCCCTGCTCACAGCCCTCACCCCCCACCCTCGCCTGGGTACTTACAGCTGCAGGAAGCGAAGGGCCAGCACCTTCACGTTGTCAGAGCCAAAGTAGCTTCCCTGTATGTGTACAGGCTGCCTGTGAGTCCTGGAGCTCTGGTCCCACCCCCCCCACAGCCCTGAGGTCCCTGGGATCCGCTCCCAGTCCACCAACAGCCCCAGGACCCCCAGGGCTCCGCCCCAAGCCACCCCCCACCAGTTCAGAGATCCTCAGGGCTCCACTCCCAGCTACCCGTCCTCAGCCCCCAAATGCATCCTCTGCAAAGAGTGCAGAGAGCTGCAGAAAGGCTGAGAGCAGCTGGACGACCTGAAGTGATGTGCACAAGTAGGCCCTGGCCCACCCACGGGGACCCACCAAGCCCAGAGACCCCAGAGCTCAGCGCAGCCCCCCATGGTGCCCTGCTCACCTTGCAGGGGGGGAGGGTAGTGGGGGCTTCCACATCGAAGGCGATGGGAGGGGGCAGCTCGTGCCCGTCCTGGGGAGAGAGAGGAGGGAGCAGTGAGTGACAGGCTGAGGACGGGCCCCAGCAGGGCAGCTTCAGCCCCACGGCATGATGTGGCTCACTCACCAGGCGCAGCAGCTTGGGGAACCGCTCCCGGACAGCGCTGTTGGCAACGAGACAGGAGTCAGTGAGGCAGCCCCCCTGCCCGCCGGGGCCGGGGCTCAGCCAGGCCCCCACGGGAACATCCCGCTGCCCCCCGCCTCGCCCCGTCACCTCCCCAGGGCCCGGACACAGCCAAGCCAGCCCAGCTCACCCTCCCCAGGGGCCCCGGGTCTCCCCGCCCAGCTGCGCCTGCTCTCTCCCCCTCCCCAGACCATACCCTGCTGGATCCTAGGATCTTGGCGTCTTGGCCTAAGCCGCCGCCGGCAAGGCCCAGGGGCCTGGGTGGTGCCAATGCTGCTCGGCCAATGGGCTCAGCACTTACCTGGCTCTTACTCACCTGCGTGGCGCATCCCCAGGAGGGAGAGGAGGGAGGGGGAGGGAGGGGAGGGGGGTGGGAAGGGGAGGGCACAGAGCCCCCCCTCCATCACAAAGCCACTGTCAGCGCAGCCAAGCCGCTACGGCTGGAAGCCTCCCATGTCGTCAAGGCCCAAAACTAATTAAACATCTGCGCAGTGGCATGAAGTGAGGGGAGCAGAGCAGAGCAGATGGGCATGGGGGGAGGAAGGGGGGTGAAGAGGGGGCCAGGAGCCCGGGGCAGGGGGGCGCAGAGCCTCTTTGCTCCCAGCAGGGCTCCCGCTCCAGCCGCCTCTCTGGTTCCAGGAGTGCAGGGGCTGCTGGCTGCGGCCTGCTCAGAAGCCAAGGCCGTCTGTTCCTGTTCGAGCTGGCGCCGGCGCCGGCCGGCCATGCCTGGGGATGCTACCGCAGGCAGGCACAGTGAGCGTAGGTGAGCCCGGCAGCCTAGGCCTGGGCCCCTCGGCCACCCCCCCGCATGCTTTGGTTTGGCCACTGCACGGCTGTGCCTGTCTTAGGTTGTTCCTCCCGCGAGGAATCTTACCCGTCTCTGGCTAGCCAGCCATCATTGAGGGCCAAACGCAGGGTGGGGGCGCGGGGCCAGCGGGGGGCTGTGGGCACGGCAGCACTGGGGCCAAGGCATAGTATTCGGCCCTTTAAACCCCACTTGGGGGCAGGGGGAGAGGCAGAGACAATGGGAGCTTCCTTTGTGCGGCAGCAGGGGGGCGGCAGCCCCATGGCGGGAGCGCAGATGCTGGGGGGGAAGAGGCTGTGCGGCCCGAGGGTCCCGGAGCCCCCAGGAAGGAGGAGAAGAGGTGGAAGGGCAGACAGGGGAGCAGAAAAGCGGTGAGGAGGAGACAGAGGGCAGCAGCTGCCTTAAGGGCTGCTTCAAGTGTCCTGCAATACTGCAGACTGGGCAAAACAGACTCAGCGTCTGACCCAGCAAGTGGCAATTCTTATGCTCTCGAGGGCAGGGAACAAAGGGAGAGGAGAGGATGGGGATTGGCACCAGCTGAAACAGAAACCACACGAATCAAGCGCACGGCAGCGCTCAGAGCCAACACCCGTGACCATGCCCAGAAGATGCCTGCGTGTGTCAAGGAGGCCGAAGGCCAGGTTAGAGCTTGGCCCCACAGGTGTCGAGGGGGCTGGTTCCGGTTCCTGTCTGGGGTGGGCGAGGGGTGCCTTCATGGTCCCGCCATGCTGTCCCCCGCCAGGCATGGCGTGGGCGGGGGAGACCCGGGGGCCTTGCCGGGGCTGGCACTGACCTGATGTAAGTGGACTGGTCCCGGAAGCAGTCGCACAGCGGGTTCCCGTCCAACCACAGCTCCTCCAGCTTGAGCCCCTTCACCTTATCCAGCTCCCGCTCCGACTTCAGCTGTGGAGAGGAGCAGCGTGAATGGAGGTGGGAGCAAGGGTCGGGAGGGCAGACGGGGGGCGCTCTGCCTACCTCATTGCGGGAGAGATTGAGGATCTTGATGTTGGTGGCTTTCTGCGCCAGCTCGGCCAGGTCGTCCAGCCGGTACAGCTTGTTGCCACTCAGGTTCAGGGACAGGAGCTGCAGGGGCCGAGATGGGCGTCAGGGGTGCTGCGAGAGGACACGGGGCAGGGCTCTCACCCTCCACCAGCTCTTTCTCACCTCGGGGATGATGTTCTCCTCAATGATGCGCAGCACAGCCTGCATGCAGCTGCGCCGGTTCAGCACCATGTCGACGTTCTGCGCCACCAGGTCTAAGGCGAAAGGGAGACAAAGTCTGAGCCCCTGTCCAGCCGCCACCCCCGCCCTTCCCCTCCCTCCCTCCCCCCACCCTATCTGGACACGCACCAGAGTCTGTGCGGAGGTCCTTGAGGTCCAGGGCCTGCTGGAGACGGTCATACCTCTTGCTCATGCAAAGCTGAAATAGCAGAAAATGCAGATCAGAGGGTGGGGGCTGGGGGGGGTACAGTTCCCCTTCTCTACCTGGCACTGATTAATGGCTGGAAGTCGCCCCCAAACGCCAGGCACTGAGCCCTAGGGCCTTACCTTCAGATGTTCAATCTCCTCTGGCTTCAACTCGTTCTGGACAGACTGGGGCGGGGCCGACGAGTTGATGATTATCACCACCTGGAGCGTGGGCAAAGCAGGTCGACGGGGGTCTCAGCAGCACCCCAAGGCTGCTCCAGCTGGGAGAGAGACCCCCAGAGCAGCACAGGAGCCTCCCTCCCCCCTCGGAAGGCAATGATGAGGCCCAGCTGAGGGACCTGACCCCACACCTTGTAGTTCTCTCTGTCCGTGATCTTGCGGGACACCAGTTTGAGAGCGCTGGCCGCAGTGGCGTCTTCTACGTAGAACTGAGCCCGGTTGTGGTCGTAATGGAACTGAAAAGGGGAGAGAAACAAGGCGGTCAGGGAGACCTGAGCGCCGCCCTCCCAAGAACTGGGCAAGGAGAATCCCCCAGGCCCTTCCTCCCCGCAGCAAGGGCAGTGTCTAGGAAATTCAAAGCCTGGAAAAAAACCCCCCAACTGTCTGGCCTGAGACAGTGACCCGGCAGGCACCCGCCCGAGAGCTGGGAGAGAAGTCAGTCATCCCGGCTCCTAAACGCGCTGCTCTGAGCCCCTGCCACCACCAGGTAGAGAGCGCAGGCCCCCCCCGGTCCCACTCTGCTCTGACCCCTCCCGAGACCCCGCTCTCCCCCTGATGCTGGGAGACAGTCCAAGCATCCGGCTCCCAAGCCTCTCTGCCTGTGGGCTCCGAGCTGGCACTCACCTCCACGGGGTTGAAAGGGACGGTGCACACATTCTGGATAGCGGTCAGCAGCCACGACCGGTCGTACTTCCTCCCGTACGGGATCTGCCAAGGAAAGTCGCCCGCTGGCGAGCGTCAGAGCCGGCAGAGGGACCTGGGCTGCCCCGCAACCGACTGGGAGCTCCCGGCCAGGGCGTGCCCAGGCTGGCGGGGAGACCTTGCCCCCGCCCCCACGATCGCTCACCGTGATCTTGAACCAGTTCTTCCGGGTGCCGTCGCGCCCGGCATTGCCGCCGCGATCTGGGACGGGCTGGTCGCGCCTCGCTGTGACATGGATGTTGCTGGCGCCGCCCCGGCCCCTATCATGCCAATCGTCACCTCGCCGGTTTGGCCGCGACCCGTAAGGGGTGCTGGGGACCAAGGGACGAGGGGTCCTCAGCAGGCGAGTGCAGGCCCCTCGTGGGATCTGCTGAGCCTGGGGACAGTTGCATCCGCCCCGGATGCCTCCCAGCACTGCAGCTCCCCCCCCCCCCCCCCGTCTCCCTCCCCCTACGAGGGCAGCTTCCACGTCGCGTTCGTCGCCCTCCTGCCACCCCCAGCGCGGACGAGGCAACGGGAGCCAGAGCGGGGAAGCCCCGTGCTCACTATCTGCAGCGGGGCCCGTCGTGGACGTCGCTCATGGGCACGTCGCCGTCTTCCTCGTCCAGGCGGCCGCGGGGGCTGGGGCCGGGGCCGTGGCCGGCGCCGCCCCGGTTGCGCGGCCGGTGGTTCGGGTCGCTGTACATCTTGCCGCGGAAGGGGCCTCGGCCTTTCCTCCGCCGGCCTGGCCCGCCGCCCACGCGGTCGTCGTGCTCTGCACGGGGGAGACGGGGTGGGGGGGAGGCGGGGGGGGGGTCAGCCCAGGCATGTTCTCCCAGGCCCTCCCCTGAGCCCCGCCCCCACCCCCATAAACTTCACGTCCAGGAGCTCCACAAGCCCCGCCTCCTAACCCCCAAACTCCGCCCCAGACACCCAATCCCTAAACTCCGCCCCCAGGAGCCCCCTAAGTCCTGTCTCGACCCGACCCCTAAGTCAAAGACCCGCCCACTCCCTAAGCCACGCCCACAGCCCCACTTCCTCTGGCCCCAACTCGCCAGCCCCGCCCCCGGACCCCCACTCCCCAGCCCCACTTCCTGTAGCCCCGCCCCTAGACCCCAACCCCTAAGCCCCACCCCCGGCGGGCGCCCCCTCACCGTTGTAGCTGCCCTTCCCGTCCTCCGCCATCGCGGGGCCTCCTCGCGCCGCCGCCGGGCCCGGTCCCGGGGAGCCGGGCAACCGACCCGCCGCTCCTCGCCCAGCGTCGCCACAGCGCATGCGCAAAGGGCTCAGGCGGACCCCCACGGCGCATGCGCGCCCAGACGGGGCTCACCGCGCAAGCGCAACGAGAGCGCGTAGGCTGACCCCACCAGCGGGAGACGCCGCGCATGCGCAGCCGGGCCGGAAGGCGGTGTGCCACCCTTCGCGGCGCCGCGCATGTTCCAAGCGGCTTCGCCTCCCCCGCGCATGCTCATTCCCGCTGGTAGCGCCGCCTCTGGGCGGGAGGAGGGACTGCACCCACCTCTCTCAGGGTGGCAGGTTCGAGTCCCTCCGCGGGATGAACCCGGCCCCAGGGCCAAGCGAATGGGGCGGTCCCCTTTCGTGCAGAGACCAGCCCCTTCTTGTTGTGCATCCACCCTGGGTCCAGCCCCTCCTCAGGGGAGACAGGACAGGCTCTCACCCCATGGGCACCAAGAGCTGCCCCCACCCAGCACCACTGCTCTCCCCCACCCCAGGCCTGCCTCTGCCTGCCCCTCTGACACCAGCCCCCATGGCCTTGGCCCAGCTCTAGGGGGAGGGTTCAGACCAATCTGGCCCCAGGAAACCCTCCCCCAAGGGCCACAGTCCCACCCCCAGCCCAGCCTGGAGCAGAGAAGGGCAGGCGGCAGGCTGGGGTTACAGTAAAGCTTTAATGTATGTCCCATTGGGCGCAGCTCCCCGGCTCCGGCCTCACCGTGCCAGGAAGGGGGTGTGCCCAGAAGGGAGCAGGGCACAATCCCTCACTGCCGCCCCCTGCCCCCAGTGGGCTGCTCTCATCCAGCCAGAAAGGGGCAGCACCCCCCAAGGAATGTGGATGCCCAAAAGGGCAGGGGGCCGGGGGGAGAGGGCAGCCACCATGACCAGGCCAGAGGGTAGGGGCCGTGGCGTAGGCTGGGGGGATGGAGAGAGGAATTCAGTTCAAACTTGAGAGGCCACGCAGTGTTAGGGAACACAAAGGGCCCTTTAGGCCAACCTGGGGGTGGGGGGTCATCATCACAGTACAGCCCGTTCCTGGAACTGGGGGCCCCCACTGGGCTCTGCCAACCCCCTGGGGCAGCTTGCGTTTCACAGGGGCCACACCAGAGAGACCCAAGGGGGTTGTGTGGGGCAGCTATGAGGACCACAGGCCCAGCCCCTGCCAGAGAGCAGGGATAAGGGATAAACTTAAATACAGAAAAAATAAAAATGGGGTGGAGGGTATACTGGGCCATGTCCATGAACCGAGAGCCCCTGGGGGGGGACAAAGGCACAGCAGGGAGGGTAAACGGGGGCAGTGAGTCCTGGCTGCACGGAGAGGGCGAGACCCCACTCCTCACCAGCAGAAAAAGTGGGGGGAGGGGTGGTAGGCTCTGGCAAGAGTCCGAGTGCCGGGGCTTCCCCCATGCTGGTGCCAGTGCCCCTCCCGGCTGGGCCCTGGGGCTCCCCCGCCTGCCCCCACTGTTCCATGGGGTCTAACCAGTGTGCTGGGGCCTTGATGTCACAACACCCACAGGTCATGGCACAAGGAAGGGGCCTGGGCCCTAGGCACCCACCCTGCCCGGGAGACAGCAGCGAGTCCGGCGGGCATGAGAAAGTCCAGGTGCTGCTCCCTGGGTGGGGCTGGGCAGACAGGGCAAGGAGGCAGGGGAGTGGGGAGGGTGTCTCAGGCCAGGAAGACCACGAAGATGATGAAGAAGATGATGAGGATGAGGAAGATCTTGACCATGAGCCAGCGGTTGGAGGTGACAGACTGGAAGTACTTGAGGATCTCGGAGTGGGCCGCCTCCACGTTCAGCTGCGCGTCCTCCACGTTAGCGTCGATCCTGGTGAAAGGGAGACTCAGCTAAGGCTCCCCAGAGCCAGGCTTCCCCTTGCCTCCTGGAGGGGGGGCAGGCATTCACCCACCGCCTCGCCTCCCAGGGCAGCATGTGGGAGACCCCAGAACACCTGATCTCTCTAGCACACATGGACTCCATGATTAGTGGGGGACCCAGGGAGGTGCAGCATTAGGGTGGGCAGCCACGTGCCAGGGAGCATTTACCTCTGGATAGTCTCCTCCTGCTCCTTCACCATGTGTGCCAGCTGCTGGAAGATGGAGCCCAGCTCCACGATGGTGGACTCAATGTTCTGCATGGTGTCCGCCCGGCTCTGGATGTACGAGTCCTGCCAGCGGAGCAGAGTCAGCCCCTGGACCCCCTCACCCCGGAGATGCCCCCCACGACACAGTCGCCAGAGCCCCTCCCCCCAGGTACCTGCTCGTCGATGAGCTGTAGCTGCTGGCTGGTGCGGCTGTCCATGTCGATGGCCACGTCCCCCGAGGCCCGACGAGATTCGTCCTGCAGCACCGTGGAGCCGCCTGGGCAGTGGTTGATGTGGGCAGGGTCAGGGGATGCATGGGGGGCAGAACCCAGAAAATGTGCCCCACCCCCAGCACTCCAGGGTGCCCCGGTGAGAACAGGCCACCCACAGGCTTCCCTGGGCAGGCCCCCCCCAGCTCACCCAAGTTGCTGGTCGAGACAGGCGCGCGGGAGAATTGCTCTCGCCGGCTCCTCTGCTGCTTCAGATTCTGAGGGGGAGAAAGGGGGAATTAGAACAGGTGTGGGAGAGGAGGAGCAGAGGGAGCCCTCCCCTCTGGTTCTTGGGGGTAGCGGACAGGCATACTGCACACTCACCTCTGTTCTCACCTCCAGCACCGACTTGAAGTCATTGGACATTGAAGCCAGCTTAGACTGCAGGGCAGAGACCAAAAGTTGGCTGGGCCTATACTGCGCTGCGCCCCCCCCCCCGCACCAGTCCTAACGGCACCTGCTGCAACCACCCTCCACCCCCAAACTGCCGCCCGCTGGGCCTGTGCCTCACCCAAGATGCCCCTAGATTCATAGATGTTAGGGTCGGAAGAGACCTCAATAGATCATCGAGTCCGACCCCCTGCATAGGCAGGAAAGAGTGCTGGGTCTAGATGACCCCAGCTAGATACTCGTCTAACCTCCTCTTGAAGACCCCCAGGGTAGGGGAGAGCACCACCTTCCTTGGGAGCCCGTTCCAGACTTGTCAGCTGCCCCTTGTCAGCTCCCAGCCAGAACCACCCAAACCACCCCCAGTGTCCCCTCACCTGCAGGGACACCACCACGGTGTTGGAGTGGGTCTGGACATGCCGCCCGCTCAGCCCGCCCTTGGCCCGCACGAACTCCTGCAGCTGCGCGATCTGCTTGTTCAGGCTGTTGATGTCCTGGGGAAGGGGCAGTCACGCACGTCACATCTGCTGGGAGGGAAGCCCCACATGCCCCCCAACCCCAGGGCAGGGGCTTTCGGTCCCAGGGCGGTCCCCCCTCCCCGCTCACCTGCTTGATGATGTACGTCAGCTCCTCGATCTCCACCGCCTTGTCATCGAACAGGGACTTCCGCTTGGCCACTGAGGGGCGAGGGGCAGTCAGGCCACGGGGGGCTTCGGGGGCCCGAGCAGAAGACCTTCCCCCGCTCCCAGCCGCAAAACAACATCAAACCCTGGCAGCACCTCGGACAGCCCCCCCCCAACACACCGCAGACAGCCTGGCCCCCCCGCCGGACCCCACTCACGGATGGTCAGCTTCTCCAGCTTGGCGAAGGTGTTGCTGAGATCCTTGCCGATCCGCCTGGGCTCCGGGAGACAGCACGGCACAGCGAGATCAGAGGTGGTGGCGGGGGGCAGAAAAGGCTGCCTCCCCCGCCCCGCTGGACTAGTATGGGCACGACCCCCCCCCCCCATGCCAGCCCCCCGGCCCTCCTCCCCGGGGGAGCCGGGCCCCACTCACTTGGCGATGAGGGTGAACTCGCTGCGCTGGCGCACGGCGCTGGACACCGGCTTGCTGAGCTGCAGCCCGTTCTGGAGAGAGGGAGGGAGGCGGCACCTGAGCCCGAGCCCCAGCAAAGGGCAGGTCTCCCCCTGACCTGACCCGGCCCGGCCCGGCCCGGCCCCGCGCGGGACCCACCTGCCGGCTCTGCAGGGATTTGCAGGCGGAGAGGAACTCCTGGGTCCGGTCGCGGCACGACATGGCGTCCGGGGGGGGCGGGAGCGGGGCCGGGGCGGCGGGGGAGGGCAGCACCTGCGTCTGCGAGGGTCCCAGGTAGACTCCCGGTGCCGCGGTCCTAGAGCCGTGGCGTCGGCGCGTGTTCATCGAGGCTCATGTCCTGGCGGGGAGGGGGGGGGGGTTCGTTCGTGCTGGACACACGTCGCCCCCCGCCCAGGCCCCGCCGTGCCCGCGCAGCAGCCCCAGGCCGCGAGGGGGAGGTGCCCGCAGGCACGGGGGGGAACGCACTGGTGGGGCAGCGGGGGGAGCCATTTCGCGGGGACACATACGGGGCGCGTCTGCTGCTGGGAGACCCCTTCCGGGGGGGCCTTTATGGGGGCACCGCTTGGCGGGGTGAGGAGCACCCGCCGGTCCCGGAAGCCGCCGCCCCCCCCCCAGCGTCGGTGCCCGCCCCGCTTCCGGGTCTCACCGGGACGCGGCGACGATCGGGACGCGGCTGCCGGGACCCGCCGGCCGGGAGCGACGTCACTGCCACGTCCCCTCCCCCGACGTCACGCGCAGCGCACGTCGGCGTGGCCCCGCCCCCCGCGCGCTCTTAAAGGAGCCGCCAGCGCCCCCTGCTGCCGGGGAGGCCCTGCCCCGAGGCCCCAGGGCGACGCGCGCAGCACAGCGCCGTCCTGCCCCGCAGCGCCCCGCCCGCTACACGGGGTTCCCACGGCCCCGCCCCTTCGCTCTGCAGCCCCCGCGCTCTGCTCAACCAGCCCCCCCGGGCCGTGCTCGAGGGGCGCGCGCAGCCCAGCGCAGCCCCGCCCCCGGGCCCGCCGCCGCCACACACGGCGCAGGCGGAGGCCCAGGCCCAGGCAGGTTTATTGGTGCGGGCTCGGGCTCGGGGCGCGCGGCGCGGGGCTCTCGCCCTCCTCCTCCTCGCTCTGCGTGCTCCTGAGCGAGTCGCGCCGGCTGCCGAACAGGGACATGCGGCGCCAGATGACGCGGATGCGCACGTTGTCCGAGGCCTCGCGCTCCGACACCGGCCCGGGCCCCGGCGTCACGAGGCGCAGCTGCTTGGGCCGCGGCTGCCCCTGGGGGTCTGCAACGGCGGGGCGGGGCGGGGTCAGCACCTGGGGTCTCCCCACGTGCGGCCTCTGTGACGTCACCCAGCGCCCCGCCCCCTCCGGGCAGCCGAGCACCGCCCCCCGCGGGTGACTCCAGGACCCTCCCGAGCCCCGCCCCCCACCGGGATCCCCGCCCCCACGTGGCCCCGGGGGCTCCGCCCACCTGCGGCTGAGGGGGTCCTGGCCTCCGCCGCGGGGGGGCGCTGCGGGCGGGACTGAGGGCAGCCCATAGGTCCTAGGTGCCCGGAGCCCCCGCTAGGGCTGGCCCCGCCCCCGGGGCTTTGTGATGTCACGGGGGTGGCCCAGGGGAAGCCCGGCCCCGCCCCCCAAACAGCCCCAGGACACAGGGCAGAGGTTCAGCACCTTTACCTCGCTCTGCTGCACAGCAGCCAATACACGGGGCAGACCCCACCCCACCCCCCCGCACGGGGCACCTGCCCCAGCCCAGTCCGTCATCCCCCACAGGGGCGGCCCCCCCTCAGGGCCCCGCCCGGGCTCTCTTCTGCTTCTTCACAGCCCCCGCGCCTGGGTCCGCAGCCCGCTTGGGGGCAGGGTGGGTGCGCACAGTCTCCATGGCGGCCCAGAGCTCATCCTCTTCCTCCTTGACCTCTTCCGCCTTGGCTGGGTCGGGGTCTTCGTCCTGGGGGAGCAAGGAAAGGGGGGTACAGACATCAAGGTCAGGGTCTTTGTCCTTGCGGGGACTGATAGTCTCCATCCCAGAAGCTGTAAGGGTCCCCTGCCCCCCCACACCTCAGATGCCCCCTACCTGCTCCCCATCCCTGCCGTCCTGGCCCTGGGACCCCCCCCTCCGCCCCCGCCCTCCTCCACTCACCTCCCAAGCCTCTCGGCTGGTCAGCAGCAGACAATTCAGCTGAGACTTCAAGTAAACCTGCGGCCAAGGGGGCACCAAGTGAGGAAGGAGCAAACAGCGCTGGGGGGCCATAGGACAGATGCCAGCTAGGGTGCTTCGGGAGGGTGCTGGGGGGGTCCCAGCTCACCTTGTGCTGCAGGCGTTTGTCGTCCAGGCCGTGCAGGCGTAAGAAGCGGTCAAGGCCACAGGAGGCGACAAGGGGCCGGGTCGGGTGGCACTGGACCCCGCGCACAGCCCCCGCGAAGCCCTTCAGGCACTTGAGTAGCCGCCCTGGCGGAAGGGGGGAGGTAGGCAAGGGGCCGGTGAGCAGGCCTGAGACCCCCAGGGAGCAAAGCCTGGGAGACACCCCCACAGCCCTGACAGCACCCGCAGCCCCACCAGGGCTCACCTTGTCGCAGATCAATGACGGCCACGTCCCCGCGGGCACTGCCCACCACCACCGAGCTGCAGGGAGATGAGGCGTGAGCAAGGGGCCGCCTAACCCCCCTGCTCTCACCCCCAGCCCCCACCCCTCTCCCGGAGCAGGGGAGAACTCAGGTGTCTGGGGGCCCAGGCACTCACTTGGCCCCGGGGGCAAGGGAGAGGGCAGTGAGCGGGTGCTCTCCATATGTCACCTCCAGCACAGGGCGCCGCTGTGGGGAGCTGGGGTCATAGACACGCACCTAGGAGGGAGAGTAGGGGTCAGGGTGCCCTCCCCACATGGCCAGCTGCCCAGGCAGGAGGTGGGGGATGGACCAACCACAGCGTTCCTGTTATTAAAAGTAACACCCTGCCCCCAAACCTGTCCCTACAACCCCCCCTCCTTCCACAACCCCGATTTCCCTCCCACCACCCTGCTCCCACCTGGTGGTGCCCAGTGCAGGTGATGATCTTCTCAGAGCCAGGCAGGAACTGGAGGTCGCGGTCCCAGACGGGCACCCTCAGGTTCAACCAGTCGTGCCGCACCTTCCGGGGGGAAAGGAGGGGTGAGCCTGGGGGGGGGAGGGGAGTACACGTGGGTGATGCCACAGAGCCGGACAGGAGCCATGAGGAAGGGGCAGGGGTGGGGGGCTGAGGATGCCCAGGCCCAGTGGGGTGGGGGGGAGAACAGGACAGGACAGTGAGGCCAGGGCTGTCACTCACGTTCTTGGCACGGAAGATGGGCTCCTGGGGCTGCTGCAGGTCCCAGACCTTGAGAGCGTTCTCCTTCCCGCCCGTGCCCACGCACTGCGGCCGTGCCGGGTTCTGCCGCATACGGCACACGCCGGGCCCCACCTGCAGCTCTGCCTGGCAAGGTGGGGGGAGGACAAGCACAGGAGAGATGTTACCCAGGGGGCCACCCTACATCCCCCCCAGCCTTGACGGGCACTGGAGACGGGGTGTGATGTGGTGTGTCCCCACCCCCAGCTCACATCCCCTCCCAGGGGCACCGGTCAGGCTCTGCCCCTCCCTGCCAAAGCAGCCAGGAACCAGCCCTGGACACTCAGAAACTGGGCGGGGGGAATGGGACAAGGCACCCCCCCAGTTTCCCATGGGACCCCTCCCCCAGCCCGGCCTGCTTCCTGCCAAAGACTCACAGCCTCAGAAGAGTCCTCGTGCCAGACTTTGAGAAGCCCGGACTCCACGCAGGTGATGAGGGAGCTGCCGGGGCCAGGAGATGGAGGCAGACACGGACACAGACAGACGTACACACAGACACAGAGAATCTCGCTAAGAGCAGCTGCAAACGCCAGGAGGCCCCAGGAGCGAGGGACAAAACCGGCAGGGGGAGAACGGTGCCCAGGGAACCCCAGGGAGGGCGGAAACATCTAACCCCTTTCAAGGGCCCAGGCTGCCCCATGGGGAAGGGAGCAGACGGACCCCTGCCTGGGCTCTGGCAGGGAGAGGAGACGGGTGCCTGGGACGCAAGGCACGGAGGAAGCCGTGCAGCAAACTACTGCCCCTCGGATCCAAGGAGGGGGGAGGACGGGGCTGGACAGACGCCAGGCCTTGGGGGATTAAACCACAGCCCCCCACCGGGCCAGCAGAAGGAAGGGGGAGGCTCGGACACCGTACCCGTCCTGCACAGCCAGGCCACGGAAGGGCCCCTCCCCGCCAGGGCACAGCCGCGACTCCGTGAACTTCCCCTTCTCGGTGCTGAACAGCTTCACCGACCGGTCCAGACAGCCCACCAGGATCTGGGCCGGGGGAGGGGGAAGCACCGTCACGCAAAGCTCCTGCAGACCCCCCTCCCCACCCCCCGGGGCCTGACCGGCCGGCTCCAGCCGGCCCCTCACCTCCGACTCGAGGGGGTCCCCCCAGCACATGGCGCAGACGCCCTCATCCCGCCGCAGCGCCCCCGACGCCGTGTAGTTCGTGGCCTGTTTCTTCTGCAGGTTCACGCCTGGGGGGGCAGGAGATGAAAAAGAAGGACGGGGTTCAGATGGGGGGGCACAGCTTGGGAGGAACCAGTCGGGGGGGAGCAAAAGGGGTGTCACAAGTAGAAGGGAAGGGGGGTGCCAGCCTAAGGGACAAGGAGGGGGGCGTGCCCCCCTCCCCCTGTAACTCCCCTGGGGGGGCAAGAAGGCACTTTCCTGCCCTTGGGGGATAAGGGGAGGCCCCATTAACACCCCGGGGGTCACGATCCCCGCACCCGCTACCTTTGAGGATCCCGGTCTCGGCGCCGACCCACACGTGATTCCACCGCGCGGGGGACGCCATGTTGCTCCCGGTCCTTGCCTCTCTCGGCTCCGGCTGGCCGCACTTCCGGCGAGCGCAGGGGGGACCGGAACTGGGGCGGAACCCCGCCCACGCGCGCACTTCCCGCGGCCGGGGGGGGAATCCTGCCGGACCAGAGGCAAGAGGGGGGCGGGGTTTCCGGGATCAGTCCGCCCGGGCCGGCTTCCGCTCTGCGTGGGAGCGCTCTTGAAATTGCTCCGGGCTGCCGCGTTCACGTGACGCCGCGTTCCCGCCACCTCTAACATGCAACAAGGGCGTCCCGCGCGTGGGGGGGCTCCGCCCCCAAAGCCCCCCCATGCAACCCCAACTTCCCTCCCCCCGCATGCCCCAGCTGTAAGCTGGCCGTCAATAGTACCCCCCCCCCCCTCTAATCTATGGTTTTAAGGAGCAAACCTCTAGGCCACTCGCAGAGCAGAGGCTGCTTCCCACCACCCCCCCTACATCCACTGCTCCAATGCCAAGGCCCCGGAGGGGCTGATGGAGGTAAGGGGACTGCCCCAGCCCCACAGAGGATGCTGGATGGAGATGCAGACCCAGGACCACGCGGTCAGGGCACTGTTAGGCTGCAACTGAGACTAACCAGCCCCAACCCCCCCCCCCCAGCTGAGCTCCAGGTCGGATAGCCACACACAAACACGGCCACAACTGCTTTAGACAGAGATGTTTTTATTCATTAGGCCGGGTATAGACAGACAGCAGCTGGGTTCGTCCCTGCCAGGCCAGCCGCCCTTTAGGTACACAGCAAAGGGGAGAGGAGGAGCATGTTCCTGCTGCAGCCACATCACCTCTTCAGCACTCCAGCCTGCAAGCAAGTAGTGAGAAATGGGGCCTGCTCCTTCACCACAGCTTGAATGTGCAACCAGCAACCCCCCCCCCCCACTTCCTCTCATCCAGCCCCATGGTGAGGTATCAGGCCCAGTTCCCCCCACACCACACAGGGCTGCAGCCACTGGCCTCAGAGGGACCACTCAGTCACAGAGTTCAGCCTGGGGCGGTATAAGCCTCATCCTTGACCAGGATTTGCTGCCCCACTTCCTCAGGCCCTGAGCACTCACCATGTGGGGGTCACCACCTCCAAGCCAGGAGCTCAGCTCTCCCTGCAGAAAGAAAGCAGTACAATAAGCCCCTGGCACCAGGTGTGATGGCTCCCCAGCCCCCTCCTCACCGGCTTTCAGGTGTTCAAAGGTTTTCATGCTATGCATCAAAGTGAGCTAGTTGAACTCATCACAAAACCGCAATCAGAGCCACCCACATACCCCTGCCTGCAGCAAGGGAAGATTCTCACCCTTCTGCACTCCAGAGGGTTTATTCCAGCCTCTTCTCTTCCATGCCAGGCAGCCATGGGGGGCACTCACAGCCTAGTCACTGCAGCCAGATGATTTCTCCAAGGATCTTCAGCCTGGGGGAGGGTAAGGAATGTTTAAGGGGCCCCAAGCAGAGCAAGGGCTAAGGCGAGGGCTCTACAGAGGCAGGGAGCGCCCGTGACACTCAGAGTCCGATTCTCAACAGCAGCATTCAGCCGAACGAGATTCCAGAGTGAATTCATCCCGTCAGCGGGCAGCCCTGGGGGGCAGGGACCAGGCACTCACCTGGGCAGAAGCCAGCAGCAATGTTCCCTCCTAGCACCTGGGGAGAACCAGAGCATTCAGTTATAGGCACCCACCACACAGCCCCCAGGCGCCCCTAGCCCCCACGATAAGCCAAGAGTCCCATCAGACAGTTCCAGCCAGAACAGGTCATCCTCCTCTCCGGCTGCCGGCACCAGTGGGTTCAACCTTTGCAGGTTCTGGCACCAGAACAGGCAGTAAGACAAGTGCAAGTCTCCTCATTGGGACAGGCCTGGGGTGGGGGGTTGCAGCTTGGGAGCTATGATGGGGGCAGGGGCTACTCACCACTGCCGGGCTCCAGGGGTCCTGCCTGAAAAGAGACAAGACGATACAACAGGGTGAGGGGATGCAGGGGGCTGAGGCTGGGGCAGGAGCAGAGGCAGCTGCGGTCTGATCAGGGCTTTGGTAACAAATTGCCATGAGACACAAAGTCGTCCAACCAACAAGAGTCATCCTTTCAGATCGCTGGCCTGCGGAGCCCCCCAGGATAGCACTGGCACCAGCCAGGGTCTGGAAGAGGGTTCCCTCCCCTATCTATCCTCTCAGCCCCACAGACCCCCACAAGGCCCAGTCCAGCCCCACAACCTACCTCCATGAGCACAGCCACAGCCCAGCCTCCACAGAGGAGCCTTTCAACCTGCAACAAGGAGATGAGGATCTCAGGGCTTCAAAAGCCCAGCCCCCCCATAAAAACCAACCCCCTACAAGGTATCACAGGTAAAGAGAAAGGGAATGAAGACCCTCCTAAGACCCACCCCCCTTCCCCCTGTGGGGTCAGGCAGGGCTCCCAGGTTCTCAGAAGGAAGCTGGCATCAGGGACACTCAGCCATATGCTTGTCTGTTTTCTATTCATCACAGAACAGGCGGGGAGCAGGTACGCGCCAGCCCTGCCCCCATCCCAGCCAGAGCCTCACACCCACGGGGAGCAGCACTCACCTGCAGAGAAGCTGCAGGCACCTGCAGCTGGTGTGATCCATGCCTGAGGGAGGAGACATGCGTGAGACCCCACACACCAAGACACAGCCCAGCCCAGCCCAGCCCTCCACCCGGGGTGGGACCCTACAGTGCCACTCAGAATCTGGTAAAGGCTTTCTCCACTGAAGCATCAGCAAGAGAGAGTTCGCTGGTGTCGTCCTTGTGGCACAGCACATATCCCCCGCCCGCCGTCGTCACCCCTTCAGAAGAGGGGAGCCTGCGACTCACCTAGGCACAGGGCAGGCACCAGGGCCACCAGACCTAGCAGAGAAAGAAGGGCAGAATTAACATGCAGGCAGGCAGGAGGCATGCACCCCCCCCCCCCGCGAAACCCAGGCAGGTCTGTCCTCAGATATCATGGGGGTCTTCACACGGCCGTCAGCACAGGTCTGTGATAGGTCTCGTCATAGAACAGCATCCCGCCGCACCCCAGGTTCTCCCCCACCCCATGAGGGAGAAGGGGGCTTTTGCCCCCACAAGGCCCCAACACCCAGGGCTCAGGAGATGGAAGACCCCAGGCAGGGCGAGGGACTCCCTCCCCTATACCCCGACCACAGCTCCTGGCCCCATACACCCCCACAAAGGGAAGAGGGAGGCTTCATAAGCCCCTATGCAAAGGGTGAGGGTCTCCCCCCAAAGGCTGCAGGCTCCAGGGTCAGGGGGGACTCCGAGCGCAGGCCGGGGGGGGGGGGGGGTGAGCTCCAAGGGAGGCTCCCCAGGGCCAGGGTGCCCAAGAGGTTGGAGGTCTCCAAGGCTGCATATCCAGCACAGGATCAGTGGGGGGGGCAAAGGGGGGTGGGGGCTCCCCCAGTGATTAGGGAGTCTTGAGGGCAGGGTTTGGGGGTCTCCCCAAGGGGGGGAATCTCCAGGGCAGGGGCTATTGGGGGGGGGGGGGGGGGAGCTGCACATGGGCATTTCATGGTGCCCCGGGGGACATCACGGGAGGTATCCAGGGCAGGGTCTGAGGACCCCTTAATCCTGCCCACAGAAGCCCCCAACTCAGGACAGGCCCCTTGGCCCCCAACCCACGTGGAAACCGCCCCCCCCCCCCACGTGGCTGGCAGCAGCACCCCCTCCCCCCGGTCCCTGCCCCGCTCTCCGCCGCAATACCGCCAGGGCCGAGGAGGAAGGCGGGAAGCAGCAACGGCCCCACACGGCGCGGGGACCCCGGGCGGAGCAGACGGCGGATGGCAGCGGACCCCCCGTCCACTCACCTGCAGCAACTCGCAGGAAATGGCCGAAAAAGCCCGCAGGCGGGGCAGAAATACTCCGAGTCGCGAAGCATGCTGGGAGACTCCGCCGGGCCGACCAATGGGAAGGCCGAGAGCGCCCGTTGACGTCAGGGAAGGGCGGTGGCATACGCAGCGGGGCTTCCATACGCATGCCCGGAGAGGAGGATGGCGCGCGAGGAAGTGCGCATGTGCCTCCCTGCGGGCGGCAAGGAGGGTCCGTGCGCATGCGCGAAAGTTTGCGGGAGATGGGAATAGGAGCCGCATGCGCAGCTCTTTGGGGACCCCCCCTTTAGAGACCCCCCCACACCGCCTTGAGCACCCGCCCCAGGCCCTGCGCTGGATGCCCCCCCACACTTCTGGGGAGTCCCCAGACCCAGCCCTGGAGTCCCCATGTTATGGGGAGCCTCCCCAGCCCTGGAGCTCCCCCCCCCCGCGCTTGGGGAGCCCCGTCCAAACCCCACCCTGGAGATCCCCCCACTTGCAGAGCCCCCCAGACCCTGCCCAGCAGCCCCCCAAACACCCCCAATGCCCCCCCCACATTTTCAGCAGGTGGCCGAGGCCCCCCCCCCGCGCTGCAGGGCCTTGGACCCATGGAAGGGAAACAGCACCCCCCCCACCCCTCCCAGCCCAGCCCAGCCTAGCCGGCGGGGGTCGGGTCATCCCGGGTTTATCCCCAGCTCGTGACCCCAATCCGGCCTCGGGGCTGATCCGGAGAACAATGCCCCTCTCATGAGCGGCGGGGCCGGACGCGGGGCGGGGAGACGGCAGCCGGGGGCTCCTCTGGGGAGAAGCAGCTTTTTTAATGGAGGTTTTGGTACAAAAGAGGCACGGCTCGGGATACAAACCCCCCCCCTCCACCCTGGGGCAACTAGTGCTGGAGACCGCCTGCCCCAGTCCGGGGTGCTTTGGCCCCTGGCCTCGCGGCACTTTGGCTCCAGTGTCGGGACGGCTTCGGGCTTGTCAGAGCCCAAAGCCGGGGGGCTCCCGGTGTCTCCAGCCCCTCTGCTCCGTGGGGCTGGGTCTAGGGCCCCCCCTTGCCCGGAGCCAGTGGCCTGGGCGGCAGCGGGCATGGGAGGCTGGAGGGGGCAGAGAGGGGAGGAGAAGAGGGTCTGCCGGGGGGGCGCTCTCAGTGCCGAGGCCCCCGGCCCCCGATGATGGCCTCGGTCTCGGCGCTCCACTCGGGGTCCCTGCGGCTCAGGAGGCGGAAGGGGGCGTCCTGGCGGCGCTGGAGGAGCAGCACGGCCAGCAGCAGGCCCCAAAAAAAGAAATTCACCCACGCAGTAGCCTGTTGGGGCAAGTGGGGGGGGCTCAGGCCTGGAGCGGGAGCCCCGTCCTCTGCAGCGCCCCCGTCACCCCCGAGTTCTCCACCCTCCTCTGGAGCTTGGCCCCAGGCCCCCCAATGTCTCCCGGAGCCCCGGCTCTCACCTTGGTGCTGTACAGGTTGTCATAAAACCGGCTGCTGTCGGCCGCTACCCACACGCGGTCCTGGGCGTCCCGGCAGCTGGGGCAGAGACAGACAGCGTGGCGTCAGCGTGGCGCCGAGTGGCTGGAAGACGTTGAGGATGGGGCCTGACTAGGGTCCCCCCGACCCCCTGTTCCTCTCCCGAGTGAGAGCATCAGGCGTCATCTGCCCCCCATCGAGGAGGCTGTCACCACTACTCCTGCCCCCCCTCGAACGTCTCCTCTAGGTAAATGAGGCCCGACCTCGCTGGCCTGTCCCCGGTAGTCTGCCCCTGTTAGCCTGCCCGCACGTGGAAACCCCTCCGTGCCGCTAATCATCCTTGCTGCCCTGCTCTGGACCTTCTCGGGGACAGCAGGATGTCACGGGGTTGAAGAGGGGGCTTTGGGCAGTCAAGCTTCCCCTCAAAACATCCGCTCCAAGGGCAGTGGAGCCCAAAAAAAACCCTTCAGTGGGGGGTCGTAAAGGAGGGGATCACAAACGATGCAGACAGCGTGCCCTGCCGCGGTGCCCGCCTGCGGGTGCCTGCCCACACCATGAGTGCCGCGGGCACCAGGGGGCTGGAGAACTAGAAAAGGTCCAGGGCAGGGTGGCCGGTGGGATCGAGGGGCCTGGATCAAGTAATCCACGGTGGATCTAGAAATCCATGGGTGAATCTATTAACCTGTCGACTGACCCACAGAGTGGTCGTGGACAGGTCATTTTTGACCTGGCGGGATGTGGGCAGTGGGGTCCCCAGGGCTCGGTCCTTGGGCCCGCACTGTTCAACATCTTCATCAGCGACTTGGACGAGGGGGTAAAAAGCACCCTGCTCAAATTCACAGATGACACTAAGATGTGGGGGAGGTGGGCACGCTAGAGGGGAGGGACAGGCTGCAATGGGACCCAGACAGGTCACAGGGGTGGGCGGATGAGAACAGGATGGGTTCAACACTGACAAGTGCAAGGTGCTGCACCTGGGGAGGAGGAACCAGCAGCACACCTACAGGCCGGGGAGCTCCCTTCTCGTCAGTGCAAAGGCAGAAAAGGATCTTGGAGTCATTTTAGACTCCAAGATGAACATGAGCCGACAGTGCGGGGACGCGGTCAGGAAGGCCAACCACACCTTGTCGTGCATTCATAGATGCATCACGAGCAGGTCCAAGGAGGTGATCCTCCCCCTCTATGCAACACTGGTCAGGCCACAGCTGGAGTACTGCGTCCAGGTCTGGGCACCGCACTTCAGGAGGGCTGTGGCCAGCATGGAGAGGGGCCAAAGGAGGCCACCCGCATGGTCAGGGGCAGCAGGGCAGGCCCTACGAGGAGAGGCGACGGGACCTGAACCTGGTCAGCCTCCACAAGAGAAGGTGAGAGGGGACCTGGTGGCCGTCTATAAACTGGCCAAGGGGGACCAGCAGGCAATGGGGGAGTCCCTGTTCCCCCAAGCACTACCGGGAGTAACAAGGAATACCGGTCACAAGCTGGCAGAGGGGAGATTCAGGCTAGACATGAGGAGGCGCTACCTCGCTGTCAGGGCGGCTAGGAGCTGGAACCAACTTCCAAGGGCAGTGGTGCTGGCTCCTACCCTGGGGGGTCTTTAAAAGGAGGCTGGATAGACACCTAGCTGGGTTGTTTGACCCCAACATCCTTTCCTGCCATGGCAGTTGGTCAGACTTGATGATCTGCTCAGGTCCCTTCTGATCCTACAACTATGAAACTATAACTAAATATGATCTATTAATCCATGGATCAGTCTGTTAATCCAGGCACAGGCAATTATATTGGGTGGAGGGCCGCTTACTGAGTTTTGGGAAGCCATGGAGGCATGACAGACAGCCGGGGGCAGATAAATACTAATTTTCTACATTTTTTAGGGGCCCCGCGGGCCGGATAGAAGGCCTGGCGGGAGCCCACGAGCCACATTTTGCCCACCCTGTGTTAATCCTACGGATCCGTCTATTAAACCACTGATGGATCTGCTAATCCATTGATTGATCTATTAGTGCAGGGATCCATCCATTAATCCACTGACCAGTCTATTAAACCACTGATGGATCTGTTAATCCACCGACTGATCTATTAGTTTGGGGATCAATGTATGATTCCACGGATGGATCAGTGAATCCACAAATCAGTCTGCTAATCCACCAATTCATTTATTAATCTGATGATGGACCTATTAATCCATGGGTCTATCTATTGATTCATGGAGATCCATGGATCAATCTATTGATCCACTGACAGATCTATTGATGCACGGATGCAGCTATGATGATGGACCCATTACTCCCCAGCTGTCGAACCGGAGGGGTGGAGCAGTTTCCGCCGGTCCCTCTGCCCCGATGCGGGGGGTGTCAGGGCGCTGATGCCAAGGGGCTGGTTCCCTGCCCTGGAGCTCGGGCTGGTTCCAGGCTCCCCGTCCCTAGCCAGCGCACTGACAGGGCTGGAGGGACCCCAGAGCTTCCCCCCACCGCATGCAACCTACCTGGGCACTAGCTTCATCTGCAGCATGGAGCGGCACAGGGCATTGATGCCCGCCTCCAGGATGCAGGCCACCACCATGAGGAAGAAGAGGATGAAGGCCGAGGCTACTAGGGCGACCCCAAGCCAGGTTCTGTCCCTGCTGGGGGAGAGGGTGGCGTGAGCGGGTCCAGGGGGCTGGGGCCCATGCCCCCCCCTCCTGTGCCCACTGCTCACCACAGCCCATCGTCCACGCAGCAGCTGTAGATGCTGTGAAGCAGGGCGGAGAAGGCGGCCAGGGCCGCCACCACGGCCACGGCCGAGACGAAGTAGCACAGCGAGGCCGGGCTGTCGGCCGCCAGCATCAGCTTCGACCCGTTGGGGCGCACCTCCCCGTACAGCATGCAGTGCCCGCCAAACTGCCCCTGCGGGGGGAGGGGGTTATAGCCAGGAAGGGGGGGGGCACTGACTTGACACCCTCCCCCTGAGCACTGCAGTGCAGGGTTCCTGCCTGGCTGGGGTCCACAGCGCCGCCCGGCTGGGAAAGCAGAGTTGGGGGGGGCAATGACCTGGACTGCTGGGGGGGGGGGCGTGCGCGCACACACTGAGTTTTCTGTGTGTCTTTGTGTGTACATGTCTCGGACACCTGGGTTATGCGCATGTGTCCTGGATGTCTGGGTTCCATGTGTGTGCACACGTGCATGCACGCATGTCCCAGGTGTGTGTGTGTGTGTGTGGGTCCCATGTGCCTGGGGCCTGCATGTGTCTGTGTGTGTACGCATATAAGTGCATCTCCATCTGTGTGTCTGTCCTGGATGCCTGGGGTGGGTATGGGAGGGGGGGGGTGCATGTGTGTGTGTGTGCACCCCGTAGTGCATGTGTGTGTCCTGGATGCCTGGGGAAGGTGTGTGTGTGCGTGCATGTCTTCTGGATGCCTGGGTTCTCAGTGTGCATGTGTGTCCTGGATACTCTAGTGCTTAGCGTGTGCAGCCCAGACGCCGGGGGGGGGGGTGCACGCACATGTCTATTTGTCCTGGATGCCTGGGATGTGTATGTGTGTGTTGCAGAAACCTGGGTTGTGTGTGTGTGTGTGTGTGTCCCAGATGCCTAGGTGGGATGCATGCGGGTGTGTCTATGCACACCCATGAGTACGTCTCCATCTGTGCGTCTGTCCCGGGCACCTGGGATGGGGATGGGAGGGTGCGTACACGTCCTGGATGCCCAGGTTGTGTGTGGGGCTGCCCTGCATGCCTGGTCGGGGGGGGGGCTGTCCCAGCTGCCTGAGGTCTGTGTATGTGTACGAGTGTGTGCGTGTGCACGTCAGTATTTCCTGGACACCTGGATTCTCTGTGTCCACACGTGCGTGTTCAGCTGCATAGCTCGGTGCAAGTCAGCCCGCCCTTCCACCCGAGAGAACTTTGAAGCCACCAAGTGACACAACCGAGGCTCTGCAGGGCAGCCCGTGGCAGAGCCACTCCTGCCCCCTCCACCCTTCCCTGCCAGCCCCCCTCCCCAGACGGCTGAGCCCCGTGGCCCTTCCCTGCTGCCTTCCTGGGGGCGGGGGGCAGGGTCCGTCCGTCCTGACGGCTGGGGCAGGGACAGACCCCCCCTTGGCCTGCGCTGGGCAGCGACAGCAGGTCCCAGCCCCCAATTTAACTCTCTCCAGCCCCCCACAGTGCCGCAGCTAAGGGAGAGGGCAAAGTCCATCTAACTCTGCTGTGCTGCAGGAGGGGGGAGCTCCTTGCAGCCCCTCAGCCTGGGCAGGAAGGCAGGAAGCCCACCGCGCCCCCGCTGCAGGCTAGGGGGGTGCTGCTGGCCTCCCTCGTGCCCCCAGGGCCAGGAAGAGGGGACAGGCCTCGGCCAAGGGGTCTCCAGGCCCCCCTGATCCCCAGTACCTGGGTGACAGTGAGGGCCGAGGCGCAGATGATGCCGCAGAGGAAGGCAGCGCCATGCAGGGCCAGCTGGGCCAGCTGCAGCGCCGACAACGCCATCTTCCACCCTGGCCGGCACTGGCCCGGCCCCCTCCTTCCTCTTCCCCTTCCCCTTCAGGCCTGGCCCAGCCCAGCCCAGCCCCGCTCAGCCCGGGCCGGTGGCGCAGCTGCACGTGGGCTGCCTGGAGCGCCAAGGCCGGGGCCAGGCCCCCACCGCTGCCCCCAACGACAGGGCTTAACCCCCCTGCCGGACTCCAGAAAGGCAGAGGAGACCGGCCTTGACCCCCCCGGCCCTCGCACGGGAGACAACCCAGGCGTCCCAGCTCCCAGCCCTCATCTACCTCCCTCCCTCCCAGCCGCCTGCCCTGCTCCAACTCCCCCTCTCCAGAAGCACTGGACCCCCGCGTCCTGGCTCCCAAGTGCCCCTGCCCTCACCCCCAGCCGGGATCAAACCCAGGGGGCCAGACTCCCCCGTCAGCCCCCACTGCCGTTGCAGAGCGGGACAGGGCCCAGGTGTCTGGGCTCCCAGCCACCCCCAACCCCACCTCCAGGCCAGGGCTGGGGAGCCCCCGGGAGCCCCCCACTGCAGGGACAGCGCAAAGCCGGGAGAAGAGACACACGTGAGAGCCGAGACAGGTCCTGGGCCCTGGCGGCCGCTGTGTCTTTATTCAAGCACCAGCCCCCTGGGGGGGCGCCGGGAAAGGCCGATGCCCCCCAGGGCGCAGGGCTCAGAGGGGCAGGTAGAGGGAGTACTCGGAGAGCCGCCACTTGCGCAGGGGCCGGGCCGTGCGGCCGATCATGGGCAGCTTCTGGGCATAGCGGGACACGTGGCCGGGCCCGTGGTGCTGGGGGAAGCAGGTCTGGAAGAGGCGACCGGGGCAGCGCCGCCCGGCCTGGCGACCCGCAATGACGAAGCTGAAGCGCGGAGCCCCCCGCGGCGCCAGGCGGCTCTTCTGGAAGACGTCGCGCACACCGGGCCGGTGCCCGGGCTGCCGGGGCGTGCCGCGGGCACGAGGGGCTGCAGCCGGCCGGGGGGGCGCGGGGCGCTCGGCCCGGGGGGGCTCCTCATCCCGGGGGCTGACGGTGGCATTGGCCGTGAGCTGCGGCATCTTACGGCCGGCGTCCCCCGTGCCCGGCGGTGCTGGCACCTCCTTCCTGGCCTCGGGGGTGCGGGGGCCAGGAGCGGGCGGCTGGGGGGGACGCGGCCCCACGCCGGTGCCGAAGCGGGTGGCCAGGCTGTCGCCAAAGAAGGCGTAGAGCTCGCGGTAGGCGTCGCACAGGGGCACGGCCGGCGGTGGGGGGGTGGTGCCGGCGTTTGGGGGCCCCCCCAGCTGCAGCAGGTGGGTGGCGATGCCGAAGCCAGGCTCCGTGGGGGGGTCCTGGCCGGGGCTGGGACAGGGCGAGGCATCGGGCCGGGGCCGGGAGCCCTCGGTCGGGGGCTGGGCTGAGGCCGCCTGCGCTTTCATCTTGAGCAGACGCTCCACGGCCACCTGCAAGAGGGAAGCGCTGGGAGAGCGGGCAGGGGCAGCCGGGCCCTCCTCCTGGGGGGGGCTGAGCTCTTCCACCTCCCCTGGGCCCCTTTCCTCATGCTCCTGGGGGTTATGGTACCTCCTCCGAGCTGGGGGACTGGGCCCAGCCTGCCCTGCCTTGCCCTCCCCCCCCCCGGACCTCTTCCCTGAGCCTCCTCCCAGCTGGGGTGCGGGGAGAAGTGACTCACCAGGATGGCACCATAGACCTTGTGCCCGTCAGCCTTCACCTGGGCGTTGGAGACTGAGTAGTCATCCAGCACGGCTTGGAGGTTGGCCCAGTAGGTGGAGAGATGGGGGTACAGCACCCGCTCCACCGCCTGCGGAAGTGGACACCGGGAGAAGCTGGGTACACCCCGCAGGGACCCAGTGGCAGGGGGTGACCTCAGGGTCCCCCCCAGCCCCTCACCTTCCAGCCCAGTGCGTGCAGCCCCACGACAGCTCCGTAGTGGGAGCAGAGCGGGCGCACAGGGTCAGCCAGCACCTTCTGCAGCGACAGCAGGATCTGGTGGTAGAGCCCACTCACCAGGTCGCCGTGTGTCCTAGCAGGGCAGAGAAGAAGCTGAAACTCCCTCCTGCCCCCCCACCCTTTCTCCCCAGGGGAAGGGGCTGTGTTGAGCCCGGATGGGAGACAGAGAAGACACATGGGCTGGATATAACAGGCTCCGGCTGGCTCTGGAGGGCACCACAGGCGGGGTAGAACAGGCTGCAGCCAGCTCTAGGATGGGCACTGGTGACTGGGTATAATAGGCAGCTGGCTCTGGGGGGCACCAGAGGCAGGGGCTGAGTAGAATGAGCTGCAGCCAGCTCTGGGTTGGGCACCAGTGGCTGGGGATAACAAGCTGCAGCTGGCTCTGGGGGGGCACCAGGGGCAGGGGCTGGGTAGAATAGGTTGGAGCCTGCTCTGGGATGGGCACCGGTGACTGAATATAACGTTACAGCTGGCTCTGGAGGGGTGCGGACTATAACACACAGCTGGCTCTAGGGAGCCGAGAGCTAGGTATAGCAGGCTGTGGCCAGCCCTGGGGGGTGCTGGATATAACATGCAGCTGGCTCTGGGGGCACCAGGGGCCAGGTACAGCAGACTGTAGGCAGCTCTGGGGGATCCCCATGCCCCGCCCCCCCCCCGGCGTGGCCTCACCAGAAGATGTGGCTGAGCAGCATGGCAGCATAGTCGCGCAGGGTCCAGTGGTCGTTGAGGGGGTTGATGGAGGCAGCCAGCGGCTCCAGGACGCAGTAGGTGACGCTGGCAATGAGGCTGCGCGCGTAGGAGCCCAGGCACACGTACGGGTTCTGGATCAGGCTCCGCGCGATGTGCAGCAGCCGGCTCAGCTGCTCCAGGTCATGGCTGACCGACTTCACCTGCAGTGGAGCCAGGGGTCAGCCCCAGGCCCCGGTCTCTGACCCGTGACCTACCTGCCAGCCCTGGACGTGGCTCCACTGTCTCCCAAACCTGCCCCCGCCCTCAGCACTTCACCTGCAGGGATGGAGTGGGGTCAGGGGTCACCACCACAGCCCTGACCCCTGATCCCCGTGGTCACCCCAAACATTCCTGCTCCCCCCAGGCACAGCTCCACCATCCCACAAGCCTGCTGCCACCCCCAGACTTCATGTGCAAGAACAAAGCAGGGTCGGGGGTCGCTGTCAGCCCAGGCCCCAACCTCCAGCCTTTGTGCCACCCCTGGATATGCGCTGCCCCCCAGCCCTGCAAACCCGCCCCCACCCCCAGGACTTCCCCTGCAAGATCAGAGCAGGCTCAGGGGTTACCATCAGCCCCAAGCCCTGACCTCTGACATGACCTGCCCAACCTTCCTGCCACACCTGGACATGGCCCCCCCCCCCCGAATTTCTCCATAGGAACGGAGCAGGGTAACCCCCTCTCCCTGCCCGCAGCTCCACTCACCCCGCTGACCACGTAGACGAAGTAGGGCAACAGCGCCGCGATCTTGGAGTTGGTCTGGAGGTCCTGGAGGGCGACCTGCAGGTGCAGGGGGCGGGAAGGGCTTGGACCACAGGCAGGTGCCCCCGGCAGGTCTCCAGCCTGACCCCAGGCCCAGAAATCACTCCCCCGCTGCAGTGGAGACCAGGAGGCCTTTACAGCAGGGCAAACTCCTGCCCTGGCAACGCTGGGGGAAATGCCTGGGCAAGCTCTGGGCTCTCCGTCCTTGGGGGAGAGGGAGCCCTGCTGCTCTGTGTGCCTGGCCCTGGGGCTTTGCTGGCTAGGAAGGAAGCTCCCCCCCCGGGAGAGCAGACACTGGGCTGTCAGGGCTCTGTTGGGGGTGACCTGGAGGCTCCTGGCGCCCTGCTCCGAGTCACCACCAGGCTGACTTGGGGGTCAGAGGGGTCTGCCCCATGCCACTCCCCCTGCTCCCACCCACCTTCATCAGCTGGGGGTCGTCACCCAGCACGGCCCGCGTCACGTGCTGGTAGTAGTTCAGCAGGTCGTCCGTGAGTGTGGAGACAGCGCTGGGCACTGCGGGGGGAGATGCATTAGCGGGAAGCTGCCGGAAAGCCCCCCATGTGGCCGCCCGAAGGAGGCAGGGACATGGGGCCGTGGGAGCAGCTCCTCTTGGGGGACCCAAAGCTGGAAGGAGCCAGGGATGGGGGAGTTGCAAGGGGAAGGGGAATCAATTGGGTGGGCAGATCACAGCCAACACAGGCAGCCAGGGGCAAGGGGGGAAGGCCGGCTGGGAAAGGCAGTGGGTGGTGGGTTATAAGACCCTAAGTCCTGCCACGACTGGGTCCACCTGGCCCAGTCTCCAGAGAGCAGAGGTGGGGAGGGACAGACATCGGGTCTTGGCAGGATTTTCCTGTTCCTCTCCCAAGTGCAGCCCCCAGCATTGAGGATCCAGGTAGTTCTGCTACAGACTCCGAGCCCCTCGCACCCGTGCTCCAGAGCCACTGATGCCTCTTTCCTCCAAGGACGTGTCCAGTCCCTTGGGGAACGGGGCTGAACTCCCAGCTCCCCCTGACGTCTGATGACAACGAGCCTCGCGCTCAAATTCCAGGCAGGGGGACAAGAACTGCCTGGGCTTGGTTTTAAACTGCCAACCTGCTGATTTCACTGCGACCCCTTGTCCGTGCCTGGTGAGAGAGAGGCCACAAGAAATCCCCGAGGACTTCCTCTCCCACACTGAGTAGGTCGTAAACCCTCATCCTAGCCCCTGGCTCTGTGCTGACCAGGCCCGTCCTCCTTAGTGTCTCCTCCTAAAGAATCATAGTCAACGGGGGTTGAAGGGAGCTCAGGAGGTCACATCCAGTCCAACCCATGCTCCAAGCAGGACCAGCCCCAACTGCAACATCCCAGCCAAGGCTTCATCTACCCAGGTCTTCAAAACCTCCAAGGATGGAGACTGCGCCACCTCTCTGGGAAACCCGTTCCAGTGCTTCACCACCCTCCTAGTGAGAAAGTTTTTCCTAATATCCAACTTAAACCCCCTTGCTGCAGCCTGAGCCCATTACTCCTTGTCCTGTCGTCTGCCCCCGCTGAGACCAGCCCAGCTCCAGCCTCTTTGCAACCGCCCTGCAGGGAGCTGGAGGCTGCTATTCAATCCCCCTCGGTCTTCTCTTCTCCAGACTAAGCCCAATTCCCTCAGCTTCTCTCCACAACCATTTTCATTGCCCTCTGCTGGACTCTCTCCATGTCCACATCCTTTCTGTAGGGGGAGGGGGGACCACAGCTGGACACAGGACTCCAGATGTGGCCTCCCCCGTACAGAATAGAGGGGAAGAATCACTGCCCAGGATCTGCTGGCAGCGCTCCTACCAATGCAGCCCAGGATGCCAGCAGCCTTCTTGGCAACAAGGGCACACTGCTGGCTCATAGCCATCTTCTTGCCCACTGTCACCCCCAGGCCCTTTTCTGCAGAGCTGCTGCCCAGCCCGTCACCCCCAGCCTGTCCCGGTGCATGGGATTGCTCCGTCCTCAGTGCAGGCCTTTGCACTTGTCCTTGTTGAACTTCCTGAGATTTTTGTTGGTTTGATCCTCCAGTGTGTTGAGGCCTCTCTGAAAAGCCCCTCTCTGGAAACCCCTCCAGGCTGCTAATCCCTTGTTGCCCCTCTCTAGACTCTCTCCAGCTCCTCTCTCCCCACGTGGCGGTGCAGGGACCAGAACGGGGCACAGCACTGGAGGGGTGGGCGCGCCATGGATGTTATTCTTGCCAGGGAGCTCCTGGGGCTGGGGGGCACTGTGCAGGGGCGGGGGATGCTGAGGCTCTTACCGCTTCCCTGAGGCTCCAGGTTCCCTTTCCCATCCAGGTAGGAGACGTGCACTGCGAAGGTGAGCGGGGGGCGGGGGGGGGGGGGGGGGTCAGATATTCCTGCTGATCCCCCACAGCCCAGTCAGATGATCCTCAAAAGCCCCAGCCCAGGACTGGATGGGGAGGGGGTAGCCTGGGTGTTCCCCAGAGTCCCCCAGGGCTGGGAGCAGGGGGCAGAGACCCAGGATGAGCCCAGGGGCAGGGGAGACATCTCCAGCCCCAAGCAGCCACAGCCCAGGGACGTCCAGCTATTGCGGGGGGAGGGTCCCGCCGTGGGGGGCCACATACCTCTGACGGCCGCCTCGGCGCAGCCCTTGGGGATGTTGGTGGCCAGGGCCAGCTCCACCAGGTTGACCTCCCGGTCCTCCTGGAAGTACAGCTCCCCCTCCTTGACCGGCCGGAAGGGCAGCGCGTCCTGGGAGCCGTAGCCGCAGATCACCTAGGATGACCCCCCGCCACGGTCAGCCAGGGCAGGGGGAGGCGCGAGCCCCCTTCCCCCCAGGGGCACGAAGGCTGGGGGGGGGGGAGGGGGGCAGCCGATACAGCCCCCCCACGACACTCACCTCTACATTGCTCCAGCGCAGCGCCCGGTTGAAATCCTCTACCGTCAGCTTGCGCCGCTTGGTGTGCTTCATGAACTGGGAGCTGTTCTGGCAGTGGGGGGCAAGGGGGGCGTCACTGGGACATGGCCCCCCCATAAGGGTGGGGGGCAGTCAAATGGGTATGGGGGGACCGGGGCGTGGTGGGGTCGGGGGGCCTGGGGAGAGTGGCGGGTGGTTTCAGGGGCGCACGCAGGCACGGGGGGGGGGGGGGGGGGGGCAGGGTGCGCGGGACCGGGGTTATTGATGGGCACGAGGAGCGCGGGCGGGTGTGAAGTGGTATCGGGGGCACGGGGATCTGGGGAGCCCACAGGGGCACGGGTGGGGGCCACAGGAGAGCGGGGCCGTGGGGCACTGGTAGTCACCGGTGAGCATAAGGAAGCGGGGGTGGCATCGGGGGGCACTCGGGAGGTGGGGGGGATGGGGTGACTGGGGAAACACGGGGGTGTGGGGGGCACAGGGGTGCGGGTGCTGGGAGATGGGGGACGGGGGGTGCAGCAAGGGGCTGCTGTGGGGGTGGGGATGGGGGCAGAAAGAGCCTGGGGGGGGGCGATGGGGGTCACGGAGGAGCCGGGAGCAGCGCGGGGCGGGGTCGCAGGGAGGAAGCGGGGGGCGTGGCCGGGGGCGTGGCTTGCCCCCTACCTGGGCGGCCTCGCGCAGGCGGTAGCAGACGTCCTCGGCCAGCAGCGCGGCCACGTCGTCGGGCAGCTCCGGGCCCAGCCCCGCACTCTCGGCCATGAGCCGCACGGACTCGCGGGGCAGCTCCACGAAGCGGCGCTCGTCGCGCTCCGCCATGGCCGGGACGACGCGCGATAGCGCGCACACACGTGCGCGGCCGCGCGCCAAGGGGGACCGGCCCCGGCCCCGCCCCCCGGGGGCGCGCGCCAGCCAGCGGGGAACCCCCGGCCCTCTGCTGCCTGGGGATGACGTGGGCGGGCCGCTGTCACGTGACGCCGGGCTCTTAAAGGGCCCGCGCCACTCGAAACCCACGTGGTTCTGGAGCTCTTAAAGGGCCAGGACATGGTTTCTGCCACGCCCCGCCTCCCTTCTCACACCTCTGGGGGGCGGGGTGACCCTGGGACCAGGCCGTGGTGCCCTCAGAGCTTCCCGCCCCCGCGCTGAGCTCGACCAAGCGCCAGAGCCGGTCGTGGGGCGCCCAGGGCTCTGCCAACAGCAGCCGCGGAGACGGGCACCGTGCAGCGGTGCGCAGAAGAGGCTGCCGGGCCAAAGCATCAGCCTGAACCGGGCAAACACGTCTGCCATGTCCCCCCACCCCAAACCCAGAGGGGACAGAGAGGGAGATTTCCCCCCAGCTCACAGGAGACAGGACACGGGTTGGGACACAAGAGCGGGACCTTTATTCTCCCCCCAGCTGGAGGCGGCGCGCACACAGCAGGGCAGCGTCCCAGCGTCCTGAGCCCACGCAGCTGAGTCGCTCACTGGGGGTCTGCCTCAGCCCCAGGCTGGACTGGGCGGGGGGGGCCTGGCTCTAGGTCTAGCTCTGTCCTAGGCACTGGCCCTGGCTCCGGGCTGGCCTCCCCCACGCGGCTGAGGTAGCGCTGGAGCATGGTGGGCAGGAAGCTGTGCAGGAAGTGGTAGAAGTCCTGGAAGAGCGTGGCGTGCTGGGGGGCAGGCGTGAAGCGCAGGCTGGCCTGGGCGTCCAGGCGGGCGCAGGCTGTGAACTGCAGCAGCGGCTCCCCGCTTGCCTCCTGCCGGGCAATGGCCGCCGACACCTTCTCCTCCAGCTCCAGGGACCGTGCGGCCTCCTGCTCGGTGCCGGCCTCTGCCAGGGGACTGCTGTGCTGGGGCCGCAGCTGCCGCCGCACCCGGCGCCGGCCCACCCACACCCGGTGCCACAGGGCGCAGCTCCAGCTCACAGCCCCTGCTTCTTCCAGGGCCTCTGCTCGCGGCCTCTTCCGGGCAGGGGAGACGGAGACAGGGCTGGGGATCCCCTCCTCTTCGCTCAGGGGGCGCTTGAGCCCAGCAGCCGGTGGCGTTCCTGGGGCGCTGGGGGCATCCACAAGCTCCCTGGGGGCATCCACAGGCTCCCTGGGGGCTGCCGGCTGCTGGGCTGGGGAGGTTGGGGGCTCCCCCGTCTCCCCCTGCTGAAGGGATGCCCCGGGGGGCTCCAGGAGCTGCTCTGCATGTCCAAGGGGCTGACGCTGGAGCTCCGTGCAACTGCACTTTAAGACGTCTCTGAGCACAAAGGCAACGCCAGCGCACACGTGCCCAAACCAGCTCTGCCGGGAGCTGGGATCTAGGCCCAGCTCACGCCGACGGGCAGCCGGGGCCAAGGGCAAGGCGAGGAGCAGCCCGTCAGAGTCCAGCTCACCAGCCTCAGGCTGGAAGAGGCGCACCAGGCCCCAGGGCCGGCCCTTGGCAGACTTGCGCTGGTACTGCAGGCTGCGGCAGTACTTGGCGGCCCGGGTGCAGCAGACCCGCAGGCGCTGGGCCATGCGCTCCGTGACGTTGGTGGCCACGTTGTGGCTGCGCTCGAAGGGGTCCTGCAGGGTGACAGGGCCCAGGCGCAGCCCCGCACCCGCCACTGCCTCCAGGGGCAGCACCCGGCCCTCGCACAGGGAGATCACGTGACCTGAAAGCTCCTGTTCCCCGAACTCCCGGAAGAAGTCGGCCAGAAGGACGCCTGGGGGGAGCAGGAAAGAAGTGGGGTGAGGACAGGGATCCCTGCATGGCCCCTCTGCCCCCAGCCCCCCCAACGGCACTCACACAGGCTCTCTGTGTTGGTGTTGGGCTCCAGCCGTGCCGCGTCCCGGGGGAAACTGCAGTCCCACCCGTCCACGACCATCCGCTCCTCATCCCCTGGAAGGAAGGAGATGGTTAGCGATCCCCAGCCACGCCACGCAGACCACATGTCAAGGAGGTCTCACCCCCCAGTGCTGTGCTGGGGGTGTCCATACACTCCCTCCTCATGGAGGCTCCGGTCCCAGAAGCAGCTCCGTCCGAGTCACTGCCATCAGCAGGTGGGAGATGGCAGGCGCTGGGGGGGCAGCTCCCTGGAAGCCCTGATGCACTGGTCAGGGATCACTCCCGTGCTAATCGGGCAACCCCAGGAAAAAGCAAGGGTCCATTTCCCCGCTCCCTGAGCCTAGAGATCATCTCAGGGAAATGGGCTACGGGGCACAAGTTATGACTCAGTTTCCCTGTGCCAAGAGGTCATTAGCTCAGAGATATATAGGCCAAGTCACAGGTCATGACTCAGTTTCCCTGTTCCCTGAGCCAAGAGATTGCTGTCGTAGAGAAACGGGCGGGAATGCAGACATCTGAACCTGAATGGGATAAAACTCTTCCACAACAACTCGCCTCGACCACGAGGGCAGACTCTGAGAGCACCGAGTCTTCATCCGCTGGCGGTGAGGCTGCGTGGTCTCTGCTGGATGTAGCTGTTCTGGGTCACGTGGCCCGATTGTTGGTATCCCAGTAAACCAGCATACAATAACTGGCATGCAATAAACCAGAGCACAGCATCCCAATACACCGGTGCATCATTGGGAGGAACTTGCTTTGGTTTCTCTGGATCATATCAAAGCCCCCAGAACCAGCCTAGGGGTAACACCCAGAGGAGAGGCTGTGCCTTGGTGTCTGGGGGCTGCCAGATGCAAGCCGAGCTCCCCCAAAAGCCCTGGTCCTTTTGGGACTTGGATTTTCCACCCCAGGGTTTCTTTCTAGTTCAGGCTCCCAAGCCCAAGATCATGGAGGCCAAGGCTAAAGGGAGGCGGCTGTGGTGCATCCGGCTTTTGTTTTAACTCAAGGTCAGGGCCTGGCGGCCAGTCCCCTCCTGCCCTGGGGCCTTCCTGGAGCAGGTGGGAAGGGCACCAGGCAGGGCTGGGACTGTCCTGCTCCAAGATAAGGACAGGGCTGAATACAACTCCTGGGACCCTGCCAGGCCTGGCACCTCATGGGCTCCTGGCCAACGAAATGGAGCATGAAAGCTGCTGGATTCAGGGTACAGGGATGTCACATGCATGTACATGCACGCACCCTCCACCCCCGGCTCATGCTCTCGCACACAAGCACACACACACACACCCACACATGTGGCAGCTCCAGGCAGCCCGTGTAACTGCAGCTAGTTTTGGGCAGGGCACATGGCTCTCTCGTGGGCACCAGCCAGGCTTCACATGCCAAGCTCAAGGGGACGTTTTTCGCCACAGAGCTGCCCTTTGCTTCTCTTACTGGTGCCCGGCCTCCTGGTGCTCCTGGACCCAAGCAGCCCCTGCCTTCCCATGCACAGACATGCACAGCCCCAGGGCACAGAGCATGCCCTACCTGCCAGCTGCTGGAGACGGGCCACAGTGGGCAGGATGGGTGGGGAGCGCGTCTGCAGGAAGAAGATCACCAGCAGCGTCAGGGCATAGTTGGTGAAGAGTGGGCCGCCTCCATGAGGGTTACCTGAGAGGGCAGACACAACTGTGAGATGGGGGGCTGTGTCCTGCACCCCCAACTCTCCCCCAGACTGGCCCAGCCCAGAGCCCTGGACAAAGCCACAGCCCCCAGCGAGAGGGGGAAGGGGAGATCCTCACCCGCCAGGCCCTGCTGCTTGGCCCAGTAGCGCAGCACGTAGACCAGCGGTCGCACTCGCTCGTCAGCCTCAGTGCAGAGCTGCAGGAACTGCGTGTTGCACAGACCCAGCCTGGGGAGGGTGGGGGTTGGGAAATGTCAGGGGGGGCAGCCCCCACTCCCACCTTTGCCTCTACGGTGGCAGCTGCCTCAACAACCTGCCCCTCCCAGCGCAGCAGTCCCCAGGCCCCCACGGAGAGCCCGCGTTACCGGTTGTTGAGGGAGATGTCGCCGCACAGCCCCGAGTCCTTGTGGCTGAACTTGACAACAGGGCGCCTAGCACTGGGCACGGCCTGCACACGGTGGACCCCGGGCACGCAGCTCTGCAGCACGGTGCGCACCACCTCCAGCACCTCCGGCGCCACCCCCAAGTCGATGTCACTCAGGATCGAGTCCTCTGCGGCCGGCTCTGCCCCCTCGCAGCACTATGGGGGAAGCCAGGGGCAGGGGGAACAATTACCAGGGGGAGGAAGGAGCAGGACAACTCGGAACCTGACCCCCCCGGGTTCTGGCACTAGCTTTTCATGTTAGGCCGCAGGGTCCTGGCATTGCACCCCCTCCCTGGCACTCCCTGAAGTTCCCTAGCAATGCCCCCTCTTAGCCCCCCCGGAGTCTCAGCGCTGCCCCCCCTCACCTGTGCCTCAGGGACCCCCTTGGCCGAGGCCTGAAAAGTTTTCGTCTTCTCCAGGTCCAGGAAGAGATCAAGATCACAGCCATGGACATCGAACCCATTGATGGATGAGCCAAAGGGGAGGACGGAGCAGCCTGGTTGCAGGAGGGGGCAGAGGTCATGCTGACGTGGGGGAGGGGGGCGGAGGTCACTGTTATGATCCCCATCCCCCCCGACCCAGCACAGTGGTGGGCCTCACCAGGCAAGAACTCCTGGAAGACCTCCTGGAAGAGGGTGACCAGCAAGTGTCGCAGGCGGCGCTCGTCCTCAGAGAACTCGAACAATTGCACCAGGCGTCGCATCTGGGCATCCACCTGTAGGTTGGGTGGCAAAGAGCGGGGAGGCTGTGAGCCGTCAGTGCACAAGACAGACCTGGGAGCCACCCCAGACCCTGAAACCATCAGCACAGCCACTGTCACAGAGGCAGACACAAGGGTGGGGAGGAGAAGGAAGAAGGGAATTGTGAACACAACAGAAAGGATCATGATGCCCATTTCTGCATCTCTGGTGGGTCCACAGCTTGAATACTGCACCCAGCACTGGTCCCTGCACCCCCAACGAGAGAGAACAGAGAGGTGCGCAGAAAGGCAACAAGACTGACTGGTAGTTTGGAGAGGCTTCCCTAGGAGAGACTAACGAGGCCAGGCCCAGTCAGGGTAGAAGAGAAGCTCGAGAAGGAGAAACAAACCACTCAAGGGGGAAGAAAAAAAGTCAGCAGGATTTACTACAGCCTGTCCCTCAAGACAAGAAAGAGGAGCCACAGTGAGACGAGCAGGCTGTCAGCTTAAAGCCAACACGAGGAAGTTCTTTCCTGCCCAGGCTGGAACTAAAGCACAGAGCTCGTTGTCCCCAGACCTGGGGAAGCTGGGGGGGGGGGCGGGATTTCCCAAGGGACCAGGCACGCCCTTGGAGACAAGGGGCATCGGAGCATGGGAGCGAGCAGCACAGCCTCTGGGTTAACGATGTAAATACCAATTAAAGAAACATTCATTTAACCTGCTGCAATTACAACAATCAAGCGCAGAGATGGGGATGGACCTGGCGGCACTGGGCTCCAGCCCCTGCTTTATGAAATCAGTGGGAGGGAGGGGAGATTTGGGCTGGCGCCGGCGCCTGTCCTACCCCACCCTGCTATAGAAGCGGGGCTGTGCCCGCCCACCCAGAGCAGCGCGGGGTGGTGGGGGCCAAAGCAGTCTGGTCAGGTAGGCAGCACAGCTAAGGAAGCCCTGGGGGAGAACAGACAACTCCGCCTCGCTCCTCTCTCCCTCCTGCTCTACCACCTTCCAGCTCCTGCCGGGGCACCACAGGGCTTCCCTTTCCCTCCTGTCCCACACTGCGCCTGGCCCCAGGCTGAGGGACAAGGGCGAGCTAAAACCATTTATCATGCGCCGATCGGTTAAGTGATTAATCACTTAATGGTTCACATTCCTACTCTGAATCAGACCCTCCTGGAGCCTCGGTGCTGAAGGCTCCCTGTGGGAGAGGGACGCCCTGCTCACACCCGGCCGCTCTCCCTCCATCTGGGGGACCCGGGAGCCCAGGCCAGGCAGACCTAGCGCCCGAAGTCCACGGCAGAGGTTACAGCCTTACGTTGGAGAAAGAGGACGTCAGCCGGGGGCAGAGACCACGGACCCCCGCGTCCCCTTTTCCCAGCACACACTCACGTCCTCGGCCTGGCACAGCTCCTGCTCCAGCTTCTCGGGACTCAGCAGCTCGCGGCGGGCGCCCCCCTGCCGCTTGGGGGGTGCGTAGGCAAACTCCTTCTGCTCCCGAGGCTTCACCCGCAGCCGCTGCCCCCCCACGCTGTGCTGAGGCTGGGCCAGGACCTTTTCCAGTGCCGCCTGGTCCTCCAGCTCCACGATGGCGTAGACGCCCTGCGGGGAACAGCGCAGGGAAGCCATCAGGGCCGGCGGGGCAGGAGGAGGGCTGCCCGCTCCCCCCCCCAGCGCCGGGACTGACCTTGTCCTTGTCCATGACCACGCTGGCCACGCCGCCAAAGGCCTGGAAGTAGTCGCTGAGCTCGGCCACGTCCGTGCCCTTGCGGAAGCCGCTGACGAAGACGCTGCGCTGCGCCTGGGCCTGGCGCTGGGCCCGCAGCCCCGCCAGCCGCCCGTGCTTGCGGCCCCGCAGGTGGTCGTCCAGGCTGGGCCCTGCCGGGGGCAGGGCAAGGGTCAGGGGAGGGGCACAGGGCAAGGGTCAGGGGAGGGGGAGCGAGGTCAGGGGTCACTGCCTGGGTCTAAGGTAAGGTGCTCTGACGCAAGGGGGTGAGGTCAGCAGCCAAAGGTTGGGGGGCTCAGTCTGACCCTACAGGTCAGAGGTCAGGCCAGCGTTTCAGCCCCGCCCTGACCCACGTGGTGACCTCTGACCCCCCACGTGGTGACCCCTGACCTCCCCCCACTAACCCCGCCCCCCGCTCACGGTTGGCGGCGGTCACGTGGCAGAGGCGGCAGCGGAAGCCCCCGCGGGGCAGCGCCTCCACATCCGGCTCCATTCCGGCGCGGGTTCCGCGCGGCCGGAAGTGTCCGTCCCTGAGATTCCCCCGGAAGCCGCTCCCCGCCGGAAGTAGCCCGTCCGCGATAGGCGTCCCCCGACAGTCGTGTTTCCCGCGCCTTCCCTGCCGGAAGTGGTCCGTCCCCGATAGGGCTCCCTCAACTCCACCCGCCCTGCCTAGGACTCTTCGTTCCCGGGCCACAGGAAATGGTCCGTCCCGCCAACGTGCCCCCCGCTCCTTCCCATCCCGGCCCCGAGGAGCCCGCCCGGAGCACAGAGGAGGGAGGGAGGGAGGGAAGGACAGAGAGAACACCGCACCCCCACTTCCGGCCTCCATTGCACTGTACCTGCTGTCCCCCTGGCCCCTGAGCCGTGGCGGCCGACCTGGGCCACGCGCTGCCCGCAGGCGTCAAGGTGGCGGCCGCCCTCGCCTTCCACACCGTGGGCACCTACCGGGCAGGGGCCGGGGCAGATGCGGGCACCAGCCAGGCCAGCGTGTCCCAGGACACGGCCGCCCTCGCCCGTCGCCTTTGTCTGCTTCCCGACGCGGCGTGCGGGGAGCCCTGGGCTGCACCCACGTGGCCCTGAAGCCGCCGGACACCCATGGCCTCCCCCCCTTCGAGGGGCACCACGACGGGGCGGGTGGCTGCCGGGCGAGCCCCAGGCACCTCAGGCACCCTGCTGTGCCCCGCACCCCTTGTAGGGGGCCGTGGGCTCTGCGTGCCAGAGCAGGGCCAGGCCGCCGTCCCTCCCACCAGTGGATGGGAAAGGACTCCTAGGCGAGGCCGGGAGACCCTCCCCGCGCCGAGGCCTAGCGCCGGTGGCAGGGTAGAAGCTCCTGTTATGGGGGCTTTGCTGGGAGACAGCTTGGGGAGGGTTGGGGGCATGCCGGGGGCCCTGCCCTGCGATACCCTGCCTGAGCCAGCTCGGGATCCCCTCCTGAGCAGGTGCATTCCCAGGTCCCTGCCTTGTTTTTCCCTCCAGCCAGATGGGGCTGTTCCAGGAGCAGGGCCCCTGCCCTGTCTTACCCCGGGGCCTGCCTGGATTGGGCCCCTGCCCTGTCCCCACCCCCCTGAGCCAACTGGGACCACGCCTACTGCCTGCTTCACAGGCGGGGCCCCCACTGCAACCCCCCACCCTGGACCTCTTCAAGAGAAGACTGGAGTCACCCTGCTGGGGCACCTGACCCCCGTTATCTTCCCTGCTTGGTGCAGGGGGCCGGACCCAACGATCTTCTGAGGTCCCTTCCAGTCTTACGCTCTACGAACCCTAACCCCATCGCACGTGCTCTCCGCAGGTGACAGTATGATTTGCTACCCTACCTACTGCAGCCCTGGCTGCTGGTGCCAGCGGAGGCCCAGTGTTCAGCAGCGGAGCAGCACTATCACGTGGCCGCCCGGGCTGCTGTGGGGAGGGCTGAAGGGGCAGTTCCAGTGCCTAGCACGCTAGGGTGGGCCGGGGGGGGCTGCAGTACATGCCCCCAAAGGTCTTCAGCATCTTCCTCGCCTGCTGCATCCTGCACAACGTGGCTGTGGCTCAGGGGCTGTCCCTACCCTCGCTTCCAGGGCAGGCCCCCCAAGGCACATCCCCCTCAAACCCTTTCCACTGCCCCCCCTGCCCCGAGGGGCTGTGCCAGCGCCAGCAGCTCATCGACAGCTTCTTCTGCCACCAGGAGCTGAGGGACAGGAGCCCCCAGACATGGGGGTCATAGCCCTTGCGCCAGTGCAGTAGTGTGGGGGTGGGGAGCTACCCCAACAAGCTCCACCCAGGGCAGGGGAGCAAGGCTAGAGCTGCCCCAGGGAACGAGGCACCTCCAGGCCCTTGGCACTGGGAGGAGGGGGTATGGAGAGACCCCAGAGTTGTGGTCTGACTGCATTCTCTGTGCAATAAACCCCTCCATGGGCCTTGATTGCAGCTGTATGTCTGTGCCTGGCTCTCCCCCCATAAAGGAGATTGTAACACCCCCCCCAAACCACAGCAGTGGCAAAGGGTGAAGAAAAGGTGTCGTTTTATTTCCCGGTTGGTCACTATAAGAACTGGTTACAGGGCGAGGTACAAAAACACCCCGGGGAGGAGAGAGAAGGGCGGGCAGGCGCCCTCCCCTCTGGCCCTGGGGGGAAGGGGGGGGTAGGTCACACAGACAGGAAGTAGCTGCATTGAAGGGGGCAGCCCCAGAGGCCCGGACCCCCCCCTCCGCCCTCCAAGGCTGGGCCCCGGCCCCCCCAGCCACGTTGTGGGAGCATACATGGAAATAAAAAAATATAAAAAGGAAAGGCCCCCCCCCTCCCGGCTCAGTCCTCCAGGACGATGGGCTCCGTGGTGCTGGCGGGCCGGGCAGGGGGCACGGGCGCCAGGGGGGCAACTGTGGGGCGTGTGGCCTTGATCTTGAGGGGCAGGTTGGGCCGGCGGGCAGCTCGCCGCATCTCCAGGTGGGTCAGGGCTTTGCGCAGTGCCCTGTAGGGGGGGAGGGGAAGGTGGGGGGGAGTATGGTCACAAGTGGGGGGGAGGTGGGTACCCCCAGACCCTGGGGGCAGCCCTGGTGTCCTCCCACCTGCCCCCCACAGCAGGCCCAGGCTCCAGCCTGCTCTGGAGCCCCCTCTCCCAGACCCCCACCCCCCAGTACCTGGTGTCCTTGGTGGCAACAAAGACGACAGGGTTGGGGGCATCAGCTGGGTTGAGCTTCTGGCGCTTGGCGGCCGGCTGCGCGCTGGCCCGGAGCCCTGAGCTCAGGGGCCGCCCGTTGGCTGAGAAGGGGACGCCACCCCCCACCACCTGCGCCGCCCACGTGGGGGGGGTAGGAAGAAGGGAAGCTCAGCTGTGCCCTGGCTCCCCAGTCCAGCCCTGGCCCCCAATCCTGCCCCAGCCCCCTACCCCAGCTGTACCAGGAAAGCCCCCACTACTCCCTCCCCATCCCACCCCAGAACCTCCCACCCTGCTGCTGGCAACCCCCTCCCAGTCCCTGCTCCATTGCCAGGTAGCCCTTCCCCCACTACGATTCCCCCCACTTCCCCCACTATGATTTCCCCCTCAAGCCCCCACCCCTCTACAGCCCCCCGCGCCCCCCGATGCCTGACAAAGCCCCCCCACCTTGCGTACCCGGGCCACGCGGTGCGCGTCACTGGCCCCCTCGTAGGCCCTCTTGCCCACGATGCCAGCCAGGCCCCGGCTCTGGCTCATCTGGTTCCGGTTGATGGGTGTCTTGGTGCCACGCGGCGTCTTGGGCTTCAGCGGGGCCTGGGCCGCTGGGTAGAGGAAGAAAAAAGGGGGCTGTAAGAACCCCTGTGGAGGCCTCCCAGTGACATGACAGTAAAGAGGTGCCAGGCCAGGTCCAACCAGTGCCCCGTTCCCAGCCCTACCCCTGACTCCCAAGCCAAGTTGGTGGCATTGGCTGTGGGGAAGCCAGAAGTCCGGGGCCATGTCCGGGCCCCGTCTCAGAGCAGGAGGTGGCCGAGAGGTGCCTGCTGGCTCCGGAGATACAGAAGAGCATATGCTCTGCCAGACGGGGTCAGACCTTAGCTCTGTCTGGCCCAGTCTCCCGTGTCCCCCAGTGGCAGGGAACAGAGTGACTAGGTCCGAGCAGGGTTTTCCTGTTCCTCTCCTACGCGCAGCGTCCAGCATGAAAGGTCCAGGATGTTCCGATTCAGAGACCGTGCCCTTCATGCCCGTGCTCCATAGTGACTCATGCCCCTTTCCTCCAAGGACATGCCTGGTCCCTTGAGGAATCAGGCTGAACTCCCAGCTTCCCCCACACCTGGGGCAACAAGCCCCACAAGTGAGAAAAAACTTCCCGGTATTGGTCCTAAATTGGCAGCCTGCTAGTTTCCCTGTGATTCCTCATGACTTCATCTTCCCCAATCAGTGATTTATAAACTCTTCATTTTTTCCACCCAAGCATCTCTCTTCTACACTGACCAGGTCTGGCCTTGTTAGCCTCTCCTCCTAGAGAAGCCCTTCCAGATCACTAGTCAGCCTTGCTGCCCTTCTCTGGACTTCTCTATCCTTTTGGAGGTGCAGGGATCAGCACCGGGCAGCGTTCCAGAGCCCTGAGCTGATGTTTATAACCAGCTGCCCATGGTGGCTCCCAGGTCTCTTTCCTGTGTGGTGACAGCTCATGTAGAGCCCATCACTGCATGCAACGCTTCTGTCATTTCTGCCCATGTTTTAGGAGCAGTGGGCATCAGCCAGGTCCCTCCTCAGCCCGAGCGTGCATCTCCAAGCTGCCCTCACCTGTGCTTAGGGCACATTATTCCACAACCCCCGCTCCTGCACAGAGCATTGCCACGGTCCAGAGAAGGGCAACTACCATGATGAGAGGCCTGGAGCTATGACCAGAGCAGGAGGGACTCAAAAGGCCAGGACAACTCAGTGTGGAGAAGGTTGAGGGGTGGCAGAACAGGTCTATCATGTCATGACAGGTGTGGACCAAGGGAACTGAGCTGTTGGTCACCAAGTCCCAGGTATAAGATCTCAGGGCACCCACTGACGTGAGCAGGGTTAAAACTCACAAGAGAAGGGCTTCTTTACTTAGCACCCCATTCCCACATGGAATTCGTAGCCACAGAAGCTGATGGAGGCAGAGAACGGAGCCAGGGGCACAAACAAATCCATGCAGAACAGATCTACCCCTAGCTGCTGAACAGAACGGGGGTGGAGGGAGGGGGGGAAGAGTTTCCTCTGAGCTGCTGTTCTTCTGTCTGCCAAATCATGCCAGAATTTTCCCAGAGCCGGGAAGGAAACAGCGGGGCTTTACCATGAGGTCCCAGAGCTCCCTTCCTTCTCATTGCCTGGGATGGAAGGGGGGGGACCGCGGCGCAACAACGGGACAGGACCATGGCCCTGTGCTCCTTGTTGACACCTGCCGGGAGGCAGCAAACACACCCTGACCTACCTGGGCAGGAGCCTATTCAGTTCCCATTCAGGGCCTATTCAGTCCCACTCCAGTCCACCAGCTGCTCTGGACCCCTCCCCATCCCCAAGACAGGCAGGGCGGGGGCTGAGGGATGGCGCTGGGCCTATCTGTCTCTGTGCAAGGGGGTTGGAGTCCCTGCTATGGATACCGATGGCAGAGAACATCCCCCATAGATGCTCAGGGACCCTAGCACACAGAGGCCTCCCACCTTGCCCCACACACACCAGCCTTACCCAGCTCCTTGACAATAGTGGCCAGGGGCAGCCGTGCCAGCGGGTGGATCTTCAGGGGTGTCTTGGCTGCCTTGGGGAGGCGAATGGAGCCTGCAGAGGGGAGGGGCAGGGACCAGGTATCAGGCAGGGGGGGTACAGTGGACAGTCACACCACTACCCAGGCTTGCTTACACCCTGCCCCCCCAAGCACATGTCCCTACCCCTGCCCCAGGCACTCTCTCACCTCCCACACACACATACCGCCCCATCCCCACTCCCAGGCACATGCACCCCCCTGCCCTATCCTGGGCTATCACATACTTCCCCTGGCGCACACACTCAGCCTTGATAGCACTGGCATTCATGGGCATGGCAGTCTCCCTCACCTGCCCTACACTCCTTGAGCCCCCCCCACCCCTGACCTTGCCCGGCTCCTACGCACACTCAGCCTTGATAGCATTAGCATTGATGGGAGCATAGGGGCGGCGGGCGGCACGCCGGGGCTGCAGGATGTCGCGGCAGACGCGGCGTGCCAGGCGGGTCAGCTTCGTAGTCTGCAGCAGGAAGGTCTGTCTGTTCTTGGCCAGCAGCTTGGCTCGGCTCGCGCTGGTCGTGTAGGGTGACAGGCTCTGCGCCTCTGGCCGTGACAAGTGGCCCCGTGAGTGTGGCTCCTGCCGACCAAGGGGGTGGGGGAGATCAGGGCTGGCTCCTGGAGACCCCTGCCCCCCAAACATAGCCCAGATGCAACCAAGGGGGTGAAGACCAGGGCTCCCCTCCTCCAAGAAGAGCCACAGCTGGCTCTCGGGAATCCTCTTTCCCCCACAAAAGGGCTATGGGGGAAGAGAGAAAGAAGGCCCAGACCCCAGGGGGAAGTCAGGGGCCCCCGCCCCAGTGCATTACCGTGGTGCTGCGGGCAGCGCCCTCCAGCTGCGTGGGGGTCTTGAGCCCCCCGTACTTCTTCCAGTAAATCCAACAGGAGGCACAGAGGCGGCACTGCATGTTGGGGGGGCCCCAGGCATACCACTGGGCCGACTGTGTGGCTGTGGTGGGGAGACAGGAGTCAGAGGAGGGGCCTTGTGCCAGGCAGCCCCCATCCTGCCCCCCCGCCACACCCCCAACTCACTGTGGCAGCTCTCGCAGGTCAGCCCCTTCTGGAAGCCGGCACCATTCATGCCGGGTTTGGAGCCCACCGAGATGATCTGATTTGGGTTTGGCTTCGTACTAGGGGTGGTCGTGGGAGGACACGGAGACGATGTCACCACAGTTCTGGATCCCTCAGGCCCCACTCCCCAGCCTTAGCAGGACTGGAGCTCTGCCTCCCAGCCCCACACTGAGGTGGAAATGTGGCCACAACCCCAGGCCCAGACTCCCTGATGGGGATGTGACCCCACCTGCTAGGCTGAAGCCCCACCCCACAGGCCCATACTGTCTAGGTGGGGCTGTGGCCCCACCCAGAGGCACAGACCTCCTCCTCCGCCCCAGACCGTCACTCACTAAGTGGGGATGTAGACCTGCTTCAGTTTGCTGTCAGCTTCCGCTGCCTTCAACCTTTTCTGCAACCAGAGATGCGGGGGTGAGCATGAGCACCATGGGGGCTCTGCCCCAGGACCCCTGTCCCTCTCATTGGGCCCCATCAGGCAGCAGGACCCCCTGTCCACAGGCAGCACTCACCTGTTGGATGTAGCGGTCAGTGGTTTTCCACATGTAGTAGAACTGCACGATGCTGGCCAGGGACTTCCAGGGCAGCTGCCGGGGCCGGAAGGCATCAGATAGCGACATGGGCCCCCTCAATCCCTCCCCCAGGGGTTGCACATAGAAAGAGGAGCTGAGATGGCACAGCTCTCCCCCCATCAACCCTATGTCCCAGGACATGGGGTGTGTCATACAGCCCAGAGCCCCCCCAGCCACTCTACACCCCAAGTCCCAGCCCCCCCGGCACTCACGAAGTCCTGCCGGATGTCATTGAAATCCTTGCCGTACTTCTCGAGTGCCTCCTCAAAGAGCATGGCCTCAGAGGCTGACCACTCCTCCATCTCATCACGGCACAGCACTGGTCCCCCCTGTGGCACCAGCGTGGACATGGCCTTGGCCAAGTCGTACCCGTTGCGCTGCAGTGTGTCCATGGCATGGAACTGGGGAAGGGATGGAAGGAGGGAGGCCATAAGCAGGGGATGCCGGTGTGATACCAAGATATCCCCCACCCACCCCAGAGACCCCCCAGTGCCCCCCCACCCTCCCTCAAACTATAGTGAGGCCAAGGGACCTCGTCTGCCCCCCCACCCCTCTCACCAGCGTGATGTCCCGGGAGGCAGCAGCGGCACTCATGTGCAGGCTGGGCTGTCGGATGGAGCTGCTGCAGTCCAGAGCTCGTGCGAAAGTCCCCACAGCCCTGGAGGGATGGGGAATGGGTGAGTGATGCCCTGGGATGGGTGGACACCCCAGAGAACCCTGAGCACCCCCTCCCAACCTGTCCCAGGCCTGGCGTGCGCCTGTGCCTCCCACCCTGTGCTCTAGAAAACCCCTCACCAACACATCCCCTCACTCCCCACCACCATATTCTGCTGGAATCACAAGGGCCCTGACAGATCACCTGGGGCTCAGCCCCATCACGATCTATCCAGACACACCATGGTCTGGCCCATTGCTGGTACCACTCCCCAGCCCATCCCACAGATGCCCAGAGCCCTCAGGCCTGGCCCTGAAGAGCGAGGGTATCAGTGGCCTGCTGCTGCCAGGGGAGCTCAAGGCACTGGAGAGAGCCCAGGCAGAAGCCAGGCCCGCCCTGCAGAGAAAGGGAACACTGTTCCCTGCCCCAATCCATATCAGTCTGACCACGGTGGGGGGCAAGGCAACATCAGAGTGACCAAGTGGGCAGCAAGATTCTCTAGGCAGAAGCCTCCAGGACTGAGCCACAACAGGAACCCTAGCACAGCCTGGTCACTGTCCCTAGCCTGGCTACAGCTGCACCCAGCACCACAAAAGAAGGGGAGAAACCCCTGACTTCTGTACCAACAGAGCGGGGAAAAATTCCCTCCCAGCCCTGTGCAGCAATAGCAGCAAAGGCCCAAGGCCTGGGAGAGCCCCCAGGGGGAGCAAGGGCAGTCGCACTGAGCTCAGCCCCCAGTGTCTGGCCAGCCTCCTCCAGACCCCATCAGGCATCTTCGCCCACTGCTCCCCGTGCTGCCAGGGCAGGTGTTTGGCTCGAGGTCCCAGTACTATGCTCTCGCGTGTGGCTGGGAGCAGAAGAGCTGTCCCTGCTCTTTCTGGCAGTGCTCAGGGCTCCTCTTACCCACCAGTTGAACAGCCTGGCCCTAGCACCCTACCCTGTGGCTCTGGGCCTCTAGACCCCCCGACTTCTCCAAGGCTGTTTAAAGCCCGTCCCTTCCCCCCTGCTCCCCCCCATCCCACACTCCCCTCACCGGGCCACCACGAGGAACTGGTCTATCTGCCGGTCCGTTAGGGGGTTGTCGGGATCCCAGACCTTCATCTCCATTTTCTGCTGGTTGCGGTTGTCAGACTCACCTGCGGGAAGCAGCTGGGTCAGGGGAGGCCCCACACACATGACTGCCTGCCTAGTCTCTTGGGAGACAGTCCTGATCCCCTTCTCCAGCCAAGGGGGATGGACGCGGTCCCCTTCCCTCCCCTCCCCATACCTTCAGCCAGCCGGTCGGGGATCTCAGCCTGGTACTTGCAGCCGACACGAATCTCGCCCTGGTCGGCCAAGAGGGTCTTCTGCACAGGGTCGAACACCAGCGAGTAGAAGAAACAGTCCTGGAACCGGGGGAGAGGAAATGAACCTTGGGCTGGGAACACCCCAGAGCCCCCAGCCCTCCAGACCCATGCCCAGGGAACTGCCCTCCCCCTAGCTGCCAGCCCAAAAGAGACTAGCTCCCCCACCTCCAGGGAGATGCACCCCCAACCCCAGCCCAAAACAGTTCTTCCCCCCCCCAAGCTCTACAGAGACCAGGACCTTGCCCCCAGAGAGCTACGACCCCCCCTCACCTCCTTCTCCAGGTACTGGCCCAGGATGTCAGTCTCGTTGAGCAGTGTCACGCTGCACTTCCCCCTGTGGGCAACCAGCAAGATCACGTGTCACATGCTGGAGTTCCCTCCCTGCCCAGGCCAGCTCAAGGAATCCCCCCCCCCCTCACCTGCCACCCCCCCACCTGCCACATGCAAAGCTTCCTCCCTGGTAGCTGCTGAGGTGCCCTCCAACACACCTTATGTGAGTGGCCGGCAGCGACTCGAACTGGCGGGACAGGAAGAGCTCGCGATGCTTCAGCTGGTGCCGCTGCTGCTCTGTCATTGTTGGTTGCTTTGACTCCTCCTCAAACTCCCCTGGGGGAACATGCCAAGCAGGGGGAGCAGGGGAAGGGGGGGTGTCAGGTAGCTCCACACAGCTCCCTCTTCATGCCAAGGAGATGGGCTCAGACCCCTGCCCACACTTCCAGGCCCCCCTCCCCGCCCCCAGCAAGAGCCGCTCCCCCCAGCCCCCATGGCAGGAAGCGGCTCCGTGGAGGCAGCTGCGGTCCAGCCCCGCCTGTCTCCAGCTCCTGGCAGCTGCCCAAGGGCTTGGGGGTGGAAAATCTACCCCTGCTCCTGCGCCCAGGAAACCCCAGGCAGAGCCCTCGCCCCCCCAATGCCATTAAGCCCACGTGGTCTGCAGCCTCCAGGCTGCACCGGGTCACGGGCCAGGGCAGCCCTGCATGGTACAGTGGGAGGAAACCCGCCACCCCTCAGCCCAGCTCTGTCAGTGCCTCCCATTCCTGACCTGCAGCCCCTCTCAGCCCCGCCGGTCCCTCACTCCTAACCCCACAGTCCCTTTCAACCCCTATCCCTGCCAGTGCCCCTCACATCCCAACTCGCAGCTCTCTGCCAGTGCCCTTCACCCCCAACCTGCAGCCCCCGCTAGCCCTGCCAACGCCCCTCACTCTTGACCCCCAAATTCTGCCAGCGCTCCCTCACCCCGGGCCCTCAGCCCCTGCGCCCCACTCCCAGGCCCCTGCTACACGGGCAGTGCTGGGAGAAACAAAACCAGCCCCCAATTTGCTCAGAGACAAGTCAGGGCAGCTCAGTCCCTGGGGTTGGACCTGGGCTGCTCTGTACCCCGTCACCCTCAGCCCAGGCCCAGGATAGACCCCCCTCCCTCCACAGTGGGAGGGGTCACAGCTCCCCCCTGGTGCCCCACTCACGGGCATTGCTGTCGGCCAGGCTGTTGAGGCTGCTGGAGATGTCACGGCGCCGGAAGAGGCAGACGACCTTGGCCTCCACATTGCCGTTGGCTGTCTGGGGGCAAGAGTGAAAGGCTGCCACAGCGCCCTGGGCACAGTTGCCCCCTGCATGTCTCCCCAGCCCCCCCAGCCTTGGTCTGCAACCCCCCACATCCCCTCAGTCAAGCCCTCCTCTGCCCCCCCAGACCTGCCCCACAACCCCCTCATCTCCCAAGGCAGGCCAGGCCCACCCCAGCCCAAACAAGACTCCCCCCGTGCAACCCCCAGACAAGCCGAGCCCCCTCAACCCTCTGCAGAACTGCCCCAGAGCAGGGCCTCAAAGGGGGGGAAGGGGCCTGGACGCCAGCCCCTGGGGCATGGGAGGGGGCGCGACTCCATCCTGCCGGGGTCCGTCCCCAGGGCGGCACCGGGGCCTCTCACCTTGTTGAGCTCCTCGATGCGCCGGACGAGATAGGGGTTGCTAGAGGAGTTTTCGAAGTAGACGTAGTCTGGGGGCGGGGAGGGAAGGGGGGGCTGTCAGGGGGGGCAAAAGCGGCGGGACCCCCAACCCAGCCCCAGCACCGACCCCTGCAATCAGCCCCCCTGAGGCCTAGTGCCCCCGACTGCGGCCCCCGGGGCGATCCCCACCCCCGCGCCCAGGGGCTGAATCTCTCTTGCTGCCCTCCCCCGCCCTGACCTGCCCCCCAGCCCCCATCTAGATACACCCCCCCGGGATCCCCAAACTCCCCGTGGGGCCGCCTGCCCCCCACTCCCCCACACGGCTCCCCACCCCCTGGGATGACCTGTCCCAGCCCCCCCAAACTGCCCCCTCAGAGCTCATCGACCCCCTCCAATACCCCTCGGGGGCCGAGCTACCCCAGGGACCCCCAAATCACCCCTCGGGGGCAGAGCTGCACCCCCACCCCCCTCCAAATACCCTGGGGGGGGCCGCTACCCCCCCCCCAGCAACACCCCAGGGCTCTGAAAAGTTACCCCCCAGGCCCTCAAACTGCCCCCACTCCCTCCAAATACCCCAGTGGGGGGTTACATAACCCAGCCCCTCCACTTGCCCCCAAGCTACCCCCGAGATGACCTGCCCCCCTCACCCCCCCGAATGCCCCACGGGGGATATCTACCCCAGCCCCCACGGGCTCAACTCCCCCCACCCCCTCCAAATACCCAGGGGGGGCACTTGCCCCTCCCCCCCAGGGGACGGGGGTCGGTTCCGGTTCCGGTTCGGTGCCGGGCCCCACGCGCGCACTCACCGCCCACCCGGTACATGTTGGCCGCCATGGCCCCGGGCCTGGCCCGGCTCGGCTCGGCGGAGCTCGCTACCGGCAGCCCCGGCCGCTCTTCATCGCCTCCCGCCGCCGCCTCCTCCTCCTCACGCAGCGCCACTCGGGTGTTTCCGCCTCCGCTTCGGACGTTTCCGGTGCCGCTCGGGTGTTTCCGCCGCCAGCTCGGGCACTTCCGGCATCACTCGGGCGTTTCCGTCACCGCCCTGCCGCTTCCGCCACCACCTCGGGCATTCCCGCCAGCACTTCGAGTATTTACGGCGGCGCTCGAGTATTTCCGCCCCTAACTCCACTCTCGGCCACTTCCGCTGCTAGCTTCGGGCCCCCCCCCGGAAGAGCCTTGGCTCGGTTTCGGCTCTTTCCGGCAGCACTCGAGTCTTTCCGCCCGCCGCCGCTTTCGGCTCCTTCCGGAAAGGGGGGGTACTTCGGGTCTTTCCGGCTCCCCATTAACCTTTTCCTCGCCGTGTCGCACCATTTCTTCCCTTTTACTCCCTCGCCCTCTTTAGCATATATGAGCATAGATCTGGCTTCTATTTGCATATATTAGCATAGAACCAAAAAAAATAGACATGCACCCTCCATACCCCCAGTTAGTGACTCTTTAGCCCCAACCCCAAGGCGCTGATGAGATGCAGCCAGTGCTGAGGTGGAACATGGGGATGCTGGTGCAAACATGCAGCCACCTCTAGGGTGGGGCACAGCTCCCCTGCATCCAGGGATACCTCTGAGCCCAACGCAAAGATGCAGCCACCTCTGCGGTGGGGCAGACCCCCCCACTGCCCCAGCCGAGCCTCCCCGCCCCACCAGGAAGGAGACGGGAGCCCGGCCCCTGATGCCAAGGCTTTATTTGGGCCTGTCACAGTGTCGAGAGCGGCTTGGAGCAGCCGGGAATGTAAACGAAGGTGGGGGGGCTGCATCCTGCCCCCCCCAGACTTGGTCCCGTGGAGGAGGGAGGGGGTGCTTGGCCCCTCCCTGCTTTGGCACTGCCTGCCTCCCCCTCCTGCTCTGCCCTGGGGGAGTTATGGTTAATGAAGCAGGTCACATCGTTAGCGTGAGTTAGTGCCGCGGCTGGCTGGGGGTGGGGGGGGCACTCAGGGCCCCCCCCCAGCCTCCTGGAAGGAGAGGGAGGTGGAGGAGAAGGAGCGGCTGCGGGGGGGCACGGCGCCCCCCCCGCTCAGCACCCGCCACTGGAAGATGCTGGTGTCCTTGCCCCCCAGCGAGACCAGGTGCCCGTCGTCGTGGGTGAAGCGCACGTTGGTCACGTGGCTGCCGTGGCCACCATACATGTGGCTGGGGGCCTGTGGGAGGGAGGAGTTGTGGGGTGCAGGAGTTGGGGGGCTGAGACCCCCCCATAGAACCCCAGTGCCCCCCTAAGGTCCCAGAGCCTCCTCCAGGCCCTGCTGAGCCACCCACCCCATATGAGACCTCCTAGAGCTCCCCAGCTGCACTGAAACCCCCCACCCCAATAAGAGACCCCTCCAAAACCTCAGGACCCCCACACTCTCTGCAGCAACCCCAGCTCTGAATATAAGACCCCCCCCTAAAACCTCAGGAAACCCCTCGAGTTCGGCCAGCCATATTGTGGAACCCCCCCCGGTCCCCCCACCCCCAGCAGAGACCCCCCTCAAGACACACTACCCACTACCTGGCCTACAAGGCGGAGTGTGCCCCCCACCCTGATACCTGCCCCCTCTCCAGGCAAGATGCCCTGGGCAGAGACACGCCAAGACAGCCAGGGCCCTCTGCCCCAGAAATTCTCCGATCCAGAATTGCCTCAGGTCCAGGGCAGAAGGGCCTGGCACCCCCACCCCAACCCCCAGGGAGGGGGCGGGGGGGGCATCTGACCTTGGCACGGGAGCAGGGGTACTGGAAGAGATGCACCTTGCAGAAGTCATCGGCCACGGCCACCACGCGCTCGCTGTGCGACCGGCACAGGGAGTTGATGTCTGTGCCGTCCGAGCCATCCGGCCACACGCCTGCACACACATGAGCACGTGTGGGCATTCCTCTGTGCCCCCTGCCCCCCCTGGTTCTCCCCGGCACCCCCAGGGGACACCCCCAGGGTCCCCCTCCCCATGTCCCCAGCTCACCGAAGACGTGGAATCCGAGCACGCAGGTGTACGTTGCCCACTCCCGGTCCCGGCTCTCGAACCGGTTACGCAGCAGCTTGCAGCTCCCAGCCACGTCCCCTGGGGGGGCATGGAAGGGGTGTGGGGGGGATGCACAGCCTGACTCCCTCCAGCCCCAGCCCCCTTGGAAGCTCCTCAGCCCCATGCAACCCACTTCCAGCCCCCTCACCCCATGGGGACCCCAGACCCATGCAACCCACCCTGCAGCTACCCCATCCTCCAGGCCGCATGGAGACCCCTCCAACCCGCCCTCACACCATGCAACCCCGCTCTACCTCATGCAACCCCACCCACAGCCTCCATCCCATGGAGAGCCCCCCACCCTGCAGCTACCCACCCTCCCAGCCCCCATGGAGACCTCCCTGAACCCCCCCCCAGCCAACCTGGAAACCCCCAGAGACACCCAACCCCATGCAACCCCCTTCCCTCCAATCCTGCCACACCCAGTTGAGCCCCCCAGCGCAGCCCATTGGAGCCCCCCGCAGCTCACAGTAGAGGATCTCATAGTCGCCTGAGTTGGACATGATGAACTTCCCGTCCTTGGACCAGTCCAGGTGGGTGATAAAGCTTGAGTGACCCTGGCAGGGGGGGAGGGGGGTATAGCAGGGGCATGAGACAGACAGACCCCGCCATTATGCCAGAGGCCTATAGCCCCATCCCAGGACCCCGTCCCAGGGCCAAATGCTGACAGTCTGACCAATGGCTGGACCCGTACCCTAGCCAGTACCCCTCCCCAGCCCCCCCAACACTCTAGACCCCCCCACAAACCCAGAACCCCCCACCCTGCTCCTGTACCCAGCACCCCAAGACTCCCACACCCAGCCAAAGCCCACCCCAGTCCCCAGCCCCATTTTGAGATCCCCCTACCTGCCCCTGCCCCTCCGAGCACCAAGACCCGCCTCCCAGACCCCAATACCCAGAGACCGCCCCCCAGCACCGACAGACCCTCTCACCTTGATTCTGCCCCACCTAGCATCCAGAGATCTCCCCCCCTTCTTTGCCCCTGCCCCCTTGCCCACCGGCCCTCAGGGCTCACCGTGCAGCGGCCAAGGCGGCTGTACTTGCGAGCACCGTCACCCACGCTATAGATGTAGATGAAGTTGTCGTGGGACCCGATGGCCAGGAACTCCCCGTCTGCAAGGGGGGGGCAGTGAGCCCATGGGGGGGGCTAGGACCCTGGGGGTGCAGAAAGGGGGGTTGGGGCTTTGGAGGGGAGGAGGGGGCCCACGGGGGCAGGTGTGACCCTATGGAGGAGCTGTGACCCTATAAATCCCTGTAGGGGAGATAGGAGGAACCATGGAGAGGGTGGGGGGTGACTCCGTGGGGGGGGGGGGGGTGCGACCTGGTGAGTAGCGCATGACCGAGAGCTGCTCGTTGCCGTCCGAGCCGCTGGCTACAACCTGCTGCGTCTCCGTGTCCAGCACCAGCCACCTGTAGGGGATGGGGGGTCAGGGCCCCTGGGAAAAAAAGGGCCTGAGGGAGGGGGGGCACCAGCTGCCCCCCCACCCCCCGCCCCAGGGGGGGCAGTTACCGTCCAGTGTTGAGTCCCACGGCCGCCACCTGCCCGCTGGGGTGGAAGTCAGCGCACAGCCCTGTGTCCTGGGGGATGGGAAGCGTCAGCCGGGCCCAGCAGCCCCCCAGGCTGCAGGTCCAGCACCCCCAAGTGCCCTCCCAAATGTCCCCCCTGAGGCCACAGACCACCCCCCAAACACCCCCACAGGGCTGCAGAGTCCCCCAAGACTCTCCTTGACGCCACAGCCCCCAAAGGCCCCCCCCCCCACCTCGAGGAGCAGGCTCCAGGCCAGGCTGTGGGCAGCGCCGTCCCATAGGCAGAGCTGTCGGTCGTGGCCGCAGGTGAGGAAGACGCAGAGCCGCGGGTGTGTGGCCAGGCCCCACAGTTCATCTGTGTGCCCCTGGGGGAGCAGAGCAGGCTGTGACCCCTCCCCCCCCCCAGCTCATCCGTGTGCCCCTGGGGAGGGGAGCAGCTGTGACCCCCCAACCCCCCTGCAGCTCGTCCGAGCACCCTGAGGCAGCAAGGTGGGCTCGGACCCCCAGCCTCTGCCAGCTCTAACCCCCCCCCCCCAGGACTCCCACAGCTCCCTTCTGGCCCCATAGCCCCCACACAGCCCACTCAGCCTCCCTACAGCACATCCAGATGCTGCTGGGCACATGAACGGGGCAGGCTGGGAACCTCCAGCCCCCCAAGGCCCCCCCCAGTGTAGCTATACCCCCCATTACCTGGACAATGGGGACGAAGCCCTGGGCCAGCCCCCCCCGCAGCACTGCGTTGCGTGTCGTCCCCACCAGCAGCTCCCCCCCGGCACCTTCTGCGATGGTGCGCACGGCCCCAAACCGCTCAGACAGCTGGGGGAGTGGGAGGGGGGTGTCAGGGGGCAGCTGGAACCACCCTGCCCAGCCCCCAGAGCTGGGGAGAGCCCAGCATCTGGGCTCCCAGCCCCCGCTGCTCTCATCCCCCACTGCCCCCGAGGACCCCGGCATCCGGGCTCCCTGCTCTCAACCCGCACTCCTACTCCCTTCCCCAGGCTGGAGACAACTCAGGCACCCAGTCCTACCAGCTCTCACCCCCCAGTCTCACCACCCAGAGAACCCAGGTGTCCGGCCTCCCAGGCCCCCCAGCTCTCACCCCCAACACCACCCCCGAGAGAAACCAGGTGTCCAGCCCATCACCTCGGCCTCCTGCAGCAGGCTGAGCTCGGGGCTCCAGTGCACGAGGCGCCGGTCCTTGCCCCCCCCGCTCAGCACAGAGCCGTCACGGCGCAGACACAGTGCGAAGACGCTGCCCTCGTGTGCGTGGGTCTGCCGACCGATTTGATACGTCTCTGCAAGGGGATGGGGAGGTCAATGCAGGACCCAGATGTCCGGGCCCCCAGCCCCCTACTCTCCCCCCCAGTCCCTCCTCCCCCTCCCAGAGCTAGAGAAAACCCAGCCCCCTGTGCTCTCACCCACTCCCCTCTGAGAGCTGGAAAGAGCCCAGGCATCCAGGCCCCTCTGCAGAGGGAACCCAGGCATCCAGTGGTCCATACCTTTGGCGCCCCGGCCCAGCGTGCGCACATCAGCAGCTGCCCGGGTCCAGGTGAGGATGTTCCCCTCCGAATCACCTGTGAGGACGTCGCCACCAGCATCGAACACGAAGCATTGGATGAACTTGGGCTTTTTGTACTTCTGGGGGAGGAACGGGGGTGGGGGGGTGAGCAGGAACCCAGACCCCCTGCTCCAAGCCCCTGGGCCTGAGAGAACCCAGGTGTTGGGGGATGAGAACAGGGGAGCTGGGAGCCTGGACACCTGGGATCTCTCGAGCCTGGGGAAGGGAGCACGACTGGGTGTGGAGAGCAGGGAGCCCGGACACCTGGGTTCAATTCAGCTCTGGGAGGGGAGTGGGGTCTGGGTGACAGAGCGGGGAGACTGGGGGCCTGGACGCCTGCGTTCTCTCCAGCTCTGCGACAGGGTGGGGTGAGAGCAGGGGGGTCTGGGAGCCTGGACACCCGGGTTCCCCCCCCACTCGGGGAGGGCAGGGGGTGAGGCCTGGGTCCCGCTGTCCCACCCCCAGGCCACATACCCCAAAGATGCCCTGCTTCTTGCTGAGGCTGGCTCCGCTCCAGGTCCAGAAGTAGACGTGGGATTTGCCCCCGGTGATGATGCGGCTGCTGTCTCGCGGGTCGAACTCCACTGTCAGAACCGACTCATTTGTGCTCTGGGGGGGACGCGGGCAGGGGGGTCAGCGCACTGCCCGGACACCTGGGTCCCGACAGCGCAGGGTGGCTGGGAGCCTGGGGGCTGGGTTCTCTCCAGCGCTGGGAGGGGACTGGGGGCTGGGATCCTGGACACCTGGGTTCCCCCAGCACTGACCTTGATCTCGGCCTGCTTGGTGCCGCGAGCCCAATCCCAGACCGACATCATGTGCTCGTTGGAGTCATCCACCACGCACAGGAAGGTGCCCTGCTCCTGGGGAGTGTAGGGGGTGGGAGAGGGTCAGCCATGGGGGGGACAGGCACCATGCAGGGGAAAGGGGCATGGAAACCCTCCTCCTTGGACCTGCCAGAGGCTAGGGATGCAGGCAGGAATCCCATACCTTGCCACATCATCCCCCAAACCACCCTCCATGGCCCCCCCAGCCCCCCCTTCTCCATGCCCCCAGCAGTGGGAAGGGTCCCCAGCTGGACTCACAGCGATGGAGAAGGCGAGGGAGCCGACACCACGCTCAAAGCTGCCGGAGCCGAGCTGCTGTAGCAGCAGGAGCGAGGATGAGTCCCAGATGTGCACCAGTGGCTGCAGCGGCTGTGGAGGGGGGCGCAGGGTCAGCACCCAGACGCTGGGGTTCCCTGCCCCAGCACGGGGTGTGGGGGGGAAGCAGGGAGCCCGAATGCCCGGGAGGGGAGTGGGGCTGGGTGTGAGAACAAGGGGGTGGGAGCCCAGATGCCTGGGGTCTCTGGCAGAGAAGGGGGGCTGGGGGTGAGAGCATGGGGCCTCAGCTGACTTGACTCATCATCATCTCCCTGCTGATCTCTTCACCCTGTAGGTGTTAACACCCCCCTACCTCCTTCCTCCAGGTCTCCAAGGCTAGCGGAGCTGTCACCCCTCAGCCTGGCCTGCGTCTCCTTGCAGCTTCACCACCCCACGAAGGCCCGTTCTGCTTTACATGTGTAAACAAGACGTTTGGGACTACACGGTCTCGGGGCGATTCTAGTCTGGCTTCTTGCGGTTTTGCAAGTGAATGGAGGATTTAGGCATTAACGCCTCTAGTTCCTTGTGGTTTTTAAACTCAGTGGAGGCTCTGGCCATTAATGCATCTGGTTTCTTGTGCGCTTTCAGTTGAAGATCGAAGCTAGCCACGGGCGCGCCTCCCAACACTGTTATATTTCTTTTTGCTTTAATTTTAAACTGAAATCTCCAGGCACCAGCTGATCTCACCTGGTGTGCGGCCGCCCAAGGACCCTGGTGTATGAGAAAGCCTCATTGCTCTCCCATGGGAGGTGGTTGTGCTACACGGGGCATCACACTACACCCCCCGTGCCCCCTTTCCTACACCCTGGATGCACCCATGGACTGAGCTGTCTTGCCTTCTGCTGCCCCCCATCCCGGCCTGCCCATGTCCCCCTGCTCTTCCTCCGCCCCATAGATGAGTCTGACTTCTCACGGACAACCTCATCTCCAGCCACATCATATTAGCCCAGGGCAACGGTACTCGGGAACAGAGAGAGCATGGTGGCAGATGACGGAACAAGGAGCAACGGTCTCGAGTTGCAGGAAGGGAAGTTGAGGTCAGACATTAGGAAGAGCTTTCTCACGAGGAGGGTAGTAAAGCACTGGAAGAGGCTCCCCTGAGAGGTGGTGCAATCTCCATCCTTGGAAGTTTTGAAGACCCAGCTAGACAAAGCCTTGGCTGGGATGATGTAGCTGGGGCTGGTCCTGCTTGGAGCAGGGGGTTGGACTAGATGTGACCTCCTGAGGTCCCTTCCAACCTGAATTTTCTATGATTCTAGTAAAATCCCCGCTGACCCGGCAAGCTGGGGTGCAACGCACCTACCAGAGATGACCATGGAAGTCTGCAGGGCTACAGAAACAGCACCTGCTGCTGACTTTTGCCTGGTGCCTTGTGCTTTTAGATGTAACATCTCTCTCTATACCTAACACGGGACATTTTTATATGGCATATACATGAAGTTTATATGCAATATGTGTACACAGGACACATTGCAGACAATCTACAGTCTCGCCAACTCTCATGATGTTTGGCGAAGAATAACACCAAAAATCATGAGAGTTGGAAACACTGAATCTATTATATATGTAAGAGATTAACTCAGGTTTTGCAGATGATCTATTATATATGTAAGAGATGATGCCGGATACACACCGCAACTGTTTTGCCAACAATGCTACATCGTGACATAAGGATTATTTTTGCCTTGGTCATGGTGTTTTTAGGCACCTGCTATGTTTTTGTAGGTCATACAGAATTCGATGCAGAAATTACGTGCTTTATATATAGTATGTGTTTCACACGCAACAGACTTTAGAGAGAATTGATGATATAATATAGATACAGCCCTGCTTTCCCTGTGGCGGGTTCAGTGTTAGGTCTGTGCTGTGTCAGGGTTGATGGCACTTTTATGTGGAGTTTAGAGGATGGTTTATGGCTTGGTTTAGACAAGACTGACCCTGTTTCAGGCAAGGGATTGGACTAGATGTGACCTCCGGAGGTCCCTTCCAGGCCCACTTCTCTAGGACTTTATACTACCATTTTGTCAATAATACTAATTAAATATTGATTACTTGTTGACAGGTCTGCTGTCTTTTTTAATACACCTGTGTTTTTATATGCAACATATAATTTCACATGTAATAAAACAGATACTATGTATGAAACACATACACGTCACCTATTTTATACAAAATAGACAACGTATAGTATATGCTATTATAGATACTAGGATTATTTTGCCCATAATACTAGATAGTTACATGTAGATTAGTTGTGGTGTTTTTATACACCTTCTACGTTTTCACATGTAACACATAATATTATGCATAATGTATCTGTTTTATGCATAATGCACTTTATATATAATTGATGATACAATGTATATGCTATGATTGTTTCTTCAATAGTACTAATTAAATATTTATTACTTTTCCCCTTGGTGGAGGTTGTGTTTTTGTATACCTCATGTTTTTATATACAATATATATAATTTTATGTATAACAAGTTAGATACTATGTATAAAACACGTGTAGGTGTAACATACTTTAGACACAATAGATGATGCATAGCATATACAGTTACTTTGCCAATAAAACTAATGACCTATTTTGTTGTTTGTTGTGTTTTTATACACTGCATATGTGCTTAAACATAATATTCTTATTCATACATGTGATTTACACATATGTATTTTATGCGTAATATATTGTATACGTAATCAATAACACATAACATATACTATAGTTATCTTGCCAATAATAAAAAAATGCAAATTATTTACTTCTGTGTTATCTTAAAAATGTTTTATAGACAGTAGGGGTTTAGGTTTCACCCAAGGAACCTTGTCTGCTTATAGATAGTATGTATTTTTATATGCAACATGTTTAATGGATAAAAAGCATTTTGTGTGTAACGTGCTGTATACGCAGCAGATGATACATAATATAAACAAGATGTCAAGAGCGCTACGTAACTGCATGTTAGTTATTTTTGCCTCATTTGTTGTGTTTTTAATATGCAATATCTTTATACACGTTTTGCACATAATATATTTTCTGTGCGTTTCCTCAAGTTCCCTTGCTGCAACTGGAGCCCATTGCTCATTTGATATGCAACAGGTGATAGACAAGATACACTATGCTCACTTTGTCGATAGTAATAAACCAGCACATTATTTCGCCTAGTTTGCTGTGTTGCTATACACCATGTGTTTTTAGATGTAATACCTAACTTCATGCATAATATATAGGTATTTCATACATTATACATGCTTTACAGAGACTACTACGTTTTATAGATCATCGATCCATCATGCGTACTCTGATTGTTCTGCTAATGACAGCAATTAATTATAGATTGATTACTTCCATGCAGAACTTGATACTATTACATGCAATAGATATCTTACTCTTCTGCTAACCTATAGAGGTGCTTTTTAACGGCAGAAAAAGTGTTGTGTTGTGTTGGTGTTGGACAAGGCACCCCCTGCACCCCCTCTTTCTCAGAATCCTACATGTGCCCCGGACGCCGGGGTTCTCTCCACCCAGGGCGGGGAGTGGGGGTTGCAGCAGGGGAGCCTGGACACTTGGGTTCCCACCCAGCTCCAGAGAGGCGAGTGGGGACTGGGAGAGAGCCCAGACTCCTGGGGTCTCCCCCCAGCTTGGGGAGGGGAGTGGGGGTGTCCCCCCAGCGTGGAGAAGGGGAAATTGGTACCTTGCCATCCTTGTCCACACCGGCTGCCTGCCCCGTGGCCACACGCACGCGGTCTGGATGCACTGCCAGGCTGGGGGAGAAAGCGGTGAGTTAAGACTTTGGGGGGCTTCCCCAGCCTGCCCCCCATTCTTGTGACCCCCCGCTCCCCAGCCCCCACTCACCAGCGCACGCAGTCGGTGTGGCGCAAGTAGTGGCGCTGGCGCCGGACACTCAGGTCCAGCAGTACCACGGCACAGGCCACGAAGTAGACCAGCTCGCCTGAGCCCAGCACGTGCAGGTTGGAGCGCCCGTCCCGGCCCCGGTACCCATAGCTGCCCCGTGGGGTCAGGGGTCAAGGGGCAACCACACCCGGTCATGGCGGAGGCATGTCTGGGGGAGGTGGAGATGCCCAGGGGGGTGGGCCCTGGCAGGGGGATTGGGGTATGGTAGGGGGGGAAATCCCATAGCTGGGGGTCCTGGCAGGGAGATAGAGATGGGGGGGGAGGGTCCTGGCGGGGGATGGAGAGACCTGGGGGAGGGTTTTGGGCCTGGGGGGGGTCCTAACAGGGGGATAGAGAGATGGGGGGGGTCAGGGTTGGGGTCAAGGTCAGGGTCAGGATACACCCACTCCAGCTGCAGGCGCTCGGGGGGCAGCTCGGCCCGCAGCCCCTCGTAGTGAGGGACGCCCGACGGGATGTACATGGTGATGGGCCGGCCCCGCAGGAACATCTTGATTGACCGGCCCTCTGCAGGGGGTCAGGGGTCACAGGAGGGCATGGGCACCCTTGAGCCAAGCCCCCCAACCCCTCTATGGCCTTCCCCACCCCTGAACAGCCTCCCCCAGGTCCCCTATGACCCCTGGTCCCTAAACGACCCCCTCTGGCCCCTGCCCGATTTCCTTGGCCTGGATACGACCCCCCAACCCCTGTATACTGCTCCCAGTCCCTCTGACCCCTGCCTCCTCTGTGACCCCTCTAGGCCCTATAACAAATAGGGAGTCTTCCTGGACCCTAGGACCCCCCAGTCCTTATATGACCCCCCGACCTCCATATACCTCCCCAGACCCTATACAAAGCACCCCCTCCCCACACAAACTGCTATACGATACCCCCCCCAGCCCTATCTGACCTTTCCAGGCCCTATATGGCTGTTCCCAGCCCCTACAATCCACCCCCCAACCCTATATGACCTCCTTGCCTCCATATGACAGACCCTATATGAAGCCCCTCCAGTCCCCATACAACTGTTATAGGACTGTCCCCCAAGGCCACCTCACCCAGGTTGTAGTTCCCGCGCCGGGAGCCCAGGGGACCTGCAGACATGGCGGGGGAAGGGGGTCAGGGATGTGGAGCTGAAAGGGTTAAAGCCCCCTAAGCCCCCCAATACCCCCACACTCACCTGGGCTCAGGGTCGGATCCTTCACCCGGCTGAAAGGGAAGAGCAGTGTCAGCGGGGGGGGACATGGACACCTGGGTTCGCTCCAGCTCGGAGAAGGGGTAGAGGGGGGTGCTGGCGCCCGGACACCTGGGTCCCCTGGCTGGGCGGGGGGTGCGTGGGGGGGTCCGTACTTCTCCAGGCTGCCGCAGCGCGCAAGCAGGTTGGCCGTGGACGCCGCCTTCTTGCTGAGCCTCTGCCGGGGCTTGGCCTTGTCAGGCTTGTCCGAAGAGCTGCTCCGCTGCAGCCTGGGCGGCAGAGAAGGGTTAATGCTGGGGGACCCCCCCCGACACCCCCTGAGCCCCAAAGAACCCAGGCGTCCGGGATACTCACAGCTCCTTGTGGGGGGGCGCCGGTGGGGGGGCCGTGGGCACAGGGGAGGGGGCAGCACTGCTGCTGCTGCTGCCCCCCGAGGGGGTCCCGGGCTGGGGGGGCTCCTCGGGGGAGGGTGGGGGGCTGCGGGGAGGACCAGGAGGGGTGGCCCAGCCCCCCGCCTCCCCCTGCAGAGCCGACTCCTCCGTCTGCGTCCCGGTGCTCACAGGGGGGCTGCGGGGGGCCGGGGGGGACCCTGGGCCGGGTGTGGGATGTGGCCAGGGGTCCAGGCCAGCGCCATTCTCTGTGGGGGGAGGGAGGTCAGGGCCCCCCCAAAGTACCATGGACTCCCTGCCCAAAACCTCCGGGTCCCCCCAGACCTAGACACCCCAGAGCCCCCCCCCGCACCCCCCAAGAGCACCCAGGAACCCCCATCCCCCCACCAGCACCCCCGAGGACAGCCTCCGCTCAGGGCTCTTGCCCTCCCTGGCCCCCCAGCGCCCCCTGGGGGCTGCCCCCCTGCTCCCCAGCGCCCCCTGGGGGCTGCCCCCCTGCTCCCCTCCCCCCCCAGGGGCTGCCCCAGGCCGACCAGGTGGCAGGCTGTGCGCCAGCCGGGGGATCTGCCGGTCGTGGAGGCCGAGGCGCCGCAGGGCGTCCGCCAGCGCCGCCTTCACCAGCTCCAGCTCCTGCTCCTGCCGCCGCAGCCGCTGCTCCAGCCCCGCCAGCGGGTCCTCGCCTGCGCGCACACACGGCGGGGCGACCCCGGCTCAGAGCTGGCCGGGCCCCCAGCCCACTTCCACCCCTGGGGCCCCAGCCCCTGCCTCCCAGGGTGGTCTGGGGGTGACAGTAGCTGGGGGGGGGGCAGCTGAGACCCAGGACGCCCGGGGCCCCCCAGCGCTGGGAGGGGGCGGGGGGGGCAGGGGGGCGGGTGCTGGGGTCCCCCCGCCCGTCCCGCCGAGGCGCAAAAGTCACGGAGAAAGTGCCTTTATTGTGGGTGCGCGGAGGGGTCTGCTCGGTGCCCCCCCCGCCTGGCGCCCGCGCTGTCCGTGGGGGGCCGGGGCTGGGCCCCGGGGGGGGGGGGGCTCTGCCCCGCTCCGCAAAGTTATTGGGGGGGGGGGCTGGGTCCAATGGGAAGTTGCGAACACGGCGTCCCGTCCCGGCTCTGCCCGGGGTGGGGGGGTGTCCAGGGCATGGCGGGGCTGGGGGCTCCGGGACACGGGGTGGGGGCAGCCTGGGGTCTCGGGGGGGGCTGGGTTCTCCGGGGTGGGGGGCCGGACGCCTGCGTCCCCCTCCCCCCGCCGTGCCTCAGTTTCCCCGCACTGACCGCCCGCTCCCGGCTCCATGGCCCGCGCCCGCTGCGCCGCCCCCCCCAGGAAGCGCCGCCGCCGCCGAGTCACTTCCCCCGCCCCCCGCCCCCCCCGCGGGACCCGGCGTCCGGGGCGCTCCCCCCCCCCCGCTCTAACCACTGCGCCGCACCGCCGGGGGGGGGGGCTGCACTGCACTGCCCCGTGCGCACTGCGGGGGGGGCTCGCCCCCTGGTGGCGGCCGCGGGGGCTGCCCCCAGCCCCCCCCCCGCCGCCCTCGGGGGCCGCGCGCTGGAGCCGGGGGGAAGGGTCCTGGGCTCCCCCCAGCGCTGGGACCGGCTGGGGGCTGTAGGCGGCTGCTCTTCACTTCCTGCCCCCCCCGCCCGGTGTCACCTGCGGGGCGTCGGGGGCGCGGGGGCGATGATTCAACTGGAAACCAGCGCCGGCGCCCAGTCAGAGCGGGAGGCGGGGGGGGGGCAGGATCGGGGCCGGGGGGGCCTTTGCGGCTGCCCCGGAGGCTGCTGCGGTGACCGAGCGGAAGCCGGGGCGCCCCGGGATCTAGGTCACGCCGGCGGGCGAAGGGTTAACGTTCCCCAGGCCCCCCCCTCCAGCACCCCGGCCCTGGACCCGCACCCCCAGCCCCGCCGGCACCCCTCGCGCCCCCCCGGCGCCCCTCGCTCCCGGCCCCGGCCCCCACCGGCCCGGTAGCGGCGCCCACGCGCCCGGTTTCGGGATGAGTGGCCCCCGTAGGTCCCGGTCCCACAACAAAGGCCTTCGATCCTCATCCCGAAAGCGAAACCCCCCCCGCTGCTCCCACCCCCCGGGGCTGGGATCGGGGCGAGACCCCCCCCCATCCTGCCCTGTCGTAGCACGGTGACGTGGCCCCGGCCCGGCAGCCGCAGTGTAGCGCAGACGCTGGCACCGCAGGTAGGGCCGGGGGCTGCGGGAAGGGGCAGGACGCGCCGGACTCCCCCCGCCTCTGCCCCTCCGGCCGCCCGGAGCCGCCCCACGCAGGCTGGGAACTGGGGCGGGAGCCCCCCAGGATCGAGCCCCTCACCGTGGCCTTGGGGCTGCCGCCACACGCAGCCAAGGGAGGCTGCCAGGGGTCCGAAGCTGGAGGTCAAAGGTCAGGGGCCCTCAAGGCCTGGCTGGGTGGCCCTTTTGGGGGGAGGGGGGGGTTAAGCTTTCATGCCCCTGAGCCATAAAGGGCCTGGAGTCCCCACAGGCCAGGCTGGGCCTGATCCAGGCCTCAGCCTGGGCGCCTGGGCCCTCTGGGCGGGGAGGGGGGCTGTGTCCGAGAGCTAGGAGCCTGGACACCGGGGTGCCCCGGTGAGATTGGGAGCCAGGGTCCTGTGGGGGGCGAGGGGGCCCGGACGCCTGGGCTCTCTCCAGCTCTGGGAGGGGAGTGGGGGCTGGGGGGGAGATGGGGGTCCAGACACCTGGGCTCCCCCCCGGTGTCAGAGGGGCCTGGTTGGAGTGCAGAGCCCGGGCGACGGCGGGGCTCGCTGCAGCTCTGGAAGGCGGGGAGCCCGGGCGCCTGGGTCCCGCACCCCCACCCCGGGGCCTACACCTGTTTTCCGCTCTCGGGAGCCCTCGCCTCGACAGGAAGCCGCGGCGGGGAGGGGGGGTCTCCGCGGGGCAGCACCTGCCACCCCAGGCACCCGTCGGGCTCCAGCCTGGGGGTGGGGCACGGCCCGGACGCCTGGCTTCTTGCCCCTCTCTCTGGCTCCCGCAGCCCGGAGGCCGTGGCGATGGATCCCCCCCAGCCAGGAGCCTACAGCCCCTTCTGCCCCCCCTGCGGCCCGGAGCCGGGCTCTGCCCCCTACCCTGCCTGGGACCCTGCGGATGGCGACCCCGGCCCCCCGACGTGCCTCGACCCCTTCGTCCAGGCCTTCGGCAGGCCCTGGGGCCCGGGCACCCAGGTGTCCGGGGCGCTGAGCTGGCCGCCCCCGCTCGGCTTCACTCCGCTCCTGCCCCAGCTGGACCCGGCGGGGGGGGACGGGGGCGGCTGGGGGGGCCCGGATCCCTCGGCCCAGTGCCTCTACCCCGAGCTGGTGCCTCCGAGCTACGGACCCCACAGCAGCTACCAGGACCCGGGTGAGTGACGGGCCACGGGCTCTTCGGGTGGGGAGCAGGCCCTAGCACCGAGAGCCCAGACCCCTGGTTTCTTTGGGCAGGGAGTGGGTGTCGGGGGTGAGAGTGGGGAGGACCGAGAGCCCGGATACCCGGGGTCTCGAGGTGGGGAGCGCGGCCTGGGCCTGAGAGCCTGGATGCCTGGTTCTTTGGGCGGGAAGTGGGTCTGGGGAGGCGAGAGCAGGGTGGGGCTGGGAACCCGGATGCCTGGGGCCCCTAGGTCCCGGTCCCACAACAAAGGCCTTGGATCCCCTTTGGGGCTGTGGGGCTCAGAAGGGAACCCCTGTGCGCCCCCCCCCCTCCGTCACTCACTGCTGGCCCCGTCTCTGCTCCCCAGGCCTGGCCGGCTCTGAGGTTTTCTCCCGGCTGCTGGGACCTGCAGACTGGCCCCCGGACAGTGCCTGTGGCTCCCAGGTGCACTGGGGCTGGGGGGCTGGATGCCTGGGCTCTGGCCAGCTCTGGCAGGGGAGAGGGAAGGGGGGTGTAGGAGCCTGGAAACCTGGGCTCTCTGGACTAGGGGGTTAGAGCAGGTGGAGCTGGGAGCCCGGACGCCTGGGTCCTCTCCAGCTCTGGAGGACGGGTGGGGACTGGGTCCTCTCCAGCTCTGGAGGACGGGTGGGGACTGAGGGCACTGGGATCCCGGACGCCTGGGTCCTCTCCAGCTCTGACCCCTGCCCTACAGGCCACCGATCACTACTTCAAGGTGCCAGAGTCCTCCTGGGTCCCTTTTGAATGCTGGCCCGGGTCAGAAGTCGCCCCGGGGGCAGAGGTCCCCATGCCAGGGTACGAGCAGCCCCCCCCGGGGGCAGCTGGCCAGGTGAGTGCGGTGGAGCGGGGAGGGGGAATGACAAGAAGCTTCCCACATCGTGACCTTTGACCTCACCCCTAACCAGGGGAGAGAGAACTCTTGATTGGCTGAGGGCCAGGCCTGTGGAGTGGGGGGAAGGCTACTCTGTGCATAGGGCCCAGGCATCTGGGGGTGCCCTGCCCCCCCAGACACAGGCCCTGTCCCCCCCAGGTCCCAGGCTCCCAGGGTGCCCCCCACCAGAGCCGGCTGCAGTGCCCAGGGGGGGACCCCTGCTACCGTGCCCCCCCCATCCTGGACCCCCTGCGCCCTGGTCCAGGCCTCTTCGCCCGCCTCCAGCCTCCCCCAGGCAGTAAGTCCGTCCCACCCCCGGGAACTAGGACTTCTGGGTTCTCTGCTCCCATGTGGGGGCAACTGAGGAACCCCAGGGTTTGGCGGGGGCGTCATGGGGGATTGTGGGCCTTTATGGTGCTCTGGGGGGGGTCGGGGGTAATGGGAGGCCAGGGACGGCTCCCCCTTGCCAGTCTCTCCCCCCACAGGCTGCAGTCCCCCCCCACCCAGCCCGGCCCTGCGCCCAGACACCCCGTAAGTGCCATCTCAGGGGGAGAGGTTGGGGGGGAGGGGCTGGAAGCAGCCCCCCCATGACCCCCACCTGCCCCCGCAGGAGGGTGAACGTGGGCCCCAGGTTCCAGGCCGAGCTGCCAGCGCTGCAGGACCCGGCTCTGGCCTGGCGGGACCCCAACAGGGCAGCACTGGCCTGGAGGCCGTGGCCCCGGCTGGAGCAGGACCCAGGCACCCAGAGTCATGGTGAGAAATGGGGGGGGGTGTTGGGGGCCCGGACACTTGGGTTCTCTGGGAGGGGAGCGGGGGTGAGAGCCAGAGCAGGAGGAGCCTGGATACCTGGGCTCCCTCCAGGGAGGCTGCCGAGAGAGCAGGGGGCTGGGAGCCCAGACACCTGGGTTCTGTGGGAGCTGAGGGATCCAGGCTGCACTCCCCACCCAAAGAACCCAGGCCTCCTGGGGCAGGGGGAGCCCAGACCCCTGGCTCTCTGGGTGTGGAGCAGGAGCCAGGAGGTGAGAGCAGGGAGAGCCTGGATGCCTGGGTCCTCTTAACCCCTCACCACTCATGTCCTCACAGTGGAAGCCCTGCTGGATGTGGCCTGCTCCAGTGCCGTGCCGGGGGGCGGCACCAACCGGGAGCTGGCACTGCACTGCCTCTGCCGGACCCATGGGGACGTGAGGGTAAGGATGCGCCCCCCATGCCTGGCGCTATTGACGGGGCCAGCCTTGTGTGTGCTGGGGGGGTCAGGGCAGGGCATGTTGCCCGCCCCCCACTCACCCCTCACCCCCCTCAGGCTGCTCTGGAGATGCTGCTGTTGCAGAACCCAGCCTGGCCCCCCCAGCACTCCTTGAGCACCTACCACTACACGGGTAAGGGCGTGAGATGAGGCCTGGGCTTGCGGGGGCCTGGACCTGGGCTGCTGGGGACATGCAGGGAGGCTGAGAACTGACTTAGGGGGGGCAATGGGAGGTGGAAGGGGGAGAGGCTGGCCAGGGGGGGCACAAATGGGAGGGGGGGCTGCCAATCCATGCCCCCTACCCCTGCAGGCAGTGACGCATGGACGCCCCACGAGCGCCGGCAGTTTGCCAAGGCCTTTGCCCAGCATGGAAAGGACTTCGCCCTCATCCAGCGTGCGGTGAGACACCCCCACTCCCGTCCCCTCTGCAGCCCCTGGTGCTCACAGTCTGGGGGGGCTTCAAGGGTGCTGACTCCCCACCTGCACCTGCAGGTACCATCCAAGCGGCTGCAGCAGTGTGTGGAGTTCTACTACCTGCGCAAGAGCCGGCTGGGGCGCGGCCAGAAGCGCCAAGGACCCTCAGAGGTAATGGGGGGGGTCTTGGAATTGAGGAGGGGTCTGGGGGGGTGCAAGATGGTTCTAGCCCCTCACTTGCCTCTCTTGCAGGCCCTGGACATGGCCCCTGGTACCTGCTTCCCCTGCCAACGCTGTGGCAGGTGAGTACCTGGGGCTCCTGAGGGTGGTGGGAGGCAGGACCCTGCTCCCATGCCCCCCACCCCCGTTGATACATCTCCCCACGTGCTCAGGTCCTTTGTGAAGATCAAGAGCCGCAACGCACACATGAAGATCCACCGGCCGCACCAGCCCAGCGGGGAAGGCCCCAGGCCTCTCCCCCTGCCCCCCCAGCAATGCCTCCTGTAGACTGGGCAACTGGGGCAGGCGCTTTATTGAGCTCAGCATCATCAACTTCCATAGGGGGGCCCCCAAGGAGCAGAAACCGGCCCCCCACCCCCTCCACCGTGCCTGCAGTCCAAGAGGGGCAGTGTCCATGTGTCTGTTGGTGAAGGGGGAGCACAATAAATCCAGCAGCAGCCCCTGGTAATGGCACTGATTCTGTTCCTTGCTGGAGAGAGGTGTGTATGTGGGGGGAGTCACACCTCGATGTTGGGCTCAGGACCCAGCAGCTCCTCCTGCTTCATCTTGGGCTTCTCTGTCCGTGTGTGCCACACCAGCACCTGCCGGGGGGGGGGAGGGGGAAGTTAGAGGCAGAGGGCAAAGGAAGCGGGACCCCAGCCCCCCACCCGGGACTGGACAACCACCAGTTCCCTGCCTGTAAAGAGAACCCAGGTGTCCGGGCTCCCAGCCCCCAATAACGGGAACCCCGACGTCCTCCGGGGGCTGACCTTGGTGCAGTTGTCGGCCTTGGGCTCGAGCTGGTCGAGGGAGACGAGGGCGCTGAGCAGGCTGCTCTCCAGGAACCCGCGCTCAGCACGGGGGTCGAAGCGGGCGCGGGGGGTGGCCAGCAGCAGTGGCAGCGCCACAGCGAAGCCAGCCATGTCCAGGGCAAAGGGGCGCGTGGGGCGCCAGCCCGCCCGGAACCCTACCACGCGGCCCCCCTCCACCAGCGGGCGCTCCACACGCACGCCCCCCACCAGCCCCACCGGCCACACTGCCACACGCCGCGTGCTGCGCATCTGTGGGGGAACAGGGAGCAAGGGGCAGGGTTAGGGCACAGACCACCCCTGTGCCCCCTGCCCCCCAACTGCAACCTGATGCCCCCCACGGCCTCAGGCCCTGCCCCACCCCCACTTGCTCCCTCATGCCCTATTCCCTGCCCCTGTGGCACCCCAACGCCTGCCGCCACTTGGCCCGGCCCCCACCTCCTCAAAGAGGCGCAGGCTGTACGTGTTGTCGTCGTCAGCGAAGTAGACCACGCCGGGGTCGCTGGGTTGGCGGTTCTCCCGCAGCCACTGCAAAGCGCGGTTGCGCTGCTCCACGCCGCGGGGCCGCAGCCAGGTGGGGTCGCTCTCCTGGCGCTGCAGCTCGGGCGGCGTCTCCACGTGCAGGTGGGTGAAGCTCAGCCCGCTCTGCGCTAGCAGCGTCGACACCAGCGGCGTCCGGGCCGGCGCGTCCTCCACCACGATCCAGTGCAGGCCCTTCACGTGCAGCAGCGTCTGCGACAGCCGCACCAGCTCCGCCTTCTGCACCAGCCTGTCGGTGGCGGGGGGGTGGGGAACAGTTAGCACCAGGTCGGGGGGGGCCAAAATCAGGTGCTGCACACCAGCCTGGGGAGGGGGAATAACCCTAGTGCTAGGTGCTGGGCTTGCGAGGAGACGCACCAGCCAGGGGAGGAACTGTCAGCTGGCCCGTAAGATGCGCATCGGGGTAAAGAGAAGCACGAACCCTTAGCAAAGAGAACTGGGCCCGGGAGGGGAGGGGAGGGAAGGAGGAAAGTTTAATAAGACTGGTGCCAGCCTGAAGGAGGAACCAGCATCACTGGGCCTGAGGAGGAGATTAGAGAGGATGCACGGCGGCCAAGAACTATTCATTCTGGGCACTGACCTGGGACAAGGGCGGGGAGACGGGCACCTGGAGGGAGGAGGCTTGGGGGGGGCAGCCTGGAAAGGAGGGAAACACAAGAGAAGAGTGGCGCAGCCCCCGGGAAGAGAGGAACGCCTCGGACAGGCGCTGGGGAAGAACAAGGATGCGCGCGTGGGGGGCAAGACCCCATCTTCAGCAGGCTCATGGGGGAGCTACAGGAGAAAGGCACGCGGCCGAGGGGGGGACAACAGGGATCGATCCCGGGGGGGCACAACCGTGGGCACCAGCTGGGGGGCAAACAGGGCGGCGCAGGAGCCGGGTGGGGGGAGCAGCCCCAGCTGGAGGTGTTGGGGGGGGGGAAGTGGTTCCTCACCCCCAGCCCCGCGCCCCTCACCTGGTGTACGTGGGCGTGACGACGTAGATGGGGGTGACAGGGGCCTCGGTGGCGGGGCCCCGGCCCCCCCGCGCCTGCAGCCGCCGCAGCTCGTCCTGCAGCTGCGCCAGGCGCTGGTCCCGGGCGCGCCCCAGCTCCGCGCCCGCCCGCAGCTGGGCCGAGCAGTCGCAGGGCTGCCCTGGGGGGGGGGCACAGGGTCACGGGGGGTCCCCAAATCCCCTGCTGCCCCCCCCCCGGCTCCTGCAGCTGCAGCGCCCCCATCCCCCCCAGCTGCGAGGAGGGTCGGCCCCCCCGCTCACCGAGCTGCATGAGCGCGTAGAGCAGCCCCGTCACGGACACGAGGAAATAAACCACGAACACGTTCTTCAGCCGCACGCGCATGGCGCCGCCCTGGGGGGGCACGGGGGGCGGTCACGAGGGGGCTCCTTCACCGCCCCCTCCGCCGCTCCGACCCCGCGTTGCCATGGGAACCGGAGGAGGGAGGGAGGGAAGGAGGGAGGGGCCCGTTGCCATAGCGACGCGGGAGGGCGCGGGCGCCGTTGCCATGGTGACTCACCGCTGCCGGGGGAGGGGGGCGGGGGGTTCTCAGCCCTGCGGAGCCGCCTCCGCACCCGGGGCCCGGCGCTTCCGGTGCATCCCCGAAACCCCCTCCCCACCCCCAACCCCCGGACCGCCACGGTCCCGGGAACCCTCACTTCCGGTCAGGCCATGGGTGGTAGTTCCGGTCCGGTCCTCTCCAGTCGCCGGCTCACTTCCGGTCAGCTTTGCCCATATTTCCGGTCCGGCTCCCGCACACTTCCGGTGCAGCGCTCACAGTCCAGCTAGCACTTCCGCCCCGCGAATACCCCTCCGCTGCGGCCCGCTTCCGGTCCCTCACCCTTTCCGCCCCGGCTGCTCACCTTCACTTCCGGCTCGTTCTCTGCTACCGCTGGGGGGGGGTGGGGGGGGGCTGGGAGCCGGGACGCCCGGGTTGGGAGCCCGAGCACACGGGCTCTGCCCCAGCCCTGTACCGCCCCAACTCCCTGCAGGAAGAGAGGCGGCGCATGCAGGGGCAGACCCCCCCCCCGCCCCCGCGAGACAGAAACCAAGAATCTCTTTTTTTTTCCTTTTTATTGGTCGTCCTTTATCAAAACCTCGACGCGCGGCAGCCGTGCTGGGTCCCGGGAGGGGGTTGGAAACCATCAAAAAACATAAAAAAAGGGAAACAGAGCACGCCTCCTCCCCCCCCCCCATTGGTCCCTGCCCCTCCTGTGCCCCCCCCAGCCCTGTGACTGCAGCGGGGTCCGGGCAGTGCAGGGAAGGAGGATGCTGCCGGCGGGGGCTACAGCAGCAGCGTTGAAAGAGCTGGGGGAAAGGGAGGGAAGCAGCCCCCCCCGCTAGGATCACCCCCTTTTTTCCCTGGGAGGAGGGCCGGTGCCTCCCCCCCAGCCCACCCCTCTAGGCTTGGTGAGGCACAAACCCCCAGTCCTTCCCTTACACATGATCCCTGGGCCTGTGTCACCCCCCCCCCCATAAATACATGACAGTGATTCACCCCCTTCCTCCCAAATCAGGCTGGGGCTGGGGGGGGGAGCAGGGCCAAGCACCCCTCCCCCATGCCAGGAGCCAATGCAGCAGGCCTGGGGCTACATGTGGGTGGGGGGGATGTTGCAGGCACATAATTCAGGACCTGCTTCTGCTCGAGCAGATCAGCAATTTGGGAAATGAGGGTGGGAAGGGGGTGTGGCTTTCCCCCAGGGCCTCTCCAAAAAAGGGACAGCCCCAAGAGTTCTTGGGGGAGGGGGCACTGGACAAGATGGGGGCACCCCTCCTCCAGGGCAGGGGGATTTGGAGTGAGGGTCCGCAGGGTCAACTCCCGCTAGAGGGCAAGTGCTTGGTCCCACCATGATGGGGGGCTCCCCACTGTAGGGACCCTGCCCCTGCAGTGGGGAGGAGGAAGGGGGACAAGCTGGGTACCACTCCCCCCGCTCCCTCTGCTGTCACAGCCCGAGGCTTCGGCATTCACATCCTGGAGCAAATATTGCTAAATATTAGTCTATGAAGCAGCTGAGACAGACGGAGGGGGAACAGGGCAGAGCAGGGCCCCCCCCACCCCCCATCAGGCCCTGCTGTGCCCTCCCCTCTCCCCCTAGAAGGGGGCACAGACACTAGGGGGGTCTCCCCACAACCACCCTTCACAAGCCTCCAGCCCTGAGTCATGGGGAGGTGGAGCAGGCAGTTGGCTTTCTGGGGGCCCCCCCCCCAGTGAGATGTAAAATGGGGGAGGCAGCCCCCGCCACGGGCACTATCGCAGCGTGATGCTCCAGTCAGCCCCAATGTTGACACCCGGCTTGCGGATGGTCAGGACGGACGTCTCAGCCTCGTGACGGAAATCCAGGCGCGTTTCTGTCCCGTCTGTGGGGTGGGGGACTGCAGTTAGAGGCCTCCAAGCCTGGCCCCTGCGTGACCCTCCCCTGTGCCCTCGCCAGCCCGCACTCACCAGCCTGGTGGAGGTAGACTGCAGCTGGCTTTCCTGTACCGAGGATCACCACCCGCTCCAGCCAGGCTGGGGTCTCAAAGGTGCCTCGGGGGTCTGCTGAGCTGCAGGGGGGAAGGAAGACACAGTATGGGGTCAGGGGTGGCTGGCAGCACGGGGAGGGAAGAAGGCAGCAGAGCCAAGCTCGCTGGGAGCACCCCCCACCAAGGCTGCAGGGGGACAAAGGTGCCATCAGGGCTTTGCAGTTGCCAGGATATGAGAGCTGAAATACAGCGCAGTGCCAGGTTGCTGCCTTGCAGGTGAGAGCAGGGGTGGCATTGGGACAGGGGGCCAGTGCTAGCCTGGGAGGACAGGACCTGGGCAGGACCTAGCCATCAGGGGTAGTAGAGCAACATGGTGGGCAGCACCTTGCCATGATGGCATTGGTGCAAGTATGTAGCCATGAGGGGCTTCTGGGCAGTTGGGGCGGGGGGTGGTGGTGGATATTTGGGGGGCAATACCTGGCTGTGAGGGTGTTACCAGCAAAGCGGAAATGCCGGTGCAGGAACCGGGCCTGGGTCTCATAGTCGAATGTGTGCCCATCATCCAGGAATAGCTCCCCCTCAGCTCTGCCCTATGGAGAGAGCAGGGTGGGGATGATCAGGGGCGTCGTATGGGGCCACTACAGCCCCCTGCCCCACAGCAACCTCCCCCCAACTTACTTGGGGGCCGAGTGCAACACAGAGGGTGAAGGGGTCGTCACGCATCAGCTCTGAGGAGCGACGCACCCGCTCCTGCCGTGGTACCACAGACCCACCGCGCTGGTACACAGGGACCTACAGGGGGGTTGGAGAGGGGAGTGCAGTCCTGTGAGAGCGGCCCCCACACTCCTGCAGAATTGGGAGCCCCTGACCCAGCCCCCTCAACCAGTTTGTGTCCCCAAAAAATAAGGCCTGGATTAGAACTCTGCCGTTAGGATCGGGTCTAATCAGGGCCCCCTGGAAAGGAAAGGGCCCTCCCTCCCCTGCTCAGGATCAGGCCCAGGATGGGGCAGGCCCCAGGGGACTCACACTGCTCAGGGTGACAGGTATGTAGAAGGTCTGGGGAGCGTGGAGCTTCTGGTGGGTGTAGACATCATACCAGACCTGCCATGCAAGGAGGAGAAAAAGGGTAGGGAGGGGAGAGGGGTGTTATGGGGGGGAGAGGGGGGCTCAGACAGATGCCCCCTCCTGAGATACCCTTCAACCCCCTCACCTCGCCTTTGCCAGGTAGGTAGATCTGCACCCCACGGGCTCCCTGCTCTGTCACCGGGTGCACCAGCAAGGCCGTGCCTGGGGGAAAGCACAAACATGATGGGGGGAGCTCAGAAGGACATATTCCCCCCCCAGTACATCCCCGGACTCTCACCAATCAGGTACTGATCATCCATACTGAAGGTGGTGGTGTCGTCGGGGTACTCCACCCATAGCGGCCTGCAATGGAGAGGACATGGGGTCAGGGGGCTGTGCCCCAAACCCAAAGCTCCAACTCCCCAGCAGAAGGGGCCCCACAACCCCACCCCCCAGGCCACCCATGTCAAGAGTGACAGGTCCAGCCTCGACACCTGCTCCAGACACTCCCCCCACTTTGCTACACTGCCCTCCACGCCACAATGACCTCTGACCCTATTACCTGTGACCGCTGCTCCAGGCATCTCCCCCCTTTCCTAGGCTGCCCCCAGCCCCAGGGACCCCTGACTCATGATCCCTGCTCCCCTGCAGCCTCCCATGCCAAAAGCAATGCCTGCCTGCCCCAGAGACCCTCACCCTTCAACCTTTGCTCCAGACACCCCCCACTTTCCTAGGCTGCCCCCAGCCCGTGACCCTTGCCCCTACGACCTGTGACCCCTACCCCTACAGCAACCTCTGCCCAGCCCACGAGCCCCAGCCCCTCCCCTCCTGCAGCCAATGAGCCAGGCATGAACCCAAGGCCTGGTGCTCACCACACGACAGGGGCACCATAGCAGTGGCAGCAGTAGAAAACCCCAGCAACCCCTGCCCAGTACTCACCGCATGACGGGGGTGCCGTGGCGGTTGGAGTGGTAGAAGGCTGAGTACCAGTAGGGCAGCAGGGCGTAGCGCTGGCGCACAGCCTCGCGGATGAGCGCCATGTACTCGGAGCTCAGCAGCCAGGGCTCACGCCGTGCTGTGTCCAGGTGTGCGTGGGCCCGGAAAAAGGGCTGCCAGGCACCCGCCTGGTACCAGCGTGTCAGCAGCTCTGGCTCCGGATTTTTGAAGAAGCCACCCACGTCCGCTGCAGGGGGAGGAGGTCAGAGGAGGCCTGGGGACCCCCTGAACCCAGCACTGGGGCCAGAGCCTCTCCAGAACCCAGCGCAGCCTCCCAGGGACCCCCTCCCAGCCCCAGGACACAGATTAGAGCTCCCCCCAAAAGCAGCTCAGACACTGGGGCTCCTGCTCCCCATGGCCCCTGACCCAACCTCAGGGACCCCCATGGGTGCGTGTCCATGTCGGTCTGCACACATCCATGTCACACGTGTCCATCCGTCCCTCTGTATGTTCATCCCTCTACGTCTCTATGTTTGTCCAAGCGTGTGCCTGTCTGTACGTGCATGTCCATGTTTTTCTGCTTGCATCTGTCTGTACGCATCTGCATCCACCTGCCTACCTGTTTACCTGTGGGCCCACCTGCACATCCCTGTCCACCTCTCTGTGTATCTGCACGTGCCTGCATGTCCCCATGCCTGTCTACATATTCATCTGCCTACCTATGTGTGTCCATTGCCTGGTGTTCAAGTGTGTGCCCCCCATGCCCCAGCCGCCCCCACTCACCCCCGCAAAAGGCGATGCCAACCAGCCCCAGGCTGAGGCACATGGGGATGGAGATCTTGAGATGATCCCACTCTGCTGCATTGTCACCCGTCCACACCGCACCTGGGGGAGGGAGAAAAGCAGGGGGAAGTGTCCCCGGAAGCCCAAGGCACTGCAGCCCCCCCACCAACAGGATGCAGGGAAGGTGGTCCCCCCACATGCCTCCCTGCTCACCGTAGCGCTGGGAACCGGCAAAGAAGGCGCGGGTGAGGACAAAGGGGCGCTCCCGCCCGCCTGAGCGCTGCACCTGTCCCTGCGCTGTGGCCATTTGCTGGGGTGGGGAGGGAGAAGGAGGCCCTGTCAGGGCCCTGCCAGCCCCCATGTAGGCCCCCGGGGTCATGGGGGACCCAAAGATACTCCCCATCAGGGTCCTGCTGGCCCTCACTCCCACCTCCAAGCCCCCTCCAGCCCCAAGAACTCCCCCACACGCCCTCACCCCAGACACCGCCTACAGGCCCTCCAGCACTACGTACCCACTGTAAAGTCACAGGAATCCCATAGATCCCCCCATCAGGACCCTACCACTCCCTATATACCCCCCACCAGGTACTTTCCTAATCTCTAAGCACCCCCCACAGCCCGCCACGCATTACATGATCCCCTCAAGCCCTGGGCACCCCTCCCCACGCTCCCGAGATCCCCTGGCAACACATCCTTCAGCTTCCACCCTCGCACCCACCACGTAGAGGCCATAGAGGTTGTGCACGTCGCGATGCTCCCAGCCACCGTGATGCACCGTGTCCTTGTGCATTGTCACCTCAGGGCCATTGAACACAGATGGCTCGTTCATATCGTTCCATGTGTACAGGTTCTCTGACGAGCCCTAGAGTCGGGGGGAGGGGAGGGAACCGCATGGTGAGAGACACAGGGATGCAGCCCCCCCCCCCCACTTCCCAGTCCCAACCCCAGCCCAGCCCCCGTGTACCTCGTACTGGTCGTAGGCAAACATGCTGGCCCACCAGGCACGCATCTCGGGGTTGGTGAAGTCAGGATACCCTGCAGAGCCTGGGAAAGGGAAGGGAAATCAGGGACACACCAGGAAACTGACTGCTCCCCACTCCTTCCAGCCCCAGGGCCCCGACACAGCCTCCTGCCCCCCACGACGCACCAGGCCAGCACCAGCCCTCGTAGTCGCTGCCATCCTTGGTCTTGACGTAGAAGCCACGGGAGCGGATCTCGTTGTGGATCCGGTAGCCGGTGTCCACCTTGATGTGGGGGTCCACGATGCTAACCATCTGAGGAGCGGGGCAGAGCCATGGCTGGGACCACGTGTAGGGGACACACACACGTACACCCCCAGCAGCCACGACCCATCATGCCATGGGGCTGAGGGGGCTCTCACCTTACGTGAAATGTCCCAGCGTGCTGCAGCCTGAGACCTTGCAACCCCAGAGAACTGGGTGCCCCATCAAGCCACAGGGCTGAAAGGGGGGTCTCTGACCTCATGGCCCTTGGCAGCTAGATATCCCAGCATGCCCTGGGGCTGGGATGGGAGGTGGGGAAGCAGCCTCTGATCTTGGGGAGTCTCTGACCTTGCCGCCCTTGGCCACTAGATATCCCAGCATGCCGCGGGGCTGGGAAGCAAGGGGGGGGTGGGGGTGGTCTCTGACCTGGGATCAGGGGTTTCTGATCTTGTGGCTCTTGGCCACTAGTTATTTCACGTGCTGTGGGACTGAGGGGGGCCCTCTCACCTGGGTTTGGGGGGGGTCTCTGGCCCTGTGGCCCTTGGTGACTAGGTATCCCAGCATGCTGTGGGGCTAGGGGGTGAGGGTCTCTGACCTGGGATTGGGGTCTCAGACTTCACAGCCTTTAGCGGCTAATTATCCCAGTATGCTTTAGGACTGGGGGTGTCTGTGACCTGGGATTATGGGGCCTTGACCTTGTGGCCCTTGGCAGCTAGATGTCCCAGTGTGCTGCAGGGCTGGGGTGGGGGCAAAGGGTCTCTGACCCCAGGACGCAGAGTTGGAGGGGAAGCAGTCTCTGACCTTGCGTCCTTTGGCGGCCAGGCGGGCCAGCATGGCGCGGGGCTGGGGGAACTTGCTGGGATCCCAGGTAAAGTAGCGTTTGCCATCTGCGTGCTCAATGTCCAGCCACAGCACGTCGCAGGGGATGTCGTGGGTGTCGAAGCCCTCGTCCACACCTGCCACATCCGCCTCATCGTTGTAGTTCCAGCGGCTCTGGTGATAAGCCAGAGCGAAGCGGGGGGGCAGCGCCTGTGTGCCTGGGGGTGGGTGGCAGGGGGTGGGCGCCTGCGGCTGGGGCAGCCGTGGGCCCCCAGCCCCCTACCCCACAACCCCACGTTCACCACCCCACAGTACCAGTAAGGGCTGTGTACTGGCGGAAGACATCAGCGGGTGTGGGCCCCAGCATCAGGAAGACGTCGATGATGCCGCTCTCCGACATCCAGCGCACGTCGGTCTGCGGCGTCTCCCCGCCCCCCTGCATGTAGTCCAGCATCTTTCCAAACAGTGTCTGCCCCGGCACAGAGCAAGTGGGAGGAGTCTTAGTCAGGCACCTGGGGGGGCCTTAGGGAACCTCCCTGCTCTGGCCCCCACAGCCCTCAGCCTCCTCAAGCCCTCCCCTTCCCTGGCCCCCCCCCTCCCAGTACCTTGCCGGCTGTGTTGGAGCTGATGTCAACCCAGGTCTCGGCAGCATTGAGCCAGAAGAGCCCCAAGGTGCGCTGGACATTGTGGGCCAGCAGCACAGGCACGGCCCCATACAGAGCCATGGGCGTGAACAACTCGTACTGGAACACGTCCAGGTTGTAGAGGCGGTACGGTTCCCCCCCCCTGCAGGACAGCGTGTGTCAGACCTGGCTGGACCACCCCCACCCCAGGAGCCCCCTCCCTGTCCCAGGGCTCACTCAGTGGTGTGCAGGCGCAGGTTGTCAGCGTGCTCAGGGATGCCGTAGACGTGCTCGAAGCCCGGCAGCGAGAAATCCAGGCCCACGGAGGTCGGGCCTAGAGGGGCACAGCGGGGGCATGACAGCAGATGGAGCGATGGGGTGAGAACCCAGGTGTCCAGTCCTCCCAACCCCCACCCCGGTCTCACCCCCCAGCCCCACTCCCTTCCCAGAGCTGGAAAGAACCCAGGTACCCGGGATCTCACCCCCACCCCGCTGCAATAACTCCCCCTTCCCAGACAGGGAAAGAACCCAGGTGTCCGGGCTCCCAGCCCTCCCTGCCCTCCTCTCCCAGAGCTAAAAAAGGACCCTGGTAGGCATCAGAGCTCTCACCATTGGGCTTGCTGTCTGTGTGAGTCTTGAATGTCTCCTCCCAGGATCCAGGTTCTTCCTCTGAAGTCTCCTGTCTCTCCGATGTCGCTGACTCAGCCTAGGGTGGGGGTGGGGAGGGCAGGATCAGGGGGAAGCTGTGGGGCAGACACCCTGCCCCCACCACCCCCACGGACAAGTCTTCACCCCCACCTTGGAACTGTGCTCGTTGCTCTCGTCCTCCCCAGCACCAGCCGCTTCGGAAGTCTCAGTGTCGGCCCCTCCCTCCGGGACAGGCTCCTTTGTCTCCTCCCTGTAGAAAACAAAAGAACAGAGGAGACTGAGCGCAGGGGGCCGAACTGGGGACGAGGGCTGCGGGGACCCCCTTCATGCGCACTTCCAGACCGTTAGTCACTACAAGCAGAAAACACTTGCACACCAGGTTAGCTTGGGGGGGGGAAGAAGTGGGGGTGCAGCCTGATCCTGCTCGACTGGGAGGGCAGGGGGTGGGTCTAGCCCAGGGCTGAGTGAGGGGCTGAGATGGCCATGCTGCTACGGGGGGAGGAAGCTGGATAGGGCTGGGAGCCCCATTGCAGTCCAACCCCACCAGCTTGAGGGGGGCAAGAACAGGCCTGGGGGGGGGGCTGGAGTCCAGCCTCTGGGAGCCTCAGCGCCCCCCACCCGACTTGTGTCCCCTTCCTGGCCCCCCAGCCAGTACCTGGCCCCTTGGCGGGGGGAAGGGGTCCCACTCCACACACTCACTGCCTCTGCTGGGGGACCTACGCCCCCCTGGCAGGACCCTTCTGGGCTAGAGACCTACTAACTATGCATCCAGCAGAGATGGTGCAGCTAGGGGCAAGGGCAGAGACTAGCCCAGAGGCCCCCCAACCCCAGAGCTGGGCTCGGGGAGGGGCAGGAGACAGGCCCAGAGACCTCCCGCCCCCAGCACCGGAGTGGGGGTGGGGGGCGGGAGAGGGGAGGGCAGAGACGGTAGCAGCGCAAGCCGCAGATTTACCTATAGAAAAGGCTCTTGATCTTATCCCACAAGCTACCGACCGAGCTACTAACTTTATCCGCGAGACTGGGGGGGCCGGGCCGGGCAGGGGGAAAAGGCAAAACAGAAAGAGCCGGTCAGTGCGCAGCCCCCCGCCCCCTGGGGCCAGGCCGGGAAGAC